>NW_027491238.1:432500-1647500 GCF_021521415.1 Bidens hawaiensis | reverse complement strand
TATTGTCTAGGGGGGATTACGCTTACTTGTTTTATAGTACAAGTGGCTACAGGATTTGCTATGACCTTTTACTACCGTCCGACCGTTACTGATGCTTTTGCTTCTGTTCAATACATAATGACTGAAGCTAATTTTGGTTGGTTAATCCGATCAGTTCATCGATGGTCGGCAAGTATGATGGTCCTAATGATGATCCTACATGTATTTCGTGTATATCTCACCGGTGGATTTAAAAAACCACGCGAATTAACTTGGGTTACAGGTGTGGTTCTGGCTGTATTGACTGCATCTTTTGGTGTAACTGGTTATTCTTTACCTTGGGACCAAATTGGTTATTGGGCCGTGAAAATTGTAACGGGTGTACCTGACGCTATCCCTGTAATAGGATCACCTTTGGTAGAATTATTGCGCGGAAGTGCTAGTGTGGGACAGTCCACTTTGACTCGTTTTTATAGTTTACATACTTTTGTATTGCCACTTCTTACTGCCGTATTTATGTTAATGCACTTCCCAATGATACGTAAACAAGGTATTTCTGGTCCTTTATAGATACATAGAAGATATAGCCTAGATATTTTGAATTCATCATTTATCACTTGGGGTAGGAACTATAGTATTTTATTGCTATAAGTATGGATTATTGAAAAGAATAAGACATGTATTTGGATATTTCCCTTGAACTCTGCAATATTTTTGATTTGGCATCAATAGTTGAAGGGATTTTTCCGAAGATAAAATGGATTATGGGAGTGTGTGACTTGAACTATTGATTGGTCTGTGCATATGCTTGAGTTTTCTTTCTTTTGCTAAGTTTTTGAGTCACTACAAATGTAAAAAACTTCATGACTCATTTGCTCATGGTCCTCTTCATTTTTGGTGTAATCTTTGGCAGTTCTTGCACTTTCTTTTTTGAGCTTTTCTTCATTGTTCTTTTCACAATCTTTTCAGCACTCTCACAACTGCAACAACTAGAGCTTTTGTAGCTTTGGCTGCTTGATGTGCTTTTGATTGAGTTATTTGAATCACTTTCATTCTTAATAAAGATTTTTTACTTTGCTCAAAAAACTTTTCTGTCACTAGAATCAGCTTCAGCAATTACAAATTCACTTTCTACATTCACACTTTCCTTTTCATAATTCTTCATGAAATCTTCCTTGTGTTGGAAAATAGACTTGAACTGGCTTAGATAAGTCTCTCTATTTTCTTTGTCTATTTTCAAAGAATAATTTGTGGTGTTTTTATAGGATTATCAAAGTCCAAATAAACCCTTTAAATAGGAAAGCAGCGGAAGAAATAAGTTTTAAATCTTATTTACCGAATACACATAAAACCCATTTTATGTCAAAACCCAAATGAGGATCCATATACGTTACATATGCTATCAAATACAACCATAGGGTTTTAGATTATATACCTTCAAAATTAGTAGAAATTTAAAGGGATGATGCATGACAATGACGAATCTTCAAAAGAGAATACCTCAAGCTTGTATACCCGATTCAAGCTATATCACAAAACACAAAACGTTGCTAGGATTGGTACACTTACTTGAACCCCTCTTGTTCTTCCTTTTGTTCTTCTAGGCTGAGTAGAGGAAGAGAGAAAGAGAGAGTCT
Organism: Bidens hawaiensis; assembly: GCF_021521415.1. Lineage (NCBI taxonomy): Eukaryota > Viridiplantae > Streptophyta > Magnoliopsida > Asterales > Asteraceae > Bidens > Bidens hawaiensis. The sequence goes on along the minus strand of NW_027491238.1, from coordinate 1,645,885 downwards.
TATATGTAAGAGAGAGAAAGTGTGTTGTGGTTATTCAAGAATTGTGATCCTTCAACCAACACATTTGCATGTTATTGGAATAATACAAAGAGGAGAGAAAGAGAGAGATAGAGAGAGGACGAGGGGCCGACCCTTTTGGGGTTTTTCCCCACCAAACCCAAACTCATTTTTGTATTATTTTCCTTATACACATAAGTTATTTATCAAATAAATAGCATCCCTCAAATATATAAATTATCCATATAATTTATTTTTCATGCATGTGTAAATATTCAGAAAACCATTTTTCCAAATATCATTAGTGTTAATAATTATTACTTAGATCATATCTAATAATAAATATCGTGGTGTTTGTCTAGCTTGTTATTGGGTATGACCCGACTTGGATCATAGCGTACTAGCCACATCAACTCAAATATGTGCCTTGGGCAGATCGATTCCAACAATCACCCACTTGCACAATATACATAGAAGATTGATGCAAATAGTAAATACCGCCTAAAAACGGTTTACTATCCTTAATACGCATGACGAAGTGCCATCCAATAACATCATCCCTTTCTAGTCCCTTGCTTGAATTTAGGCAAAACTATCATTTATCCTTTTGCCAACAGCGTGATCATTCTCTGTTGATTTAACTTATCAGGCCTTAGACATTTAACTCTCAACGAATAAGAGGGATAAATCCCCTATTGACAACATTCATCTCTCACTATCACCTTGTACTACACTTGAGCTTAGCCATATGTATTGACATATTTCAGAGCAGCGTAGAACTAAGTCAAAGCATAATAGTCGGTGAATATCAAGACCCAATATGTATCTCATGTCGGAGGATACTACGATGTTCGCCTTTACTCAAATTTACTTATGACCACAAATCATTCCATGCAGTAAAATTAAGGGCGGGTCAGTCCCTTGGCAGAAAAACCTTGCTATATTCATACCTCATGAATATTTACCAATCCAAGTTCATAATAGTCTTACCTTCATACTTACTCCCACAAATATGATCGACTACAGACATTTAGAATAATTAACTTATTCACGGATTTAAACATGCTAAAATGGAACATAACTCAAAAGCATAATAATCATAACCAAAACCATATGATTGAGTCAAAAATAATTGTTCCGATATCCGAATACAAAATTTGATCAAATCCAATCACTAGAATATCGAAGTCCTAACGCACAAGTATGACCTTCATGCTTGGGCCTCTCTAGGAGCTTCGTGAGTGGATCCACAATGCTTTAATCAGTGTGAAATTTGCGAATACATATCTTTCCTTTTTCATCTTCATCCCTTATGTAGTTTAATCTCTGCTCAATGTGCCTTGTCTTTTGTTATGCATGGGGTTCCTTGATTTGAGCAATCGCACCCTCGTTGTCATAAAAGATTTCTAGAGGGTCCTGAATGGTACGGACTACCCCTAGATCGGCCACAAACTTACTAATCCGTGCAGCTTCTTGACCTGCCAATGAGGCAGCGGTGTATTCAGACTCAGTGGCGGACAACGCTACCACATCTTTCTTGGCGCTCTTCCAAGAGACAGCCCCACCATTTAGAACGAAAGCATATCCCGATTGTGATCGGGAATCATCTCGATCAGTTTGGTAACTCGCATCTGTGTAACCCTTTACAACGAGTTCCTCCTCACCAGAGCCATATATTAGAAACATATCCTTAGTCCTCCTAAGGTATTTCAATATGCTCTTAACCGCCATCCAATGGGTAGTTCATGAATTTTGTTGGTATCTACTTGTCATGCTCAAGGCGCATGACATATCCGGTCTAGTGCATATCATGGCGTACATGATGGATCCTATAGTAGATGCATATGGGATCCCATTCATTTTGTCTTGCTTATCCTTTGTAATTGGACATTGAGATGCACTCAATATTTTTCCTTTTTGAATAGGTACCAAACCTTTCTTAGAGTTGTCCATCTTGAACCTTTTCAATATTTTGTCAATGTATACACTTTGATTTAAACCTATTAACGGCCTCGATCTATCCCTATAGATCCTTACACCCAGAATATAGGCGGCTTCACCAAGATCCTTGATGGTAAAACAACTTCCAAGCCAGGATTTTACACTTTCCAAGGTTGGAATGTCATTTCCAAATAGTAGTATGTTATCGACATATAATACCGAAGAAGGTAATGAAGCTCCCACTAGCTTTCTTATACACACAAGGTTCATCAGCGTTTTTGATGAATCCAAATTTCTTAACTTCATCATCAAAACGGTCATTCCAACTTCTAGATGCTTGTTTCAATCCATAGATTGATTTCTTTAACTTGCATACTTTATTAGGATGTTGTGGATCGAAAAAGCCTTCAGGATGAACCATATAGATATCTTCCTCAAGATGCCCTTTTAGAAAAGTAGTTTTGACATCCATTTGCCATATCTCATAGGCATAATATGCGGCTATGGAAAACAATATCCTTATAGACTTTAGCATCGCAACAGGCGAAAACGTTTCATCATAATCAACCCCTTGAGTTTGAGTGAAACCTTTTGCTACAAGTCTAGCTTTATAAGTATCCAAGTGTCCATGCATATCAGTTTTCTTCTTGAAAAGCCACTTACTTCCAACCAGTTTGGAATTATCATGCATGGATTGCATCTCAACGTTCATGGGTTCTAGCCATTTATCACAATTAGATTGTGACATTGCATCTCGGTATGTGGTGGGTTCATCAGAATCTACCACATAGCATACATCCATGAAAAATCCATATCTTTCAGGTGGGGTGCTAATTCTACCAGATTTGCGAACGTTTTGTGTGTTTTGATCAACCATTTGATCATTCTCAACAACCTCTTGTTGATTGTTAGTGTCAACCAAATGTGTATCGGCTTGTGGTTCTCGATCCTTCTCGAGTTCCACAGTTCTATTAGTTCCTTCCGTAAGGAACCTTCTTTCCAAGAACTTAGCCTTTCGAGCAATCAACACTTTATGCTCGCTTGGATTTTAGAAATAATATCCTGTCGAATATTAGGGATATCCTACAAAGATACATTTATTGGATCAGCTTTCAAGTTTGTTTTGGGTGTTGTTCTTGACATAAGCCTCATAACCCCATAGCTTTAAATATGATAACGATGGAACCCTTCCATGCCATATTTCAAAAGGTGTACTTTCCACTTTCTTGGTTGGTGCCATATTTAGAATACTGGCTGCGGAGATCAATGCGAAACCCCAAAATTATAGAGGTAATGTGCTTCTAGCCATCATATATCAAACCATTTAAAATAGAGTTCGATTCTTCCATTTGGGTACACCATTATGTTGCGGTGTTCCAGGTGGAGTAAGTTGTGAGACAATCCCACAACTTCTAAGATGATAGAAATGCATCATTGAGGTATTCACCTCCTTCTATTGGAACGATGTATTTTGAATGTTTTATTGAGTTGATTTTGTACTTCAGTTTGGAAGACTTTGAACATTTCAAAGTCTTCATCTATGTGTCTTAACAAGAACACATACCCATAACGACTATAACCCTCGGTAAAGGTAATGAAGTATCTTTCACCATTCCTTGTCATTGAATTAAAAGGACCACATACATACGAATGTATGATACCTAATAAGTCTTTTGCCCTTTCATTAGTTCCAATAAAGGGCTCCTTGGTCATCTTTCTCAATAAGCAGGATTCACACTTATAAAATGAATCATCATTTGATTCCAAAAGACCATTCTTTTGAAGTGTATGAATGTGATCCTTGTTTATGCGACCAAGGCGAAAATCCCAAAAAAAAAGTCTTACTCAAATCCAATTTGAGTCTTTTGGTGCTAGATTGGTACAACAAGTTATCAATGGATTTATTATCATGAACTAATTTATAATTTCCATTAGATGGCATTGCTTTAAAATAAAAGACATCATTCATGAAAACATTAATATCATTGTCTACAAACTTTAAATCTTAACCAAATTGTCTTAACAAATAAACGGAGATAATATTCCTAGTCAAACTAGGAGAATACAAAATGTTTTTCAAAATAACTTCCAAACCATTTGGATGCTTCAAAACATAATCTCCTCGGGCTTGGACGTTAACCTTTGCTCCATTACACATGAATAGACTTATATCTCCTTTCTTGTAATCATTTCTTCTTTTGAACTCTTGCAACGAATTGGATATATGAGTTCCACATCCAGTATCCAAAACCCATGTGTTAGAAGAAATAATATTAAGATCAATATAAATCATGAAAGTTGTACCTGAGGTTTTCCCCGCATCCCTCTTAGCTTTCAACTCCTTGAGATAGGTTGGACAATTTGTCATACAATGGGCTATCTCTACACAACCAAAGCACGGATCATTTCTAACCTTTAGCTTCTTCGGTTTTGGTTCCGCCTTTGCCTTTCCCTTGAACCCCTTTTTTACTTGCCCCTTACCAATAACAACCTTTGCCTTTGGTTCCGGGTGACGCCTCTTCTTCAAGCCACCCTCATTGATCGCAAGAACAGGTAAAACCTTTTTACCCATTCCGGCTTCGGTTGTTTTAGCATTGCGTGAAGCTCACCAATGCTCTTGGCCCATTTGTTCATGTTATATTTCATAACGAATGTCTCAAACCTTTTAGTTAAGCCAATAAGGATCATATACGTGGCTAACTCTTTTGAGATGGGATAGTTAAGCTGTTCAAGCCGATCAATGTGGTTTTTCATCTGAAGTACATAAGATGAGACAGATTGGGTTTCTTCCATACGAAATGCATGAAATGCTCAAACTGTTTCTAAGAGCTTCACCCTTGCTTGAGTAAGGAACATTTCCTTAAGATGGGTGATCATGACATATGGCCCATGATTCCCGAAATCCTTTTGGATCTAGGGAATCATTTTTCCCAACATGAGGAAAGAAACTTGCATCGAATCCTCGGTGTATTTTAACCAATCAGCATAGGAATCCAAGTCATTAATATCAGGTTCATCGGCAATAGGACCGTCCAACATATGGGATTCCTTTTATTGCTTGAGAACAATTCTCAAGTTTTGATACCAATCCATGAAATTGTTATAATTCAGACGATCCTTGTCCAGAATGGATCTCAGTGATAGATTAGGCACAGGTGGGATAATAGCGTTAGGTGGGCTGTTTGTGGCCATCTATAAATTTAACAAAGTTCGATTTAGTATTTTCGATATCATTAATAAAATTTTAATCGTTAATACCCTTTAATGTCTCTAAGACAATTAATGATTAAAATCTAGAACCCAACGTTGCATTCAAATAGTAGTTAGGTGACCTTTATCCTACTATTCAAATTAACAAGGTAATCAAAGTTTGACAATTGCAACCCTTTGCAACTTCTAGCTTTATGGGATCGGTTAAACATCATATATTTAGTTGGCATGTTTAATCCCATCAACACCATTGTACGCCATGCTTCGGTGACCCTATTCACATGGTTTCCAAATCAAGTCATCCTACTTACACACACGTGTGAGGTTACACATACGCGTGGTTAGGTGACCATTATCCCACAAGTATATGCAAATCTACCTCAAACTCACAAGTTTCCTTAACGCAGTTAGGTGACCTTTATACCATATCAAGTTCCCAGGTGATTCGAGTGTCGTATAAAAGGATGGTGTTCAACTTGTTTTAAAAGGGATTTAAGTTTTCAAAATTCTAGATTGGAAAACTGTTTTTATGTACCTTTCATTTACATACATTCAAATGTATGATACTTAGTTGAAAACCAATTTTCACAATTCCTTTTAATAAAACCCATTTTATTATAAATCATTACTAGTTAATAAAACCAATTTTATTACTTAATAATTTCTAAAGGAATCAATTTTATGCAAGTCGTTTCTTTTAATTGTTAACATCCATATCCAAATATGATAAAACAAAATATAAATCAACCAAACAAGCATAAAAAAATAACATGTCCATAAAAAAATAAAGGTTGACAACACTTGTTGACCAAAACAAGTGTGTCATAAGGTCTCTCATAAGGGACGAGCATGACACAAGGTATGTGATGGTGAACTCCCACTTGACTCCGTATCCATATGCTTCAAGTATCCACCTCTTGTTGTGAGTCTTTCTCTTTATTTGAGCTTCCATTTAGGCTCCAACTTAAGCTCCTTGCCTCCTTGGGCCTCTTTTAGGCTTGGGCCATTGGGCTAAAATCCCGTAGTGGACTATTAGGTCCATTAAGTCCCAAAACCAAAATGGTATTGTAGTTGCATCTTCTTTTACAAAATATATCCTAATACATTTTTCTAGTAAAAGGAAATACAACTCTTCTACTTATTATTACAAACCAATTTGAAATGAATAAATAGATTACAAACCCGAATAAAAGAATATTACAACCAAATTGAATAAAATACAACACATCACTTCAATATACACAAGGTCATGGCTAGGTTATGAACATCCAAACAATCAGGTCAACCCTTTGACCAGAATGGTTCACCTTTGATCCCTCGTTCTCGGCCAGAAACAGAGAACATGGAGTTCTCAGTCGAGAAGCCAAAGCTTCAGAGTTTTCAGCCCGAAGTTTTCGGTTAGCCAAGAACCTAGTTTTCTCGGCCAAGACCGAGAACCGAGAACATGAGTTCTCGGTCAAACCGAAAACTGGGTCTGATTGTGTTTTGGCCAGACCGAGAACCATGGTTTCCAACCATTGAGTTCTCGGCCAGAGCTGAATAACACAGATTCTTCCCAAACAGAATTTTATCATCCAAATGACCAATTTTTCCAGATTTACCACATGCATGTATGGTACAATCTTTAAAAACCAAGGGGCTACCAATATGCTTAAATTTTTCGGTCAACATGGTAAGAAATACCATGAAACCCGAACACTTTAGATCCCATTTTTGAAGCATGTAATCGAATAAGCGGCTCTTGATGCCATTGTTGGGTTTTTGCAAGATTATCAAAGTCCAAATAAACCCTTTTATTAGGAAACGCAACGGAAGAAATAAGTTTTAAATCTAGTTTACCGAATACACATACAACCCATTTTATATCAAAACCCATCTAGGATCCATATACGATACACATGATATCAAATACAACCATAGGGTGTTAGATTACACACCTTCAAAATTTCTAGAAATTGAAAGGGATTATGTATGAGAATGACGAATCTTCAAAAGAGAATACCTCAAGCTTGTATACTCGTTTCAAGGTATCCCACAAAACACAAAATATTGCTAGGATTTGTACACTTGCTTAAACCCCTCTTGTTCTTCCTTTTGTTCTTCTCTGCCGAGTAGAGGAAGAGAGAAAGAGCGAGTCTTATGTGTAAGAGAGACAAAGTGTGTTGTGGTTATTCAAGAATTGTGATCCTCCAACGAACACATTTTCATGTTATTGGAATAATACAAAGAGGAGAGAGAGAGAGGAGGGGCCGTCCCTTTTGGGATTCCCCCCCAAAACCCAAACTCATTTTTGTATTATTTTCCTTATACATATAAGTTATTTATCAAATAAATAGCATCCCTCAAATATCTAAATTATCCATATAATTTATTTTTCACGCAAGTGCAAATATTTAGAAAACCATTTTTTCAAATATCATAAGTGTTGATAATTATTATTTAGATCATATCTAATAATAAATATTGTGGAGTTTGTCTAGCTTGTTATTGGGTATGACCCAAATATGTGTCTTAGGCAGATCCATTCCAACATAATTGTCATTAAAAGGTGGAGGAACAACTTTATACATGTAATCTAGCTTTATTTTCTCAATCTTTCCACAAATGTTGTCAGTAGTTACCAAGTTCTTCAGAAAATCTACTTTAACATGTAATTTATTGCTTTTCAACTTCTCTTCCACAAACATCTTCTTAAGTCCTTCAATCTCAACATTAAATCTGGACTGAGTTTTGTAACTTTCAATCTAGTCCTCTTCAAGACTTGTGATTCGTTTCTCATAAGTTCTCTCACTAGACTCATACACATTTATGATTGTATCCTTTATATTATTTTCAGATTGCCATATACCCACATCGATTTTCAAATTTTCAATTATAAGAAGTAAATCAGAGATTGAGTATTCAGATATTACGTGAGAATTTGGGGATTCTTCAATTTCATTGATCATTCCCAAAAACGCCACATTTGGCTTTTGAATCTCCTCAGCATAATTACTCCAAACAAAGTTTCCATGTTATGGTTCCAATGCAACAACTGCATTACCTTGGTTACTCACTTTATTGTTAGCATCTTGCTTTCTATGTTGATTATTTCTATTCTGATATGTAAGGGCTTGGTTTGTGTTGTTTTTTATAGATGGTTGTTGTTGCTGAAGGATTGTCTGTTGGTTTTGAGGATAATTGCCTTGGAATTGTCTTTGTTATGGATACTAGTTTTGGTTTGTGTTCTGAAACTGATTTCTTTGTTCAAGATGGTATGATTGGTTTTGTGGTTGGTAATGTTGTTTTAGATTTGCTTGGTTTTTGAATTATTTTGGCAAATTGCATTCTCTGGCAAAGTGACAAGGTTCTTCCAATTTTGTTGTACAATCTTTTGCTTCTCAATGCTAACATAGCTTCCTGCCACTTCAAATCCATATATTCAAGGTTATTTGCATCTACTTGTCCCAAGTCTTCTTGAACAACACTTGTATGCATAAGATTCTTGGCATCAAAAGCATTATAGGACTCAGTGAACATAGAAAACAAAGCTTGATATTCACTATGGTTATTGGCATTTGGAGACAAATATAGGGCGTGGCCACTTGCAAATGATGGAACATCTCCATCATTCAACATTTGCACATTAAATCTGGACTGACCAGATTGACTTTCAGTACTAGGTGTAACAGGCTAAACTCCAGGAGTTTCAAAATTGAAGTCCGTTGGTTCTTTAATTATAGGAATTTGTTGTTGAGATTTAGTGGATAGATTACTCATGGGAGCAATCAAATCCTTTGCTATAGGAAAGCTTGGCCTCTCTTCCTTTATCATATGATTCTCAAATCATCTCATGTTCTGCAGCTTGAAGAAAAGGTATGGCATCATCAAGCTTGAAGTTTGGAAAGTTGGCTTTTCATTTGATAAATTTTTTTGCAATATACCATTCACTAGATAAGGATGAAAATAACTTTTTTATTCAAATCAAAGTCTGTGATTTGTAAATCAGTCGTCCTTATTTCATTCACAATGGCCACAAACCCCTGCAAAACTGACTTTACCCTTTCCTCTTTAAATTTGTCCTGTTGCTGCTTTAGTTTATCCTTCTTTATGTTTGTCAATTTAGTATTTCCTTCAAACATGTCAACTCGTGCATCATACATGCCCTTGGTAGTTGTATGATGATTAACACTAGTAAGAATCTCCCAAGGTAAACCCAACTTAAGCATTGACAATGCTTTATCATCTCTCCTATTGTCTTCCAATAGCTTGGTTGTTATTTGGTGCAACACTAGGATTATATGGTCCTTCTTTGATTGAACACTATAATTATGTGTCATTGTAGCTCACAAATGCCTCAAACAATACCTTCCATCTGAAATAATTCTCCGGTCCAAATAGCATAGTAATATTGTTAGTAAACACCTCTTGGTCATCCATTTGTCTTGTAGAAATTGTTTATCAAAGACTTAGAGAAAATATTTTTGTCATTATTGATTTTAGTATTTTAACAAATTAATTCAATGCAAAATAACTAAAAACTTGAGAAAATTTTGAAAATATTTTCGGAACTTTGTAGATCAGAAGAAAAATTTCTCAGATCTTATGAAAACAAGGGATTCTAACCAAGATCTATAGACAATATTGACTAAAAGAGTGCAAATCTAGGATAAGAACACTTTTAAACCTCCTGAAATAGAAGATCTTGCGTACGTCATTGTCTTCAACCTTGATTAATTTTTGTAAAGCAACAAAATAGTCTTCAACGATATCACAAGCTCTGATACCTCTTGCCAGGACCGTGATTTCGTGACACAACCAACTTAATCGGCAAGAATACTCACGAAATACAAATATGTACTGACCCCTTGATAATAGTCAGCGTACTCAGCTAGGAAAGGGATGTTGTTTATAATATATTAGTGCATGATGCCAGTAGTTCATTTATCTCGTGTTTATTTGTGTCTGTAATCGTTACAATGTTCATATTGTGTTGAACGTGTTAGTTTGCTTTAGTGTTTAGCAAACTTGTGGGATAGCGAAGTTAGGGACAACTTCACCTAGCATGTTAGGCGAAGTTGTCATTATATATAAAAAAAATTGGGGAAATGATATACTTTTTCAGCCTATAACTTCACAAGAAGTTTCAAAATTGATGTTACAAGTGAAAATTGATCCAACCTTGGAAAGTGATAGATAAACTGATTTTATGTGCCTAACCGGTGAAGTAATTAGGCCTAAAAGACTCTAGAACAGTCATTGAATGTTATGGTAGCTTTCTATGTTGCGTAAAAGCAGAGGTGATACAAACTAAATCTACTCGATTTACTGTGGAGAGTCATTTTGAAATGTGCATGTCTCCACATATATCTCTCCGAATGATAGGCAGAAATGTGATTACCCAGTCATACACGAGCCTGTGAGTGTCTTGATCCCCGCGAAGATAGTATTATGTTTCTGCGGTGATCCAGATTCGGGACTTGCAGTTGTCAAAAAAAAAACCTTATTGTTATTGTTAAGCCTTTCGAAGATTATCTGTTTTCAAATATCAAGGAAGTGGCATCGAGTGAATATAGTGAAAGCATATTCAAAGTATCAGAGAGATCGGAAAGACAACTCGTTAATATTGATTGATCAGACAATACGGGTCGAAGTCAACTCGGGATGATCTGGGGAAAGCCAAATACGCCTTGAGAATATATAGGAGGCATCACAATCTAAATTTTGAGCTTAACTGAACTTAATCCGTATCACAGAAGCAATGAAAACCATTCTAAGTTTTATACCTGCCTACAACCTGTTTCTCTATGTCATAATACCGCTGAACATGGATCTGTGTGACAACCTCTTAATCAGTATGATTCAAGTTCGGATCTTTTCTAAAAACATGTTGGGTTTCTACAAGACTGAAATTTGATCCCGTTCTTTTAATCTTTGTTATGTAGTTTGCGAACCTCGGATCAGAGGAGACTGTTGTTGATTATGTAACCAATGGGGTACTAGTATGAGTAGTATCCACCGATGTTTGTTGAGACGATACATTAACATCCTAGTGAGGTTGGAAATTACCAATTTCCACTCTAGAATATCTACGGGTTCGTCGTTTAGCAGGCTTATCGGTTTCAATAGCCTTTCCTTTACGTTTACGCTCTGCAACTTCACAAGCTGCATCACTACCTTGTCCATCATTCCCACCACCATCACCATCATTCCCGCCTTCTCCACTTTCACGTTCAGAATCTGATTCGTCATATATTAAACAATTTTTAGGTGAACATACATAATCTGGTCGGGCAACATGACTAATAAGCCTTTTGAACTTAGGCGTACTCTCAATTGTCTGATTATGTTAAGTCCTCAATTGTCTCATTTTTTCTTCACTCATGTGTTCCAAGACCATAATATAATCCCTCAGCTCTGGATCTTTCACCAAATTTGGTTCCAGGTGGTTAATAATTAGCTACAAAAACCTTGGGTACATGAGGAGCTTGTTCTTCACTTTGTGTGTGGTGTAATTCTCCTTGAGATGATAAAATACAAGCTCATAAAAGTTGAAAAACTTGTTCAGTACTAAGGCCACGAATGTGGATTGTAACATAATACGATATTCGTCAAATACATCGTTACGTCCACTGAGACAATGTATAAGCACATGTAAGATATACTTATAATGCTCGCATAGAAACGCTTTATTGTACTGAGACTTCTCGAGATCACCATTATACTTTAACCGCCAGAATAATCCTTTAATAATCTTCTTATCAAACTCACAACAGGCACCCACCGTATCTTGAAATTGTAACACCGTGCGTACCACTTAAACATCAATAATAACCATCTTGTTCTTAATATCATTCTCGATCTAATTCTCTTTTGAATTATAATTGGCAGTATTCCAAAAAGGTCGGATAATACTGAATTATATCGGAGTATTCGCTGAGCTAGCATAGAATATTCTCGATCTTTTGAGAAACTTGATCATACTCCCAAACATTTGTGACACCCGGTAAATTCCCAATCCCTTAAACTAAGTAATCAACCTAATAATTAGGTGATTGTAAATATTATGCGCGCCATGTTAGTCAGCGCGTGCATTTGTTATGTGCGCCCTGCGCGAGCGCGCCATGTTAGTCAGCGCGTGCATTTGTTATGTGCGCCCTGCGCGAGCGCGCCATGTTAGTCAGCGCGTGCATTTGTTATGTGCGCCCTGCGCGAGCGCGCCATGTTAGTCAGCGCGTGCATTTGTTATGTGCGCCCTGCGCGAGCGCACCATGTTAAGAACCAGCGTGAGCATATGTTATATGCGCCATGCGTGAATGTTTTGGCTTTATGTTTTCATGTAACTTAAACGTTATGTTGTCTATGGGTTGACCATCCCGCATGATGCTAAGGCGGGTGCATCCTACATCGTTTATGCGCGTGCGGAAGGGAACTAACCTCCCCGCATGGCGGGAACATTGAGAGCTAGTTTGTCTGAAGCTCCAAGATGGAATTGACTTCAACATGACTGATCACTATGTTGAAATACCAAGACCACCTGGAGAATCTACAAATGAAACTCAATATCCCCAACTGCGAGAAGGTTACGCACCTACCCGCAGCAAAGAAATGTCCTTCACGCAGAAAGCTATGCGCACAAAGTGATGCGCACAGAACACTTAGTCTATTCTCCAGACATAAGGAGATTACTCCCGCCCAAAAGGAAACAGTAGCGTGTTTCAGAGATTTTCCACTTTTTACTGTACACTGATAAAAGTACCTGAAAAAGCACACTGTAACATGAAAAGTCAACTGTCAGCCACCCTATTCTCACCAACCCCAGACCTGCATGTCCTGTCCAAATCAAATCAAGATCTTTTGTCCACTCCTCCACTTTTAAGTAAACAATAAACAATAATAATTTCCATACTTTATCATCATTACACCTAGATATGAAAAGATTTCAATCCCCTAAAGCAAGGGATTGTGTTCCCTTGAGTTTGCCTATAAATATGTAACCTAAATTATCACTCAAAACACGCTCCAAAGAACTGCAAACTCGCACTAATCATCTCCCGAGCATCCGTTATTTTCGATTCCGTTCCAGTTACTAGGTAAGCCGAGGTTATAACCTTGAGATCTACTTTCCAACCCTTATATTCTCCTATTTCTTGATCTTAATATATATACTTCTTGTTATTTAATCGTATTCTAGACCTTCAATTCCGAGGCCAACACCAAGAAAACCCGAATCTCGATTAATCCCTTAACAAGAACCACAGGTGAGTCTCACAGCCCCTATTTTCACTATTTTCACTATTTTAAACTGTTTTCGGGGCGAGGGACACGTACCTAAATAATGTTTTATCACGGTATACTTACAAGCTATGCAAGCGATTATGTGTTTAAGTTATGTTTCATGATGAGTAATGCAAACGGTTATCTAAGGTTTTCGATGTATGTGCGCTAGAACTCGAGTAAGTGATCACTTTACCATTGGAACTCTAAGGGTAGGGACTGCTGGTTTGATCCACCCGCTCGTAGGGGTCGCACCTCTTTGCATGGACGAGTGCCTAGTATGGTCATGGGGCAGTACTATGGGTTTGAGCCCGCTCGTAGGGGTCGCGCCTCTTTGCATGGACGAGCGCCTTGTTTTCCGGCACAACGTCCGCGCGTAACCCGCGGGACGGAATTATTATTTTAGCTCGTAGTGGCAGCGCCACTTTGCATGGACGAGCACATGTTCCTGAAACGTTCGCGCGTAACCCGCGGGACGGTATTACTTATTTTAGCTCGTAGTGGCAGCGCCACTTTGCATAGACGAGCACAGTTCCCAGAAATGTTCGCGCGTAACCCGCGGAACGATTTTATCAGAATATGTTGATATAACTGTTTTACCAAGCATGTGTTTTAATGATGCTATCAGAATTATGTTTCAGAATGATTTGTATCAAGATTATGATGCAATACGATTTATCAAGTTACTAAGACTTGTGAACTCACTCAGTTTATACTGATTCAAATGTTTTTACGTGTCTTTCAGGAGATAACTAGGTAGCGCATGGAGTCACACTTAGAGCACCTCACGCTGAACATCTAAACTAGCTTTTTGGAAGATTTTAGTTCTATCCCTTCGATGCGCGTGGTTGTTTCCGCCGCGCATGGGGATATGGCGTGGAAATCTTCAACAATTTTTATACTTGGATGTTTTTATGTAATTTTTTTAAAACAATGTAATGTATTTGTATTAAACTTTTCATGCGCAATGAAAATCTTACTTTGAATGTTTGCAATGGCCCGTGCTTAAGTATCAATTCCCACTCGCGCTCGCCCGGCTGTTTCCGCCGCTCAGGGCCGGGTGTGACAGATTGGTATCAGAGCACTGGTTATAGCGAACTAGGAAAAGAAGTTTTAACCTAGACTATAACCGTTGGGGAATCGCATGAAATATTTTTCAAAGAAAATATTTTCAAAAGAAACTATACACACACTTAGGAACACGGGTCACACTGTCTAGTAAATAATGATAACATTATGTGCTCAGAGTACATGCGCTAAGTCTGATATATTTTCACTCTTTTAAAGCAAGAATGCCTCCAACTAAAGCCAAAGGAATTACCATGACACCCGAGGAACTCGCGGAAATAATCGCGCAGGCGATTGCGACACATGAGGCCAGCAAGGCCGAATCAAGTCAGGGTCGTCAGAATGAGACCCCAGAACCCGAATCAGGAGCCTTGGACAAAGGATGCTCCTATAAGACATTCATGGCCTGTAAGCCTTGGCCATTCAAGGGAACCGAAGGGGCCATTGGGCTCTACAACTGGATTGACAAAATGGAGACAGTCCTCTCCATTAGCGGATGTAGTGAGAACCAGAAGGTCCTTTACGCGACCTGCATGTTCCAAGAGGCAGCTTCGTCTTGGTGGAAGCTTCAAACAAAAACATTGGGGCGAGAAGTTGCTCTCCACAAGACCTGGGAGGAACTGAAGGAGATGATGATGAGAAAGTTCTGCTCTCGCGCAGAAATCCAGAGTCTACAACAGGAATTCTGGAACCACACCATGGTAGGAACGGATATCGACGCCTACAACAACCGGTTCAACGAACTTTGCCAGTTGGTGCCAGACATGGCAAACACGGAGGAAAAGAAGATCGAGAGGTATATTTTTGGGTTACCTCCTGTTGTTAGGGTTCCGCTCAACGCCGCAGCGCCTCCAACCTTTGATGAGGCGGTAGCGCGGGCCATTACCCTTACAAGGGATACGATCCGTGCGGGTATGTTGACTACGCGCGGAATCGAGCAGCGAACCTCTGATCCCAAGAGGAAATGGAACTCTCACCACCGAGGGTCCGACACCAAGCAGCCACCGTTCAAGAAGCAGGAAAGCGCAAGGGTTTACGCGATTCAGGCCGCGGAGCCACCACGAAAAGGATACAGCGGGCCTCGCCCATGGTGCAACAAATGCAAGTATCACCACGAGGGTGAATGCGCAAGAATCGAATGCGCCAAATGTGGCAGACCAGGGCACAAGACGATGAATTGCCGTGTCAGAGAAGCTAGAGCAAGCGACAACTGCTACGCATGCGGGAAGCCAGGGCATTTTAGTCGGGATTGCCCGCAAAAGGGGAACCAAGCTCGCGGGAGAGCTTTTGTGATCGGCGCAGGCGAAGCTAAAGAAGAGCCGAATGTGGTAACCGGTACGTTTTTGCTTAACGGACATTTTGCATCTGTCTTATTTGATACTGGCGCTGACCTAAGTTTTATATCCGCTGAGTTTAAAGACTCCCTAGGCCTAGCAACCAGTAGACTAGACACGCCTTATACTATAGAACTAGCCAATGGTAGGCAGTTATGCGCGAACGAAAGAACTGAACAATGTGTTATAGTCATGGGAGGTCACGGGTTCAATATTAACTTGTTGCCAATAGACTTGGGAAGTTTTGACATTGTGGTAGGTATGGATTGGTTAGTTGAGAACCGCGCGGAAGTTATTTACCATGAGAAGCAGGTTCGGATCCCACTGTTGAACGGAGAAACCTTAGTAATTCAAGGGGAAAGAAGGGGAGTTGCGACGAAACTGATTTCGTGCCTAAAGGCGCGAAAGTGCCTAAGGAAAGGGTGCTACGCCTTCCTGGCGCATGTCGTAGAGAAGAAAGGAGATGAGCGAAGAATTGAAGACTTACCAGTAGTGCGCGAATTTCCAGAAGTTTTTCCTGAAGATTTGCCCGGATTACCGCCGCCGCGACAAGTCGAGTTTCGTATTGATTTAGTCCCAGGAGCTGCGCCAGTAGCTTGAGCGCCTTATCGATTAGCTCCATCTGAGATGCAAGAGCTATCCAATCAGTTACAGGAACTATTGGATAAGGGTTTCGTACGCCCAAGCTTTTCACCTTGGGGAGCTCCAGTACTGTTTGTTAAGAAGAAGGATGGTTCGTTCAGAATGTGTATTGACTACAGGGAGCTGAACAAGCTAACAGTCAAGAATCGGTACCCCTTACCGAGGATTGACGACTTATTTGACCAGTTGCAGGGATCCAGTTATTATTCGAAGATAGATCTACGATCAGGATACCACCAACTTAGGGTCCATGAGGAAGATGTGCCGAAAACAGCCTTCCGAACTAGATACGGCCATTATGAGTTCTTAGTGATGCCTTTCGGGCTAACTAATGCGCCGGCTGTGTTCATGGATCTGATGAACCGTGTGTGCAAACCATACTTGGACAAGTTTGTGATTGTGTTTATAGATGATATTCTGATTTACTCACGGACCAAGGCCGAGCATGAGCAACACCTGAGATTGATTTTGGAATTGTTGAGGAAAGAAAAGTTGTATGCGAAGTTTTCCAAGTGCGAGTTTTGGCTTAGAGAAGTTCACTTTCTCGGTCACGTTGTAAACGAGAAAGGAATTCACGTTGATCCTTCCAAAGTCAAGGCCATCAAAAACTGGGAAGCGCCAAAAACCCCAACTGAGGTGAGGCAATTCCTAGGACTAGCTGGCTACTATCGACGCTTCATTGAGAACTTCTCCAAAATAGCTCTACCTCTGACCGCGCTAACTCAGAAAGACAAGAAGTTTGTTTGGGGCAAAAATCAGGAAACAGCATTTCAAATGTTGAAACAGAAGTTATGTAGTGCGCCAATTTTGTCTTTGCCCGAGGGGATGGATGACATTGTTGTTTACTGCGACGCTTCACATCAGGGACTTGGATGTGTCCTTATGCAACGAGACAAAGTCATAGCGTATGCCTCACGCCAACTCAAGACCAATGAAAAGAACTACACAACGCATGATTTAGAACTTGGAGCGGTTGTCTTCGCGCTAAAGATTTGGCGCCATTACCTCTATGGTACAAAGTGTATAATCTTTACGGATCACAAGAGCCTTCAACATATATTTGATCAAAAGGAGTTAAACATGAGGCAACGAAGATGGGTGGAGTTGTTGAACGATTATGATTGTGAAATTAAGTACCACCCTGGAAAGGCGAATGTGGTAGCAGACGCGCTAAGTAGGAAGGAGCGAATAAAAACGCTACGAGTCAAGGCTCTAAGGTTGACCATTCGCGCAGATCTCTCTACCCGCATCCGAGACGCTCAGCAAGAAGCCTTGAAACCAGAGTTTGTTAAAAACGAATGCCTTGGGGGTATGGTTAAGAATTTGGAACTTAAAGAGAACGGCAATCTATATTTCGCTAACCGCATATGGGTCCCTCTCAAGGGAGGATTACGCGAGCAGGTATTGAACGAAGCTCACAAGACGCGGTATTCCGTACATCCTGGCGCAGACAAGATGTACCAAGATGTTAAAACGCTGTATTGGTGGCCCAATCTTAAAGGCGCCATCGCGACGTATGTCAGTAAGTGCCTGACGTGTTCGAAGGTAAAGGCTGAATACCAGAAACCATCAGGGTTGCTTCAACAGCCAGAAATTCCCATGTGGAAGTGGGAACAAATCTCTATGGACTTCATCACCAAACTGCCAAGGACACCTGGGGGTTATGACACAATATGGGTTATTGTGGATCGGCTAACTAAGTCAGCGCACTTCCTGCCTATCAAGGAAACCGATAAGATGGAAAAGTTAGCCCGACTGTATATTCGAGAAGTAGTTTCAAAACATGGAGTCCCAGTGTCCATCATTTCTGATAGAGATAGTCGGTTCACATCAAGGTTTTGGAGATCGTTACAAGGGGCTTTAGGTACTCGTCTTGACATGAGTACGGCATATCATCCTCAAACGGATGGGCAAAGCGAGAGAACAATCCAGACATTGGAAGATATGCTACGCGCGTGCGCAATCGATTTCGAAGGTAGCTGGGATACTCATCTCCCATTGGTTGAATTTTCTTACAACAACAGTTATCACACAAGCATTAAGGCTGCGCCGTTCGAAGCTTTGTATGGGCGCAAGTGTAGATCCCCACTGTGCTGGGCTGAAGTAGGTGACAAGCAAATGACTGGTCCAGAATTGATCCAAGAAACAACAGACAAGATTTTTCAGATAAGGGATCGCCTTAAGACAGCGCGCGACAGACAGAAGAGCTACGCAGATGTGCGAAGGA
Organism: Bidens hawaiensis; assembly: GCF_021521415.1. NCBI lineage: Eukaryota > Viridiplantae > Streptophyta > Magnoliopsida > Asterales > Asteraceae > Bidens > Bidens hawaiensis. The sequence goes on along the minus strand of NW_027491238.1, from coordinate 1,627,210 downwards.
AACCATTGGAATTTCAAGTAGGGGATAAAGTACTTTTGAAAGTCTCTCCATGGAAAGGAGTCCCCCGTTTCGGCAAGCGAGGAAAGTTGAATCCGCGCTTCATTGGACCATTCGAGATCCTGGAAAGGATCGGTCCGGTTGCTTATAAACTCCGTTTACCCGCCGAACTCAGTGGAGTTCATGATACGTTTCATGTGTCCAACCTCAAAAAGTGCTTATCTGACGAAACGTTGATTTTGCCGATGGAAGAGATTCACATCGACAAACAGCTGCACTTCATAGAAGAACCTATAGCAGTAACCGATTGGAAAGAACAAAAGTTACGCAGGAGCAAAATCAAGTTAGTAAAGGTTCAATGGAACTCGAGGCGTGGGCCTGAATTCACTTGGGAAAGAGAAGACCAAATGCGCAACAAATACCCACACCTCTTTCAGAACATGGCTTCTGCCAGCAACGTCTCCTAAATTTCGGGACGAAATTCGTTTAACGAGGGGAGAATGTGACACCCGGTAAATTCCCAATCCCTTAAACTAAGTAATCAACCTAATAATTAGGTGATTGTAAATATTATGCGCGCCATGTTAGTCAGCGCGTGCATTTGTTATGTGCGCCCTGCGCGAGCGCGCCATGTTAGTCAGCGCGTGCATTTGTTATGTGCGCCCTGCGCGAGCGCGCCATGTTAGTCAGCGCGTGCATTTGTTATGTGCGCCCTGCGCGAGCGCGCCATGTTAGTCAGCGCGTGCATTTGTTATGTGCGCCCTGCGCGAGCGCACCATGTTAAGAACCAGCGTGAGCATATGTTATATGCGCCATGCGTGAATGTTTTGGCTTTATGTTTTCATGTAACTTAAACGTTATGTTGTCTATGGGTTGACCATCCCGCATGATGCTAAGGCGGGTGCATCCTACATCGTTTATGCGCGTGCGGAAGGGAACTAACCTCCCCGCATGGCGGGAACATTGAGAGCTAGTTTGTCTGAAGCTCCAAGATGGAATTGACTTCAACATGACTGATCACTATGTTGAAATACCAAGACCACCTGGAGAATCTACAAATGAAACTCAATATCCCCAACTGCGAGAAGGTTACGCACCTACCCGCAGCAAAGAAATGTCCTTCACGCAGAAAGCTATGCGCACAAAGTGATGCGCACAGAACACTTAGTCTATTCTCCAGACATAAGGAGATTACTCCCGCCCAAAAGGAAACAGTAGCGTGTTTCAGAGATTTTCCACTTTTTACTGTACACTGATAAAAGTACCTGAAAAAGCACACTGTAACATGAAAAGTCAACTGTCAGCCACCCTATTCTCACCAACCCCAGACCTGCATGTCCTGTCCAAATCAAATCAAGATCTTTTGTCCACTCCTCCACTTTTAAGTAAACAATAAACAATAATAATTTCCATACTTTATCATCATTACACCTAGATATGAAAAGATTTCAATCCCCTAAAGCAAGGGATTGTGTTCCCTTGAGTTTGCCTATAAATATGTAACCTAAATTATCACTCAAAACACGCTCCAAAGAACTGCAAACTCGCACTAATCATCTCCCGAGCATCCGTTATTTTCGATTCCGTTCCAGTTACTAGGTAAGCCGAGGTTATAACCTTGAGATCTACTTTCCAACCCTTATATTCTCCTATTTCTTGATCTTAATATATATACTTCTTGTTATTTAATCGTATTCTAGACCTTCAATTCCGAGGCCAACACCAAGAAAACCCGAATCTCGATTAATCCCTTAACAAGAACCACAGGTGAGTCTCACAGCCCCTATTTTCACTATTTTCACTATTTTAAACTGTTTTCGGGGCGAGGGACACGTACCTAAATAATGTTTTATCACGGTATACTTACAAGCTATGCAAGCGATTATGTGTTTAAGTTATGTTTCATGATGAGTAATGCAAACGGTTATCTAAGGTTTTCGATGTATGTGCGCTAGAACTCGAGTAAGTGATCACTTTACCATTGGAACTCTAAGGGTAGGGACTGCTGGTTTGATCCACCCGCTCGTAGGGGTCGCACCTCTTTGCATGGACGAGTGCCTAGTATGGTCATGGGGCAGTACTATGGGTTTGAGCCCGCTCGTAGGGGTCGCGCCTCTTTGCATGGACGAGCGCCTTGTTTTCCGGCACAACGTCCGCGCGTAACCCGCGGGACGGAATTATTATTTTAGCTCGTAGTGGCAGCGCCACTTTGCATGGACGAGCACATGTTCCTGAAACGTTCGCGCGTAACCCGCGGGACGGTATTACTTATTTTAGCTCGTAGTGGCAGCGCCACTTTGCATAGACGAGCACAGTTCCCAGAAATGTTCGCGCGTAACCCGCGGAACGATTTTATCAGAATATGTTGATATAACTGTTTTACCAAGCATGTGTTTTAATGATGCTATCAGAATTATGTTTCAGAATGATTTGTATCAAGATTATGATGCAATACGATTTATCAAGTTACTAAGACTTGTGAACTCACTCAGTTTATACTGATTCAAATGTTTTTACGTGTCTTTCAGGAGATAACTAGGTAGCGCATGGAGTCACACTTAGAGCACCTCACGCTGAACATCTAAACTAGCTTTTTGGAAGATTTTAGTTCTATCCCTTCGATGCGCGTGGTTGTTTCCGCCGCGCATGGGGATATGGCGTGGAAATCTTCAACAATTTTTATACTTGGATGTTTTTATGTAATTTTTTTAAAACAATGTAATGTATTTGTATTAAACTTTTCATGCGCAATGAAAATCTTACTTTGAATGTTTGCAATGGCCCGTGCTTAAGTATCAATTCCCACTCGCGCTCGCCCGGCTGTTTCCGCCGCTCAGGGCCGGGTGTGACAACATTGGTCTACCAAAGAAATCTTCGACAAAGAACGCACAAATATTATGCTTCTAGTCATATGGCAATTCAATGATCTGTACTTATTCAGCTTGACCAATTGGTTGTTCCTGAGTCGGCGCCTTGATATTCATCTCCTCAACCATTTCTGTAAAAATCGAACGTTTAGTATACATTATATGCATTTAACAGTCTTTAAAATTTTACCATCACTTAGTAAAATTTAATTATGATCAAATCACATTCATTACTCATTCGTTATTAGTCATCAATGAATGGTCACATTCGTAACATCAAAGATAACAAATGATTCCATTCGTTACAAATAATTCTCATTCGTTAAACAGGTTTAACGAACGATACTTATTCATTACATTACATAACGAATGAATTCACATTCGTTATCAATATCAGAAATGAACATCCTATTCGTTATAAAGAACAAATATGAAGATACGAATAAGAAATTTGACTTTAATTAGTCATAGTCAAAATTACGAAGAACATTGACAGTCAAACATTCAATTTGAAATCACAATCAAACTCAAATGTAAAATTTATACAATAAAACTTAAAAATCATTTTGTTCGTCAAGATATCGACAATAAAAACCTAACATATTATTTGATTAAACTAATTCATTTTAATGGTCAATTAATTCAGTTTGTATTCGTTCTGAGTTTAGTCTAATTAGCCCTTGAATCCTGGTCAAAAACTGATAATCAACACATCATAGAACTCTTCATTACCTACTAAACACAATGATCACTCAAACAAGGTAAAATCAAGTTTATGAATTTTGGAAAAATTTTGCAAGGGTCTATCTCTATTCTCTCATTTTTCTAGGTAAAATATATGAACGAATGAAGATCCATTCGTTTAACCTTGGGTTTATTTATGTTTACACTTGGCACATATCCCTAGGCAACGAATAATCTCATTCGTTATGTTTAAATACACAAATGACAGTTCATTCGTATGCGCATACATTAACATTGTTAACAAATAAACACATACGTTAAACCATAAAGAATAGTCTCTTATTCGTTATACATTCGTTAAGCTATTTTTATGAATCAATACCCATTCGTTATCAGATAGCGGAAGCGAATACATTCGTTGTCAAACATTAACGAGTAGTCATCCATTCAATGTGAAATTACATTTCAAAATGTATTTTTACCATTCCAAAAACAATAAATTAACTATCAAAACCAAGGTTTTGATCATTTTTACCTTAAAAGGTAAAAAAATTACATTAAAAACGCTTACCTGAACAAATTTAACTTAAAAAAGAGAAAGGTAAAAAAAATAAAATATTTCCTTCGTCTTTCTCATAAAAAAAGACACAATATCGAGGAAAAATACACAAACATGAAAATTAAAAAAAAAACACTATGATGAAAAAAAAGACAATAGATCGCAAAATATAACATAATGTCGAGACAAATATAACACAATGCTAAGTAACATAACACAATATCAAGTTAAGAAGACACAAAGCTGAGGAAAAAAGACACAATCAATTACAAAAATAAACAAAACCTACAATAATAAATAAAAGACGTAATGGTAGTTTTTCCTCAACATTGTTTCTTTTTTTTTAACGAGGAAGAAAGGAAAAACATTTTAGTTTTTTTTTTCTTTTTTCAACTTTTTTTATATTTTAAGTTATGATTTTTTATTGGTTTTTAATTATTTTTTTGAAAGGTTTTGTAATAATCAAAACTTTTAAACAATAATTTAAAATTTACAATTAAATAAATAAAGATTTGTTATGATAATTTTTAATATGGTGTACGTAACATAACAATACATATGTATATATTGTTTAAATAAATTCAATATTAACAATTATTGAATATAAAAACAATACAAAATAAAATTCATTTCTCTTTACAACTTTACATTCACATGTAAAGTTAATAATAATAATAATAATAATAATAATAATAATAATAATAAGTAAATAAATAAATAATGCACACATGACCTTTGATTGAACAAGACACTTTTAGCTTCACCAAACTCTCTGCAACTATTTTGAAGTCTAGAAAGGGCCATTCATCCTTACATCAAATTTCTTGCCAACCTTTTTAAGCAAAGAAATAATAATATGATCAACAACACCTCAATAATTACATCAGTCTCCAAGATATTTTTGGCTATAGGAATCACCAGCTATGAAACGTATGTTTACCTCATGACTCACTCCCATAAAATAACTCTTGACCAAAGCAATCTCTAGCAACTCTCTAACCACCTCCGACTCACTTTCTTTTACACACAAAAACACAAAGCCAACACCACGCTAGCCGTCTCCTCTACGTAGCTACCTCCACACGCCACCTCTAGCTAGGCCACGAAAGTGCGCGCCACGCACACACCCGACAATTTCCGGCAACCGTTCCTTATTCCGACATGTTACTCGGCTCAAACCTAAGGTAAAACAATCCAGTCAGTCACCTAGTTTCTTTTTGGTGGTTTATAGGAAGACATATTTTTAAAACATGGACACATATATGATATATTTAAAATTAGTTTATTAATCATTTGTGTAACATTATGAAAATTTCGAGCTAAAAATGACAAGTTTCCAAAGTCAAGGGACCAATTTTGTCGAATTCCAAACTCCAGGGTCTAAATTGTAAATTTTGTTTTCCTAACCCATCGCGATACGCGATGGATCAGAAGGGACACCCATCGCTACCGCGATGGGGTGTCTGACACATTGTGACACGTGTGCCACGTGGCACACGGTGGCACCGTCTGCCGCCACGTGTCACCACGTGGCAACACGTTCGCCACGTGTCGCCACGTGGCAGGTTTACCCTGTGACTCAACAAGCCTATATCGCGCTACGCGATGGGCTTGCCAAGGAACCCATCGCGTACCGCAATGGGGACCAAAATCAAGCCTATAAATAGCAAGGTCCGGATCTTCACATTATCACACCCAAATCTCATATACCATTCTCTCTCTAACTTCTCTCTAGACCTCAAAAAAGTGCCCTCGATCCACCTCGTTTTGAGTGCCCGATTCCTCGTTTTGAGTGCCTTTTATCTCGATATTCATGCCACTCCCCGACAACATTCCAAACAAGAAGGTAGTGTCGTCCCGACGTTCCAACGATCGTTTCGAAGTGCGTGCTGTGGAGTGTTGGTATTCGATTCGTGTGTCCAAGCAAAGGGTTGATCAATCGAGTGTTGATAAAGAAAAAGGCGTCGAAGTGCTGAGCGAGTGTGTAGGGTTTATTAAGCCAAGAAAAGGTAGGCATAATGCCCGAATAAAAATATATAATAAAATATTATAAAGGCTTAATACGTCAATTCGAGATTATACTCAATTCCTCGATAAACAAAAGAAATAAATAACAAAGAAATAAAGGAAAAGAAAAGTAAAATATATATTTGAATATATATGAATGATTATTCTTTGTTATAAAATATATTATTTAAGAATAATGAGTATTCTTAAATAATAAAAGAGAAGAATACGTTTCTTAAAGAAGAAGAATCGTAGGGTTTTATAAATAAACTAAAGGTTTATAATAATACTTTTTAACTAAAGGTTTTAAAGTAAAAGAGAATCGAACTAAAGGTTCATCGACATAAATAAGACTAAAGGTCTTAAGCCGGATTGTGTATCCGACTAATAAAAGTTATACTCGTACTATAGGTGCGAGATAGAAAGGAAAGACTCACGGACGGTGTTGGAAGCCGATCCAATTTGAAAGGTGAATACGCCCCACTTTTACAAACATTTTTTCAAACAATCAAACGTGTTATATGTAAAACTTTACATGAGACAAAGTGTCTAAACTTTGTAAATAAGAGTATATGCCTAGCCCTCAGGTTGTGGTATACGTTTGTCTGGATCCTTACATATGTGGAACGCGATTGGCACATTGCACCACGCTTGGTCACGACCTCCAGCCACGATGGGCCGGACCTAAGTTACGTCCGAGTGAGACTGACCATGTGCATATTTATGGTACCTAAGTTATGTCGAAACGCTGCGGTGTTTTGCTGAGGTGACCTAGTGTAGAGACTCGAATTTATAATGAGATTGTTTTAACTTGATTATTCCTAAGCCAAGATGGGCCGAGACTTACGTGGTTGATGTGTGTCTAATGAATTCTCTTTCTAAGTAACTCACAACTAAGCTTTAAATTTATAAAACAAGACTCCTAAAGAAACCACACAAAACCGGCAAGTGTACCGATCACTAATAGTATAGAACTAAGGAAGTCCGAGTATCGAACACAAGGACACGTGAAAACTTTTTTAATACTTAACCCTAACCAATACTCACCTAAGAATATTTAAATGATTTTTTTCATAATTAACTACTTGACCTAACTTATTTTAACTAAATTAATTAACTTAGAGACTTAACTTAACTTAACTAAACACTTGATAAAACTTAGAGACTTAACTGCAATCGGAGAAAACGTATACCGACGTAAGAATCATATTGAAGGTATAATTAGATAATGGATTGAGGATTCTCACGAAACCGGTTCCTAAGGATGACACAACTAAGGTTCACTCAAGAAAGCTAGATCACCTCTCAGTCTCACTAACAAACTCTAACTTACACTTAGTTGATTTTAAGAACAAACCGGGAAACGAATTGTTAAAGTGCTCTAATGTCGACTCTCCTCTCGGTCTCACCGACACACTACCCTAATGGAAATGAATACTACGCAACCAAGGATAGAGGAACAATTTAGTTTAACTTAAATTAGATCAACTAATCACTCAAAATCCCAAACCCGACAAGAACCGAACCCGCTCTCGCGCGGTCCTAATCCTAACAAGTAAAAGCTATGAGACGACCTTACTTCCTATCACTTCTCGGTCTCTAAGAAGGTGTTCACCCGCTAAATATATTCAATTAATACACTCACTTAAACCCTACAGTTGATCACCCCGCAAACAAACCCTAAACACAAAGTAAAGAGTTCTAACAAGAAACAATCAATCAAAACTTATTCAGTTAATCAAAGCAAGAGGTATATGAGTATAACTAATAAATTCACAGCCACTAAACACAACCTAATTCAATGTTAAACCAAACTTTTCATTAACAATTCAAGTCATGATAATCAACAATCCATATTACTCATTAAAACCTAACAATAAACATCTAACCTAGGTAGAACTAACACGTTTAGCCAATCATAATCAATGAAAAATATATGAAATAGATATAAATGATAAACATGTTCATATAAATCTGATTACAAAAGGTTTGAATGCTTAAAAACCAAAACCGAACTCACAAACGTTAAAATAGTCAAAACCGACAACCGAAGGATAAAAGATGGAACCGTAAGCTTGTCCTCCTTGGTTTCTCCTCTAGAGCAGGTGTGGGATGGCTGGAAACTTGAATAATATCGTTCATAGGGTTTTAGGGTTTATATATATGTTGAATCACCTCCTTCCTAATATAAAATAGGTTAAAACAAGTCCACTAGGCCCACTAGAAGACAAAATAGACGTGGTAGCTGATTCTTAAACATTCTTGGCAGCCTTGGGACATGTTGAAATCTACCACATGCTTCTTGAATGGTATGACCTGGTCGCGTAGCTCAAACATGACATTTTCTAACGTTTTTCGACTTTCAGCTCGTTTATCTTCGTTTTTGCGTACCGGCTTCATCCGAGCTCCGTTCTATCTAATTCTTTTTTCATTTGACTCGTTTTCTAGCTCTCTTCAACATGGGACCTATAACATACACAAACATGTAATTTAATGCAAGAATAACAAAATAATCATTAACGTTTAAGCACAAAATAACATAAAAACTATTAGGAAAACATGTGTGTTTTACACCACATCAGTGGTCTCGAGGGGTGATTAAGTAAAGAAAATATTTTTGCATCTGCATATTCACCAGCATTCGTTGCTGACGTATTTTATAATATTTTGCAGGTAACCAAGAATAGGGCTTGAAGGACGAAGGGCTCAAGAATTCGATGGCTCGGATATTTTTGTTTAAATATTAAATATGAAGTTTTTGTAAAACTTATAAATATGTAAAACTAAATGTAACACCCCGTAACCGCAGCGGAAACGTACACGGGATGCAACAGACACATCTGATATCAACAGCCTTGCTTATAAAGAAAATACCACTACATTAATTTATATCATATTACATTGTTGCTAGTTTCGTTACTGTCTAGGTGTTACACACAAGTTTTACCGATAAGACATTAATATATTCATTACAAAATATAGATCAGCAAGCTTCCAACAAGTAGCACAGATCATTAAGCACATATCAATCATTCCAACTTGGCATACCTAGAAAACATGTAAAGAAAACGGGTCAACTACGAATAGTTGGTGAGTTTCACTAATTTAAATAAACACTGACAGATCATTTTAATAATCATTTATTAACAATGTAATTATGCTGGGAACTATGTTTCCCCAGAACATTTATAACCTCTGGGAACTAAGTTACCCCAGAACAATAATAACCTCCGGGAACTAAGTTACCCCAGAACAATAATAACCTCCGGGAACTAAGTTACCCCAGAACAATAATAACCTCTGGGAACTATGTTACTCCAGAACAATAATAACCTCTGGGAACTATGTTACCCCAGAACAATAATAACCTCTGGGAACTATGTTACCCCAGAACAATCCCACACGATAAACAATTTATATATTCTGTGCATCAAACCATATATGTATAAATATACAAGTGTTTCCATACGATCGGTATGTACTTAAATACTTTAATAAAGACATGCTTTCCGCCCCGGGAAAATATTTAAAACAGTTCAGTAAAAAGGGGCTCGTGAAAACTCACCTTTCTGTGAGTCGGGACGTGGTACAATGAACTGCTATAAGCCTGGATCTGTAATATGATATCTAGTCGTTACTATATAATTCCCATAAATTAAATCCGTGTTAATCGGTACATCTGGGGACATTGTTAACCCAGTACTGTACTCGATCCGGGGACAACGTTAACCCCGTGACACTCCTAAGGACTCAGATTGTGCCATTACTTAGAGTCTGACGGTCAAAATTGTCATTTTTATGTTTTCCTTGATTTGCGTGCCTAGCACGGTTATCCGTTTTTAGATTCAAAAGTGAGTTTGTTTACAACCGACCCAAAAATGGTGTTTGACTGTTACTTTAGTTAACGTGATGAAATTAGAGCTCGGTTTGGACACCCCGTTTGGCCGCGGGGCCCGTTTCCGTCATTTAGGTGCCGGAAACAGTAAAATCGGGTAAAATTACCCAAATCATCCGAATTATTTTCGGATGATTTACTTTTATTTAATTTACTTAGTATTATGAAAATGGTCAATTTTTAGGTTTTTATATACCAGTCAGCTCGCTTATGCGAGTTTTGCCGGTTTACACGTTTTAAGCTTTAAAAATTTGTTTTTATGTTCTTTTTAGCACAAATAATTACCCGTTTAGTCTCGGGTCTTGAAATTTTGTACAAAACTTATTTTGACAGTAAGAGATTTTATAAAAATTTTCCAGATTTATTTTTTTTATATTTACATTTATTTATCTATTTTTAAACATTATTAAAACACTAAATATGTCAAAAATACCAAAAGACTTTAGAAAAATCCCAAATTTTTCCGGGATGATCCCTGCCATCCTCATAACTCCCTGGAATTTTTCCAGAACCCAAAACTCATTTTTCAAGCCATTTTCACAAAAACCGAGCTAGAAAGCCCTAGAACTCGTTTTACCGGAAAGCCCCTTTAGACTTCTCCAACTGAGCTCAAATTTTGTGTGTGACTTTTATATGTTATAAAAAGCTTATCCTAAATTTTCCAGAATTTTTCATCAAGTTTAGCTATTTTTCACCATTTTTGGCCAAAACCGAGCATTAAATTCACCAAATATTCATCTTTTATCCAAAAATTACCAAAAATTCACAGATCTCATATTTTCATGTATAGATCATCTCTGTGAAATTTCATGACCCGATTCTAAGCACACTACAATCTGTCCAAAATCACTTACTCACACGAAAACCGAACTATCTTGTGTTTTCTAGCGTTAGATCGCAAAGATCTTGGTTTCTAGCCTTTGCTAGCCACTAGATACAACACTTACAAGCACAATAACACTATACCAAGCAAGTTACACCAACAATCAAACCATTTCTTTCATAGTGTCGGTTTTGATATAAAAACAAAGGTTTTAACCGTAAAAATCCGTTCTCGACTCTTTTTACTCATTTCTTGGACCAAGATCCCTTGTATAACTTGTATACATCTCTTGATCATGCAAGAGTCGGTTTCATCTCGGGTTTTCACCCGTCTTTCACATAGAAATTCATTTTACAAGATTCTAACCGTAAAAATCCGTTATTGACACTTTTAACTCGTTTCTTGGATCAAGATCCCGTGTATAACTTGTATACATCACTTGATCTAGCAAGGATCGGTTCCATCTCGGGTTTTCACCCATATTTCACTTGGAACCTCTTGTTCTTGCAAAACAACTCAAAATTAAGAAATCAACACCAAAGATCATGCATTATAACATGCTTATACCTTGTGTTCTTGGTTAAAAAGGATGGATTTGGATGCACACTTGAAATGATTGGAGAAATTTGAGAGAGTTTGATGTTGAAAAAAGAAAAAATGAAGTGATATTATGGATAGGGTGGCCGATCGGTCCACCTTATGGGGTGGGGTGGGACCCACACATCCATTCTAGGCCACACATTCGGATTACGCAATCCGGATAATGTTGTGGATAATCTGGTTCAGTTCGTTTCTCGTTTAAACTCGTAATTCGGCTTAAAACGAGCCTAAAATGGTTGTTTTTCGGGTTAAAATAAAATTTACATAGAACTGATTTAAAAACTTTAAAAACTTAACCCATGACATTAAATGACTTAAAACATCGTATTGTCGGTATTTGTGTATCTTTTTCGGTTTGATCGATCGTCTCTTGCTTGGTTTGATGTTAAAGGTTTCGTTTATCGTACCGACGTACTAATAAATCGAAATCCTTTTTCTGTGCTATAATTCACTTATCCCGAAGCATTAATACTTCGAAAACATCACTAAACATTATATACTTCGTCTATAATGTAATTCCCGATTCGTTCGGGTTTCAATAATCGTTCATTGGTTAATTGTAATTCCAATACGATTCACTATATAATCGAGTATGATTCGCACTATGAATCATATATACTCGTATATACGTACTATAACTCATATAATCAATAATAAATGACACGTAAATAGTATATACCGGCTAGGGTATACCTGGATTTGCCGGAATCGTTACATTCTCCCCCCGTTATAAAAATTTCGTCCTCAAAATTTTACACGTCAACTACTTCCTTTTGAGGAAATAGGTGGGGGTATTTCTTCCGAAATTCATCCTTTCGTTCCCAAGTAAATTCTGGGCCTCGTTGCGAATTCCATCTAACTTTGACCAACGAGATCTTATTGTGTCTAAGTTGCTTGATTTTCCCGTCTACTATTTCTATGGGCTCCTCCACAATGTTGAGCTTATCATTTATTTGAACACCCTCTAAGGGTAATACCGATGTCTCATCCGACAGACACCGTTTCAGGTTCGACACGTGAAACACGTTGTGAACTGCACTCAGTTCATCAGGCAGTTCTAATCGGTATGCTACAGGACCGATTTTCGCAGTAATATCGAATGGTCCAATATATCTAGGGGCCAACTTCCCCGCCTTTCCAAATCTGACCACTCCTTTCCAGGGTGATACTTTCAAATACACCTTTTCCCCCTTCTCAAATGATAACGGTTTTCGACGGGTATCGGCATAACTCTTCTGCCGATCCCGCGCGGCTTTCAGGTTGTTCTTAATTTCAAGAATCTTGCTGGTCGTCTCCTAGACCAGATCCGATCTAATGACCTGCGAGTCACCCACTTCAGACCAGCAAAGTGGTGATCGGCACTTCCGTCCATACAATGCTTCATAAGGTGCTGCCTTTATACTGCTATGGTAACTGTTATTATAGGAAAATTCAACGAGTGGGAGATGTTGATCCCAGTTTCCCTTAAAGTCCAGTACGCAGGCACGAAGCAAATCCTCCAAAGTTTGAATGGTCCTCTCAGACTGACCATCGGTCTGAGGGTGGTAAGCTGTGCTTAGGTCAATACGTGTTCCCAATGCTTCTTGGACAGCTTGCCAAAGTTTGGAGGTGAAATGGCTATCCCTATCGGAGATGATCGAGATGGGGATACCATGACGAGACACTATTTCATTTATATAAATCTGCGCAAGTCTCTCAGTGTTATAATTATTTCTAATCGAGATAAAATGTGCCGATTTGGTTAATCGATCCACGACTACCCAAATTGCATCATGTCCCCGGGGTGTCTTAGGGAGGTGTGTCACGAAATCCATCGTGATTTGCTCCCATTTCCATTCGGGAATTTCCGGTTGTTGTAACATTCCCGAGGGTTTCTGGTGCTCCGCCTTAACTCTCGCACACGTCGTACACTTGCCGACGTATGTGGCTACATCCTTTTTCATACCTGGCCACCAGTAAAATTCTTTCACATCCTTTTACATTTTATCTGATCCCGGATGTATGGAATATTTCGACTTATGTGCTTCGTCCATGATTAATTCACGATGGTCATGGAGGGTCGGAATCCAAATCCGATTTTTGAAATAGAGAATTTCGTCCACAAGCTGTTCGAAATTCTTCTCGTTACCGAAAAGTCCCTCTTTTTCCAATTGGTCCCCTTTCAACGCCTCGCGTTGAGCGACTCGAATCAAATCCGAAAGGTTCGACTGGACTATCATTCCCAACGCTCGCACGCGTAGTGGCTTAACTCGATCTTTCCTACTCAAGGCATCGGCTACAACGTTAGCCTTGCCGGGGTGATAACGGATGTCACAGTCATAGTCGCTTAACAACTCGACCCATCTTCGTTGCCTCATATTCAGTTCTTTCTGATCGAATATGTGTTGCAAACTTTTATGATCGGTGAAGATGGTGCACTTTGTACCGTAGAGATAATGTCTCCAGATTTTAAGTGCGAAGATAACCGCTCCCAGTTCTAGGTCATGAGTAGTGTAATTTTTCTCGTGAACTTTTAATTGTCGAGAAGCATAGGCTATAACCTTACTATTTTGCATCAATACGCATCCTTACCCTCTCCGGGATGCGTCACAATACACGACAAAACCATCATCTCCGTCGGGGAGACTTAAGATTGGCGCTTGACACAATCTTTGTTTTAGCGTTTGAAACGCCGTTTCCTGCTCTTCACCCCATTCATTCTTCCGATCCTTTTGAGTCAGGAGGGTTAAAGGTTGGGCGATGCTGGAAAAGTTCTCTATAAATCGACGATAGTAACCAGCTAAGCCTAAGAATTGGCGGATTTCCTTTGGAGATTTAGGCGCTTGCCATTTCTTAATTGCTTCAACCTTACTCGGATCAACGTGTATTCCTTGGTGGTTTATAACGTGACCGAGGAATTGCACCTCTTGTAACCAGAAGTTACACTTGGAGAATTTTGCAAATAACTTCTCCTGATCCAGGAGCTCTAAAACTAACTTTAAGTGTTGCTCGTGCTCTTCTTTACTCTTCGAGTATATCAAAATATCGTCAATAAAAACAATGACGAATTTGTCAAGATAGGGTTTACAGACTCGATTCATGAGATCCATGAATACTGCTGGCGCATTTGTTAGCCCAAAAGGCATAACTAAGAACTCGTAATGGCCGTAGCGAGTCCGGAATGCGGTTTTTGGGATATCCTCCTCCTGGATTCTAACCTGATGGTATCCCGATCTAAGATCTATTTTTGAAAAGTAGCTCGCACCTTGTAGTTGGTCGAACAGATCATCGATTCGGGGGAGAGGATACCTATTTTTGATTGTCAACTTGTTCAATTCCCTGTAATCAATGCACATTCTAAGGCTCCCGTCCTTCTTTTTCACGAATAGAACAGGTGCACCCCACGGGGAATAACTGGGGCGTATAAATCCTTTATCCAACAATTCCTGCAACTGGTTGGATAATTCTTGCATCTCGGATGGTGCAAGTCGGTAGGCGCCTTAGAAACAGGGCCAGCCTGAGGTAACAGATCGATCCTGAATTCGACCTGTCGGGTTGGCAGTAATCCAGGAAATTCCTCCGGGAAAACTTGTGGAAATTCGCGTACCACGGGAATATCGTCCACACCGTTTTTCCTCAGAATCAGCGGCCGTCAAGCTCGCTAGATACGCCACACATCCCTGACGTATATATTTCAACACCTTGAGGTGGGATATAAATGGTATCATGGTGCCGGATTTTTCTCCATGCACTAATACTTCCTCGTCATCCGACACCCGGATCTTGACGGTTTTCTTTTCACAGTTTATTTCTACCCTGTTACGTGCTAACCAATCCATTCCCACTATCACGTCAAAAGTACCCAATTCTACCGGTAACAAGTCAATCAGAAAGGATTGTTCGTTCAGAATAAAAGGGCAATTCCGAACTATCCGATTAACTATCATGGTTTTACCGTTAGCGACTTCTACGGTGTAAGGTTCTATGGTTTCACCAATAGGAAGGTTTGCTATCGAAAGGAATCTAACGGAGACAAAACTTCTATCGGCGCCTGTATCAAATAATACAGAAGCGTAATGATCAGAGACGAGGAAGGTACCTGTCACTACGCTGGGGTCCTGGCGCGCCTCGTTCGCCCCCATCACGAATGCTCGGCCTCGCGCCGGATTGGACGACGATGCCTGACCCGTGAGTTGTCTTCCGTTTCCTCCCTGGTTCAGTTTCGGGCAGTTCCTTTTGAAATGATCCGTGCTGCCGCATTCGTAGCAAGCACGGCTAGTGGTCACCATTTGGTTTCCTTGCGGGTTCTGCTGTCGGGCTGGTTGAGTTCTAAATGGTTGCGCACGAATAGGTTGCGGTTGTCGGTTCAGATTGTTCAGATTTGTCTTACAATTTGGTGCGTAGTGTCCAATCCTGCCACACCGGTGGCACACCACCTCTTTGCACACGCCACTATGGTGGTAACCACATTTCCCGCACTTAGGAAACGTTCCCTTCTGCGGTTCTTGCCTTCTGCCCGAACTAGTCATGGCATAGCTCTGGGCAGCGGGCCTAGCTCGTTTGCTTTGCTGCTTTTCCTGGATCCTATGGTCATGTGTACCCCGTTTTCCCCCAGCGGATTCTCCTGTCACCTTTAGTGATCCGCTCCGCAAGAAATCATACGTGACAATGCCAGCCTGTGTCACTGCACTTTCATACGTCTGGTGTCCCCCCGCGTTGACTATACTCCTCACTACTGGAGTAAGTCCCCAAATATAACGTTCCACCCTCTTCGTCTCCAGGGTGACCAACCACGGTACTAATCGTGACAGTTCATTAAACCGGTTGGTATAACCCAAGTGGTCCGCCCCCTTCATCTCCAGATTCCACAACTCATTTTCCAGTTTCTGCAATTCATTTTTTGGGCAGAAATGTTCCAACACAAGAGCCTTAAGCTCTGTCCAGGTCATGTGGTTTGTCGCCGCCTGACCTCGAGTCTGTACTATGGTGTTCCACCATGTCAAGGCATGGTCGGTGAATGTACAGGTGGCGTACTTAACGACACAATCCTCGGGACAGTTGCTGATATTCACCACTGATTCTATTTTCTCTATCCATTTAACTAACCCATTCGGTCCTTCAGACCCGCTAAACTCTAATGGCTTGCACAACATAAAATCCTTGATCGAACATCCCCTGGATGCACGAATTGGTTCAGTACGGTTTGTCTCTACCTTAGGTATAGGGCCATTGCTGTCAGTAACGACCACCCTAGGCGGTGCGTCATTACTCGGAATAGTGTTATCATTCCTTGGAGGATTAGCATTTTGTTCCCCGTCAGTATTTATGGGCGTTTGATTGCTCGGAGGGGTTGGATTGGTCGAGTTGTTAATACTGGCGGCGATGCGCGATACTATATCCGGTATCGCCGCCTCCAACTGTTGAGCAATCAAACGGCTCACATCTACTTCCGATATTTTCGTTGATCGTTTCGGTGCCATTCTACACAACATCAAGAAAATACATATAATCAATACCATCTCAAATCATAAAACACAATACATATTTCATTCATTAGTAAACATTGATACATATTACACAAACATCGGTTTACATACTTTCCAGTCAAGATTACATAACTAAGTTTTAATACAAGGGCCCTATGTTGGCATCATCTCGACATAACCCGCAAAGGGGTCAGTGCTTGAATGATACCCAAAAGTATCTATAATGATATGCCCCAAAAGAGACCCACCCTAGGGGCCAGTGGTTGTATCATAACTAAACAAGATTCACTCCATGTTAGTATCACCACTAACTACTTACACAGAGTATCAAAAAAATGGTCCCTGTCTATCCCCAAACCCAAAACAACTAAACATGGTGGTAAACCAACCCCACCAACATCGCCACCAGCACCACTAACACCGCCATCAGAACCCGAACCCGACTCTCCATCCTGTCAAGCATCCATTGGGAGTATGAGCAATCCCTCTTCAGTTGGGCAATTGCATACTGATGATCCAGTATGCAATCACCCAGGTACATTCTCTTTTGGACTCCCACCGTCAAGGCGGCGGAGTGCTCGTTCACCTGTTCGGTGAGCGTTCGGAGCCAGGCCGCAGCATCCCGCTCCTGTCTCGGGAGACCCCACACCAGTAGAGTCGCAGGCTCGGGACGAGAGCTGGAGGACTCGCCCCTGCGAGTAGCAGGTCTGGGTGGGGGCGAGATAGGTCGGACTGGTGGAATACTGATCCGCGCCGTGAGGCGGGGTCCGAATCCAGGGGGTGCAGGAGCGACCTGTGGTGCGGGTGGGGTCGGGGATCTGGCCATCCTAGCTGAGGAGGACTGGCCGGAATTCCTCAAGCTAGCCTCGGAAGGCTCGGTGCTGGATGCTACAAGAGGGCTCCCGGAGTCCCCGGAGCTGACCTCCTCCGGGTCCTCCTCGAACGACACACTGGGGGTTCTTGACATATTACCTGCACACAAGTTAACAAACATATAGTTCTTCCCATAGTGTAAATCATAATCAAATTAATATGCACTTACTTATACAACTTGACTACATAACAATATTATCACATATTTGCACATATGTTGCCAATTTTACCTATTAAAGTCCCTCGTGACTTCCCCTGAATTCCCTCGTGTAGACAAGTCTGTTATTATGTTCCGGACCATAATAACCCACTTGTCCATCCAAGTTCATCCCGATCTCGTCACAATATATATTTAGTTGATATTCAGATCCTATAATATTTGAGCTACTGGTTATATTTTAGGTATCTTTTAAAGACATCCTAATTCTTTATAACCAATGGCTCTGATACAAAGTTCTGTAACACCCCGTAACCGCAGCGGAAACGTACACGGGATGCAACAGACACATCTGATATCAACAGCCTTGCTTATAAAGAAAATACCACTACATTAATTTATATCATATTACATTGTTGCTAGTTTCGTTACTGTCTAGGTGTTACACACAAGTTTTACCGATAAGACATTAATATATTCATTACAAAATATAGATCAGCAAGCTTCCAACAAGTAGCACAGATCATTAAGCACATATCAATCATTCCAACTTGGCATACCTAGAAAACATGTAAAGAAAACGGGTCAACTACGAATAGTTGGTGAGTTTCACTAATTTAAATAAACACTGACAGATCATTTTAATAATCATTTATTAACAATGTAATTATGCTGGGAACTATGTTTCCCCAGAACATTTATAACCTCTGGGAACTAAGTTACCCCAGAACAATAATAACCTCCGTGAACTAAGTTACCCCAGAACAATAATAACCTCTGGGAACTAAGTTACCCCAGAACAATAATAACCTCTGGGAACTATGTTACCCCAGAACAATAATAACCTCTAGGAACTATGTTACCCCAGAACAATAATAACCTCTGGGAACTATGTTACCCCAGAACAATAATAACCTCTGGGAACTATGTTACCCCAGAACAATAATAACCTCTGGGAACTATGTTACCCCAGAACAATCCCACACGATAAACAATTTATATATTCTGTGCATCAAACCATATATGTATAAATTTACAAGTGTTTCCATACGATCGGTATGTACTTAAATACTTTAATAAAGACATGCTTTCCGCCCCGGGAAAATATTTAAAACAGTTCAGTAAAAAGGGGCTCGTGAAAACTCACCTTTCTGTGAGTCGGGACGTGGTACAATGAACTGCTATAAGCCTGGATCTGTAATATGATATCTAGTCGTTACTATATAATTCCCATAAATTAAATCCGTGTTAATCGGTACATCTGGGGACATTGTTAACCCAGTACTGTACTCGATCCGGGGACAACGTTAACCCCGTGACACTCCTAAGGACTCAGATTGTGCCATTACTTAGAGTCTGACGGTCAAAATTGTCATTTTTATGTTTTCCTTGATTTGCGTGCCTAGCACGGTTATCCGTTTTTAGATTCAAAAGTGAGTTTGTTTACAACCGACCCAAAAATGGTGTTTGACTGTTACTTTAGTTAACGTGATGAAATTACAGCTCGGTTTGGACACCCCGTTTGGCCGCGGGGCCCGTTTCCGTCATTTAGGTGCCGGAAACAGTAAAATCGGGTAAAATTACCCAAATCATCCGAATTATTTTCGGATGATTTACTTTTATTTAATTTACTTAGTATTTTGAAAATGGTCAATTTTTAGTATTTATATACCAGTCAGCTCGCTTATGCGAGTTTTGCCGGTTTACACGTTTTAAGCTTTAAAAATTTGTTTTTATGTTCTTTTTAGCACAAATAATTACCCGTTTAGTCTCGGGTCTTGAAATTTTGCACAAAACTTATTTTGACAGTAAGAGATTTTATAAAAATTTTCCAGATTTATTTTTTTTATATTTACATTTATTTATCTATTTTTAAACATTATTAAAACACTAAATATGTCAAAAATACCAAAAGACTTTAAAAAAATCCCAAATTTTTCCGGGATGATCCCTGCCATCCTCATAACCCCCTGGAATTTTTCCAGAACCCAAAACTCATTTTTCAAGCCATTTTCACAAAAACCGAGCTAGAAAGCCCTAGAACTCGTTTTACCGGAAAGCCCCTTTAGACTTCTCCAACTGAGCTCAAATTTTGTGTGTGACTTTTATATGTTATAAAAAGCTTATCCTAAATTTTCCAGAATTTTTCATCAAGTTTAGCTATTTTTCACCATTTTTGGCCAAAACCGAGCATTAAATTCACCAAATATTCATCTTTTATCCAAAAATTACCAAAAATTCACAGATCTCATATTTTCATGTATAGATCATCTCTGTGAAATTTCATGACCCGACTCTAAGCACACTACAATCTGTCCAAAATCACTAACTCACACGAAAACCGAACTATCTTGTGTTTTCTAGCGTTAGATCGCAAAGATCTTGGTTTCTAGCCTTTGCTAGCCACTAGATACAACACTTACAAGCACAATAACACTATACCAAGCAAGTTACACCAACAATCAAACCATTTCTTTCATAGTGTCGGTTTTGATATAAAAACAAAGGTTTTAACCGTAAAAATCCGTTCTCGACTCTTTTTACTCATTTCTTGGACCAAGATCCCTTGTATAACTTGTATACATCTCTTGATCATGCAAGAGTCGGTTTCATCTCGGGTTTTCACCCGTCTTTCACATAGAAATTCATTTTACAAGATTCTAACCGTAAAAATCCGTTATTGACACTTTTAACTCGTTTCTTGGATCAAGATCCCGTGTATAACTTGTATACATCACTTGATCTAGCAAGGATCGGTTCCATCTCGGGTTTTCACCCATATTTCACTTGGAACCTCTTTTTCTTGCAAAACAACTCAAAATTAAGAAATCAACACCAAAGATCATGCATTATAACATGCTTATACCTTGTGTTCTTGGTTAAAAAGGATGGATTTGGATGCACACTTGAAATGTTTGGAGAAATTTGAGAGAGTTTGATGTTGAAAAAAGAAAAAATGAAGTGATATTATGGATAGGGTGGCCAATCGGTCCACCTTATGGGGTGGGGTGGGACCCACACATCCATTCTAGGCCACACATTCGGATTACGCAATCCGGATAATGTTGTGGATAATCTGGGTCAGTTCGTTTCTCGTTTAAACTCGTAATTCGGCTTAAAACGAGCCTAAAATGGTTGTTTTTCGGGTTAAAATAAAATTTACATAGAACTGATTTAAAAACTTTAAAAACTTAACCCATGACATTAAATGACTTAAAACACCGTATTGTCGGTATTTGTGCATCTTTTTCGGTTTGATCGATCGTCTCTTGCTTGGTTTGATGTTAAAGGTTTCGTTTATCGTACCGACGTACTAATAAATCGAAATCCTTTTTCTGTGCTATAATTCACTTATCCCGAAGCATTAATACTTCGAAAACATCACTAAACATTATATACTTCGTCTATAATGTAATTCCCGATTCGTTCGGGTTTCAATAATCGTTCATTGGTTAATTGTAATTCCAATACGATTCACTATATAATCGAGTATGATTCGTACTATGAATCATATATACTCGTATATACGTACTATAACTCATATAATCAATATTAAATGACACGTAAATAGTATATACCGGCTAGGGTATACCTGGATTTGCCGGAATCGTTACACTAAACGAGACTTTCATCTTGTCTTTTGTAATGTAAATATTTACAATTTTGATCCTTATGTTTTTATAAGACTTCCGCTAATAACCGTAACTCTGATTTATTTACAAATGTGGTACCAACTATTGATCACACTCCTAGGCCTAGAGTGGGGTGTGACAGGTTGGTATCAGAGCCATCGATCTTAACGAATTGGGTATCATAAAACAATACCCAAGCTTCGATCCAAGCATAGGAAATATTTACTTGTTTATTTGAATAGGGAGGGATAAGATTGGCTGGTAACCCTTTCTTTCCCTCTCCTCAATCTAAACCACCTAACCTAGATGTCCTACAAGAAATTAATAGAGTATAATGATGATAATGAAGCAAGAGATACCACAATCAAGGTGAAATTCCACCATATCACATAGAAGTATAATGGTAATGCGCCATCAAGTTTTCCACCATATCAAGGTGAAATTCCATCCATTGAAGAACAAGCTAATGAAATCCGTGAACAAAATGAAGTTGTCGATGCGTTCTTCAACTAGCCCTCCGATGTGACAATGTCTCCGTATCCAAACCCAAAGAACCTTTATGACGTAGTGATGATGGGTTAACGCGACCCACCTCCGAAGTATGGATAACCGAATGAGATACCACAATCGCAGGAGGAACATCTTGATCGATCCCTACATGAAACCGATGAGTTGAGGAAAAAGTTAGCTATTAACGGAAAGAAAAAAGAAGAAGATAGGAGACAAGCTTCTTCGAAAATGTAACAAGTTGACGAAGGTGGTGCAGAAATTCATGAAGGATTAGGAAAATGATGATGGTGGCGTGTTTTCAAGAAAAAAAGTTTATGTGTTAAAATAGTCAGAATGATAAGTGTAACATATGTTGTAATAAGGATAGGGATATATATATATATCGTTTGGACGGTATATATAAAGATGTTGTAAAATAATATATGTATCATTTTTATGATATATAAATATATATATATATATATATATATATATATATGAAATAAATAAAAATTTGTGTTTTATGAAAAGAAATATGTTAAATTTCAGATAATAGAAAAAGACTAAAAAAGATAAAAGATAAAATGTCTCGACAGAGTAATAATCGATAGGCCTCCCGAAAGGAAGCCGAAAGACGTGAAGAAAAAGGGAAAGGTCCCAAAAAGGAACAAGAGGAACCGATTCCCGATAAATATATGAAACAAATTCAAAAGTTAGTAAAAAATGTCGTAAGGGCCGAAACTGAACTTAAATCCCAATCTAGACAAACAAAACATTCACAATCTGAAAATCCTTCTCGAAAATCCGTTTCTAAACCCCGTTCTAAACCTTCACGCATGGAAGAAAGTGTTCACGAGTCGACCACTGATGGAGGGGTTCGTCAAGAATTTAAGAAACTAAAAATTGGTGGATGTTCGTTTAAAGACTTTAAGTATTATGGGCCGAAGGAATTCCATGGTGACAAGGGAGCCATCACAACTGTGAGGTGGCTTGAGAGATGGAGACGATAGTGATTACAAGCAAGTGTTCCGATGAGGAAAGGATTAAGTATTCTGCCCTGATGTTTAAGGGCGAAGCGCTAGAGTGGTGGAATACACTAATCTTGAGTAGTGGAAGGGAAGTGATGTATAGTCTGGCTTGGAATGAGTTCAAGGAGTTGTTGATGTCAAAATTTTGTCCGATGCATGAAAAAGACCAAATTCAAACCAAGTTCCTGACTCACAAGGTTGTTGGAACGAACCTTCGTGAGTACAACACGAAATTCCACGAATATTGTCGTTTGGTTCCCCAGCTGGTTACCCCTGAATCCAGCAAAGTTACACGTCACATTTTGGGACTTCCACGAGAGATTCGTGACATGGTAAGGTCACACTTGCCACAAACCGCTGACTCCGAGATGGAGTTGGCTGGGTACTTGATGGGCGGAATGATCCGCAATAAAGAGGAGGATAAGAAGGTCGTAACAACACACGACTCAAGGAAAGGAGGAGACACCCGCTTCAAGGGTAAGGGAATTGACCAACGAAGGTCCAGCTTCAACCCTGACATTCCACAATGCAAGACTTGTAAGAAATATCATAGGGGTAGATGCAACTTTGCTCCTCGAGTCTGTGAATCGTGTAATAGACCCGGCCACACCGCTGCGAAGATGACCTGCTACAACTGCAAAAAAATGGGACACCTTAGCTTGGAGTGCCCCAAGAACAAGCCCACGATTGGTGGTGCGGGTGGTAGCGGTCAAAAGAACGAGCCCAAGAAAGGCAATGCAAGAGTCTTCGTCCTTGATACAAAGAAAGCGGCCGACACACCGGAAACCATTACCGGTACGTTCCTTGTTAACTACGCTTATGCTAGAGTCTTGTTTGATTCAGGAACCAATTTAAGTTTTATAGATTATAATTTTTGTAGTCTATTAAATGAACCTTTAATCAAACAAAATAAAACTCAAAGCTTCGAGACCGCTAATGGCAAAATCGTTAAAATCTCTGCAGCCTTAGAAAACGGAAAAAAAAATTTAGCCGGTTACGTTTTGCCTATTCAATTACCACCTATGAATCTTGCAGGTTTTGATGTTGTATTGGGTATGGATTGGTTATTCGACAACCATGCTCGTATCCTCTGCAATAGCAAAACCGTTGAACTTCGAGCCCCGGATAAACGAACTATTCGAAGAAGGGGATAAAGACGTTGGCCAAGTTAGCCTAATCTCTATGATAGGCCAACAAATGTTTAAATCAAGGATGCTTAGCATTCATGGCCTACGTCAGCGAAGAATCAAAACCCAAAGAAATCAAAAACGTTCATGTTGTTTCCGATTATGCTTATGTCTTTCCCGACGAACTTCCTGGCATTCCTCCCGATCGTGGAATAGAGTTTAGGATCGATCTCATTCCTGGTACTGCTCCGATCGCCAAATCTCTGTATCGCCTCGTGCCAACCGAGATGAAAGAATTAAAGAAACAACTCGACGAGCTTCTCGAGAAAGGCTTTATACGACGAGTTCATCGCCAAGGGGAGCACCGATACTATTCGTCAAAAAGAATGATAGATCCATGCGTATGTGCATCGACTACCGAGCTCTCAACAAAGTCACAATTAAGAATCGATATCCACTTCCTCGAATCGATGATCTTTTCGACCAACTTAAAGGTGCTAGCTTCTTTTCAAAAATAGATCTTAGTTTCGGCTATCACCAGCTCAAAGTTCAATCCGAAGACATTCCAAAAACGGCTTTCCGAACAAGTTATGGTCATTATGAGTTCACTGTTATGCCATTCGGACTTTGATGTGCAAAACGGTCTATTAAAAACGTAACCTAACCTAGACACTCTAGTTTTAAAGTTATAAATCTAGACTATCCTAATGCTAGACCACTAGACAGGCAAGTGTAACTATCAACTGTAGTAAAGCCTAACGAAGTCCGGATATCGAACCCAAAGGAAACTAGCGACACCTAAACTAGACTCTGACTAATAACTTAAATAAATTGATTTTATTGATTTTTGTCTTTTTTAATTATAAACTATAAAGTAAATAATACTTAAATTATAACTAACATGGAAACTAAACACCAATCAATTTAGAACTCAAATAGGGTGAAACAACTACCTAGGCAAGGAATTCTACTAGTAAACTCATAAACTCTCGAAATTGGATTTATGATTGGTACCGTATTCTAAAAATATGAAATTTAAGGAATAACTATAGTAAGTGATGTATATAAAAATATACATTTTTTAGCATCAAATAATCTCTAAAAACTTTCATGTTAAAATGTATCGTGTTAAAATGTATTTTCAGGTGAATCCAAGCCTCAAATGAAGAAACAAATGAAAAAACAAAGAAAACCCAAAAAAACAGCAAAACATGGGGCTGTGCTTCAGGAAACATGGGGCTGTGCTTCAGGAAACATGGGGCTGTGCTTTCAGGAAATATGGGGTCGTGCTTTTGGAAACACGGGGCTGTGGTTTTGGGAAACACGAGGCTGTGCTTTTGGAAGCACGGGGCCATGCTTCTGGTCACTTTTCAGAAAATACAAAAAAATCTACAAGAAAAGACAAATTAGTGAACAGCTAGACACAGAGCCATGCTTTTAGAAGCATGGGGCCGTGCTTACCTCTCAGAAACGAAAAAAGGAATTAGCACATGTCACTAAAAAGCACGGGGGCGTGCCTCAGGAAGCACGGGGCCGTGCCTACCTTCCAGAAACGACAAAAATAATTAGCACATGTCACTAAAAGCATGGGGGTGTGCCTCAGGAAGCACGAGGCCGTGCCTACCTTCCAGAAATGACAAAAATAATTAGCACATGTCACTAAAAAGCACGGGGGCGTGCCTACGAAAGCACGCGGCCGTGCTTCTCACTCCAGATTGCCTATAAATAGTAGCTCATGTTGCACTCATTTGGTTTGCCTTGAAAAGATTTCTATCCGGTTTTCTCTTATAAAAACACACACTAACACTCACATAGAAGATTTAGTGAAGAGTTTGAAGGCTTGGAGGTCATCACCATCAACCATCATCATCATCATCTATCATTACCATCATTAAGAAGGAAGATTCATCTACATTTGGTTAGATTGTTCTAAGTTTAATCATGTATTTGTTATCATCATTCATATTAATGTTTATCATCATGCTCATCATGAGCTAAACTCCTTTTACCATCTAAAATCTATGAAGAAGCTTTGTTTTACTTGATAATTATACAAAACATGTGGTGTAGTCTAGTAAAGTACATGGTTATATTACAATTATCTTTTGATGAGAAATGTTTCACCATCTTAAATCACTAATTCAAAGTTGGTGGTTGTCAATTCTATTGGCAATCGTTCATGATCGATTCATGTTCTTGAAAGATAGAAATACTTTGATACATTAAAGAAACATGGATCCTTATATTGTACTTAGAAATGATGAGATATAAGTTATGATGTATTTCTCTAAGTCTTGGTAATCCGAAAATGGCTTTGCTTAGGATATCAATTTGTTGGTGCATGATGTCAGTAGTTCAGTATCTAGTGTCTGTAATTGTGTTAGTTGGATTTGTATTAATGTTTTGTTAACTTGTTTCACAAGTTCGCCTCTTATAAGCGAACTTGTGGAACAGGCGAAGTTATCAACAACTTCGCCTACCATAAAAGCTTAGCTGCGGCTTGTTTTGTAGAGAACGATTCAGTACGTGTAATTGTGAACGGTGAATCACGTGTTATTAGTTGCAATACAACGTGTTCTTTGTTTATTGTAACGTGTGTTTGCTTGTGTTTAACGTATATCGATTCTACACTCGTATCGTCTTACGTAGGGATTCCGCACCTACGTAGAACGAGATATTTCCGTGTAGATCCGACTGGGAACCTACAATTGGTATCAGAGCATTTGCTCGTGATTGTGTGGTTCGGGATTATCACACGGGTGTAGAAATCGTTCTGTTCGACTATTCGCGGGACGAGTTTACGTTAATATACTGATGTTTCGTGTCCTACCCTTCTCCAACCATCAAAAACAACCCATTACACCTTCACATACCTCGCAATACGTCTAAATCAAACCTGCAAAATCGTTGTGTTCATCAGGCGAAGTTGCCGCCACTGTTTGTAGGGTTTAGGCGAAGATATAAGTTTAAGCGAAGTTATTAACAACTTCGCCTACCTCACAAGTTCGCTTAACTTAAGCGAAGTTATCTACAACTTCGCCTAATCAGGCGAAGTTGAGAAGAAGCGAAGTTAAGATTTCAGCGAAGTTGTGTAATCCAGCGAAGTTAAGACTTAAGCAAAGTTATCATTAACTGCGCCTACAGTACTGTTCAGAATAAAAAAAATTAATTAATTTTGGGTTTCTTTGAGTGTTTGTTCGTATTTTTTTTTCCAGCGATGACTTCGATCAACATTACGGAACTGGTGAAAATGGAAGTTGAGGCCGGCTCTGCAACTAAGGCCCCAAAAATGCTAAAGGGTACCGATTTCGTGGCTTGGAAGGATCGGTTTGAACAATATGTTAAATATCAAGATGCAAAGATGTGGGTGTGCATTCAAGATGGATACATCCCACCATCGGCCTTGTATGAGGGTCGCGAACAAATTAAGAAGTACAACAAGATGGAAGAGGAAGAAAAGAAGATGTATGAGGCTGAAAGCAAAGCTCATGCTGCGATAACAATGGCTCTTCCACAAGAGATTCTTCACACCTTCAGGAAATATAAAACCGCCAGAGAGCTATGGGAAGCGCTTGAAAACCGATATGAAGGTAATGTGGGGATACGTGCATCCAAGATTAAGCTACTCAAAACCCAATTCTCGGTGTTCAAACATTTGAAGAATGAATCACTTGATGATATCATCACAAGATATTATCACCTGATGACCGAACTCAGCAATTATTCCATTGTTTACAACGAAGAGGAGATCGTAGAAAAACTTCTTGATGCTCTCCCACCGAAATGGGAAATGTACACTGTCTTGATGAGAGAAGATAAAGAGTTTGCCAACATTGACTTGGAAACAGCAGTCAATAAACTACGAACTTTTGAACTTAACATGGTTCGAAAAGAGACACCAACTGATCAGGTTCAGGATCCGGGAATGTATGGTGCGAAAGTTAATTCAAGTTCAAGTTCGAAGTCAGAATCATCTGCTTACTACTCAAAGGGAGACTCGAGCTCTAACTCAACTCATGATGGTCATGTAACTCTCAACATGGATGGTGATGTGTGTTTCGTAGCTAGTGGAACAAATGCTTCTAAACCTCAAGCAACAAAGGGTAGTTTTTCCTCAAGTGTTCCGAACAAGAACTACTCTCAGATGCCCATGAGTGTTAAATCTGCTGAACAGCAGTTTGCTCTCTATGCATCTTTCATTGCTTCTTACGAAAATTAAATTAAAGGTAAAATCGTTGACCCTGCAACTTTAGACGAAGACTATGATCAGATCGATGCTGATGATCTGGAGGAGATGGATCTGCAGTGGCAGATGGCGATGATAGTAAGAAGAGTCAAAAGGTTTATGAAGAAAACTGGTAGAAAGTTTGTTGGCGAAAGACCAGGGTTTGATAAGTCACAGGTTCGGTGTTATAACTGTTAACAGAATGGACACTTTGCTAAAGAATGCACAAATGAACGAGTAGAACGTAGTCAGAACAGGCAAACACAACCGAATGGGGGAAGTAACGAGAATAGGGCGATGATATCCAGACAGAACGGGGAATACAATTGGAATCTGCAAGTTGACGAAGTGTTCGATCAGGCCAACTTGGTTAACATCGAAACTGAAGGAAAAAACAGAGAGACAAGAGAAGATCAAGCTTATATGGCAAAGGTGAATGATCAGCTCTCTGAGGTAAGTTCTAAACTCCCTTGTACGAAATGTGAAAATCTGTCTGAACAATTGAAAACAATAACTGATCAGTTTGTTAGTTTGGATGCTCAACTTAAAACAGTAAAAGAAGATCATTATTACACTAAAACTAGATAAAACAGTTACACGGTAAAAATAAAAGCTAGTGAGAAAGATATCAGAAGTCTTAAAGCCAGTCTAGCTGAAAAAATACAAGTAATTGATCTTAGCTATGAAGTGTTAGAAGAGAAAACCAAACAAATTGCTGAAAGGGATACACAGATAGCTGATTACCGGGTGAAAGTGGTGGAACTAAACAGAAAGCTTGAGAAATTTAGAAATTCCTCCGCAATACTTGATCACCTCGTAAGTGATCAACGTTCCCCAGTTAAAAGGGGAGGAATTGGATATTCTGAAGTTCCACCACCTTATAATCATAACTATACTTATGATCCTAGTAATCAGAAATCTGTTGATGTTGAAATTGGTCAGACAGTTCCTGTTAAAGTTATGATTAAAGATCCAGAAGTTAGTAAAAGCGAAACGAGTAAGCCTGTTTCGAATGTTAAGATTTCTGTTCCTAGTTCTGTCTCATCAAATTCGGACAAGACATCCGAGTCTAGTGAGACAAAAGAAGAGGCAGTGTTACTAAAACATGGAGAGGAACATAAACCAACTGAAAAGAATTCTCCACTAAACCCGTATGTCCCACCATATGTTAGACAAACGGGAAGTAATGCAACCTCAACATCTAAAACAACTGTTGAGACGAAAGTTGAACACAGGAGTTATTTCAGATGCAATCAAATTGGACACCTGATTGCTGATTGCCCTCTGAATCAGAGATTCAGAGGTATGAGGCCTTCGAAAACTGATAATAGAGCTAACAGTAATTACTATAATGGTAAGAATGCAAATTCATCAAAGTTCAGATATTGGACTAATCCAGGTTTTCAAAGAAATGGATCTCAGTTTTTCCCTGTTAACAACCAAATCATTAGTTATAATTCATTTAATTCACGAAGGTTTGGATAGCCTCATAGTCAATCTACAAGAAGGTATCCTTTTAGGACTTACAGAAATCATTCTAATACTAACTTTGGACAGCCAAAGTACGGGATGCCTTTTAACAGATTTAATCGACCCAAGACCAATAGGTCTTGGGTCCCCAGATTTTAATCCTTTACTTTAATCGTGCAGGAACAGTTGAACAGGGCTGCAAACAATCTATGGGTTGTGGATAGCGGCTGTTCCCAGCACATGACGGGTAACAAGAATTTGTTACACGAATGGAAACCTGTTCAGGGAGGTAGAGTAAGTTTTGCTGGAGAGAGTGGTGGTAGAATTACTGGAATGGGGACGGTGACAAATGGTAAAATGAAGCTAGAAAAGGTGGTTTCGTTGAAGAGCTGAAGCATAATTTGCTGAGTGTGTCTCAGATCTGTGACAAAGATTACACTGTGCACTTTACCAAAAATGAAGCGATTGTACTGTATCCTGGTTTCAAGATACCAGAGGCATGGATAGTAATGAAGGCTCCAAGGGAAAAGAATACATATGTTATGGACATTAGGTCGACTGAGATGGCAACAGAAGAATCATGTCTTCTGTCAAAAGCAACTGAATC
Source organism: Bidens hawaiensis (assembly GCF_021521415.1). Classification (NCBI taxonomy): domain Eukaryota; kingdom Viridiplantae; phylum Streptophyta; class Magnoliopsida; order Asterales; family Asteraceae; genus Bidens; species Bidens hawaiensis. Next base: position 1,596,705 of record NW_027491238.1, on the reverse strand, counting down.
GGAGTCCGAGTTATGGCATCGAAGAATGGGGCATATACATCTTCGAAAAATGAACTACATTGTCAACAATGGGCTGGTGCTGGGTGTTCCCTTGAAAAATTTCAACTTTGAAGACCAATGTCTATCGTGCAAGAAGGGAAAGCAACACAAGAAATCTCATCACACCAAGAAGGTTAATTCAATAGTCAGTACCCTAGACCTACTTCACATGGATCTCTTCGGTCCCGTGAATGTAAAAAGCCTTGGTGGAACATCATACTGCTTGGTGATAACTGATGATTTCTCTCGATATTCTTGGGTATATTTCCTGAAGACAAAGGATGAAACGGTTCAGTTGGTAATTAACTTGATTACCAAGGTTGAGAATATTATGGGGAGAAAGGTTAAATACATCAGGAGTGACAATGGGACAGAGTTCAAAAACTATCAGATGGAGATATTCTGCTTACAGAAAGGGATATACCACCAGTACAGCGCTCCGTATACTCCGCAACAAAATGGGGTGGCTGAGAGGAAGAACAGAACGCTAATTGAAGGAGCCAGAACCATGCTGGCTGATTCTAAACTTCCTGTGGTGTTCTGGGCTGAAGCTGTTGCAACAGCCTGTTATATCCTTAATCGAGTTTTAACTGTTAAAAGATTGAATAAAACATGTTATGAACTTATGCATGGTAGAAAGCCTAACTTGAATGGTCTCGAACCATTCGGGTCCCCGTGTTCGATATTAAAGACGAACTCAAAATTTGGTGAGATAGCCGACGAAGGTATGTTGTTGGGACACCAAACAGACGAGTCTTTAATCTATCGACCAGCAAGGTTGAGGTGGTGTGTAACTCTGACATCACAAGTTACAAATCACCAAAACCAACCACGGGACCCGCTGGGGCTTTCGACTATGATAAGCTTTTTAAATCTTTTAATTTGCCTTACTTGGATTGTGCAGAAGTTGATGAGAGAATAGCTACGAAGATTCTTTATGATGAGGAAGAAAGTGTTGTGCAACGACCGCAGTACGATGAATATCAACCTTCCTCGTCAAATGCTGTTGATACCACTGCTGCCTCTACAGAAGAGGAATTCTTCAATCCTTTTCGCTCTCAACAACAATCACCAATTGATGAACTATCTTCGAACCTGGAAGACAATCTGCAAGTCAGTTCGGTTCAGACTACGAGTGTTCACAAAAATCACCCTTTGGAGAACGTGATAGGTGATCTGTCCGACAGTGTACAAACAAGACGAAGCTTGAATGAGCACACTTGTGTTTACGCAAGCATTAAAGATACAGGCATCATTAACGAATGCTTGTACACCTGCTTCATCAGCCAGATTGAACCAAAGAACTATCAAATGGCTCTCAAGGACAGCTCGTGGGTCGAAGCCATGCAAGAAGAGTTAGCCCAGTTCAAGAAGATGGAGGTATGGAATTTGGTTGCAAAACCGAAGAATGTGCATGCGATTGGCACCAAATGGGTTTTCAAATGTAAGAGAGATGAGAAAGGAATAATCATAAGGAACAAGGCACGGCTGGTTGTAAAAGGTTTTAATCAGCAAGAAGGGATCGACTACAATGAAGTGTTTGCTCCTGTGGTGAGATTGGAAGCGATTCGTTTGTTTTTGGCATTTGCTGCACACAAGGAGATGAAGGTGTTCCAATTAGACGTGAAAAGTGCATTTCTTAACGGTAAAGTCGTTGAGGTTGTGTACGTTGAGCAGCCTCCGGGTTTTCCTAACCCAGACTTTCCTGATCACGTGTACAAGCTAAGTAAAGCGCTATATGGGCTACATCAGACCCCTCGTGCCTGGTATGCAACTCTATCCGATTACTTGCTTGAGAATGAGTTTGAAAGGGGAAAGATCGATAGCACACTGTTCGTTAAGAGAAAAGGAAGAGACTTTCTTCTGGTTCAAGTCTACGTGGACGACATCATCTTTGCTGCATCAAAAGTAGCCATGTGTCAGGAGTTTGAAGCCGTCATGAAAAAGAGGTTTGAAATGAGTGCTATGGGTGAACTAACTTTCTTTTTAGGATTGCAGGTTGATCAGAAGAAAGATGGGATGTTCATTCATCAGACTAAATATGTCCAAGACGTTCTCAAACGCTTCAAGATGGAGGACAACACTCCATTTGATACTCCAGTTTGCGTCAACCATAAATTAGGTGCTGATTCAGACAGTGATGCAGACGTAGACCCCACCCAATATCGGGCAATAATAGGTTCTTTAATGTATTTAACTGCATCTAGACCTGATATTATGTTTGCAGTTTGTCTTTGTGCTCGTTTTCAGGCAAACCCAAAGGAATCTCACATGAAAGGTGTGAAGAGGATATTGCGTTATCTCAAAGGCAAGCCTAAGATAGGGTTGTGGTACACGAAAGGGGGAGACTTGGAGTTAGTCGCCTACACGAATTCTGATTATGGAGGATGCAATCAGAATCGGAAGTCGACAACAGGTGGATGTCAGTTTCTTGGAGGCAGATTAGTGTCATGGCAGTGCAAGAGCAGACCTCTGTCGCCATCTCTACCTGTGAAGCAGAGTACATGGCAGCATCGAACTGCTGCTCCCAGGTTCTTTGGATACAACAGCAGTTACGCGATTACGGTCTGAATTTCACTCAAACTCCTATTTGCATTGACAACACTGCAGCGATCTCAGTAACTAACAATCCCGTAAAGCACAGTAAAACTAAACACATTGACATACGTCATCATTTTATACGGGATTGTGCTGAGAAGAAATTAATAATGCTAGAAAAGGTTGATTCGTTAGATAATTTCGCTGATTTGTTTACTAAAGCGTTTGACAAAACTCGTTTTCAAAACCTTGTTGAGCTAAATGGGATGATCAATCCCGAGTAACCGTGTTTCTCGTTTTTAATTAAAAAAAAACGTCACTATCGCTTAGAAGTATGTCGGTTGCTTCAGTTTGAAGGACATATCTTCGGATATGTTTGGTCCTCATTTCTACCTGTAGAGTAGGAGGATAGCCATTAACCAGATGACTGAAAGTGACCGGGGCGGTTTATGATGTGTTTTTATTCTTTCGCTAAAAATTAGTCGTTCATACTTAGTTAGAAGGACACATACTCGTATGTGGTCAGTCCGGCTGATCCATTGGATCTTCAGGATAGCCGTTTACCTGAAGACTTTGACTTGAGCGGGGCGACAGAATTTAAAATACTTTGAAGGGAGATGAAATAATTTTTCAAGTCTACTACTTCGTAAGAAGTTTCTTTACTATGTTTAAAAGAAAATTGATCCAACCTTGGAAAGTGATAGATAAACTAATTCTGTGTACTTAACCAGTGAAGTTATTAGGCCTAAAAGACTTTAGAACAGTCATTGTATGTCATGGTAGCTTTTTATGGTGCGTAAAAGTAGAAGTGATACTAACTAACTCTCCTCGATTTTAAGTGGAAACTCATTAAGAGTTGTGCATGTCTTCATATATATCTTTCCGAATGATAGGCAGAAAAGAGATTACCCAGTCATACACGGGCCCGTGAGTGTTCTGATTCCCGAGAAGATAGTGTGTCAAGAAACTGCAGTGATCCAGATTCGGGACTTGCAGTAGTCTACTGTTTACGACTATGGAAATCTTTAAAAAAAAATTATTATTATTTAAGCCTTCTGAAGTCGAGATGTATTTACAGCTTAATCAGACACTACGGGTCGAAGTCAACTCGGGGTGACTTGGGGAAAGCTTAATACGCTTTGAGGATAGATAGGAGACATATCAATCTCTGATGTGTTGCCCATTTAAGTTTTGAGTTTAATTGAACCTAATCCGTATCACAGAAGCGATGAAAACTATACTAAGTTTGTTTACCTGCTTACAACCTGTTTCTTTATGTCATAATACAGCTAAACATGGATCTGTGTGACAGTGACTTAATTAGTATGACTCCTGTTCGGATCTTTTCTAAAACGTGGTAATCCCTGTTGAGACTGAAATTTGATCCCGTGTACTTTATTTCTAAATTTTATTTTACTTATGTCGGTTTATGGTTTTATGACTGGTTACTTGGTAGTTGATCGTAACATTTTACTCTTTAAAGGAAGTTTTAAAAGTTAGTGGCAAAACGTCCTAATTATGAGGGTCTGTTATGTAACATTGTTATCAAGCGAAGTTAATAAAACAGGCGAAGTTAAGGGGTAAGCGAAGTTAGCCCCAACTTCGCATGTGCAACTTTGACCCTATATAAAGAAAATCTTGGTCAAACCCTTTATACTTTTTCAAAAACCAGCGAACTTATCAAATAATCTCTCGGCGAAGTTAATTCTCGACTCACACCTCGTTGTTTTATCTCAGTTTTAATCCGATATAAAGGTGTGTAGTGTCGTCATATCTTATAATCTATGACAATGACGTTAATCAAGGTCGTTTTGACCCGATAGTGACCCCGTTCATTCAAACCCTCAACACCCGCTTTTCAAACTTATTTTCACGTGGTCGTAATCATCTTGATCGTCGTGATCTCCTCAAAAACATGTTTTGTAGAGTCCACAATCATCAGACTCATAAAATTCACCTCGTTTGGACGTCTTTACTGTTGCCGCTTCAGATTCAGGCGAAGTTACAGTTTAGGCGAAGTTATCTTTAACTTTGCCTAAGGTTTAACTTCGCCTGATATTTAATTATTAACAGTATATGAGGTGAAGTTGTGGTTAGGCGAAGTTATCATTAACTTCGCCTGGCCCTTTTAATTTTTTTTTATTAACATTTATCAGGCGAAGTTAAAGTTAAGGCGAAGTTATTACCAACTTCGCCCCACCCCTAACTTCGCCTATACAGAATAAATCATAACTTCGCTCATGGTAATAAGCGAAGTTACGATCTGCCTCAACATTTCTCTAACTTAGACCGTTTGTATTGCAGATATGGCAGCTGTTGCAGGAGCAGATGGTGCAGGTGGTGACGAAGGAGGAGATAACAATCGGCAGTTTTTCCCGGGGCACAACATGTACATAACTTTGGACCCGGATGCGAGCGGTGTTGATGATTTTCGCGAGATCATCACGTTTCTTATCCGTTCGCGTATCTTCCACGCTATTACTACAACACTGCCTATCTCTTTGCCAAACATAGAAGATTTCTGGCAGACAGTGGAATATGATTGTCGAGTCGAGCCCCCGGTTATGCGTGCAACGGTTAACAATCAGGTAGTGCAGTTCTCGTCTGAGCAGATCAGGGTGACCTTGCAGTTTGGCGATGAAACGAGAAATGACCCTACCGACTTCGTGGCTCCAATCAGAGATGGTGCTTTTCTGAGAATGGGCTATTCTGGTCCTTTGGGGGATACTCAGAGACGCAAGGGGTTCTTGCTGGACCAATGGCGCTTTCTCATGCACGTGATGATCGTGTGTATGTCGGGGAGAAAGGCTAGTTTAGATGGAATGGGTGCAACGATGCAGTCGGCGATGACAGCATTGACTTACAATAAGCGTTATAGCTTTAGTCAGATGGTGTTCTACGAGATAGACCGTCAAAGACGAGCGGTGGCGCGTGAGAGATTCTTAATGCACCAAAGATTTCTTCAAATGATCTTGAATCACGTTGCTCCCACGTTACCTCAGCGCCGCCCGATTAGATATGTGGAGAGTGTAAGCAAGAGAATCTTCGCTCAGTGTAGATCATCAAGTGCAAGAAGTAAACCTGAGCTCCGTCCTCGACATACTCCATTGTTTGGGTACTTGATCAATCCAGAGTATGTTGCAGCTCGTGGGGACGAGTTTCGGGATCCGGCACCACAACAGGCTGGAGCACCTCAACCACCACCTGAGGTACAACAAACTTTACCTGCTGCTCCTGTTGTGGCACCGGAGGAAAATGTAGACCTTGAAGATGCGTTTGGCGGTCAAGGATTTTTTGATATGGAGCGTGTTGATCCTGAGGAAGATGTACAAGTCTCGGTTGCACGGGTTACTAGTGTGGATGTGGCTATGGCAGCTACGACGGAGGCTGATTCTGATTCTTCGAATGATGATGTGGCTGAGGCTAGACAGATTTTGATCTCTCAAGAAAGAATTCATGGGAAGAGAAAGAGAGACACCGATGACAGTTGGTTGGTTCGAAGATCGAGAAGGGAAAGGGCAGGTGCAGGTTCGGGAGCTGGTGAGAGCTCAAGGGTGGTTCGTTTTACTCCACCCGCACTGTCTGGTATGACTATGGTCCCTTCATCACTGCCAGTTACAGGGTTAAGCGCCGCGGATGTTCCCGTGGTGACTACCTCATCTTCCTTCGGCATCCCACCCACTACATTCCAGCTCTCGGCTCCGGAGATTGTGTCCTTGCCACCTCCATCTCTTACTCCATCGGAGGTCGTAGCAAGGTTTGTTGAGTCGACGATTGTCGCCACTGCAGGGTTGTCGGTTACGATACCACCTGCGGTTACGTTTCCACCTGTTTCTGAGGTGCCGGTTACATTGGGAATCCCTCCTCCGTATGCTCAAGACATATCACATATGAGGTTTGATTTCGATGCAACCTTATCCGACTCAGAAAGAATAGCAGCGCTTGAAAGGGTCGTGGCAGAACAATCAAGAGTAAATCTAATCCAGACTCATGCTATTCAGCGCCTCGTTGCGGAGAATCAAATTCAGTCGTCCCTCCTGATCGAGCATGGTAAAATATTTGATGCCTTGAAACTGTTCTTGGCATCTCAGGGGGAGACGAGCTGTAAGGGTGACGAACTGAGGACGAAGAAGAGAAACGATCGAGACGATGATCCCAATGCATCGAAAGATGCAGGTGGAGAGTTGCCAAGAACTGAACAAGCTCTTGGGATTTCCACATCTCAGGGGGAGTCAACGAGTGCAGCTGGCGGTTCAGGGGGTGATGATGTGGTGGTTGTGGAGGCTGAGGAGGTGTTGGATGATGATGTTATAGGTGATGAGGATGTGTTACCGTTGGAAGAGATTGAGAAGATAGGGGCTGAGATCGTGATTGATAGTGAAGTCGAAGAGGGAGAGATTGTGGAGGAGAACGTTGAACATGAAATTCCAGAAGTTGAAAAGTCAGATTTGGGTCAAGATACGGGATGTGATGATACAGAATGGGAAGAGCAGCCAAGATGGAAAGAAGGCTACGCTCAGTGGTTCGTAATGACTAAGAAACCGGCGGTCCCTACTATGTTCAAGAAAAGTTACAACATCAAGGGTTATGCTGAATCGAAAAAGGGGATTATTTGCTGGTTATATGATGAGCAGTTGAGGCTTTTTGTGATTAAACGGTATGATGCGGTTCAGTATTTCAAGAGATTGTTGAGGTCGTTGAATACGTTGCCTGAGTGTGAGGTGAAGGACTTAGCCAGGTTGGGGTTGATAAACAGGAGTGATGATAACATGGCTAGGATCATTGGGAAGATAGTCTGGAAGGAAAGCATAAAGGAGAAAAAGTTCGAGCTGTTGAAACCGCAGAAAGGAAAGCTCGTTGAAGACAAAGACAGAGGAACGAGAGCAGATGGCAAGCCTTGGATGATAATGAAGTATAAGCCGATCCGGTGTCTAAAAGAAGTACCGATGAAACAAATGCCCACGGATGTGCTCAAAGATCTGAAATGGTGGTACGTTGATAGTGAAACAGCTGAAGCAGTGATGGAGGATGAAGATGAACAAGAGTTGATGAGAGTGTATGATCCTATGCACTTAGTGAATTTGTCTCAAGCGGACTTGCAGGTGCTGAAAGAGAAAAAGATATTTTACATTCCTACTTGGAAAGAAGAAGCCAAGAAATACCAAAGAGTAGTTTCAGTTTGTGTACGAGAAGGCGTTCATGCTTGAAGACGGGAGATATGAGATTTTTGAGATTACGAGACACGTGATTGAAGATGAGATATGAAGCTACTGCCAAGGGGGAGTCTGTTGGTGCATGTTTTGTTAAGTTGTTTCACAAGTTCGCCTCTTATAAGCGAACTTGTGGAACAGGCGAAGTTATCAACAACTTCGCCTAACATGTTAGGCGAAGTTGTCGATAACCATAAAAGCGTAGCTGCGGCTTGTTTTGTAGAGAACGATTCAGTACGTGTAATTGTGATCGGTGAATCACGTGTTATTAGTTGCAATACAACGTGTTCTTTGTTTATTGTAACGTGTGTTTGCTTGTGTTTAACGTATATTGATTCTACACTCGTATCGTCTTACGTAGGGATTCCGCACCTACGTAGAACGAGATATTTCCGTGTAGATCCGGCTGGGAACCTACACAATTTAGTTAAAGAAATCATATGTTAATTGAATGTGTAATTATAACCTACATAAATCAACCAAGGGGAGTTTGTGTGAGTTAACTACAACCACCCGAAGTTGTTAGAATTGGTATTTGAGAAATCGAAGTCAATCCTAATCTTTCTACTTTACGAAACTACTTGCCAACTTAAATTGACATCATTGAGGTAGCATGGCATTAGGAAAGGATGGACTTTAAAATGCGCATGTTACCTCCTTAGTGCCAAAGATGTTCACTTAAGGCTTAAAGAGCTGTCTATCATATATTGCTACGGCAAGTTTACCACATGTTCGAATATTAATTATCAATGCTAAAATGGAGTGGATTCTTGATCTTAGATGGTAACCTTCTCATAATTGAACAACTCATTTAGAATTTCTTATCTTGGTCACTTATAAATTATATATAAGTATTTACATTTTATAAAAAGTTCTAAAATTAACCCCAAAATGATTAAAACCTCCGATTAAAGTAATAAAACGATTTATTATTAGAAACATTTGTGTCTACGGATCGATACTTGGTTCTTACCAATACTATTCTACATATATGATAGGTACACTTGCCTATTTTGTGTGTGTTTAGTCTTTGTAGAAATCACTTTTATAAATTTAAAACACGATCTTGTGCAAAAGCAACTCATTCCATCCATCACATGTTATACAAGCTACGCATCACGCATCAAGTTTTTGGCGCCGTTGCCGGGGAAACTGTACGTTTCTAAGAACGATCCAAGTTTTAAATTAATCATTGTCTATAATTGTACAAAATTTTTAACTTCTATCTTATTTTATCTTTATTTATTTTTTAATAAATACTAAAATACATAATTTTACGGCTAGCCTACCTTTTACCTTTAGTTACCTTACTTTACTTTAGCTTAATTAACTTAGACCATAGATAGTTTAGAATAGCTTAGCCTAACTTATAGTTTAACTTAGACTAACCTTTAGATTAACTTTAGCTAAATTTTACTTTAGTGTTTAATTTTGATTTAGTCCCATGTATGTCCTCTACTTTTGATCCTGAGCTTGTTTCTCCAATTTCTGAACCTGAACGACTCTTTCGTCGACGAGCACGTAAACGGACAGCAGAAACCGCCGAAGCAATCAAAGACGAATCAGTAGACGCCACCACATCAGGAGAAAATCAAACCGAAGAAATGATGGCGGCCCAGAACAATGAGCCGAACATGAGCCAGTATGCCAAGCCATCTATCGAAGGCTACGAAAATGGAGTGGCTCCACCCGAAATTACCGAAAATTTCGAAATCAAATCTAGCACCATTCATATGGTGGAAAATTCAGTTCAATTTCATGGTCTCCTCGACGAAGACCCTCTTTCTCCCATTTCTCGATTTCTACGAATCTGCGGAACCTTTAAAATCAAAAACTGTTCAGAAGATCAAATCAAACTCAAGCTCTTTCCTTTCTCTCTAAGGGGCCAAGCCCTAGAATGGATAGAATCTCTTTCTTCTGGTTCATCACCACTTGGGACCAAATGGTTGAACAATTTCTCCACAAATATTTTCCGCCCGATAAAACAGCCAAATAACAAGCCAGCATTACCGGATTCCGGACCGATGATGATGAGTCGTTACACGCAGCATGGGAAAGATACAAAAGTCTCCTAAGAAGATGCCCACATCATGGACTAAGTGTATGGTTACAAGTACAAACTTTCTTTGACGCACAATCCAGTCAAAACAAACAGGCCATCGACCAGATCGCTGGTGGAGACCTGGGATCCAAATCACCTAACGAAGCATTTGAAGTCCTGTAGAAGGCCGCAAGAAGAGTTTTGCTTACAACCCACCAAGATCTGCACCTACCCATAAAGGAATGCACCATGTTGATTCCAACACTCTTGTCACAGCACAGCTTGAAGCTCTTTCCAAAAAATTCGAACAACTTCAAGCCGAGCTATCAAAAACCAGACTCGCTTGTGACACTTTTGGAGGAAATAATAATACGAGTAACTGTAAAAAATTCATCATGGCCATGGAAGAAGTCGATTTCATTGCTCGACAGAACAACGCTTTCAGCAATAACTACAATCCAGGATGGAGAAACCACCCGAATTTTAGCTGGAAAGACGGAGGTAACACTCAACCTTTACCCGGATTCGAAAAAAGACCAATGAATCAACCCTTCCAGCCTAAACCACAATTTCAAGATCAAAGTTCTAGTAGCCATCAAAACCCAAGCTACTCTAAGATCGAAGAAATGCTAATCCAATTGATGACCAATACAAATGAAGTAGAAAAGAAAGCCGACTCAAGAGCTGTTGATATCAGCGGAGTATTATTAAAACATGAAGCCGATCTCAAAAGTCAACAAGCATCATTTCAGAACCTAGAAACCCAAATCGGACAAATTGCCCGATAATTATCCGAAAGACCACCTGGCACTCTTCAAAGCAACAAAATCACCAACTCGAATGCAACAGCTAACGCCGTTACACTCAGGAGCGGTACAACCACTGTTGTCTCACCAACTTTAGAACCAGTTATGGAGAAAAAGTCTCCTGATGAAACGAAGGAAAGGCTGACCCCAACAAGCACAGTACAGCCTAAGGAGCCAGTCCGAACCTATGTTCCGCCTATTCCATACCCTGGAAGACTGAAGCAGGAGCGATTGGAAGCCCAGTATGGGAAGTTTCTAGAACTCTTTAAGCAACTCCATATCAACATCCCTTTTGTCGAGGCTATTGCTCAGATGCCATAATATGTCAAGTTTCTCAAAGAAGTGCTGACAAACAAAAGGAAGCTGGAGGAGCTCTCGCATGTCACCCTAAGTGAAGAATGTTCAGTTGTCCTCCAAAGTAAGCTACCGACAAAGATGACCGATCCAGGGAGCTTTACTATCCCTTGTCTCATAGGAAATTTATCTGTTAGCAATGCCCTGGCTGACCTAGGAGCTAGTATTAATTTAATGCCTTATGCGGTTTTTGCAAAACTAGGGATAGGAGAACCAAAGCCCACCCGCATGAGTATTCAGTTAGCTGACCGATCCGTTAAATATCCTCGAGGCATTGTTGAAAACATGCTTGTCAAAATTGACAAGTTTGTTTTCCCAGTAGATTTTGTGATTCTAAACATGGAGGAAGAAAAAAGTGTACCTCTAATTTTAGGAAGACCCTTTTTAGCCACCGCAAAGGCTATCATTGATGTTTACACCGGCAAACTCACTCTCAGGGTCAATGACGAGGCAATCACTTTTGACATAGGAAAATCTATGCAAGAACTACCTAAACATCTCGAATACGCCTTTCTAGAAAAAGATTCTCAACTCCAATAATTATTTCATCTCACCTTTCAAAAGAAGAGAAAGACGAACTTCTTAAGGTTCTCAAAAACCATAAGAAGGCTATCGCATGGAAAATCATGGATATCAAGGGAATCAGTCCTTCTTTCTGTACTCACAAAATCCTAATGGATGAGGAATACAAACCCGTGGTCCATCATCAAAGACGTCTCAATCCTAACATGCAAGATGTGGTGAAGAAGGAAGTAATCAAACTGCTTGATGTCGGATTAATCTACCCGATATCGGATTCACCTTGGGTTAGTCCCGTTCAAGTAGTACCCAAGAAGGGAGGGATGACGGTCGTAATGAACGAAAAGGAAGAACTAATACCAATGAGAACCATCACAGGCTGCGAGTTTGCATTGATTACCGGAAGATTAATGACGCCACAAGAAAAAATCATTTTTCAGTTCATTTTGTCGACCAAATGCTCGAACGATTATCTGGAAAATGTTCTACTATTTTCTTGACTGATTTTCCGGATACTTTCAGATTCCCATTGCTCCTGAGGATCAGGAGAAAACTACTTTTACATGTCCATATGGAACCTTCGCCTACAGAAGATTGCCATTTGGATTATGTAATGCTCCAGCCACCTTCCAGCGTTACATGGTGGCCATATTTCATTAAATGATCGAAAACTCTATGGAAGTTTTCATGGACAACTTCTCAGTCTTTGGAGACTCCTTCGATCATTGTCTGAAAAACCTAGACAAAATGTTAGCTAGGTGTGAAGAAGTAAATCTAGTGCTCAACTGGGAAAAATGTCACTTTATGGTAAAAAAAGGCATAGTTCTAGTTCACAAGATATCCCAAGCAAGACTAGAAGTTGATAAGGCCAAAATAGAAACCATATCCAAACTTCCACCACCAACTTCAGTCAGAGCCATTAGAAGTTTTCTAGGACACGCAGGCTTCTACCGCCGCTTCATAAAAGACTTCTCCAAAATTGCTAGACATATGACCAAACTTCTGGAGAAAGACGCACCATTCGCCTTCTCTGAAGAATGTGTTGAATCATTCAACATATTAAAAGACAAACTTGTCAACGCACCAATCATGACTACACCCGATTGGACCCTTCCATTCGAGATCATGTGCGATGCAAGTGACTTTGCAGTTGGAGCCGTACTCGAACAACGCAAAGAAAAACACTTTCACCCAATTTACTATGCCAGTAAAACTCTTAACGATGCACAAGAAAATTACACCACAACGGAAAAAGAGTTACTAGGAGTAGTCTTTGCTTTTGAAAAATTTAGATCCTACCTAGTTCTTTCCAAAACCATAGTATACACCGACCATGCCGCCATAAGATACCTCTTCAACAAACAAGATGAAAAACCCAGACTCATCCGATGGATTCTACTACTCCAAGAATTCGACATTCAAGTAAGGACAAAAAAGGAGCAGAAAATGTAGCCGCAGACCATCTTTTGCGCTTAGAATGCCCAGATTCAAAAGGAAACCACGAGGAAATTATCAATGATAATTTTCCACATGAGGTTCTCATGCATATCGAAGCAGTCATGCAGGAGGAAGATGAAAGTCCTTGGTTTGCCGATTTTGCGAACTATTTAGCATGTAGAATCTTAAGAAAAGGGCTCACTCATCAACAACGGAAGAAATTCTTCTCCGACCTTAAGTTCTACTTCTGGGAAGACCCTTACTTTTTTAGGATAGGTGCTGATCAGGTAGTTCGTAGGTGTGTATCAGGAAAGGAAGCCTTAGATATTCTCAAAAACTGCCATGAAGGACCTACTGGGGGACACCATAGTACCGCCACCACGGTCAGAAAAGTTTTTTATGTAGGATTTTTCTGGCCCACCATATATAAAGACACACATGCTTTGATCCAAGCATGCGATGCTTGTCAAAGAGCCGGAAACATCTCAGCCAAAAATGAGATGGCTCAAAAAGGCATTCAATTTTGTGAGGTCTTTGATTTATGGGGAATAGATTTCTTGGGCCCATTTCCTAACTCATTCGGTAATAAGTACATCCTTGTAGCAGTCGACTATGTCTCTAAATGGGTAGAAGCACAAGCTCTTACCACTAACGATGCTCGAGTAGTTGTACGATTTCTGAAAAAGTTATTTTCACGGTTCTGTACTCCAAAAGCCCTAATCAGCGACAGAGGTACCCACTTTTGTAATACCTTAATGGACAAAGTCTTAGCACGATATAGAGTTCACCACCGTTTGGCAACACCATATCACCCTTAGACCAGTGGGCAAGTAGAAGTCTCGAATCGGGGAATTAAAAGGATCCTAGAAAGAACCATAGGAATGAATCGCAAAAATTGGGCAGAAAAATTAGATGACGCTTTGTGGGCCCTTAGGACAGCCTACAAAACCCCCATAGGAACAACACCCTTTAAACTCGTTTATGGGAAAGCATGTCATCTACCCGTAGAACTAAAACACCAACCGTATTGGGCTCTGAGTGCAGTGAATTTTGATCTAATGTCCACCGGTTAAAACCGAGAAGATCAAATTCACGAGCTCGAAGAACTAAGAGCACTGGCATATGAAAATTCCTGGTCTTACAAAGAAAAGACTAAACGTTTACACGACGCCCATTTAAAAGGAAACAAGAAATTTCAAGTTGGCGACCGTGTACTATTATATAACACACGTTTACGTCTTTTCCAATGAAAATTGAAATCTCGTTGGACAGGTCCACACATAGTTGAATCAGTTTTTGACTATGGGGCAGTTGAGATTTCAAATTCTGATGGCCACAAGTTCAAAGTTAATGGACATCGATTAAAACCATACATGGATGGACCATTCGAGACCGTCTTGGGGGTATTAATCCTCCAACAGAACTAATGAACAAATTTAGAGTAGGGTCTGGCCAAGACCCTGATTAAACTCAGCATTGTAAATAAAAATAAAAATAAAAATAAAAATAAATAATAATAACAATAATAATTTTCAGTATTATTATGCTTTGAATGTTTGTTGGTTGTTTGCAGTTTGATTATTTAGGTACACTACAGGAAAACGGAAGAAAAACAGGGACGCTCTGTCGTAATTTTGTTAGCTCGTAGGGTAGTTCCTTTCCATTTTACCCACCATACTTCATATGAATTTTATCATGAATATTTTTATGAATCTTTTCACATTGAGGACAATATGAGATTCAAGTGTGGGGAGGGGAATTACTTGACCAATTGCTTGCTCAACTAATTATAAAGATTCTATAAAAAACTTAATTATTGTAGCAAACAAAGACTATTTTTATAACAAAACCATAAGCATATCCAAGAAAATTTTTTGCAAATAACCAACTGCAAATCTATTATAATCAAAAAATGAAAAAGTAAAAAGAAGTTTTGTAATATTGAGAAGAAATTTATGCAAAATATGGCGTTTATACCCAATTCCTCCGTTACTGTGAGATAAACTTCATGCCATATAAATATTTTTCGGAAGCTTTGAGTGAGTCACATGTTTCGTGTGATTTAGAACTTGTCCAAATATTCATTTCAAGACCGCATGAAGCGTTGTATAAGGAAGAAGGTAATACTGTCACAATCCCATCAAACCATTCTTCAAATCACAAAACCAAAAACCTTACAAAACCTTACCATACCACTTTATCCCTCTCACCGGTAAAATACAACAATGGTCTTTTACCGGCATACCCTAAAGAACTAGAAATGCATTCTTTCGATTTCAATTTCCTTTGATGCATACATTTCGCAAAACCTAGGTTGCCTCCAGAACTTATGAAGAGAATCTTTTTCTTTAGCAATGAGGTGAAGAAAAAGTGGCGCCAAGACGAATAAAGGCCACCATTTTGTGGAGTTTCCAAAAGCGCAATGAAAAGAAGAGCAAAAATATATGAACGATGCTTAGGATACGGAAACTGATCCCTCGACAATACTGGTCTTGACGATATGACCTTAAAAGAGTCACTAGTAAATATTAAAAAAAAATAATTAATTAGCAATCGGGAGAAAGGAGCAAACAGTTGAAGACATCTAAAGACTCCCGACAGTCAGCAGAAGTTGTATTTACCGTCCTCATCCTCATTAACCTAAAACCCTTGAACCACCACCAAATACCAAATACCAAATCCCTACTCACACAAAACCAACCCATATTACCTTCTAATCTATGCAGCCCTTAGCAAAGGTGAAGATTTGAAATTGCTACAAGCTTATTTTTCACAGGTTGCATTTTGAATAAGAGTGTTCACATACATACATCACAGGTATGATCAGATACAAAACCGAGTGTGAGTGAACATTGTGAGAACGTGACGTTTTGCATAAACGGAAACTCATAAAAACAAAATCACCTTTTTATATATCACTACATATATTCCTATGATTTAAGGTTGGTTATTTTGTTCACATTTTCTTGGAAATCTTTTCGGGATGTTTAAGCTATGGTCCTAACTTGCTATTTTTAGATAATATTTATAAGTAGCTTGCTTGAGGACAAGAAAGGTTCAAGTGTGGGGATGTTTGATGTATATAAAAATATACATCTTTTTAGCATCAAATAATCTCTAAAAACTGCAACTTCTATCGTATAATATAGTTAAAATAACTACTTATAGCCTCAAACGAAGAAACAAATGAAAAAACAAAGAAAAACCAAAGAAAACAGCAAAACATGGGGCTGTGCTTCAGGAAACATGGGGATGTGCTTCAGGAAACATGGAGCTGTGCTTTCAGGAAACAAGGGGTTGTGCTTTTGGAAACACGGGGCTGTGCCTTTGGGAAACACGGGGCTGTGCTTTTGGAAGCACGGGGCCGTGCTTCTGGTCACTTTTTAGAAAAGACAAAAAAATCTACAAGAAAAGACAAAATAGTGAATAGCTGGACACTGGGCCGTGATTTTGGAAGCACGGGGCCGTGCTTACCTCTCAGAAACGACAAAAAGAATTAGCACATGTCACTAAAAAGCACGGGGGTGTCCCTCAAGAAGCACGGGGCCGTGCCTACCTTCCAGAAACGACAAAAATAATTAGCACATGTCACTAAAAAGCACGAGGGCATGCCTCAGGAAGCACGGGGCCGTGCCTACCTTCCAGAAACGACAAAAATAATTAGCACATGTCACTAAAAAGAACGGGGGCGTGCCTACGAAAGCACGGGGCCGTGCTTCTCACTCCAGATTGCCTATAAATAGTGGCTCATGTTGCACTCATTTGGTGTGCCTTGAAAATATTTCTATCTGGTTTTCTCTTATAAAAACACACACTAACACTCACATAGAAGATTTAGTGAAGAGTTTGAAGGCTTGAAGGTCATCAACATCAACCATCATCATCATCTATCATCTCCATCATTAAGAAGGAAGATTCATCTAAATTTGGTTAGATTGTTCTATGTTTAATCATGTATTTGTTATCATCATTCATCTTAATGTTTATCATCATGCTCATCATGAGCTAAACTCCTTTTACCATCTAAAATCTATGAAGAAACTTTGTTTTACTTGATAATTATACAAAACATGTGGTGTAGTCTAGTAAAGTACACGGTTATATTACAATTATCTTGGTAGAGAGCACTTACCAAGCTATCACTTACGAACGAACGCGACAATCAATCAACAAAAGACCTCTCCACGCTTGAATCAAACCATATATCATCAAACTTCCACAAGCAACCTGAAAGCAAACCAAGAAACAGCCAGCACAAGAAAGCAAGAAGCACCAATAATAAAAATAAAATAAAAACATACTACGGGGATGCCTCCTGGAAAGCGCTAAGTTTACAGAAGATTCTTCAGCCAGACTCGCTCCCGAAATTTCAATCAGAAGGCTTTTCTTTTTTCCAACCCCAGTCTAAACCGTTTAATTCCACCCTTTCAACATATCTAAAGAAATAGCACATAGTGAAACTTAAAAGCATTTTAAAACATTCAAACGGGTCGGACCACCAATACTTAAACTTACCTGGACCAAACCTAATACGTGACATGTAATGAGGAAAATGGTAATTCTTAAATTTCAGTTTTGTTCTATAACACTTAATGTACCATCTTTGAACCCTCAAAATTTGTTGATCCAAGCATTTTCGCTCCCTCTTCTGTGGTTTTGACGATTTCGGTGGCGGTCCACTATCTAATTCCTCCACAGACTTGCTAACATTCCTACGATGTAACGACTCAACTAACTCTAATGACTTCTCATCCTTTGTTACCACTTCCTCTTTTTTTCGTTTGGTGCACACTTGATCTCCATTGTTGGCTTCCCCATGATTAGTGTCTCTGAATATATAAGATCGCCAACAGGGGCAAATTCTTCATGCTCTTCATATATTGGTAAACCCACTAACTCATCACCAAACTCATCCTCCCAAGATGGTTCATGCTCCTCCTTTTCGTCATCTTCCATCTGGTCAAGTGGCTCCTCAACGGCATCTTCTCTCAACTCCGTTTAATCAGGTAGCTCCAACTCCATCTCTTCTATCACTCCCTCATCATCATTATTCCATAATTCATCATCTGTTTTATAGAAGGCTTCCTGCTTCTTCTTAGAAACACTCTCATTTTGAATTCTAGCACTTATCTCATCTAACCTAGCTTCGATTTCCTTATCTTACGGAGTCTTTCTCTTTCAATCAACTTATCAAGCCTGACTTCCAATTCCTTAATCTTTTGGAATCTTTCATGTTCCTCTTGTTCGGCTCTTTCCAACATCGTCTCTTTCCAACATCTTCTATATAAAATACTCCTAAACTGACTCTATCTATTAAACATATTAACTAGACTCGATAAAATAAAACACAAACTAAATTATCCAAAACACGACTAGACATGCTTAATCTAAGACACGGACTCACAAGACACACCACAACTAAAGACACAAAAGACCAGTTAATCAATTAAGTTCAATCAAATCTAGTTTCAATATCGCCTAAGTATCCCCGGGAACGACGCCAAAAACTTGATGTGCAAAACGGTCTATTAAAAACTTAACCGAACCTAGACACTCTAGTTTTAAATTTATAAATCTATACTATCCTAATGCAAGACCACTAGACAGCCAAGTGTACCTATCAACTATAGTAAAGCCTAACGAAGTCCGGATATCGAACCCAAAGGACACTAGCGACACCTAAACTAGACTCTGACTAATAACTTAAATAAATTGATTTTATTGATTTTTTTCTTTTTTAATTATTAACTAAAAACTAAATAATACTTAAATTAAAACTAACACGGAAACTAGACACCAATCGGTTTAGAACTCAAATAGGGTGAAACAACTACCTAGGCAAGAAATTCTACTAGTAAACTCGTAAACTCTCGAAATTGGATTTATGATTGGTACCGTATTCTAAAAATATGAAATTTAAGGAATAACTATAGTAAGCTAGATCACCTCCCGGTCTCACCAACAATACCTAAGAACCCTAAATATCATGTAAAGCTCAACGATTAAATGGTTCAGTTCACCTCCCGGTCTCACCTTACCTAAATATGCTAAGGTACCCAAACATTAAATCACCTCCCGGTCTCTCTAATAACAAAACACCCTAAGGCGTAAAGGGGTATTTTTATTGAATTCGGTTATAATTCGGATCTGTAAGAATCTAAAGGAATCTGGGGTAACTCACTCCCGTGCAATCACTACCCAAACCCGCAAAAGACCAAAACAAATGACACTTAATTACCTCCCGATCTCTCAAGTGACAGAATATAAAGTATCTCTAAACTCTCAATTACCGTTCCTATGGAATACGTTAATTATAAACCATAAACTAGTTGTAAACACACAGTAAACAACATAATATGCATCCATACATGAAAGACATTCACAAAGACGCATATGGAACAAAGACTGATAATAAATTAATACCAAATACGCATATGCATCACAACCAAATAAAATAAAAACTTTACCAAAACATGAACCAATCAATAATAATCCAATACCGAAAATAAAACGAGCCTAAAACGTATTTATCCAAACCCAGGCAGTATAACAAGTTTAGCCAATCATAATAATCGATGAAACAAAGATTAAACAAGTATTACGGTTCATCAAAAATAATAATAATAGTTGAGCTACTAGCCTGTGAGCTTAAATTATTGAGCTGTGTGCATGCCTGCTTAATTAATTCACTTTTGGCCGTGAGACTTTTTGACATGTGTGCGAGCTTGGTTGATTTCAATTACTCCGAAGGACCACAGCCTAGGGGCGGCCCCCCTTGTTCAATTATTTTCACCCAGCCGATTAATATAATGTTGTAAACTTGTAGGGTTCTTTTTTTTTCTTCATGGGCTTCATATTTAGATCTCAATTTCAGCCCATCATCCCAACGTAATGCACACCATTGTTTCCTGTCATGTTCAACTTTTAAAATGTGACTTAATGTATTTTTATAAGTGTCTCCATGATTAACATTTAATAGACGATATCACATTATTAAAATGACAAATCATTAGTTAATTTATATATGATTACGTAAAACAAATATTTCATTTTAGCTCGTTGTCTATTTAAACTAATAAAATATAGATATAAACCAATTAGATGAATTATTTAATAAAAACTATCTCAAAACTAACTCAAAAGTTACATAAAGTGTAGGGAATATTTATATAATAATGTGTATATTTTAAACCGTATCAAATATCCCCACACTTGAACATTTTTCGTCCCTGAAAAAGCATTTTGCAATGGAATCAGAATTTGAAAACTGATCTTTAAAACATATGGGTTATCTTTTAAGCATAGATAAACGCAAAAACTGCGATTGCCAATACTGTTGTCCACCTAAATCCAGCCACCAGCCTATCAAGTCCCCAATTGCATTAAGTGTTTTAATTTCAAAAGTCACGTCTACACCTACCACATCTCAGACAAAGAGAGATAGAAAAACTAGAGTCAAAGCAAACTAGTTTGACAAATCACCATAAGCCAAGGACTCGTTGATGGTACTAGGTAGATGCACTCGGTGAAATTTGATGGATGAATGGTCATGTGGAGGCCGTACGAGTATACCCTAAATATTATTAGACTTTGTCCTATATATCCCTAATACAAAATATTTATTGACTAAAAACCTTCGAGCCCCAATAGTATATCCTCAGAGTCACTATCCCCTTGGTAACACGTAAACTCTAAATCTCGTCTAGTATGTCCAACTTTGGCCTCTTTTTCTATTTTTGAGAATGCTTGTTTGGCATTTTTCATTAGATAACTTTCGCATGGTCATTTGCTTTTCGGACCAACTTTTCAGAATAAACTTTCAAAACATACTTTTCTTTTCCTTTTCTTTTTTCTTTTTTTTTCTTTTTTTTTATATCACCTTAAAGTATATAACTATTTCTAAGCTCTGAAAAAGACGGACATGTGGTGGTGTGCTGGTTTGAGTGCATCTAAGTCTTACCATCTCAAAGTTTTTAGATTATGGTAATCCTCCCTAAACATCGAAATTCTGTTTCACCGTGTTTCAAATTATTAGATATATAAAATTTGCTAAAGAGGACTATCAAAGCTAATTGGGCCTACCGACATATCCCAAGTTTAGTGTGTTATCCTTTATTTAATCTCATATATAATAGTAGTTTTAAAAAATCAATCTCAAATTTTTCTATCATTTTCCATTATTTGCAAAAAAAATTCATTAAAAATTCGGGAGATTTTTTTTATTATTTTTTTAGTATTTTTTTAACTCTTTTTTTTATTATTCATTTTTTTTGAATTTTTTTATTATATAAAAACGTCAATTTCCCATCCCCACACTTAAAGTCACATTGTCCTCAATGAGACAGGAAAAAGACAAAAATTAAAGCACATTCATATATAAGTAAAGTGGAACAGACTCCCTAGGTAAATATGACGATATTGCCTCGCGAGTCGTGTCCCATGCCCTCCAATTCGAACGAAAGCCTCATACTCCAGTGCTCTCTACCAAGCTATCACTTACGAACGAACGTGAAAATCAATCAACAAATGACTTCTCCACCCTTGAATCAAACCATATATCATCAAACTTCCACAACCAACCTGAAAGCAAACCAAGAAACAGCCAGCACAAGAAAGCAAGAAGCACCAATAATATAAATAAAATAAAAACATACTACCGGGTTGCCTCTTGGAAAGCGCTAAGTTTACAGAAGAGTCTTCAGCCAGACTCGCTCCCGAAATTTCAATCAGGAGGCTTTTCTTTTTTCCAACCCCGGTCTAAACCGTTTAATTCCACCCTTTCAACATATCTAAACAAATAGCACATAGTGAAACTTAAAAGCATTTTAAAACATTCAAACGGGTCAGACCACCAATACTTAAACTTACCTGGACCAAACCTAATACGTGACATGTAATGAGGAAAATGGTTATTCTTAAATTTCAGTGTTGTTCTATAACTCTTAATGTACCATCTTTGAACCCTTAAAATGTGTTGATCCAAGCATTTTCGCTCCCTCTTATGTGGTTTTGCCGATTTCGGTGGCGGTCCACTATCTAATTCCTCCATAGACTTGCTAACATTCCTACGATGTAACGACTCAACTAACTCTAATGGCTTCTCATCCTTTGTTACCACTTCCTCTTTTTTTTCGTTTGGTGCACACTTGATCTCCATTGTTGGCTTCCCCATGATTAGTGTTTCTAAATATATAAGATAACCAACAGGGTCAAATTCTTCATGCTCTTCATATACTGGTAAACCCACTAACTCATCACCAAACTCATCCTCCCAAGATGGTTCATGCTCCTCCTTTTCGTCATTTTCCATCTGGTCAAGTGGCTCCTCAACGGCATCTTCTCTCAACTCCGTGTAATCAGGTAGCTCCAACTCCATCTCTTCTATCAGGCCCTCATCATCATTATTCCAGAATTCATCATCTGTTTTATAGACGGCTTCCTGCTCCTTCTTAGAAAAACTCTCATTTTGAATTCTAGCACTTATCTCATCTAACCTAGCTTCGATTTCCTCTATCTTACGGAGTCTTTCTCTTTCAATCAACTTATCAAGCCTGACTTCCAATTCCTTAATCTTTTGGAATCTTTCACGTTCCTCTTGCTCCGCTCTTTCCAACATCATCCCTTTCCAACATCTTCTATATAAAATACTCCTAAACTGACTCTATCTATTAAACATATTAACTAGGCTCGATAAAATAAAACACAAACTAAATTATCCTAAACACGACTAGACACGCTTAATCTAAGACACGGACTCACAAGACACACCACACCTAAAGACACAAAAGACCAGTTAATCAATTAAGTTCAATCAAAGCTAGTTTCACTATCGCCTAAGTATCCCCAGGAACGGCGCCAAAAACTTGATGTGCAAAACGGTCTATTAAAAACTTAACCTAACCTAGACACTCTAGTTTTAAATTTATAAATCTAGACTATCCTAATGCTAGACCACTAGAGAGGCAAGTGTACCTATCAACTACAGTAAAGCCTAACGAAGTCCGGATATCGAACCCAAAGGACACTAGCGACACCTAAACTAGACTCTGACTAATAACTTAAATAAATTGATTTTATTGATTTTTATCTTTTTTAATTATTAACTATAAACTAAATAATACTTAAATTAAAACTAACATGGAAACCAGACACCAATCGGTTTAGAACTCAAATAGGGTGAAACAACTACCTAGGCAAGGAATTCTACTAGTAAACTCGTAAACTCTAGAAATTGGATTTATGATTGGTACCGTATTCTAAAAATATGAAATTTAAGGAATAACTATAGTAAGCTGGATCACCTCCTGCTCTCACTAACAATACCTAAGAACCCTAAATATCATGTAAAGCTCAACGATTAAATGGTTCAGTTCACCTCCTGATCTCACCTTACCTAAATATGCTAAGGTACCCAAACATTAAATCACCACCCGGTCTCTTTAATCACAAAACACCCTAAGGCGTAAAAGGATATTTTTATTGAATTCGGTTAAACTTTGGATTTGTAAGAATCTAAGAGAATCTAGGGTAACTCACTCCCGTGCATTACTACCCAAACCCGCAAAAGACCAAAACAAATGACACTTAATTACCTCCCGGTCTCTCAAGTGACAGAAGGTATCTCTAAACTCTCAATTACCGTTCCTATGGAATACGTTAACTATAAACCATAAACTAGTTGTAAACGCACAGTAAACAACCTAATATGCATCCATACATGAAAGACATTCACAAAGACGCATTTGGAACAAAGACTGATAATAAATTAATACCAAATACGCATATGCATCACAACCAATTAAAATAAAAACTTTACCAAAACATGAACCAATCAATAATAATCCAAGACCGAAAATAAAACGAGTCTAAAAAGTATTCATCCATACCCAGACAGTAAAACAAGTTTAGCCAATCATAATATTCGATGAAACAAAGATTAAACAAGTATTACGGTTCATCGAAAATAATAATAAAAGTTGAGCTACTGGCCTGTGAGCTTAAATTATTGAGCTGTGTGCATGCCTTCTTAATTAATTCACCTTTGGCCGTGAGACTTTTTGACATGTGTGCGAGCTTGGTTGATTTCAATTACTCCGAAGGACCACAGCCTAGGGGCGGCCCCCCTTGTTCACGTATGCCCCCTTTGTTCAATTATTTTCACCCAGCCGATTAATATAATGTTGTAAACTTGTAGGGTTCTTTTTTTTTTCTTCATGGGCTTCATATTTAGATCTCAATTTTCAGCCCGTCATCTCAACATAATGCACACCATTGTTTCCTGTCATGTTCAACTTTTAAAATGTGACTTAATGTATTTTTATAAGTGTCTCCATGATTAACATTTAATAGACGATATCACATTATTAAAATGACAAATCATTAGTTAATTTATATATGATTACGTAAAACAAATATTTCATTTTAGCTCGTTGTCTATTTAAACTAATAAAATATAGATATAAACCAATTAGATAAATTATTTAATAAAAACTAGCTCAAAACTAACTCAAAAGTTACTCAAAGTGTAGGGAATATTTATATAATAATGTGTATATTTTAGACCGTATCAGACTTACTAATGCGCCAGCCGCGTTCATGGATATGATGAACCGAATCTGTAAGACTTACCTGGATAAATTTGTTATTGTCTTAATCGACGACATACTCATTCTAAGTCTAAGGATGATCATGAAAATCATCTTCGAACCTTACTTGAAATTCTAAGAACCGAGAAATTGTACGCCAAGTTCTCGAAATGCGAATTCTGGTTGCACGAGGTACAATTTCTTGGTCATATCATAAATGTTAACGGTATTTAAGTGGACCCCGCTAAGATTGAAGCTATCTCTAAATGGGAGATCCCAAAGTCGCCAACCGAGATTCGAAGTTTCTTGGGATTGGCCGGTTATTACCGTAGGTTCATTGAAAAATTTTCCCGAATCGTTGTTCCCTTAACTTTTTAAACTCGCAAAAACATCAAGTATGAATGGAGAACAAAACAACAAGAGGTGTTCGATATACTTAAGGAAAAGCTAACCCAAGCTCCTATGTTGGCCTTTCCAGAGGGTACTGAAGATTTCGTTGTCTTTAGTGATGCGTCTTATTCCGGCTTGGGATGTGTATTAATGCAACGAAAGAAAGTGATAGCTTCCGCCTCTCGTCAACTCAAAATACACGAAAAGAATTATACAACTCACGATCTAGAGTTAGGCGCCATAATATTTGCACTTAATATATGGATGCACTATCTCTATGGAGTAAAATTTATCATATACACTGATCATAAAAGCGTGAAACACATCTTCGATCAAAAAGAGCTTAATATGCGCCAACGACGCTGGATGGAAACTCTCAACGACTACGACTGTGAGATCATTTATCACGAAGGTAAAGCCAACGTTGTGGCTGACGCCTTTAGTCGTAAAGAGCACGAAAAGCCAAAAAGAGTCCGAGCGTTGCGGCTAGAACTCCAAATTGATCTCATCGAACAAATCAAATCTGCTCAAACTCAAGCGATCAATGAAAATCAAATCTCCGATGAAAAACGCAATGGCACCATTGACTCGTTAGTCAAAGGTGACGATGGTATCCTTAGACTCGGTAATAGGATTTGGGTACCAATCATTGGAGGTTTGCGTGAGAAAATTTTGAATGAAGCCCATAAATCCAAATACATGATGCATCCCGAAAGCGACAAAATGTATCATAATATCAAATCTAACTATTGGTGGAATGGGATGAAACGGGATGTCGCTTCGCATGTTACGAAATGTCTAACATGTTTGAAAGTCAAGGGTGAACACCAAAAGCCTTCGGGATTGCTTCAGCAACCCGAACTTTCCGTATAGAAGTGGGAGTTAATCACTATGGATTTCATTACCAAACTCCCGAAGACGACTCGACAACACAATGCTATTTGGGTAATTGTGGACCGCTTAACAAAATCCGCACACTTTATACCCATCAATGAATCGTACTCTATGGATAGACTAGCGCGTATTTATGTAAACAACATCTTTGCTTTGCATGGGGTACCGCTGTCTATAATTTCTGACCGAGACAGTCGTTTTACGTCTCATTTCTGGAAAAGCTTCCAACAAGCACTCGGCACAAAGCTAAACCTTAGCATCACTTATCATCCGCAAACCAATGGGCAAAGCGAAAGAACTATCCAAAAGTTGGAAGACATGCTTCGGGCTTGTGTGATCGACTTAGGTGGAAGTTGGGATGACCACTTACCCCTAATGGAATTCTCGTACAATAATAGCTATCACACAAGTATTCAAGCCGCATCATTCGAGAACCCGGAGACAATCAATTATCTGGACCTGAGATAGTCCAAGAAACCACCGACAAGATTCTCAAAATCCGAGAACGACTTAAAACGGCACGTTATCGCCAAAAGAGTTACGTAGATGTCCATCGTAAGCCGTTAGAATTCAATGTTGGTGACAAGGTTCTTTTGAAAGTCTCACCTTGGAGAGGAGTTGTTCGCTTCGGTAAGAAAGGAAAGTTAAGTCCTCGATTCGTTTGACCCTTCGAGGTACTTGAACGAATTGGTACCGTCGCATATCGTTTGCGACTACCCGAGGAAATGCAAGGAATACATGTTGTATTCCATGTTTCGAATCTACGTAAATGTTTAGCCGATGAATTTCTTTCGGTGCCATTAAAAGATGTAGAAATTAACGATAACTTAAAATTCATTGAAAGACCAATTCAAATTGAAGATTCAAAAATTAAGAAACTTAAAAGACGAACATTAAAAATAGTGAAAGTAAAATGGGATTCCCGATGAGGACCCGAGTATACATTGGAACTCGAGTCCGAAATAAGAAAAAAATACCCCTACTTATTCTCATAAAGCAATCTCGAGGAAGAGATTTATTTCAAGGTGGGGAGGATGTAACATTATGAAAATTTCGAGCTAAAAATGACAAGTTTCCAAAGTCAAGGGACCAATTTTGTCAAATTCCAAACTGCAAGCTCAAAATTGTAAATTCTGTTTTCCTGACCCATCGCGATACGCGATGGATCAGAAGGGATACCCATCGCGTACCGCGATGGGGTGTCTGACACGTTGTGACACGTGTGCCACGTGGCACACGGTGGTACCGTCTGCCGCCACGTGGCAACATGTCGCCACATGGCGCAGCGCCTGCCACGTGTCGCAACATGGCAGGTCTACCCTGTGACTCAACAAGCCTATATCTCGCTACGAGATGGGCTTGCCAAGGAACCCATCGCGGTACGCGATGGGGACCAAAATCAGGCCTATAAATAGCAAGGTCCGGGTCTTCACATTATCACACCCAAATCTCACATACCACTCTCTCTCTAACTTCTCTCTAGACCTCGAAAAACGTGCCCTCGAACCACCTCGTTTTGCGTGCCCGATTCCTCGTTTTTCATGCCTATTATCTCGATATTCGTGCCACTCCCCGACAACATTCCAAACAAGAAGGTAGTGACGTCCCGACGTTTCAATGATCGTTTCGAAGTGCGTGCTATGGAGTGTTGTTATTCGATTCGTGTGTCCAAGCAAAGGGTTGATCAATCGAGTGTTGATAAAGAAAAAGGCGTCGAAGTGCTGCCTGAGTGTGTAGGGTTTATTAAGCCAAGAGAAGGTAGGCGTAATGCCCGAATAAAATAATATTAAAATATTATAAAGGCTTAATACCTCAAGTCTAGGTTATACTCGATGCCTCGATAAACAAAAGAAATAAATAACAAAGAAAATAAAGGAAAAGAAAAGTAAACTATATATTTGAATATATATATATATATATATATATATGAATGATTATTCTTTGTTATAAAATATATTATTTAAGAATAATGAGTATTCTTAAATAATAAAGAAAAGAATAAGTTTCTTAAAGAAGAAGAAACGTTGGGTTTTATAAATAATCTAAAGGTTTATAATAATACTTTTTAACTAAAGGTTTTAAAGTAAAAGAGAATCGAACTAAAGGTTCATCGAGATAAATAAGACTAAAGGTCTTAAGCCGGATTGTATATCCGACTAATATAAGTTATACTCGTACTATAGGTGCAAGATAGCAAGGAAAGAGTCACTGACGATGTTGGAAGCCGATCCCATTTGAAAGGTGAATACGCCCCACTTTTACAAACTTATTTTCAAACAATCAAACGTGTTATGTGTTAAAGTTTACATGAGACTAAGTGTCTATAAAACACTGTAAATAAGAGTATAAGCCTAGCCCTTAGGCTGTGGTATACGTTTGTCTGGATCCTTACATATGTGGAACGCGGTGGGCACATCGCACCACGCTTGGTCACGACCTCCAGCCACGATGGGCCGGACCTAAGTTACGTCCGAGTGAGAATGACCATGTGTATATTTATGGTACCTAAGTTATGTCGAAACGCTGCGGTGTTTTGTTGAGGTGACCTAGTGTAGAGACTCGAGTTTATAATGAGATTGTTTTAACATGATTATTCCTAAGCCAAGATGGGCCGAGACTTACGCAGTCTCGAGGGGTGATTAAGTAAAGAAAATATTTTTGCGTCAGCATATTCACCAACATTCGTTGCTGACATATTTTATAATATTTTGCAGGTAACCAAGAATAGAGCTTGAAGGACGAAGGGCTCAAAAATCCGATGGCTCGGATATTTTTGTTTAAATATTAAATATGAAGTTTTTGTAAAACTTATAAATAAGTAAAACTAAACGAGACTTTCGTCTCGTCTTTTGTAATGTAAATATTTACAATTTCGATACTTATGTTTTTATAAGACTTCCGCTAATAACCGTAACTCTGATTTATTTACAAATGTGGTACCAACTATTGATCACACTCCTAGGCCTAGAGTGGGGGTGTGACAATTTGTATCTAACTCTGCAAACTAAACCATTATCGTTAGTGAAAAGATCCAATACACTAATCCTTAACGTACGCGAAGCCATTTTTTCACGAATCGATCCATGAAATCGCATCCAAACATCTCAGAATCGTCAATACATATCCAATCAATCATTTGTTCTCCGAAAAAAACAATTTTAGATGGTTAATCGATCAATTTTTCATTTTTTTCACGAAGACCGTTTTTTGAGCGTTTGCTGAGAGTTTGTTGACCGTTTTAGGGTTTTGCCTTGGTTTTTTGCCTTTAAGCATCTCGCGTAGCTACCGTACGTTAAAGCATTAGCGTACAGTAACTGCACCCTAATACGATATATAGTATACTATTTTGCTCTATGTTATGTTGAAGTTTGTTATTATTAAATTAAACTACTTATTTTTGTTTAATAATAATTTACCCACATTATTTGTTTAACAGAATACATTAACTTATTAACGTATTATACATTTAAGTTATTATATTAGTGTTCTATTATATGAAATGTTATAAATATAAAAAATGATAAAAGTTAGATGTAATGACTATTAATAAGTTAAATAGATATAACTTCATAAATTCTGAATCTGATGGAAATGATAAATCTATATAAAACCCAACATATTTAAACATGAACATAAAATACTATTAGTGAAGAATCATATGGTAATAAAGGATAACGAATTGTCTACAAGTCGTAGATAGCCACTAAAAGTTAGCGAAAAAAACAAACCAAGATGCCAAATTTAAATCTAATATGAATATATGTTTAAATAAAACTTTATTGTAGGATTCCGTGATCGTCTTGATGTAAATATATTATATCAGTATTTTGGTCACCACTTAAGGTACGGTTAGTCTATACCCCTTTCATTTGATACGTAACGTTTGGCCTTCGGGCATCTGATTCCGTATTTATATATATTTACTCATCAAGCTTCCGTTTTGAATATGTTTTTAGAAAACGTTTCACATCTGTTACTAATAGAAAATGATTTATGAAATATGTTATTTACATGTTTACGAGTTTGCATGCATTGTTGTGAGTTACATGTGTATGAGTTTACGAGTTTACCCGTCGACATGGTTTACGGGATTACATGCTTACGAGCTTACAAGTTTACGCATGCACATGTTTATGAACCTACATGTTTATGAGTTTACACGTTCTGGAACTTTACCTGTTTATGAGTTTCATGTGTTTGTGAGTTACTTGTTTATGAGTTTACAAGTTACACGTCAACATGGTTTACGGGATTACATGTTTACGTGTTTAAAAGTTTACGAATCTACAAGTATACGAACTTACATGTTTATAAGTTTGCATGTTCTGATTGTTTATATTATGTTACAAGTTTGCAAGTCTAAAAATGTTTACAAGTTATATGTTTCGAATAATTAAAAGTTTGCTATTATGTTTATATCTGTGCATGTATTTTGTTACCCAAGTCGAAACCCTTCTCTGTGGGGACCACAGACCAATCATTGTGACATAGAATGATGTGGCACCTCCGTGACGGTGGGTTGAGTTCACGGCGTCTCTGTTTCTATTTACTTCTGTTTAGTCTTCGGACTGTCTGTTCTGTTTAGAGGCGTATGGATCGATCCTAGGAATCTGTTATAATATTTGTTATCTGGTGAATGCTCGATGTGATTTTCCCACACTCCATTCACAATCTGGATGTATGGATTAGCTACCCTGCATCACCTCTGTAATTAAAATGAACCCTCTGGACTTCGGGTAAATCTGCATTTTATGTTTATGGTTATATTAGTTTACTAATATGTTATGATTTCTGAAATTTTTAAGCATTTACTTTAAATGTGTTTTGAAATACTTTGCCCTTTTATTTAAGTAAAATTAGTCATTTTTATTACCCTCTATCCGCTCACTGGGCAAGTTTTGCTCTGACGTACTTTTCGTGTTTTCCTTCTTATACGTCAGGTTATCAAGACAACTGGAGACGGGCTATGGAACAGTGCTCGAGAGTATGAAAAGATTCGTACAAGTTAATGAATAGAATTAGATCGCACTTCTGTATAAATTGTTAGGTCTTGTAATGTATTAAATTAAACGTTTATGGAATTATGTTTTTGATCTGATTCTGTAATAGTGACACGCCAGCCCTGGCCAGGTTGGGGTGTTACAATTATGGTTTCTGAGCAAAGGCTCTTTCCTGTAGAAAAATAAAATAAAATAAGACGTGTGAGGTATTCGGTAGACATTAGAGCTAAAAAGAAAGTAAAAAAAAATAAGTAACGATAATTAAAATAATTATTTTCCGCTAAATCGTTATAATAGCCTCCTTATATTATGTTTCTTTTAGATGGCTCCTCTTAGGAAAGTTCATCGTAAATCGGGAACTTCATCGAGACGTCTCAACCTTCATAATGCGGTTCAACGTGCAGTGGAAACAATACTACCTATGATTGTGCAGACTGTTAATCAGAGTACAACACCCCCGCCACCTCCTTCACCAACTCCACCACTATGTTCTCCCATACCGCCTCCATCTCCACCACCACTTCCACCTCTGGAAACGTCACAATGGATATCTCAGCTATAAATCCCCCTGTTGACATTTACACTTGGTTTGCAAGATTCTAGAAGCAGAAACCACGTTCTTTCAGCTCTGCAGCCACCCCTGTAGAGGAACAAAATTGGATCACTCATGTTGAGAAGATCTTCGAAGTTATGGGCGTTAGTGATGAGTTCAAAACAAGGTTAGCTGCATATAAGCTCAAAGACAACGCACAAGGTTGGTGGGGTACTGTCAAGCATGCACGAGGGGGGGATTCATTTGCTGCTACACTACCGTGGAATGACTTCAAGACATTATTCTATCGACAATATTTTTCACCTGCCCATAGGAGTGAATATGTGCGGGAGTATGCGTCTATTAAGCAAAGGAAAGACGAACCAATGGTTGAGTTTATGGCACGGTTCACGAGATTGGCTAGTTTTATAGGACCTGTTGCCGGAACCCCATTGGAACAAGCAGACAAACTAAAATAGGAAGTATGTGAAATGCAATGTTTTCAGACCCGGCCCGAACATCGACCCGGACGCCTTATCGGGTCAAAGGTCGGACCGACCCGGGAGGGCGGACCGGTGTTTGACCCGGATGACGTCATAATTAATATAAATAATATATATTTATATATCTTATAAAAGTAGTTAGCCATATACAATTTCTAATGCACTAATATGTAAAAGTCTAGGGTTATTTTGCTAAAAGTATAATATTGAGGATGACTAATGTAATTTGTATTAAAGAAAAAGTGAAAAGGAAAAAAAATAATCATCTTTGTTTTTCACCTAAATCCAGACAACTTTTGCCTCCATTTCCCATCTCTTCATCGCCTCCTTCATCTCTTCTTCTTCTTCTTCATTTTTTTTGTTTAATCAAAACATAATCACCAAACACAGTCGCTTAACAAACTAAACTCTATATTCACTCCATAACCACAGCCACCGCTCCATAACCCA
Source organism: Bidens hawaiensis (assembly GCF_021521415.1). Classification (NCBI taxonomy): domain Eukaryota; kingdom Viridiplantae; phylum Streptophyta; class Magnoliopsida; order Asterales; family Asteraceae; genus Bidens; species Bidens hawaiensis. The sequence continues at coordinate 1,564,407 of NW_027491238.1, read as the reverse complement.
CTACCGCCGCCGCTCCATAACCCACTACCGCCGCTCCAAATCTCCAAACACACAAAATTTGATCTCGTCTCGTCCCAAATCACAGAAGGTTAACAAACCTGCCGGTCCAACCGCCAGGTCACCGGATCCGGTCCAATCGGCGCCCGCGAGACCCGGCCGGTCCATTAGAAAAAGGGCTGTATACTACGACCCGGACCGGTCTCAGTCCCGGGTCCTGGTCGAACCGGGCCAGGCCGGGTTTCCAAATATTGGTGAAAAGTTCAAGTGGTTGATTGTAAACCAACAGTTTAAGGACATTACAGAGGTTGCAAATGCGGTCCAAAATCTGGAGATAGTAAACAAGGACATGAAGTTACAATATGATGACAACCTTAAGAAGAACCATACCTGATCGGATATCGTAAACCTCATTTTAGTCAGAACAGTAACAACCAATACTGAAACTCGCAGCCAACACACCCGAATCCAAGAACCTCCCATCATCCAAAACAAACCTCTCATAAGTTTCGACCCCAGAAACAAGCAAACCCAACATGCAACACTTGTGGGAAACTTCATAAGGGTGTTTGTCGCAAAACAACTGGCAATTGCTTTAGATATGGACAGGCCGGGCACATGGTGAGAGACTGCCCCGAGCCAAATAAATATGCTGTCAAGAACACGACTACGTCTACCATACCACCCACCACTGGGGGAAGGGTATTTGCCTTAACTACACACAATGCATCGCCTGAAGAGGAACTTGCAAAGAAACGTTTAAAGTATCATGGTTTACTTGGTTGACAACCTTGAAGGAAGAAAGATGCAACAAGTTCATCCCTACCAACAAATGAATCCTATAAAACTTTATGTCTCGATAATTATGGAGTCTAATCGTACTTATCTTTCATTAGAACATCTAATTAAGCTTTCGCTAAGTTATGTTTCCAGTACAACATATGTAATATAAGACTATGATGTCTAGGTTATGTGTGATATATGAAATCCGTTATTCTGTTACCTTGTTATGTTCGTTGAAGCAGTATTAATAACCTTAAATTTCGAGGACGAAAATTTTTTTTTAGAAGGGAAGAGTTGTAATAATCAAAAATTTTAAACACAAATTTAAAATTTACAATTAAATAAATAAAGAATTGTTATGATAATAACTTTTAATATGGTGTACGTAACATAACAATACATATGTATATATTGTTTAAATAAATCCAATATTAACAATTATGATGAATATAAAAACAAATATAAAATAAAATTCATTTCTCCTTACAACTTTACATTCACACGTAAAGCTAATAATAATAATAATAATAATAATAAATAATAATAATGCACACATGACCTTTGATTGGACAAGACTTTTACCTTTAACAAACTCTCTGCAACCATTTTGAAGTCTAGAAAGGACCATTCATCCTTTCATCAAATTTCTTGCCAACCTTCTTAAGCAAAGAAATAATAATATGATTAACAACACCTCAATAATTACATCAGTCTCCAAGATATTTTTGGCTATAGGAATCACCAGCTAAAAAACGTATGTTTACCTCATGACTCACTCCCATAAAATAACTCTTGACCAAAGCAATCTCCAGCAACTCTCTAACCACCTCCGACTCACTTTCTTTTACACACAAAAACACAAAGCCAACACCACGCTAGCCATCTCCACTATGTAGCTACCTCCACACGCCACCTCTAGCTAGGCCACGAAAGTCCGCGCCATGCACACACCCGGCAATTTCCGGCAACCGTTCCTTATTCCGACACGTTACTCGGCCCAAACCAAAGGTAAAAACGTAACCTTGTACCCTTTTATTTGTGTTTATTATAGATATGAATGCACATTAACTCAAACATGCTATATATATTTGAGAACAATCCAGTCAGTCACCTAGTTTCTTTTTGGTGGTTTATTGGAAAACACATTTTTAAAACTTGGACACATATATGATATATTTAAAGTTAGTTCATTAATCATTTGTATCTAACTCTGCAAACTAAACCATTAATACGATATATAGTATACTATTTTGCTCTATGTTATGTTGAAGTTTGTTATTATTAAATTAAACTACTGATTTTTGTTTAATAACAATTTACCCACATTATTTCTTTAACATAATACATTAACTTATTAACATATTATACATTAAAGTTATTATATCAATGATCTATTATATGAAATGTTATAAATATAAAAAATGATAAAAGTTAGATGTAATGATTATTAATAAGTTAAATAGATATAACTTCATAAATTCTGAATCTGATGGAAATGATAAATCTATATAAAACTCAACATATTTAAACATGAACATAAAATACTATTAGTGAAGATTCATATGGTAGTAAAGGATAACGAATTGTCTACAAGTCGTAGATAGCCACTAAAAGTTAGCGAAACAAACAAACCAAGATGCCAAATTTGAATCTAATATGTATATATGTTTAAATACAACTTTATTGTAGGATTCCGTGATCGTCTTGACGTAAATCTATTATATTAGTATTTTAGTCACCACATAAGGTACGGATAGTCTATACCCATTTCATTTGATACGTTCCGTTTGGCCTTCGGGCATCTGATTCCGTATTTATATATATTTACTCATCAAGCTTCCGTTTTGAATATGTTTTTAGAAAACGTTTCACATCTGTTATTAATAGAAAATGATTAATGAAATATGTTATTTACATGTTTACGAGTTTGCATGCATGTTTGTGAGTTACATGTGTATGAGTTTACGAGTTTACCCGTCGACGTGGTTTACGGGATTACATGCTTACGAGTTAAAATTTTACGCATGCACATGTTTACGAACCTACATGTTTATGAGTTTACACGTTCTGGAACTTTACCTGTTTATGAGTTTCATGTGTTTGTGAGTTACTTGTTTATGAGTTTACAAGTTTACACATCAACATGGTTTACGGGATTACATGTTTATGTGTTTACAAGTTTACGAATCTACAAGTATACGAACTTACATGTTTACAAGTTTGCATGTTCTGATTGTTTATATTATGTTACAAGTTTGCAAGTTTAAAAATTTTTACAAGTTATATGTTTCGAATAATTACATGTTTGCTATTATGTTTATATCTGTATATGTATTTTGTTACCCAAGTCGAAACCCTTCTCTGTGGGGACCACCGACCCATCATTGTGGCATAGAATGATGTGGCACCTTCCGTGACGGTGGGTTGAGTTCACGGCATCTCTGTTTCTGTTTACTTATGTTAAGTTTTCGGACTGTCTTTTCTGTTCAGAGGCGTATGGATCTATCCTAGGAATCTGTTATAATATATGTTATCTGGTGAATGTTCGGTGTGATTTGCCCACACTCCATTCACAATCTGTATGTATGGATTGGCTACCCTGCATCACCTCTGTAATTAAAATGAACCCTCTTGACTTCAGGTAAATTTGCATTTTATGTTTATGATTATATTAGTTTACTTATATGTTATGATTTCTGAAATTTTTAAGCATTTACTTTAAATGTGTTTTGAAATACTTAGCCCTTTTATTCAAGTAAAATTAGCCATTTTTATTACCCTCTATCCGTTCACTGGGCAAGTTTTGCTCAGACGTACTTTTCGTGTTTTCCTTTTTATACTTCAGGTTATCAAGACATCTGGGGACGTGTTATGGAAGAGTGCTCGAGAGTATGAAAAGATTCGTACAAGTTAATGAATAGAATTAGATGGCCTTGTAATGTATTAAATTAAACAATTATGGAATTATGTTTTTGATCTGATTTTGTAATAATGACACGCCAGCCCTGACCAGGTTGGGGTGTTACAGGTTTTTTTTAGACCATAAATCATTTTCCTCATTTTTATTTTGTCACAATTTATAGAATACCTTCACACCATTCTCATTCATTCCCTCAAAATTATGTGAAGGAAGTTTGCAAATTATAGGGTGTAGTTTTGAGATGTTGTGAGTGTAAATTATAGGATGAAGAGAGAAAATGTAATGAATTTTTGTAAATTTGGAGAAACATAGTTTGTCCCTATTTATTTTTTAATATTTGTTGAGTAGAAGAAAGAGAAAACTGTAATGTTAAAAGAATACAAAATATTATTTAATTAAACAGGAGAGAGAAATGCAGTTTTTTTAGTGTAATTAGACTATACTCATTCACAATCTCTCACAACCCAATCTTTATTAAAATCATAATATCTCTTTTTTCTATCTACACACCCAACCCTATTCAATTTTCAACACACATTCACAACCCATCCCAACTTAAAAAAAATATTTTTTTAACGAAGTCTATTTTTAATGTAATTTATTATGTCGGAAGGTTCATAAATTTTTTTTTAAGAAATATCGTGTATTTAATTATTTTTTTTAGTTCGAATATTAAAAGTTATTGAATAATTAAGTTATTGGGGGTTAATTTCGATTGTAATATGGGTTTGCTCCACTAACCTATATTGCTAATCTAGATTGCTTTATTTTCTTTTTTAATTTTTTTTTAACTTTGGGTCCACCAATCTTATTAAGAGATTGCCAACGAGAGTAGTCCTAGAGACAAGGATGAAGAATAGGTTGAGAATGCTCTTAGTTTAACATCCAAATTATCTCCTGTTGTGGTTAATACTTACGGTTGACAACTAATGACCAACATGACTTGCTTATTTTCACACCATAAATTAGTTGCAATAATCCCGGGTTTGAACCCGACCTGGTGGGGGTGGGGGGGTTTTATCGTTTTCATCCGGTGTAGCCGTATAGGTGTTTAACGGTTTTTTATTATCAAAAACCAAAACCAAACTGTTCAAAACTATAACCGAAACGTGACAAACATTTTGGCTCCATTTTAGTTTCATGGTTTGGAGTTTATTTATATATATATATATATATATATATATATATATATATATATATATATATAATGCAGAAAATTAATAATGGAAAGAATTCATCTTGAAGAATAGATAAGTTTTGTTGTTTGAGACCTTAGGATGGCATTTACTTGATATAGTCTCTTACCGCCACTAATATTACTTGAAATAGCTTAAGATTAAATTAATTTAAAAGAACATCGTGCAAGCAAAAACATGTGTTGATTTACATATTACTGATATTGGTCGTGTGTCCCTTTATAGTAAAATAGAAGAGCATTCCGGGCTATATTTGCATTTCAATATAAGACCCAAATCTATTTATTTTAACCGTAGTCTAAAATGTAAAATATATATATTTTAAATATAATAATGTATACATAAACTTCACGGTCCGGTATGATTTTATACGGTTGGTTTTGGTATAAACAGTAAATCAAACTGTTCACTACGGTTTAAAAGTTTTGAAACCGACCGACCGAAACTTTAGCGGAAAAACAAACCGTGAACCAAACGATTAAACCGTTTTGGTGGTTTCACGATTTTAAACCGAACCGTGAACACCCCTAACATCCTGTTCTACCGCATCAGGAATGTACGGTCTCACAGCAGTTGAGGAGTCGTTGTCCTTGGACATAGCCCCATATATAGGAATTTTTTACCTAACTAGTGTACTTAGTAAAATTATTTACCATTATAGTGTAGTTTGAAACATAATTACCAAAATTAGTAATAAACATGGTCATATCTTCTACTCTTACATTCAATAGTTTGCCGGAAAATCGACTTAAGTTTTGCTCCAAGTTATGCGACACTACAACAAAAAGGGTTTTTTAGGACCTTTTGTGTGGGACGCTTGTAAAATAGGGTCCTAAAATCTAATTAATAGGACAAATGAACATTTGGGGTCCTTTTACAATGTACGCCACAGAACCGGTGTCCTAAAAAGTTATTTAATAGAATGGATGATTCTTTGGGGTCGTATTATCATATAACTTAATAAGACATTTAAAATCTAAATCCTAATAAAGTAATATATAAGACATGTAGTTGTTGGTGTCTCATTATGTAGTAATGTAATACGACACTTGATTACTGAAGGTATTATTATAACATAAGTTAATAGGACATTTGTAGTTAAGTCATAAATGTTTGGTGTTATAGGACCCTTTCTAGTCGATGTCATATAAGAACATAACTTAATAGGACATTTTACACTATGATCTTATCACTTTAACCTTTATAAGACGCTTAATCATTGTGGTGTTATTATAATACACCTTAATAGGACATTTGATATTTGAGTCATAAAACATGTGTTTTATAGGACGCTTATTCGCTAGAGTTTTATTATAACACAATTTTACCGTTTAAAAAGAAATTATTTAGATAAATGAAAATCAATCCCAACAATGATTGGGGTCGATTATCATGCGATTATGTCGGCTAGCTAAACTTGAATAGAATCCTATGTAGCCAAACTTGAATATGAGGTCTTCGTTATGCTAAATTTGAAGAATTAATACTATACATACTCAGCACTAAAGAGTTTTATACATTCAATCAATTTTAACCCACTAGCTTACAATGAAAAATAACAATTTTCAAATCTTGAATTCTTCTGTTATAATTGTATGAAGACTTTTATTCAAATAAGATATTTATGGATATTCCAATGAGTTTCTTTGAGTTGATATTGGTTTCATAAAGGAGTATGAGATATCATTTACCATTCCTAATGGTTGGCATGCATATGATTGAAGTATAGTGAACAGTTTGACGGGATTTTCTTACGTTCGTTTGATATGTAATATGTATTTTTGTTCCCATTTATTTATTACTCTGTATTTGTTGATTTTAACTATAGAAATCGACAATGTTTTTAATTGTATATATTATAATTTTTCTCTCATTTTATGTTCTTTTACAATCTCGTGTATTACACAGGTTCCTTACTCTTCTAATAAAATAAAATAATGAGTTACACATGGCAGTCTCACATCCATTCTGGCTTATGTTTTCCCTCTCAAACCTACAGGCCAACTAAAAAAATTATTCGGGCCCATGAATGACGCATACCCAATTTCAATATAACGTTTCTGAATCATCGTTTACATCGAAACCCTAAATCCCTTTCCATCTCGATTGTGTATTCATCTCGAGGACCTGTTAATTGTTCCTCAAGGTTTAATCAGTGTGTATCTATCTCCAAGGTATTACTTTTCTTCTATATATTATATTTTTATATAATTGGTTCTTTGTTTACTTCGCATCTCTTTTACATTCTTATCTAATCACTGCTTTTGCGAACCCTATATCCATCACCGCTTCGCATGTTTCAGTTTTGTTTCTCAGTTGCAAGTTTGTATCATTATTGCTCTCCACTGATTGCAGGTTTGTTTCCGATCGCTTCGCTGTATATGCGTGTATTTAATTGCAATTTGTATGCATTGTGCTGGCGGATCTTTTAATTAGTTTCAGTTTTATGATTAGGATTCGGATTTATGTAATCACCCAAAAACAACAACTAATGGAAGTATATAAACTGACTTATGAATTGGACTGTTTTGATTGGTAATTGTTTATTTCTTTGTGTGGGGATTTAACATCAGGGACTGCAGATCAGTCTGCTAGGCCTTGGAATGTTAGCAGATTGCTGCAGATCTAGATGATTGTTCTATATTTTGTTCAGTTTTTAATGGAGCCGTGTTCTGGTTTACATTGTCAATAATCTCATAAATATGTATATGTTCCTTACCTATCTAGAGTTGAAGGTTTCATAACCGATTATTGTTCATAGTTTGTGCTTACCTAAAATTGAATTGTTATCTTTGACCTTATTAGTTAAATCAGGCTACAATGCATGAATCATTCAAAAGTATATGAGAGGCTTTACACCTCACAACCCATGGTATTTATTTTAGGTCCCACTTTTTTTTGTTTTGTTTTACGTGTTAATGATTTTGGAACATATTATCCTTAGCATTCTAATCGTGTTTGGTAATGCATTTTGAATATGATAGGTGGTGTCATTTGCATTATTCGTGGTGAAAAATAGACGAGCTAAAACTATTAATTAAATTTAAATGAAGGGAAAAAATATTACCAATACAACTTCAAATGACAGAGAGGTTTTAACATATTTGTGATTTGTGGTATTAAAATCCCGATTATCATATTATGTGTAATATATTGGTTCACATATAACTTACACTAATGCATAAAGATATTTATTTTTATAATATTTTTTCATCCCGTGTATTACGCGGGTTCTAAAGCTAGTAATTTTTAAAAGCATAAAACTTAGGGGTTCACATATCCTTTAATACTCAGGTAGATATCTGAGTGACCAATAAGCTATGTTTACTGCTATTTGGATGGGTGCAAGTTTGTATCAATGATGTAGTGGTAAAGTTCTACTCTTGGTTGTTTTTTGACATGTGGCGTCTAAGTTAGCAATGAAGCTTTATACAAAAGTGGTGTAGTGGTATAAAGTCGTTGCAATACCTGTTTTCATATTGCAGAATGTCTATTGATGCTTTTTTTTCATATTATTTTTTCTATAAAATGTTAGCTTGCTAGTGTAAAACCTTATTTTTTAAATTATTTTTGCACTCTGATGACTCGAGTTTAATATATAACGTTTGTTGAAAACTAAAATCCAGGTCGGAGATGAAGTTTCTTCTTCTAAACCCTACTAAGCCTGTAGCAAGAGGATGGGTGAAGAGCTTGGACTCAAATGAGCTAGTTGGTGGTATAGAGAATGGAACAAAACGAGGTAAATGTTCAAGTACAAATAAAAATAGATTCAAGATTGTATTGGTGCATCCATCGCATGGCCTTGTCCATTCATCTCGGTATGTATTTGTTAAACTTATGATACGAATAATTTTAATAACATGGAACTTAATGCTTATACATGGATGGTTTATTTATAGGTAGTCCGTGAGGATTGAGGACGTACGCATTATGACTCGGGATTTTTTGGTGCTGGTTTCTTTTATTGCTTTTAATTTTTTTTGTTGAATGTTACAAGAGTTTATGTTAGATAATGTTGTAACTAATTTATGTTTTGTTTTTATGTTATAATGAAGTTTTATTTCTTTCAATATTTAGATGTCCATAATCGTATAGTAAAAATGTGTGTGTGGACGTTTAAAAATTGGTTGTACAATATGATTTGTTATGACTTCAAATTTTTGTCCTAAACGTTAGAACATTGTAAAAGTGTCATAATATGTTTTTTAGGACGTTTAAGTTGTTCATAGATATATTATGTGACCATAAAATTTAGTTTCATAATTTTGTTTGAGATATTAGGACCCTTTTCTTGGTACTATAATGTTCCATCATCAGGGTCCTATAAATTAATTTTTAAGGACGCTTGTATGTGTATCAAAAGTTTACAATTAGGTAAGCACATGTCAAAACATAGTAAAAGTGTCATAATATGTTTTTATAGGGACGCTTTTTGGGTTGTTAATAAATATATTACGTGACCATAAAATTGGTTTCATAATCTTATTTGGGATATCAGGATGCTTTTTGAGTTCTGAGACTTTTCTCGTTGGTCCTATTAAATGAAAGGTCCTATAAAATAGCATTTTATGACGATTTTGTGACATTCATGACAAAACGAGGTATACTATATTATGACCCATATACGTAACAAGTAAACGATAAATCGGTTAATTCGTAGTGCTTAAACGAGTAACCGACCGATACTAATTATGACCCATATACATACTGAGGGGTATATACGAGTTATATATATGTTATAGAGGCTAACATATTGATATTTAGGCCCCGGTACGTTTAAAACTCTTTAAACGAAAAAGGTTTCGTTTATCGATACGCTATAAGATTAAACGCAATCGTTAATATCAAAACAAGCATTGTAGCATCCGTTAAGCCGAAAAAGTTTTATAAAACACTTATATGACATGTTCTAAGCAATCCGTGAAAATATTTTGGAATTTTACAACGAGTCAGTACGTTTTTCTTATTTTACAAAAATAAGCTGAAAAACACGCGTTTTTGCGCTATTTCTCACACCCGAATTAATTTTCTTGCGAAAAACCGAACCCGAACTAAATTTGAAGTGGGCTTTTCATGTTTGGGCTTGTATAATTAAATTAATGGGCCAAAACAGCCCATTATGGGGCCTTCTTTATTTCCGATCGGAATACCCACCAAACATCACTTTATTATTTTTTATATAACTTCATCCTTAAGTCATTCTTATTCATTATAACATACAAAATTTTGAAGTCCAAAGCAGCTCCAGCCCTGTTCTATCAGCTCCTCTTCAAAACCCTAAGGTAAGATCAAGTTTTGAAGATTTAACCAAGTTTGATTCATATAATTAACATATAAACATGTTTTAGTTAGTTTTAAACATGTTTAACCATCCAAAAACCCTAAAAATCAAGTAAAACCATGTTTTGATGTTAAACATGTTTACAAACCAGGAACATATACTTTTTTGGTCAAAAACGCGGATTAGAACATGAATACAACGTTTTTACGGTTAGAAAGTTCGGTTTGAACCCAAAACCGAAAACCTAATTATCAAGGCTGTTACATGGATGATTTATGCTTGGTTTGATGTTATATGATATGTAGATATACTGAGTTTGCAACCCAAGACCCGGAAAGTCGTTTAAGCTAGCAAAATTCATCGAAAACCGACAAGGTAAACCCGTAACACTCGTTTAGGGGCTGTTTAGTATTAGGTTGTGACGTGCTTGTTGTTAGCTTGTGAAAACTTGCAGGGACATTAGGGATCATATAAATGAGTCCCTGTTCAAATTTGGTAATTTTTCGATAAACGGAGAATATTTGGTGAATTTATTCCCGTTTATGAGCGTTTATTTGGGAAAAATAGCTAAACATATTGAAAAATTATGAAACTTGGTTTTGGAGTTTAATATGTGATGGTAAGATCACTGGTAAAGTTTGGGAATCATTGGAAATGTCTAAGTATGGTTTGTACAATAATGGCTTAACCGAATTTTAACAGCCGAAAAACGCACAAAAAGGCATTTTGTCAAAAGAGTTAGGTTCTGGAAATTTTGCAGGGGCTATGTAATAACATTGAGGTCATTGGTAAAAATTATCAGATTTTTCGGAGGTCGTTTGATATAAACGGGCCATTTATTACACGATTATAACCTATTAAATGAATTTTTATAAATAAATAATTAATCATAAAATTTCTGAAAATATTTTTATAAAATTCTCCATGTCTTAATGTATTTTTACAAAAATTTACATAATTTATATATAAGTACATATTTAGTTATGATTAATCAAAGATTTAAATTATAATTGTTTTAACGAAACCGGCAGTTTGTGTTTAACGGACTGACTGGTATGTCAAAATGTCAAAAGTGGCCAAATATCATATTTTTGAATGATATTAATAAAAACGAACTTTTTACGAGAATTCCGGACAATTCGGGTGGATTGTGCGCGTTTTGTATAATCAAACCCGTGTAAAAACGGAAACGAACCCTGCAATCAAACCAGACACCGAAACTTTAAAATTCTTTCATAAATCAAATCATTTTATCAATCAATATATTTACTTAAGTTTTATGTGATCTTACCAAATCCCGAAACGTATAAACGATCAACTGAGCTAGGCTCAGGAAACGGTGAAACTGAGCCAAATCCAGTTTTAAACATTTCATAGTATACAACGTCACAATCTAAGACTATGGTCATGTTCTGGGCCTAACAGCTATACCCAGATTATCTATACAGCCCGACTTAGCTTGAACACTGTACTAGTAATAACGATACGATACCGTTTATAGGAATCAGGCTATAAACGAGGCATCTGACTTATTGATACGTGATTTCTGTGCGAACTACGATAAGGTGAGTTTCACGACCCCCACTTTCTAAACTGTTTTACGAACTTTTGGGGTGAAAAGCATGTTTACATAAACTGATATACTTGAAAACGTGTGATGATGTGGATTATCTAAGTACTAACACTTGACAAGTCCCCACAAACACAAGTGATTAACTTCGTGCCGGTGACGTGTGGATAGTACTATCGGTTTGACAAACCCAACTGACAGAGCCGGAGGGGTATGCCGGAACATATGTAAACCCAGTTGCACATTGTCATTATATTTTTACATACTGCTATGTGGTGTTAGACATAGTACATACTTGGGGCAAAGTGGCTGTTAAATGCCAACGGGAGTGCATGGGCAGTGGAGGCCATGTGTTTTAGCTCGTTTCGGTTTCACTTGTGGCTTAGTATAATACATCATACACAGACATATATACATACACACTGTAAACTTTACGAACTCGTGAACTGATTTCATTGATACTCGTGAAACTTGAAACTCACCAACTAGACTTAGTTGACCCGTTTTAACATGCTTTTCAGGTAAAGCAAAAGTGGAATGATTTGCTTACATGCTTGGTGTTAGAAGGAAATTTGAATAGCTGTGAATAGACGCTGATATAATACTGTATAAGAAGCTCTTAAACCGGTTATGTGTTTTTCACCTAGTTTGTAAACATAGTACCTACCCAGGTAATATGATGTAAATTAGTTTATGAATTTCTTTATAAACAATGTTGTTGATACCAGTGTTATCTGTTACATTCCCGTATTACGCTTCCGCAACTACCTAGTCGGGGTGTGACAGAAGTTGGTATCAGAGCCATTGGTTATAAAGAATTAGGATGTCCCTTAGGATACCCTAAGATAACCGTAGGCTCGATTAACTCTGGGAATAAAATAATATTAAATAATATACACGAATGATTCTCGTGATGAACGCGAATGGACAAGTGGGTTATTATGGTCCGGAACGTAATAACATACTTGTTTGTACGGGGAAATTCGAGAAGAAGTCGATAAACATTCGAATAGGTAAAAACAGCAACATATGTGTATAAAATATAATAATAGATAAATATTTGTGTATATAAACGATTATTTGTGCTTATGTGTATAAATACCTGCACGTATCTTACTATGATTAATATAGAAGGATAATATTCTTATCACTAACAATTGTGCAGGAATATGTCAAGATCTACTGATCGTGTACCTAATACCCTACCAACAAGGCCTGAGGAGGAAGAGGAGGATCCGGAAGAGGAAACTGAGGAGGAACCAGAGGAAATGGAAGAAGGTGCAGATGCGGTAATTCCTTACGAGGTACCCGCAGATCAACCCGACTTATCGGGTTACCGTTGTGACACTTATCCCCCTAGGGAATCCCCTAGGAATGCTGCAGGACAGGGAGCTACTAGTGCTTATCATTCACCTGTTAGAGCACCCAGATCCCCTACTCCACCTGTACAGCATACACCAGTACCCCCACCCACTATTAGAAACCGTCAGACCGCTCGCATTTCAGTGCGTCCACCTGAGCACACCTCTTTCCCACCTCGATCTACGTACCATAGGGGAGAAACATCACGTGTCCAGGTCACTGAGATACCTATTCCTACTTGGGGTTTACCCGCCCCGGTACCCGAGCCACCTCGTCATTCTGATTCAGCATGGTTTGGTTTAGCGACTGATCAGCTTGTAGACCACTCACATTCTATAAATAACCTAAACCTGCATAGACATGATATGCAAGATCACATGCGGTACATGCAGCAAGAAATCAGAATTGTGCAAAGATCCAGTGCTCACAGCCACGGGCGTCAGGATCGAGCGATGATACTACTGGGGGTATGCTTAACGGTTAATGCGGCCCTAGTGGCTGCTGTTGTTTGGTTGTGGCTCCATGTTGTAAAGAATGGATAGGACATAATAGTCTAGTCTTATGTATATAGTCTTTTGATATCCCAAGCAGCATTTTGTTACAGCATGTTGGGCTGACTTGGGAGTTGTTTGTGGTTTAGTACTATTTCAAGCACTGGCCCTTATCGGGTTAAGTCTACATGTCACTTAGTGACAAATTTTGATACGCATATACAAGCGCTGGCCTATACCAGGTTGAGCCTATGCGCTAATTTTGGATGCATATGTACAGTAATGATTATAATTAATACAAACGTGTTTTCTTTGGCATAGTTATGTGTTGTGAAGGTGTAATATCGTAAAGTTGTGTTGATCATAGTGAAACGATATTGATTATTATATAATTGATTATTCTATAGAATGGCTCCGAAGAAAACAAACCCTTTGTCTGAGGCGAAAGTGGCCGCAATGATTGCTCGTCAACTACAAGCAGTGATACCAACAATTGTAACACAAGTCACTGCAGGCATACGTGCTAACAATACTGTTAATCAACCTACGACCACCACCACGGCCACTGTTAATACACCTCCGCCGGACACTAATGTAGCCCCGGGTGTTACTACCCCGGTGAATACTGATAATGTCATAAATAATAATAACACTCTCCCAACTATGAATGTCACTGGGAACCCAGAACCTGTTGTGCACCCTGATAATATCCCGAACCCTGTACCGGTTGTTAACACAACTAATAATGATAATACTCGGGCCAATACCGATAATAACAATAATAATAACCGAGAACCCCCGCGTCAGGAGTACTTATACAAACAATTTACATCATGTAAACCGATTGAGTTTAAGGGTATTGAAGGACCTAGCGGACTGGTCAAATGGATAGAAAAGACCGAATCAGTAATTAATATCAGTGAGTGTCCACCGAACCGCGTGGTCAAATTTGCTACCAGTATGTTTCTAGATCAAGCGTTGATGTGGTGGAACACGGTAGTCCAAATAAGGGGACAAGATGCTATTAATCGTATGTCATGGACTGAATTAAAAACCCTCATGCTAGAGCATTTTTGTCCTAAAAGTGAGATTCAGAGGTTGGAACACGAGTTATGGAATCTGGAAATGAAAGGAGCGGACCATGTGGGATACACGAATCATTTTAACGAACTGTCCCGCTTAGTTCCGTGGTTAGTTACACCGGAAGCGAAACGAATTGAACGTTATATCTGGGGACTGACCCCTGCCGTGAGAAGTATAGTGAATTCAGTTGCCCACCCGACATTAGAAAGTGCTGTATCTCAAACGGGTGTCGTTACTTTTGATCTAATAAGAAGTGGAGTGATAAGGATGCCAGGTGAAACAACAAGTTTAAAACGAACTGATTATAGGACAAGAATGCAAGGAAACCCTCAAAACAAGCGGACTCGTCCGAATACTCGAAGTTATGCCATGACCAGTTCTGATGTAAAACAAGAGACCTATAAAGGGACGTTACCGAAGTGCAGAAGATGTAACTTTCATCATGTGGGTGATTGCAAACCGATCGTTTGTCAAAAGTGTGGAAGAACGGGACACTATGCCCCCAACTGTAGAACCCCCACCAACATTGTTAACCGTCCACCGCAATCAACTCAACTACCTCGACCTCAATCAACCCGCCCACAACTCAACCAACAAACCCTACCTACCACGAACCTCCGTGCCTGTTATGAATGTGGCAGTACGAAACACTTTCGGAGATACTGCCCCAATTTGAACCCGGGTGCAGTGAGAAGGCAGAACCAAGCACAATCATCAACCTCCAATGCAGCTAAGGGACGCGCGTTTGTATTAGGACCGGGTGAAGCGCGTCATGATCCGAATGTGGTGACAGGTACATTCTTAGTTTCGGGTCAGTATGCTTCAGTTTTGTTTGATACGGGTGCCGATAGAAGTTTCATATCTGTTAACTTCTTACCTTTAGAAAATATGCCGGTTAGTGAACTAACAAAACCATATACTATAGAACTCGCTAACGGTAAGCCTATACTTGTTAACCGAATAGTCCGAGACTGTTCCCTTATCCTAAACGACCACCCATTCCTTATTGATTTACTTCCAGTAGAATTGGGAAGTTTCGATGTTATAGTCGGTATGGACTGGCTAACTAAGTATAAAGCTGAAATTGTCTGTAAGGATAAGACCGTTAGGATACCTCTTTCGAATGATGAAGCTATGATTGTTCAAGGTGAGAAATCTGGTACGGTACTGCCTCTCATATCTCAACTTAAGGCATTGAGATATTTACGCCAAGGTTGTACTTTATACTTGGCGAGTGTAACAGTTAAGGAACCCGAGGAAAAACGAATGGAAGACATCCCAGTGGTACACGAGTATTCAGATATATTTCCCGATGAGTTGCCTGGTTTACCACCGACCCGACAAGTTGAATTCCGTATTGACTTGATACCGGGAGCAGCGCCCATTGCTAAGGCACCTTATAGACTTGCACCTTCTGAAATGCAAGAACTGTCCAACCAGTTACAAGAATTACTGGACAGGGGTTTTATTCGCCCTAGTTACTCACCGTGGGGAGCACCAGTGTTGTTTGTAAAGAAGAAGGATGGGAGTTTTCGAATGTGTATTAATTATCGGGAATTGAATAAAGTGACTATAAAGAATAGATACCCCTTACCTCGAATTGATGACTTGTTCGATCAGCTCCAAGGTGCGAAGTATTTTTCAAAAATTGATCTTAGATCTGGTTATCATCAAGTAAGAATTCAGAAAGAAGACATACCAAAAACAGCTTTCCGAACTCGGTATGGTCACTATGAATTCTTGGTTATGTCGTTTGGGTTGACAAACGCACCTGCAGTGTTTATGGACCTCATGAACCGAGTTTGCAAACCTTACCTTGACAAGTTCGTGATAGTGTTTATCGATGACATTTTGATATACTCGAGAAGTAAGGAGGAACACGAACAACATTTGCGGGAAATCTTAAAATTATTGAGGCAAGAGAAGTTATACGCAAAGTTGTCCAAATGTGAGTTTTGGCTACAAGAAGTACAGTTTTTGGGACACATTGTGAACCATCAAGGGATCCAAGTAGACCCAAGTAAAATTGAGGCTATTAAGAATTGGCAAGTGCCTAAGTCACCAAGAGAAATTCATCAATTCTTAGGACTAGCCGGGTATTATAGGAGATTCATTGAAAATTTTTCAAGTATTGCACAACCTCTAACCCTCCTAACTCAAAAAGATCGAACATATGAATGGGGAGAAGAACAAGAAATGGCCTTCCAAACGTTAAAACAGAAGTTATGTGAGGCTCCAATATTAAGCCTTCCAGATGGAACTGATGAATTGGTGGTATATTGTGACGCATCTCGTAAAGGTTTAGGATGCGTACTGATGCAAAGAAAGAAAGTAATAGCATATGCTTCCCGACAATTAAAAGTACATGAAAAGAATTATACGACCCATGATTTGGAATTGGGAGCAGTTATCTTTGCATTGAAGATTTGGAGACATTACTTGTATGGCACTAAATGTACCATCTATACTGATCACAAAAGCCTACAACACATATTCGATCAGAAAGAGCTAAACATGAGACAAAGGAGATGGGTAGAACTGTTAAATGATTATGATTGTGAGATTAAATACCATCCGGGTAAAGCCAACGTA
This sequence comes from Bidens hawaiensis, assembly GCF_021521415.1. Lineage (NCBI taxonomy): Eukaryota > Viridiplantae > Streptophyta > Magnoliopsida > Asterales > Asteraceae > Bidens > Bidens hawaiensis. The sequence continues at coordinate 1,547,132 of NW_027491238.1, read as the reverse complement.
GTAGCTGATGCTTTAAGCCGAAAAGACAGAATCAGACCATTAAGGGTACGAGCACTCGGAATGATTGTTCAAAACAGCCTAACCGAACAAGTTCGCGTTGCACAAGATGAGGCCTTGAAGGCAGATCAACTAGAAAAAGAAGAACTACATGGAAATGAAAAGAATTTTGAGAAGAAAATTGATGAAGTATATTATTACAAAAACCGGGTCTGGATTCCAACACTTCATAAACTCCGAAAGCTGATATTTGATGAAGCACACAAATCCAAATATTCTATTCATCCAGGTGCTGATAAGATGTATAAGGATGTTAAAGAATTTTATTGGTGGCCTGGTATGAAAAAGGATATAGCCGTGTATGTAAGTAAATGTGCAACATGTGCAAGGGTAAAGGCGGAATACCAAAAACCTTCGGGAATGTTACAACAACCCGAAATCCCACAATGGAAATGGGAACAAATTACCATGGACTTTGTGACACACCTTCCTAAAACCTCTCGAGGACACAACGCAATTTGGGTAATTGTGGACCGGTTAACCAAATCCGCACACTTTATTCCCATCCGTAACAACTACACCACCGAAAAACTCGCTCAAATTTACATTGATGAAATAGTATCTCGACACGGAGTACCTCTTTCGATTATTTCCGATCGAGACAGTCACTTTACTTCACATTTCTGGCAAGCAGTACAAGAAGCCTTGGGAACCCGAATTGACCTAAGTACAGCTTACCATCCCCAAACTGATGGTCAATCCGAACGAACCATCCAAACCTTAGAAGATTTACTTCGTGCTTGTGTACTGGACTTCAAAGGGAATTGGGATCAACACCTCCCGCTCATTGAATTCTCTTACAATAACAGTTATCACAGTAGTATACAAGCAGCACCTTATGAAGCTCTATACGGGCGAAAATGTAGATCACCACTATGTTGGACAGAAGTAGGTGATACTCAAATTTCAAGATCCGATTTAATTCAGGAAACCACCGATAAGATTCACCAGTGTCACACCCTCAAAATCCACTAACGGAGTTTTACCGTCAGAGGGTGTGAACTGGCAGGATCGGAATCATTAGTTATAATCAAACCAAAGAAAAACGTTTAAATGTAAATAAGTGCGGAAGCGTAAAACCTTAATTCAAAAGTTGCGTCACGCAGGACGACTTAAAACCAAATGTAATTGTTAAAATTAAGTTTGCAGAATAAAGATGTTTTCAATTAATGCATGCTCCTAAACCGCGCGCCCGCCTCGGCTACCTGAGAATAACATACTAAAAGTGTCAACACAAGGTTGGTGAGTTCACAAGTTAAAATAAGATAAATCGTTTAGCGTTTTGCGTAACCTCGTTACGACGTTTAAATGTTGCGTAACCCCGTTACGACGTTTGAGTGTGTAACCACGTTACAGCGTTTGAGTGTGTAACCACGTTACAGCGTTTAAGTGTGTAACCACGTTACAGCGTTTAAGTGTTTTGCATTACCAGATAGTGTTATGTCAAATCATATATCGATAGGTAGCTAATCTATACAACAAGTATCGCTAAGTGGTTCGCGACCGAAGCTGACTGTTTATCAAGTGCCCGTCACCAGGTCCTCCAGACCATGGTAAGTGTTAGCCAAAATTTACACCCACTCAACCTCCAGTTGAGCTTAGCGTCGGGTGGGGTTTGTCAAACCCAGTAGTACTACCCAAAAGTGACTCGCTATTCCAAATATTAACCGGTCCGATGTGTGGGACTTCAAATGTTACGTATGCCGCTTAGCCTTTACAAGTGATATATAATTTATAACAAAATCTTTCATATGCGTTTATCTCAGAAAATATGTTTATCGGAGTATGTTATCTCCCCCAAGTGAAAAACGTTTGAAAACAGTTTAAGAGTGGGGTAAGTGAACTCACTGTTTGCGAAGAATATCCGATCTAGATCACCGAGTGATGCGCGTCGTAGAAAACTCTCTAGCGTTCTAAAATAACAAAGAGATTTTCTAAGTATCGGAATGTTTAACGAGTCTCTAGACTCGGCACATAATACCTATGCACGTAACATGTTTCGTGTTTCGTTTGTGAATCGTGTGTGACTTAAACAAGTAAAATTGTGATACGATACATGAGTGAGCAATTACTTTCGTGTCACGTATTAATAACATACTTATTAGCAATTATTCCCGTAGGGGCATTTTGGTCAACAAACAAAGACTAACTAACCATTATTCCCCATAAGGGCAATTTGGTCAATTCATGGCAATCAACTAGCAACTATTCCCCGCAAGGGTATTTTGGTCAAAATACAACAATTTTATAAAAACTATCATATTTCATGCATTCCTATACAACTCAGCAGCTAGTTTCGTTATGACAGAATTTCTACTTGAAAGATTGCACTAGTTCACCGATCATAACGTCTCAATTAATTCACCAAAAATCACCACAGAAGCATACATATCTTAGGTTTCCAGAACATATTTTATCTTATTTTTATTCCACATATTTTTCTTATAATGACCAAAACATTACAGCAAACTCATATCAGTCAGATTCATGCACATCAGAATGTTATTTACCATTCCCGTTAAACGAAAAATCCAATAAATGCAAGACCACTTGGGTTTGGTTCCTAACTCAGTGAGTCAACCTCCAGAAGTGGAACCAACCCAATTGGTCTCGTAGTTCATGAGATATAACATTTACAACATAACCTAACAGCAGGTCTAACAGCTCAGCTTTGCATCACGTTTTTGTAAAATCATAAAAGTATACTTCCACTTATCCAAAAATTACGAATTTATACTTTATAGAAACTAGACTCAACCTAGTTTACTGCAGTACCCACAATCTCAATCAATTTTCACGTTTACACTTCGTTACAGTCAGTTAAACATCGTATATACATTCTGTCCAGAATCTGTTCACATCAAAACTCAACAAAATAACAATCTATGAACTATCATGCATCCATATAACCCTCTAGACACTATAACTACTATCCATGCATATCAATTACACCATACACACATGGTTAGGGTTTTATTTGAACTCACAATCAAGGACACAACAATTAACATGCAATACTATCAAACTAGTTATCAATTCATTATTCAAATAACAACAATCATATTAATCATATGCATGAACAAAATCGGCCAGCTAGGGTTTGTTATTAACCCAACAAACATCAAATTCAATCAACAAGGATGTGAAGGATGATCAAATATACCTTCCTAGCACTTTGTTCTTCAATCAAAGGCTTGAATTGATGGTGTATGTGTGTGTGTTTGTGGACGGCAGCCAAGAGAGAGCAAAGGGGAGGCCGATCGGGTTGTAGGTTAATAAAATAGGTTAGGGTTTGTAGTTAAGGTTATATTTATAGATATACAAGTTACACTCTAGCCCCTAATCTTTCAAGTGTTACATCTCTAGCCTAAACTAGTTGGTTCTTGTTTCTTGTTTAACATTCCACATAACAATCAAGTAACACACATATATCTAACACATAATAATCACATAATTAGTGTTTTGACGTTTGTCGTTTATTTATCAATCGTTCGCGTCAACTCGTTTGCGTTTCGGTGCAAATCCCGAAAGACTACACATGTAGTAAGTGTTAAGCGTCATTTAAACCCTAGTTTAAATGTAATGAAGTGTGCGTTATAGATTCAACGATCTTAAAGTTTGAATTGACGGAGTTGAGTTAACGGGGTTAACCTGAAATTGACGATTGTCACAACCAGGTTAAACAAAAATTGAAAGCTGCCCGTGACCGACAAAAGAGTTATGCCGATGTTCGCAGAAAACCGTTATCTTTTGAAATAGGTGATAAGGTATTTTTAAAAGTATCGCCATGGAAGGGTGTTATAAGATTTGGAAAGACTGGTAAACTAGCCCCGAGATACATCGGACCTTTTGAGATTGTCGCAAAAATTGGTCCCGTAGCTTACCGATTAAAACTACCCTTAGAACTGAGCACTATTCATGACGTGTTTCATGTATCGAATCTGAAAAAGTGTTTGACTGATGAAACGACAATAGTACCACTGGAAGATGTTCAGATCAACGAAAAGCTCAACTTCGTAGAGGAACCGGTAGAAATTGTAGACGGGAAAACCAAACAGTTACGACATAACAAAATTTCCTTGGTAAAAGTTCGGTGGAATTCAAAACAAGGACCCGAATACACTTGGGAACGAAAGGACGAATTCCGAAAGAAATACCCACACCTGTTCCCTAGAAAACCGATGACACATTAAATTTCGAGGACGAAATTTCTTAACGGGGGGAGAATGTGACATTCATGACAAAACGAGGTATACTATATTCATTACGTAACAAGTAAACGATAAATCGGTTAATTCGTAGTGCTTAAACGAGTAACCGACCGATACTAATTATGACCCGTATACATACTGAGGGGTCATATACGAGTTATATATATGTTATAGAGGCTAACATATTGATATTTAGGCCCCGGTACGTTTAAAACTCTTTAAACGAAAAAGGTTTCGTTTATCGATACGCTATAAGCTTAAACGCAATCGTTAATATCAAAACAAGCATTGTAGCATCCGTTAAGCCGAAAAAGATTTATAAAACACTTATATGACATGTTCTAAGCAATCCGTGAAAATATTTTGGAATTTTACAACGAGTCAGTACGTTTTTCTTATTTTACAAAAATAAGCTGAAAAACACGCGTTTTTGCGCTATTTCTCACACCCGAATTAATTTTCTTGCGAAAAACCGAACCCGAACTAAATTTGAAGTGGGCTTTTCATGTTTGGGCTTGTATAATTAAATTAATGGGCCAAAACAGCCCATTATGGGGCCTTCTTTATTTCCGATCGGAATACCCACCAAACATCACATTATTATTTTTTATATAACTTCATCCTTAAGTCATTCTTATTCATTATAACATACAAAATTTTGAAGTCCAAAGCAGCTCCAGCCCTGTTCTATCAGCTCCTCTTCAAAACCCTAAGGTAAGATCAAGTTTTGTGAAGATTTAACCAAGTTTGATTCATATAATTAACATATAAACATGTTTTAGTTAGTTTTAAACATGTTTAACCATCCAAAAACCCTAAAAATCAAGTAAAACCATGTTTTGATGTTAAACATGTTTACAAACCAGGAACATATACTTTTTTGGTCAAAAACGCGGATTAGAACATGAATACAACGTTTTTACGGTTAGAAAGTTCGGTTTGAACCCAAAACCGAAAACCTAATTATCAAGGCTGTTACATGGATGATTTATGCTTGGTTTGATGTTATATGATATGTAGATATACTGAGTTTGCAACCCAAGACCCGGAAAGTCGTTTAAGCTAGCAAAATTCATCGAAAACCGACAAGGTAAACCCGTAACACTCGTTTAGGGGCTGTTTAGTATTAGGTTGTGACGTGCTTGTTGTTAGCTTGTGAAAACTTGCAGGGACATTAGGGATCATATAAATGAGTCCCTGTTCAAATTTGGTAATTTTTCGATAAACGGAGAATATTTGGTGAATTTATTCTCGTTTATGAGCGTTTATTTGGGAAAAATAGCTAAACATATTGAAAAATTATGAAACTTGGTTTTGGAGTTTAATATGTGATGGTAAGATCACTGGTAAAGTTTGGGAATCATTGGAAATGTCTAAGTATGGTTTGTACAATAATGGCTTAACCGAATTTTAAAAGCCGAAAAACGCACAAAAAGGCATTTTTTCAAAAGAGTTAGGTTCTGGAAATTTTGCAGGGGCTATGTAATAACATTGAGGTCATTGGTAAAAATTATCAGATTTTTCGGAGGTCGTTTGATATAAACGGGCCATTTATTACACGATTATAACCTATTAAATGAATTTTTATAAATAAATAATTAATCATAAAATTTCTGAAAATATTTTTATAAAATTCTCCATGTCTTAATGTATTTTTACAAAAATTTACATAATTTATATATAAGTACATATTTAGTTATGATTAATCAAAGATTTAAATTATAATTGTTTTAACGAAACCGGCAGTTTTGTGTTTAACGGACTGACTTGTATGTCAAAATGTCAAAAGTGGCCAAATATCATATTTTTGAATGATATTAATAAAAACGAACTTTTTACGAGAATTCCGGACAATTCGGGTGGATTGTGCGCGTTTTGTATAATCAAACCCGTGTAAAAACGGAAACGAACCCTGCAATCAAACCAGACACCGAAACTTTAAAATTCTTTCATAAATCAAATCATTTTATCAATCAATATATTTACTTAAGTTTTATGTGATCTTACCAAATCCCGAAACGTATAAACGATCAACTGAGCTAGGCTCAGGAAACGGTGAAACTGAGCCAAATCCAGTTTTAAACATTTCATAGTATACAACGTCACAATCTAAGACTATGGTCATGTTCTGGGCCTAACAGCTATACCCAGATTATCTATACAGCCCGACTTAGCTTGAACACTGTACTAGTAATAACGATACGATACCGTTTATAGGAATCAGGCTATAAACGAGGCATCTGACTTATTGATACGTGATTTCTGTGCGAACTACGATAAGGTGAGTTTCACGACCCCCACTTTCTAAACTGTTTTACGAACTTTTGGGGTGAAAAGCATGTTTACATAAACTGATATACTTGAAAACGTGTGATGATGTGGATTATCTAAGTACTAACACTTGACAAGTCCCCACAAACACAAGTGATTAACTTCGTGCCGGTGACGTGTGGATAGTACTATCGGTTTGACAAACCCAACTGACAGAGCCGGAGGGGTATGCCGGAACATATGTAAACCCAGTTGCACATTGTCATTATATTTTTACATACTGCTATGTGGTGTTAGACATAGTACATACTTGGGGCAAAGTGGCTGTTAAATGCCAACGGGAGTGCATGGGCAGTGGAGGCCATGTGTTTTAGCTCGTTTCGGTTTCACTTGTGGCTTATAATACATCATACACAGACATATATACATACACACTGTAAACTTTACGAACTCGTGAACTGATTTCATTGATACTCGTGAAACTTGAAACTCACCAACTAGACGTAGTTGACCCGTTTTAACATGCTTTTCAGGTAAACCAAAAGTGGAATGATTTGCTTACATGCTTGGTGTTAGAAGGAAAGTTGAATAGCTGTGAATAGACGCTGATATAATACTGTATAAGAAGCTCTTAAACCGGTTATGTGTTTTTCACCTAGTTTGTAAACATAGTACCTACCCAGGTAATATGATGTAAATTAGTTTATGAATTTCTTTATAAACAATGTTGTTGATACCAGTGTTATCTGTTACATTCCCGTATTACGCTTCCGCAACTACCTAGTCGGGGTGTGACAGATTTTGTGCGTATTAAAAAGCCCTTTTTGTTGTAGTGCGACGATATAAATCAGTGTCGAAGCCTAAATTATACAAAGAAAGTGTAGGAGTCTTGGGTTTAATTTACGTGCTAAGTTGACACGGAAAAGGGAGTCACGGCTAGAGCGAACCGTGGCTGTCGGAACTTTCGAGTGATGTGTAGCCTCGTCTACATTGGTTTAGAAATGAAGCGGAGGTAGTCAGCTTGTGTTTTAGTGTGTAAGAAGGGGTTGGTCGTCGGAGGTGATCTCTGAAATGTATTGGGTCGTCGGAGGTGAACTCCGGTGACGGACGACCTGACGACAGAGGCTAACAGCGTTATTGTATGGTAATCGATGGAAGGTTTTTGATGGTCACTAGAGTTTTGATCGGACTTGTGGTGGTGTAGATAGAAAGAGAGAAAATGGGTTTAGAGAGAAGAAGATTGGGTGATGAGTCTCAATAAAAATACCTATTTTTATAATTATTTTTCAAACTTTACTAAGTAAAAAAAACTCTAGAAATAATAGGTTTACATATTAGATCCACACCTCAACCTACAATAAGTCAATAATGAAACAGACTTTTGAACTTCTGGTAGGGTTTAAATGCTCCTGAAACCATGAAACGTGTCAATTTTATTGTTCGTTCTTGAGGGACTACAAACATTTCAAGAAGTGACACCTGATAGATAGCAACCTTTATTTATAATCGAATAATTAGAAACACTGGTGATAAGAACCATAAATGCTCTTAATCAAGAAGGCCCAACATGACTTCGTCGTCCAATGGAAAATCAAACAAACTGTTACCCTCTAAAGTGTCCCTCTCTGCTGAAAACCCTCTGAAAGACCAACCAAGTTGATCATCAATTTCCTTCTCCGGGTCGTCAAATAACTCATCCAAGTACTCGTTCATCTTGTCAGCAGATAATGTGGGCGAGGAGACAACGCCTGGGGAGATATTAAAGGCTTCCATACATGATGATGTTAACAAGTTATGGGTGTCTTGAGATGTAATGTATGGGCTCAAATTTAAAGCTTTGGAAATGGTACATGGTTGAGGCTTGATAATTGTGACCATTGTATGCTTTGATTGTTCACCATCTTTATGTACTTTAAGCTGTCCCTTTTGTTGTTTGGGACGAGATCTAAGATGCGTATTCCAGTAATTTTTTACATCATTAGCGGTTCTTCCTGGAATTCTTCCGGCAATCAATGACCATCTGAATACATATATTGGGTTAGAATGTCTTTTATAGATTTAAAGATAAATAAAATAATTACACACCTGTTACCTAGAAGCTTGTGAAGCCTAAGCATGAGGTCAACTTCATCCTCCTCAAAACCTCCTCTTTTTATATTTGGTCTTAGATAATTCAACCATCTCAGCCTACAACTCTTTCTGCACCGGTTTAAACCTGTAAAACACCGAAAAATTAGCTTTCTTTTTCTCATATAAATACCCGAATGAAGATAATACAAGTATGTTCAAATAACCTGCTCTGAGAGGAACAAGGTGCCATTTCCCTTCACCAAATTTCTCAATACAATTCTTTAGAAGCATATCTTCCTCAGCAGTCCATGCACCTTTCCTCACTGAACTCTGTCTCATTCTTTTTGGTGATATTTTCTATTGAGTAAAATCGAATCACGTGCTTCTTTTTTAACTTAAATTATGCGTAACCCAAATATGGATGTCCCTTATATAGAGACATTGAAGTACATGTGTCATCACATCTCTCCACATATATTTCACTTACGTGCATGCTTCCCTTTCCACAAAAATAAACTCTTATCTTGCTGTTATTCTAAAAGCCAAAATTCTCAAATAAAAAAATTTGAACGTGTTAGCAAATTCAGCGTAATTGTCATGAAGTGGGAAATGGAAATGGTCCAGTTTTTTTTGTCAAATGAAAAAATGAAAAGAAAAAGGAACTAGTTTTTGAACGAAAAATTCGTGTATTTGATCAAAACTTAAGAATAATTTTGACACTTTGTGCATAGTTAATTTATATGAGCATCAAGTGAACAATCAAACACAAATTATATTATGTTGACTTCATTATATGGACCGCGAAAGGAACGACACAAGTAAATGGTGCTGCAGCTATATACCATTACGTACGTACATTTGATGAGAGAAATATATGTTAAAAACATATACTAGTAATAAGAAAGATTTATAAGTTTAAATACTTTAAAATTATCATGTTTCTTTTAAATTTTAATTGAGAAAAATAAAACAAGGTTGATCTTTATATATAAAAGAATGTTTTAGTTGGTTTTAAAAAATTAAACAGGAACTTGATTTTAAAACTTTGATATGTCTAAAGCAAGATACATAAAATATTATATAAACTATTGAGCTTCTTCTAATTGATATAATATTGGTTTACCAATATAAACATAACAAGACGACGTTAACTTTCCGGTTAGACCAATCCACCTCCAAATACTCAAAATCTCAACAAAAATTCGACTTGGACGGTAACAATAGTGTTTGACACAAAAGGGTTTTTACTCAAAATGTAAAGAAAAAGACTATTTGAACGATATCAATTACCTAGAAATGGTTTCCTAATAAAAGATCGATGGAGCTCTCTCGAGAACGCAATGGCGGCGGTGGCGGAGTTAAACGGAGGCAGAAAACGAACAAGGGTAAAATTTACGAGTTGGCTACGATCGTAATCGAGTATTGAAGAGGTAGGTCCCAGCAGAGGTGGTTAGGACCCGCAATACTTCCTTAAAAGGAGACGTCTGCGCAGTTGAACACGCAAGACTCCTTAAACGGACGTCTGCGCAGTTGAACCCGCAGACTTCACCATAGGGACGTCTGCGCCGCGACCTACCAAACCCGCAGGACCCACCACGCTCAGAGTTGTGACGACCTCACATGCGGTACGCAAGCTGGTCCCGCAGGAAATGCCTCCCTATGGTTTCCAAGTATCCCCTGTTCCCGCAGGTGCGGATACCCGCCATTAGGGACTGGCCACCCGCGCAGCAGCTGCGAGTCGCGCTTGAACCTCAACCTCGAGGGCCTTGAAGGCCTTCTCCTTCTCCGCAGCAGCTGCGGCCAACTGTTGGTTCTCCTCCCGAAGAGCCCGCGCTTGAGATACTTCCTTGGCGCGAGCTGCTTTCAACTTGTCGTTTTCACGACAAAGCAGCTCGACGCGCGGCTGCATCCGGGCCTGGAGAACCCGAAGCTCATTGGTAGCCTACCCTCCTGGTAGCTAGCCATGGCTTCCCCCAACGCACCATGGGGAGCAGCGTGGCGAGCCCATTCCACGCACTCCACAGGGGTACGAAGGGTTGTTCCTCGGCGGATGTTCCATCGCGGAACATACACTTCATTGGAATCCGACACTGCGAAAGAAACAAAGCAGTTAGGAAAGAGATGAAGAGATATATAAGAAAGGCCAAAAGAACCCTACGCACCTGTAGGGTCGATCACAGGCCGATAGCCACCAAACCCATCGCCTGAACCTAAGGGAAATCCATCCAAAAGGTCGGGCAGATGGGAAGGTGACAAAGATTGGCGAGAAGCCCTGCGCGTACCTGATGGGCCGGCCGTCGTTGCCGGTGGCGGAGGCATAGTAGCGGCCGCCGTGGTCGCCGCCGCGGTCGCCGCCGCAGAATCTGCAGCAATCGTAACCGCCGGCTCGGTGAAAGATGCTGTAAAAATCGCACTTACCACCGGCGGTGACGTCATCTCAGCTGGAACAGTCGGCTCAAAGGAGTGAGCAACTGATCCAGCGGAAGCAGGCGCAGGCGCCTGGGTCGTCGCCTCAGGTAGGCTGACCGAGCCTACCGTCATCGGCGGAGGGGTACTCCTCTGCGCTCCACCCTGGAATGCGTCAACATCCACGCCTACACAAGAAGATAAGTGTTTCAATAAATTTATAAAGTGATAAATCTACAAAGATAAAGATGTTTGTACTTACGGGTTTTCTTGAGCCTGAACGTACGGACGGGCGGGGACGAATCCGATGGAGCCGGTCTCTTGATGCCGGCCACCGTCGTCGTCATTGGTTCTCCGGAGGTAACAGTCGTAGCCTCCGGAGCAGTGGTCTTCTCACCACCAGGGTTCCTCGCCACCTCTTCATTATCTGACTCAGTGTCAGATAGGACCACTGGATCGGCTGTGGAGGCCGCCTTCTCCTTCCCTTTCCCGCCGGCAGCCCTCTTCTTCCGCACCAACGGAGGACCATCTGCGGATTCCTCAGAAGAAGACAGGATGTCAGGAATTCCAGCAGCGGGTACAGCATTGAGGGGTTGAGGATTGAGTATCGCCTTACCTGGCCGCCGGTGGCTTAGGATCTCGTGGCCCAGCGGATAGACCTCCACAAACCGATCCGCCGTTTGTTCCAGGATGGGCAACTCGTTCTCGTCTAGAGCAACAGTACCCACCCGCACGGGACCATCAGCTTCCCGCGGGTACAGGAGCGACTCCAAATCGTTCCCCTCTGAAAGAAAAGAAACAGTTAGAAGACAAACTCATATCAGCAAGAAAGACAAGACATACCATAAGGAATAGAGTTCAAACCGTATTCGAGAAGGATGGGAAACCGAGACGCCTCCTTCCATACCCGGCTCATCCCCAGCATCACCATCCCGGACTCCGGAAACCGGTAAACCGGAGATTGGACCCGAGATATCTTCGCGAACCATTCCGCCTCCTGGTAGTTGGAAGCGTGAAGGCTCGGAAGCGCTTGCCCCTTCTTAAACTTCATGGCAATGGGGATGGCGCGGGCAGAAATTTAGAAGAACTCCCGCTTCCACGATCGGAGACTGCGCTCGGTCGCGCAAATCTTCAAACCCTTGATCCGGGTTGTCAGGGTGTACCACCCCTGGATGCACCTCCAAGTATAGAAGGTCATCAGGCGGTCCACATAGGGCTCAATGCCCAGAATTCCGCACACCCACTCGAAGTGCCGAATCTTGGCAATCGCCATCGGATGCACCTCGGTCAGGTGCACACCGTGCCTCTCCAGGACACGGTACACAAACTTTGTCAATGGGAACCTAAGGTTCCCATAAACAAAGAATGCAGCAAATACCCCGATCTTGCCACTGGGGGCATCGTACACAGTCTGCTGGGGTTCAGGAAACTCAGGCTCAAGAGACTCAAGCATGAATTTCCTGACGACGTACTGGTACAGATCGACAGGTAGAGCACACTGGCACTCGCCAGCAGTACTCCTATCGTCGGCTACAGCTTCAGCATCATGGGAAGACATATTGCAGAGGAAGAAGAAACGATTTCGGGGGAATGCTCAACTAAATAAGGGAGTATTCACCAGAAATCGCCTTAGAGATGAAGAGAAGAAGTGAAGGTGTGAATTACAAAGGACCCTCTCCCCCTTTATATAGTGATCGCAATTAATGCGATGAATTTAATGCGGAGGAGAGAGAAATTGAAGGTGCAATGAAACCGTGACATGTGGCACCAGGCAAGCTGGCAACAGCTGTTGAAAGGACGAGTGCCATTAATTCTGCGGCCACGCGCCCGAAAAATCGCGCCCACGCGCCGTAAAAAGCGTCTGGAATGACCATATAATGTCACGTCGCCATAACTTCCAGCACGTCCTGACACAGTCAGAAGAAACCGTCGCACGACGACTGTTCTTATCCTTTCACCAACTTTTCAAATTTCAAAAATTCAAAAATATTCGAAAAGTAAGCGGGAAAAACCCCTTACCCTGGCTATCCAGTTGACCGTAAGACGGCTGCGGGTACAGTGTTAAGGCAAAACCCTTCACTTACCTAGCACCCGCGGGGAACAGAGGCCAAGAATACCCAACTATGAAGTCGGGTGCGGGTACAGTGTTAAGGCAAAACCCTTCACATACCTAGCACCCGCAGGGCACGGAAACCGGAAAAACCCTATTATGAAGCCGGGTGCGGGTACAGTGTTAAGGCAAAACCCTTCACATACCTAGCACCCGCATGGCACGGAAACCGGAAAAACCCAATTATGAAGCCTGGTGCGGGTACAGTGTTAAGGCAAAACCCTTCACATACCTAGCACTCGCAGGGAACGGAAACCGGAAAAACCCAATTATGAAGCCGGGTGCGGGTACAGTGTTAAGGCAAAACCCTTCACATACCTAGCACCCACAGGGAACGGAAACCGGAAAAACCCAATTATGAAGCCGGGTGCGGGTACAGTGTTAAGGCAAAACCCTTCACATACCTAGCACCCGCAGGGAACGGAAACCGGAAAAAACCCGACTATAAAGCCGGGTGCGGGTACAGTGTTAAGGCAAAACCCTTCACATACCTAGCACCCACAAGGAAGTGAAGCCGAGAAAATCTTGGCATTCCACCCAACTACAAAACGGGCACAGGTACAGTGTTAAGGCAAAACCCTCCACATACCTAACACCCGTAAAAAGTCATACCTCGGCACCCAATTGTAAGTCGGGCGCGGGTACAGTGTTAAGGCAAAACCCTTCACATACCTAGCGCCCGCAGGGGATTAAACGCCAGGAACACCTCGGCAACCATAAGTCAGGTGCGGGTACAGTGTTAAGGCAAAACCCTTCACGCACCTAGCCCTGCAGGGATTTAACGCCAGGGATACCTTGGGAGTAAAGTAACTAATAAGACGAAGTGCGGGTACAGCGTCAAGGCAAAACCCTTCGCATACCGAGCACTCCATGGGAATTGAAACCAAGAAGGATCTTCTGGGCCATGCTTGCAGAAACGGGATTAACATCCCCACATAGCGGGAACGTCAAGAACTAAATTGTTTGAAACTTCAGGATGGAATTGGTGGTTATAACATGATTGATCACTATGTTCAAAACCACCAAGACCTCATGGAGAATCTACACAAAAGGTTCTAAACGCTCCTGACTTGCGGGGAGGTTACAGACCTATCCGCATCATCCCAGAGATCAAGCAGAACATTGGGAAATTCTGCGTGACATTGGGAAACCCGTGGGTAAGACTTCCCGCGGAAAACCCATAAAACTAAACCCTTTTCAAAAACCCCTTGCTTAAGTCCAAAAGTTCACCTCACTTTATTAAACATTCATGAGCAGAACATTGGACTGGGGGGACTTGAAGAGGTAGGTCCCAGCAGAGGTGGTTAGGACCCGCAATACTTCCTTAAAAGGAGACGTCTGCGCAGTTGAACACGCAAGACTCCTTAAACGGACGTCTGCGCAGTTGAACCCGCAGACTTCACCATAGGGACGTCTGCGCCGCGACCTACCAAACCCGCAGGACCCACCACGCTCAGAGTTGTGACGACCTCACATGCGGTACGCAAGCTGGTCCCGCAGGAAATGCCTCCCTATGGTTTCCAAGTATCCCCTGTTCCCGCAGGTGCGGATACCCGCCATTAGGGACTGGCCACCCGCGCAGCACGGCTACACGCATAAGGCTCAGACTCCTAATAATTCAGTAGTCACCTGAAGAAGGAATGAGCAAAGCCGGGAACATTCCCGCATAAAGGCGGGAGGGGGAAAACTCCCGCCTAAATGAGCCAGTCCGTATAATAATGGAGGATCTTTTGTGTGATACCTGACGAGGTATGGACAAAAGATCTGACCAACGATACGACAGCTCACTGACAGCAGCATGGCAGACAACACGCCACAGCACTGTGACCAATAGCCGCCGCCTGCTCACCAACTCCTGCCATACCACGTGCCTAGCCTGTAGTTGGTGGAAAAGGAAAAGTGAACAGCACGCCTGGTCACTGTCAGCCGCTGCCTATCCACCAATTACCAGCAGAGCACGTGCGTAGGCCACAGTTGGCAGAGTAGTAGGCCGGCTAAACCTCCTTGGAAACCCACCTTCGGCTATAAAAGACATCAAATGGTAATATCATTTCATCATCTAATATCTTGTATAATTTACCTGATAACTGCTCTAGTATTAATAATATACTTTTATATTCAAAGAGTAATATAGACTGATTCTCACGCCGGAGGGTGGTCACAAGGAGGAACCCCCCCTTTCTTAGTGACGAGCTCACGGTGTCTGTTTTGCAGGTTATCGGAAGAACCATCTTGCCGGAATTAACCCCTCGTGGGAAACGTCTATCTAACCCTCAGGTTACCCGTAATCTGTCGGGGTTCGACTGGTGTTTCTTCAAGTATATTTGCCATCTTTTATAGAGATTTCAACGCGTTTCACAAATTTGGTAAGCCCGTGATATTCTCCGGCATTAAATTGGCGTTAAAAAGCACGAAAATAATTTATAAAACTTGGTGGCATAAAGTTTGGTATAAAATCCCAAGTTAAACGGTATAATAAATTGTCGGATTCGATAGTTAATTTATGGTTAAATGCTCGCCGTAAATAGCCCGGAATTGACGCCGAAGATGGTGAACGCTTCGTCGGAAAGCAAGGTGGGGAGTTTGAGATAATTTTATGATATTTTGCACAAAGGCCCTTGAATTTTAGTACCATGAGAATGTGGTGAGTTTGGAGGGTTTGGGTAGCCATGTATTAAAATATCGAAATAAAATGTGTACATGTGACTCCTATTAGATAACTATGTACAACACATGTTCATAGTCCCAATTTCCAAAACGTTTGTAGGAAATTGGTCATTGGTAGTTTATGATACAAATACGGTACTATTAGATAACTATGCGCATCGCCATGCACATAGTCCCGGTAACTAACCGGTCATAGACCACTGAAATCATGATAATAAATTTTGTAACAATAAAGAGTGCAATAAACGAAATAATAGGAATAATTGAGAGATTGAATACCATTATAAATAACCATGATTCTCATTCATAACAAAACTGGAGATTTAATGAAGTCAATACATTAGATTTAAATGAAAAAAACTAAATAAAAGAAACGTCTTTTGCGTAGCATGTCTTCATAAATGGTTAGGCTTAGACTTGGGAATCGTTGATGTAACACACTTGTCATTGAGTAGCTTGGTCACTTGAGGTTGGTTGATTGGGATTTGGTTGACTTGAATTGGTTGAATAGGTTGGTCTTGAATTGCTTGAATGGGTTGAGCTTGGATTGGTTGAAGTTGATTTACTTAGGCTTGGTAAGCTTGATATTGAGTGGTTGGGGTTGGGTAGGATTGAAATTGGTTCATGTTTGCGAGTCTTGGGCATGCATTGCGATAAAGGCTAGGGTCTCCATAGTTGTAACAAGCTCTAATAGTTAAGGGTTATTGACTAAACGGTTGAGCATAAGGTAAAGTTTGGGGTTGGGTAAGAGGTTAGGTAAATGGTTGCATCATGAGTTGGTTGCGTTCACGGCATGTGGTAAAGAGGTGACCAAATCGATCTCAACGGGTGCATTGACGACACTTGAGGTTAGGCGAATGGTAAATTTACATGTATCACATAATGGGTAGGCTCCTGTGTAGGGCTTCTTGGTGGGTTGGATTTGCGATTGGGCCAGGACATAGTTTTGGGAATTGGAATTTCTTTTATTATTGTGGTAGTGAGGAGAGTTGTTGTTATTGTGCTTAAAGGATTCAGGCTTAGAAGACTCGGGTTTGGAAGATTCGGGCTTAGGTTCTTTGGTGGGCTCGGATGTGGGCTTCTTGGAACTTTTCCGTGTCAAGGTCCCGACCTTAACGTGGTTTTCGATGAGGGTACCGGCTAAGGTGATGGCATCATGGAGGGTTTGAGGGTCACGACTTAGGACGGAATCTCAGATTTGCATAGGCAAACCCGAGATGCACTTGTCAATTGAACGTTCAAGTGGAGTGACCATGGGGGGATGAGAAGGGTCAGTTCATGTAAATTCACAGTGGAGGAACACGCCCTCCATTTCTTTGAACCATTGGAGGAGAATAGTAGCACCGTCGATACCGAAGTATTCGGACGGGTTGGCACTCTTGAATTGTTTGATGGAGCAAGCAATTTGGTTCGGAGTTGTGGATGATGTAGGAGCATTCACATTTTGGAGTTGAGAGATGATTGTTGGGAGGGCTTACACGATTCCCTTAGCGATGCGGGATGACATGCTACGGCCCGAGTTGCCGGAGCGATGGTTACGGTTGATAAGGCGGGAAGAAGACATGCTACAATGACGACACATGAAAATTTTATTTGTATAACAATGTGAAATTTCGGGTTTTGTGAAAATTCATGAGAATACAAGATAAAATTTTTAATAACCTTAACTTAGAGTATTGATGGAATTGATAATTTGAGAAAATATTCATTCTTAACAAAATAAATAATTTAAACAAAAATCTCATCGTTGATTTAAGAGTGTGATCTTCACATGATGTAAGGCCCCGTTACCGGTGCCTCACATTTGGACGTTGGATTTACTCATAAACACAGTTCTAAATATCAGAGTTAATTAAAACTTTCATGGAATATAAAACTTCAACCATAATATATATTACACAACCTTCAAATCTCGTCTTTAACAAACATTTCGTTATCTAAACAAAAAACAGTCTTTTAAAAACACCATAACATTTCCTTGAGATGCTGGTATCTTCAATTCCATATCATGTGTCCTCATCAAGCGAGCTGCCTCATTCTACTCACCTGCGTGCATGCTAAAAGTCAGCTACGCTGAGTGAGTTCTAGTTAATCAGGTAGCATACAATACGTCCATACACATTCATATATACGCACCCGAAGGTACATATACATACATAGTTCTTTACCTTCCTTCGTGCGTTCATACTATTATACCTTCCTTTTTTCCCATTATACATACACATATACATATACCTCGCCCTAAAACATTCGCAAATATTATTAGGGTCTGTTCCCTACATTCGCGGATATTATCAGGGTCCGTTCCCTACATTCGCGGATATTATTAGGGTCCGTCCCCTGCATTCGCGGATATTATTAGGGTCCGTTCCCTTCATTCGCAGATATTACTAGGGTCTGTTCCCTTTCTAACCATACCTTTCTCTACATTCATAATTATAACTTCCATACGTAGATACATCATTTGTATATCATATATATATATATCAATCATATCTTTAAACTATCCCTTGTAGATATATGCAATATTCGAAGATCATTCATGCATCATCAAGCATTCCTTCATATATAAATCATATTAGACATACACTTACCACTTAAGGTAAATGTGTTAACAAATCACATCGAGTATGCACACATCCCCGAAAACATAACAAGGAAGTGGGGTTAGAAACTCACCTGAATGCGGTTACGTTACCGTTAATGGTAATCCCTTTCCTTAGCTGTGCACGACCTACTGTATAACAATTACACGTATCAATTACTATCACTACCATATCGTCTTTCTAGTTTAATTATTACCCTCAACGAATGGGGGTCCAGGGGCAACGCCCCTGGCAGCGGGGTTTTAGGGGCAGCAGCCCCTAGCGGGGTCCAAGAGGCAGAGCCCCTGGCTGGGGTTAAGCTGATTCGTTACTTTCATAATCTAGTTCGTTAACTGATTCATCATCTGATTCGACACTCCAATTCGTTATCTGAACAAGCCCTGATTCGTTACCTTACTCTTAACGAATTGGCGAGTAACGAATCACCTGATTCGTTATCTGGTTCATTAACTGATTCGTGATTTGGTTCGCTGTCTAGTTCATTATTTGGGCATAAAGAATGGGGAACTGATTCGTTGTTTGGACATAACGAATTGGCAAACTGATTCATTATCTTGCCTTAACGAATTGGTTAATTGATTCGTTACCTTACACCAATCTTATCCAGACTTTGACTCAGGGTCAAAGTCAAAATCGCTAAGAACACAAATTAGTCAACACACTCCGGATCTGCATTTAAACCATCGATTCTTAACGAAATAACATGAAATTGGTACCATTGAACTCGCAATATCAGCGCCTATAAACCCTAACCATCCAATCATTCTAACATTCGCGTTTAGAGGGTGCGATTTATACATATAGGCATACGGTTCATGAACTGATCAATTAACCTATCATATGCTATCGGATTTCAGTAAGGTTTGTTTCATTAGATTCATTTTTATCATTCTCATACAGGTCTGAGATTTCCCAAACAAATCCGAACCCAAATGAACGATTTCTAACTATAAACGTACCTTAAACGAGCCGAACTACGAACACGGTTAAGCCTTGATGTTGTTTAGGTCCGTCACGACGTTCCAGCACCAACAAGCTCGGGTTTTCGCCTTCGGATCTTGGTTCGGGTTTGTGTGTGTTTTCCAAGGTGTAGGCTATGGTGTAGAGATGGATAGAAATGGAAAGGTTTAGGGTTTAAGGGGTATTTATAATCCCTTAAGCCCATGGACCTAAGGCCCATTCCATTTCTTACTTCATCTTCTAAAGTCCAAGCCCACCTTCTATTAGTTTATTTATTTAAACCGATACACGACACATTATAAAATAAACGAAATTTATTTTATTAATTCTTATCAAAAGTAGGATGTTACACATGACCACGTTTGATACAATGAGGGTAGTAGATTCGGTTTCGTTTGGTGTGATATGCTTTGGCTTAATAAGTTTCACACCCTTACTAAACACTCCAGGAAGGCAACCGGGTCTCGCGGTTGATTGAGATTTATGCGCATTGAACTTCCTTAGGCTCGCAAGCCTTGGTGTCAAGTGTTCGGTAACAAGTGTGTCACTCTTACAATAAAACGACATATCCGTCACACGAATCTTCCTCAAGGAGAGGGGAGTGAAAAGGTGGGATTTCTTAAGGAATTTCCCATTTTTTTCTAAAGTTTGAAAACAATTTTGAGAGTGAGGCATAGCCTCGGATTAATTGTGTGATTTTGTGTACAAGAATAATATTAAATCATTAAATAGTATTTAAGGTACTGCAATCAATATTATAATTCAGGGTGCAAACACGTAAAGGCATATCACGTATAGGGACCCTAAGCATGCTACTAGATTGTTATATCTAACCACCTATCTTATAGCCTTCGGCTCTAATACCAATCTGACACACCCCGACCAAAGGCGGCAGAACATGCCGGGACATAACGTATTGATTGAACAGTAACTTAAAAGACACTAATTAATGTGGCAATTATTATTTAATTTCATTATCATTAAATCAAGTACACAATTACAATAATTAAATCATATAAATCGTTCTTTTGTGTAATACAAATAGATATCCTAAGGTCAAATTATTGTCTTCAATCTTGAATAATATCAACTACTTGTACCTGTAACATGTATGTAAATAGAGTTTGTCAACACGAATGTTGGTGAGAATACATAAGTTTTAGTATATATATATATATATATATATATATATATATATATATATATATATATATATATATATATATATATATAAATCACATGAAAATGTAAATCTTATGAAAATGTAAACAACTAAATAGATGTGGATCCGTTCTTATTGATACGAAATCAAAGTACTCGGGTAAATGTATGATCATACTAGATGAGGATATATGAGGATGTGATACCAACCACTAAACATAAAATAAATATTTAAGCACATAGAGCATGAAATAATCACACATAAACATATATTGGATTGTGTTTGAATAAATGTGGTAAAAAAGTATAAATATTGTAAATAAGGTATACATGTTACACCCAAAATATAAAAGATGAAAAAAGGTATGTAAACTCACCTTAACGCGTGAATTAACGAATATGAGATGACGATAAAAAAATTAAGATAGAAACGGCCAAGCTCCTCGAGATACGTCAACAAGTGTTCCTAGTTATTAACGATACTATTAATTAATTATAAACAATATAATAATAAGATTTATGACGGCTTTAGGACTCGATGTGGTATTAAGTAACATTAAAATATCATTAGATAAATTATCTAATTATGAGTTATTGTTATTAGTATCATTGTTGTTATTATTATTAAAATTTAAAGTAGATTAACAACTAACTATATTTAACAATGAGAAAGTTAAAAGAACATTATTACTATATATAATTAAAGAGTTTGGTGCCGCAAGTGGCCTACAAGACCACTTGGCGGCACCGTATTAGTCGGTGATTTTTTTCGTTCAGTTCCAAAATAAACGTAATCAAAACCGACGAAACGTTAATTTTTTTTGTTTTAGTTATGGTACCAAAACAAATTTGAAAGAAACCGACCGAGTTCGCGCATACTAACCGCCTTATATAAAGCACATGACCAACAGCGCTACCGACCGACCCCCCCCCCCCCAATTGGTCGTTGGTTCACCTCAAGTTTTATATTTTTTCCTATTTTAGTTCCGGTACCGTAAGGTACGTAATCAAAACCGATCGAATTCGTGTCAAGTTACCGCCTCAATGCTCAAGACCGACAACGCTTGAGTTTACCACCGCCCAGGTTTGTCAAACAAATAAACATCGTCTTAATTATTTTATTTTCTTATATATTAATGTTTTTATATATTAATTTGACGAATTAATTTTTGGGTTATAACCCTCAAATTTTACCAATTGTGTCTATATTATAACAAACACAACACCGACCGAATTCATGTTAACTCATCGTCATAGCGCTCGGGTTTTACCAACGCTTGGGTTTCAACGATGGGGTTTTGCCAACTGCACCGGCGCAACGTAGAAAAACTCGTTATATATATAAGATAAAAATCGGACGGTCGGTGGCACAGATTTTTAAGCAGCACACGTTTGTGAGTTTTTGCATTAACGTTTTGGTTTGTTTAATAATATGTGGGGTTGCTCCAATGGTGGTTGTGATGTTTTAAAGATGGTTCCTTATCTGCAGTGCAGGTTCGAAACTCTGAAAGGCAAATCCTCATCTAAATTTTTGTTAAGTCATAATAACGTTTTTATATACATCAATGTTAGCATTTGATTTGACGAACGAATTTATTTTTATGTTCTACTTCTAATAGCGTAACAATATTGACCGAAACCACGTTATGTTTTTTGTTTTAACGATGTTTTTTAACAATGTTAGTCTTTGTATTTGGGCCAACGTACGTTGACGAATTTATTTTTTGGGTTTTACTTTCATTAATGTAACCAACCTAACCGATGCTAATTGAATTTGTGTCGCTTTAATAATAAGTTGCACAAATTTCGATACTGTTTTTACCGTTTACAAATCTTTTATTTTGGATTTATTCATGTTGTCGTAGCTATGTGCGTTACCATTATAACGTTCTATAATTATTATTAGTACTGGTACTTATAACGAACGAATTCGTGTCGCTTTGATCATAAGTTATACGCGTGTTGTCAATCTTCTTTTAGGCGTTTACGGATTTTTTTTTGAGAGCTGGTGTCGTAATAAACCGAGTTGATACTGACCGAATTCACGTTGCTGCAACGCCGCAACGCGGCGGGCTCTACCTAGTTTATTATTATAATCTAAAATAATTGGGTTCGTTAAGCGAGTGAAAATAATACTAGTTTTAAAATAGTTATGGATTAATATAAGGTGTATATATATATATATATATATATATATATATAGTAAGGATCCTAAGAGAACCATTTGCAAATTGAGAACTTTAAGAACCATTTTGGACCACTAAAACCACCTTTAAAAAATCATAAACCAAAAAATAATAAAAAATTTTAAAAACTAAAACAACCAAAATTCTTATATTTCAATCCGGTTTCATTAAAAAAAATAAAAATAAATTAAAAGAAAACAAAAAAAAACGTCGTATTATACACATAAGTATAACTTTATTTAATCTTTAGTTATGTAATATACACATATGTACGATATCATTTATCTTAAATTATACACATGTGTACAAAAAAACATGTAAATGTACATATATGTATATATTATACATATGTGTATATAATTTAGCTTAACCGAGTTTTTTTTTATGAAATCGGGATAATAAAATAAGAATTTTGGTTTTTTTACTTTTTTGATTTTTTTGTTTTTTTTTTATTTTATGATTTTTTTTTATTTTGGGGTTTTTTTTGGTCCAAAATGGTTCTCATAGTTCTCAATTTCAAAAAGGTTCTCTCATGATCCTGATCCTATGTATATACTCAATTTCAAAAAGGTTCTCTCATGATCCTGGTCCTATGATACATAGGACCAGGATCATGAGAGAACTTTTTGAAATTGAGAATTATGAGAACCATTTTGGACAACAAAAAACCCAAAAATAAAAAAAAATCATAAAATAAAAAAAAACCAAAAATCAAAAAAGTAAAAAAACCAAAATTCTTATTTTATCATCCCGGTTTCATAAAAAAACTCGGTTTAGCTAAATTATATACACATATGTATAATATATACATATATGTACATTTACATGTTTTTTTGTACACATGTGTATAATTTAAGATAAATGATATATGTGTATATTATATAAAATTATACATATGTGTATAATACGATATTTTTTATTTATTTTTTTTAATGAAACTGGAATAAAATATAAGAATTTTGTTTTTTTTTTTTACTTTTTTAAAACTTTTATTATTTTTTGTTTTTTGATTTTTTTAAATATTTTTTTAAAAGTGTTTGTAGTGGTCTAAATAGGTTCTTTAAGTTCTCAATTTGAAAATGGTTCTCTTAGGATTTTATATATATATATATATATATATATATATATATATATATAAAAGATAGAAAGAAAAAAAAAAGAAAAATCTATTAAACTTATAATTTAATCATAAAAAACATGTTTTACTTTGTGTAGTCATATAACAAAATTAACAGTAAATAAATTTAATAGTTAAATTTTAACTAACAAGTTTCAAAACTCGCCAACTTTGTTTGCCAAAACTAAATTTATTATACATAAAAAAAATTAAACGGGAACTTGATTTTAAAACTTTGATATGTGTAAAGCAAGATACATAAAATATTATATAAATTATTGAGCTTCTTCTAATTGATATATTATTGGTTTACCGATATAAACATAACAAGACGACGTTGACTTTCCGGTCAACCCACCTCCAAATACTAAAAATCCCAAGAAAAATTCAACTTGGACGGTAACAATAGTGTTCGACATAAAAGGGTTTTTACTCAAAATGTAAAGAAAAAGACTATTTGAACGATATTAATTACCTAGAAATGGTGTCCGAATAAAAGATCGATGGAGCTCTCCCGAGAAGGCAATGGCGGCGGTGGCGGAGTTAAACGGAGGCAGAAAACGAACAAGGGTAAAATTTACGAGTTGGATTTTCGGGTCCGAAAATTGATGAATGTCACATAACGTGTTTTAAATCAGTTTGAGAAAATATGCCTTCCCTCGGTTTCAGGTTTCTATGAATGTCAATGTAAATGTTTAATATGAGATGAATGATAAAACATAGTTCATGCTTATGTAAACGATTGTTATAATTCAAGCTTATGTACTTGGATTATACAACGCAATGTAATCACTCAAAAACAAGTTAGTTTATCCAACCCCGAATCTCTCCCGATTAATCTCAATTGCCTATGGCTCCAAGAACTGACGGTTTAGAAGATGAACTCAACAAACTAACAATCTTTAAAGTTAATTCATAAACACCATAATAACTAAATCAATAAGATCAAACTATTATCTCAAAAATTGCATAAACATTCAATCAACATTCAAGATAAAACCTTACAATCCGAGGGAAAACACAAAGAGAATTAGCCGAGCATGATTCAGTTCAATATCCCTTCGATTAGAGTATGCATACAAATCAAAAAACAAGTCTCAAGTGATTACACAACTCACAATTGATCTATGGCACCTGAAAATCGCATTTTGACACAAAGACAAGTAACATATTCAAATCTTTATTATAAATGATATTATCAAAACAAGCAGACTTCACAGAAAGCATAGTCTAACAAATTCTAGCAACATCATCAGATCATATTACTCACATATTCATACACTCATTTATGACATCAGATAAGCATATAATAAAGTATGTCAATTCAAAATACTTATCATGACATCCTACAAGTCAACTGATAAACAAGCATAAGCATCAAAGATACCTAATTTGCACAGATAATCAATTAAGCACATATCAGTTAAACATCAAAAAGTATCATAATCAAACACATACACACAACATCCATTGAGACTTTCAAAAGATATTCAGTTTGCTCAACAAGCACACATCATGAATCAGACTTCATTAGAGTTGATCATCCCCAGGGTTTTTAGAAGAAAGTTGAACCTGGTTCTATCAAGTGGTTTTGTGAATAGGTCAGCCAAATTATCACTTGTATCAACTCTTTTCACTGCAATTAAACCTTTTTCACTACAATCCCTTATAAAATGATGTCTGATTTCAATGTGCTTAGTCTTGGAATGTTGTACAGGATTCTTAACAATAAATGATGCAGCAATATTATCAATGTAAATAGGGGTGTTTAAGAAATTCAGACCATAATCCAGCATCTGATTTTGAATCCAAAGGACTTGTGCACAACAGGCAGATGCAACTATATACTCAGCTTCTGCAACTGAGATTGATACTGTTGTCTGCTTCTTGCATTGCCATAAGACCAATATGTCTCCCAAAAATTGACAACCTCCTGAAGTGGACTTTCTGCTCATATTGCACCCATCATAGTCACTATATGTGTAGGCAATCAGATCAAAGGACTGGTTCTTTGGATACCAAATTCCCAAATCAGGTCTTCCTTTCAAATATCTAAAGATCCTTTTGACTGCATTTATGTGAGAAACTTTAGGACTTGATTGGAATCTTGCACAGACACACAAAACAAACATGATATCTGGTCTTGAAGTAGTCAGATACATCAGAGATCCAATTTTTGCTTTGTATTCATGTTCATTCACTGGCTCCCCCTTTTCATCAGCTATCATATTTTCTTTTGGATCCATAGGAGTTGATGTAGTTTTAAGATCATTACACTTGAATTTGTCTAGTATGTCCTTCACATACTTAGACTAGTATATGAATATCCCACCAGTCTTCTGTTGAACTTGCAATCCAAGGAAGAAGTTCATTTCTCCCATTGAGCTCATAGAGTACTTGGATTTCATAACCTCTTCAAACTCCATGCACATATGTTCATTGGTTGACCGAAAAATAATGTCATCCACATAGGATTGCAATAAGAGCACACTTTTGAAACTATAACGTTTGATTTCACTACTAAAATTTTCAAAATTTGAATCTAAAATGAAAAAGGTACCCTTGTCAGCAACCGATTTGATCGCGTATGTAACTTACAGATGTTAATCGCCATATCTGTGATGTTGACCAGATCTAAGCATGCACAAATATTGACATTCATTAATGCCAAATATGATCATTGATGCTCTTGCAGTAATCTGATTGGCAGCACAGATAACATACAGATTTGGAGTTAGTAAGCTTTAATAATAACCTAAACTTGCAAGCTTAAAATCAATTTCATATGTCGTTTAAACTTTGCAGACACAATATACTTGTAAATCTGCAATTACAACAATTTAAATCAAAATATCATTATCATTATTAACAGTTTTCAAATTAATCTCATTGTCACAAACCTTAAATTACACTCAGTTTTTTTTGCAAGATTGACACGAATAACTATTACCAGCTTTGTCATTAACTTTGTTGTTGCAAGTATTGCTTGCACGATAATACATGGTTTGACCTGACTTAAGCAAACTCATACACACAGGATTAAGTTCTTTTCATCATTGACCCGTTTATCATTAAACATATTATTGATTTTATGTTTCAAAACTTAAAACCGATAATCAAATAGATTTTTATTAAGTTTTGACAATTGTTCGGATTAAGTTCTGACGTTCAACATAGCCAATTACTACGTATTTTGGTTTACATATTTTAACAAGGAATTGCCCAAAGAAGTTTATCAATTTTCAAACTTGCTTCAAAACCGAACCCTAGAGTTTGGTTATTTTCATCTTATTATTTTACAAACTAATTATTTGAACCGCTTTAAATCGTCTGTCCGCTTTCATTACTTAATAATAAAATATGAGTCTTTCTTGCAATTTCCACTGATTCCCTATGTTGACAACCTTATTTACATGTACTAGCTATAGGTATTTAAGCTTACAAATACTTATTTTTGATTAGAGCACGATATCAAGATCAAAATGGCATCGTAGCCAGGAAATCAACGCGCAAAGTGCTAATTTAGCATAGTTTTTAGTTTTCGTTTTTATTATTTGTTCGTTGATTTTACGCGGGGTGTTAGTTTCTTTGTTTGTGTAGGTGAATATACAAGTTAATGTAAAAGAGATATTCCCGCGAGAAAGAGTCGCTAAAGCTTGATCCAAAAATTGAGAAAACAGCAAAGAAAAACCGAGCAGCTCAGAAACCTAAACTAAACCGAATACCATAAGCCACAATACCGAAACAGAAACCATGAGTAACCGAAACAACAGAGACCCAAATGACTACCCACCACAAAACCAAGACCAACCAAATAAGCAAGAACAACCAGCTCCTCAAAACAACCTACCGCCTAATCTAAACCAAAATGTTAACTGTAACAGAAACGAAAAACAAAAATGACAATTTAATATTGATGACAACATGTCAATCAGATCCGCCCCAGTAACCCGTCAAAGGCAAGCTGATTTTCGAGAGGAAAGACCCAAGATTAACCAAGCTCGTGTACGGGTAGACAATTGGCATGTAGGGGATGATGCGGGGTTTGATTTTGATGATGAGGAAGAATTTAGGGATGAATATGGGGGGTTAGTATCAACAAAAAACTATTCAGAATGACCAGGAAATTTGACCGAATCATCCAAAAATTCTGTGAGATCGAGCACCGAGACGCCAACATAACCGTGAACAGCAGGCACCGTATTATGAGTTCGATGATGGAGTACCAAGAGCATATGTCCCCCCCCCCCCACTAGTTAGGGGAGTTCAAAGTCACTTTATCCCTCAAGTGGCCACGAACCCTCTACATGCGTTTCATGGAAAGGCTACTGAAGAACCATATCTACACTTGAATGATTTTAACTTGATCCATGCACTTATATCAAGTCAGAGTTTTACCGCGGAAGAAGTGAAGATGGTCGTATTCCAGTTCATCTTGTAGGATGCACCAAAATAGTGGTATTTATATTTGCTTTAAGCTAGTATATATACTTGGGGGGATTTGGCGCAACAATTCTTAGATTAATATTATACGCCATAGGGAACCTCCGAAGCTCGGAACGATATTTGGAAATTTCAGCAGCGCATAGGTGAAACCTTCTACGAGACATTCTAGAGATTTAAACTCTTGTTGAGGACTTGCCCACATCATGGAATTGTCAGTCTTATTGGAGATATTGATGAATGCAAGAGGTGAGGGGGAGAAGGTTAAAAGAATGAGCTCTAAAGAAAAATTAAACCTAAATGAGTCTAAGCTTGGGAAAGACAATGAAGAGATAGAATCAAAACCAACTCAGGCTTCTCCTCTGATTCAAGTGAAAAAGGAACCTGTTGAAAAGGTGAACCTACTGCCTTGGGAAGATGAGAACAGGATAAAAACTTTGAAGGGTCTGATGATGAGCAAAGGTATGGTAGAATATATCTTTGATAATCCTGGTAAAGCTCAAATGAAAGAATTATTTTATACTGAGATCCCACTGCAAGTATCCCAATACCAACTACAAGATCTACACTTCAAAGACAACAAAGGCCACCAACTGATGTGGACCAAACAAAGAAGCTGTATTTTGATGCAAGAACAAAGACTCTGAAAGTAATTATGTCTATTGGTGCTTTGAAGAACATTATTTTCAAGGATGACTTTCAAGAATATAAGAAGGAACAACTTGAATAAAAGGCAAGTATGAACTTATATGACTATCAAGACAGACATAGATTTGCCGGACAACAAAGGAATGAACTTTCCAGATATTTGAAAGAACAATCTAGGAAGGAATTTCCTTTACTTAACAAAAAGAGGAAGCTGGAACTCTCACACTTTGAAAGAACCAAAAGGCTGAGGAAGATGAATGATATCATGATGATTGAATCATCTTATAAGAAATCAAGAACATACTCTAACCCTCTAGCCTACATGATTGAGTGTATCAGTAGAGGCAACAAATGACAAGGCCCAACTATGAAGTTTAGAAAAATGGAAGGATTTCTAAGATAATCTTTGAGCCAAAAGACCAATCATTTATCTTAAGAAACTCTGATGGACTGGCCTTGGGCATTATTATGCATGACACCGACTTAGATTTTCTTTATATGGAGGATCTTGAGGAGATAATCAGATGGAATATTCCTTCTTAACATCCACACCACAAGGACATCTCTTTGTTTAAAGAAAAGGTTGTTCCTGTGAAATTTTACAGAAGAAAAGAGGCTGGAAGCTCAAGGAGATGAAAACCTTTATTTTATGTTTAAATTTGATTTGTAATGTCCATGAGACATAATTCTCTTTTGTAAATCTTTCTTTAAGTAATGTAATTTTTCTTAGAAATTTGATGTGTATTTTTGAAAAAGTGTATGTAACCTACAAAGTGTTTTGGTGAAGCTAAGGTTGTTCCAATCTAAAAAGAAATTGTCAGAATAAGAAAATGACTAAAGGAAGATTGGAATCTTCTCAACCTCCTTGGAAAATGGCTAAGTATGAAACCGAGCAAACTTACACTTTCGAGCAAGCGTAAACTCATTCAAGCAAGGTATTTTTCTTTCCGAGCAAAGTTATATTTTAGAAGTCTTCTAAGTGATAGTTCAAGCAAACTACACTTCATCAAACAAGGTTGTTCTTCAAGTCAAGCAAGGTTTGTTTCAGAGCAAACTCTTTGACTTAACCAAGCTAAAACCAAGTATATTGGTGGATCGAGCAAGGTTCTAACAGTGGTCCCAGTATAGTTGAAGGATGTTTATTGAAGAAATGACTAAGGACTTCCAACGAGTAAGGTTCAACCCAGAGCAAGCTACAGTGTCACCAGCACAATTAAATTGTTCCGATAAGTTAAGGAACAAAAGGTTGAAGGGATTCAAGAAGATCAAGTTTGCTCATAGGAGTTATATCGAGCAAAGTTTGATATAAATCAAAAGATTAAAGTCTAATTGAAGAATATTTTCTTACGAAAATATTCTAAGTAAAGCTTACTTGGATAACTGTTCCAAGCACACTTAATGGTTATCAGGCCTGCTCGACAAAGACAAAAGCTTCCAAACATACTCGAAGACCTATTTACACTTAGTAATTTTGGTAATATGTTTGAGTATGTTAAGAATTAATCATTAGGGTTTCTAAAAGGAATGCCATGAGTGCCTATTTAAGGAAACTTTTGGGCACGCCTATGACAACGGATACAGAGCGAATATTGTGATTTGACAGTTGTCTCTTTCTTGAAAAGAATATCTTTGTACGGAAAAGCTGCCACAAATACAAACATTCCACCTAGAAACCGTAATCGATTTTCATTGTATCCTTCACAATATTAATGGAAATATTTTGAGTTACTTGTGTGTTTGTTACTTATATGTTCGTATCAGCAATCGTTTGAGTAATATAGATTCCGCCTTTGATATTCATTAATTCTTCACAAAAGTAGTATTTCGTAACCGTCTTGTCACACGTTTGTGTTGGTTACGATGCTGATTATTGTGAGCCTAGGTGAGCTAATCATGACCCGAAAATACGGGTCATAACTAGTGTCGGTCAGTTACTCATTTAATCGTTACAAACTAACCGATTTATCGTTTACTCGCTACGTAGTTAACAAGGTATACCTTGTTTTGTCACAAATGTCACATTCTCCCCCCCCCCATTAAGAAACTTCGTCAACGAAATTCGATGTGCCAACGGTTTTCTTTTTACGAAACAGGTGTGGGTATTTCTTTCAAAATTCATCATTTCTTTCCCAAGTAAATTCGGGTCCTTGTTTTGAGTTCCACAAAAATTTTACCAATGAGATT
This sequence comes from Bidens hawaiensis, assembly GCF_021521415.1. Taxonomy (NCBI): domain Eukaryota; kingdom Viridiplantae; phylum Streptophyta; class Magnoliopsida; order Asterales; family Asteraceae; genus Bidens; species Bidens hawaiensis. The sequence goes on along the minus strand of NW_027491238.1, from coordinate 1,516,035 downwards.
TTGTCATGTCGTAATTGTTTGGTTTTTCCGTCCAGAATTTCTACCTGTTCCTCTAGATAGTTTAGCTTCTCGTTTACTTAAACATCTTCTAGTGGTACAATTGTCGTTTCATCATTAAGACACTTTTTGAGGTTTGACACATGAAACACATCGTGAACAGTGCTCAATTCTAGGGGTAATTTCAGTCGGTAGGCTACGAGGCCAATTTTAGCAATAATATCGAAAGGTCCAATGTATCTCGGGGCTAACTTACCGATCTTTCCAAATCTGACAACACCTTTCCACGGGGACACTTTAAGAAAACTCCTTGTCGCCCTTTTCTAACGATAAGGGTTTTCTACGAATATCGGCATAACTCTTTTGTCGATCACGGGCGGCCTTTAGTATTTGTTTAATCTTATGAACCTTGTCATTTGTTTCCTAAATTAAATCAGATCTTGTAATGTGAGTATCTCCCATTCTGTCCAACAAAGTGACGACCAACATTTTCGTCCGTATAATGCTTCATAAGGTGCAGCTTGTATACTACTGTGGTAAGTGTTATTGTAAGAGAATTCAATGAGCGGGAGGTGTTGATCACAATTTTCTTTAAAATCTAGTACACAAGTGCGAAGCAAGTCCTCTTAGGTTTGAATGGTTCGTTCGGATTGACCATCTGTTTGGGGATGGTAAGCGGTACTCAAGTCTATTCGGTCCCCAGAGCTTCCCGAACTGCTTGCCTAAAATGTGAAGTAAAATGACTATCCCTATCTGAAATAATTGAGAGTGGTACTTCGTGTCGGGATACAATTTCATCAATGTAAATTTGGGCGAGTTTTTCGTTAGTGTAGTTGTTACGGATCAGAATGAAGTGTGCAGATTTGGTTAATCGGTCTACAATTACCCAAATTGTATGATATCCTCTGGAGGTTTTGGGAAGGCGCATTACGAAGTCCATGGTAATTTGTTCCCATTTCCAATGAGGTATTTCGTGTTGTTGTAGCATTTCCGAAGGTTTTTGGTATTCAGCCTTAACACGATCACAAGTCGCGCATTTAATTATATATAAGACTAATCCTTCTTTATACCAGGCCACAAGTAAAACTCTTTAACGTCTTTATACATCTTATCGGCACCTGGATGAATAAAATATTTAGACTTGTGTGCTTCATCAAGAATCAATTCCCGAAGATCATGAAGAGTCAGGATCCATACTCGGTTTTTGAAGTAATATATTTCATCAATTTTCTTCTCGAAGTTCTTTTCATTACCGTGCAATTCTTCATTTTATATTTGATCTTTTTTAAGGCTTCATCCTGGGCAACACAAATTTGTTCGATAAGGCTATTCTGGGCAAACATTCCAAGTGCCAATACTCTTAGGGGCTTAATTTGTTCCTTCCGACTTAATGCATCAGCTACTATATTGGCCTTACCAGGATGGTATTTAATTTCACAATTGTAGTCATTTAACAGTTTTACCCATCTTATTTGGCTCATGTTTAGCTCTTTTTGATCAAATATGTGTTGTAGGCTTCTATCGTCTGTATAAATGGTACATTTGGTGCCGTACAAGTAGAGTCTCCACATTTTCAATGCAAAAATAACTGCTCATGAGTTGTATTGTTCTTCTCTTGTACCTTTAACTGGCGGGTGGCATACGCTATTACCTTCTTTGGTTGCATTAGTATGCATCTGAAACTTTTACGAGATGTGTTACAATAGACTACCAAGTCACCAATTCCATCTGGGAGACTTAATATTAGAGCTTCATATAACTTTATTTTTAACGTTTGGAAGCCCATTTCTTGTTCTTCTCCCCATTCATACGTTCGATCTTTTTGAGTAGGAAGGTTAAAGGTTGGGCAATACTTGAAAAGTTTTCAATATGATTCACAATGTGTCTTTACTTGTTGCAGCCATAAATCACATTTGGACAATTTGGCGCATAACTTTTCCTGCCTCATGTTCTTCCTAACTTTTTTACTATATTAAGATATCATCGATAAATACTATCAGGAATTTGTCAAGGTAGGGTTTGCAAACTCGGTTCATGAGATCCGTAAATAATGCAGGTTCATAGTGACCGTACCGAGTTCGGAAGGCTGTTTTTGAGATATCTTTTTCCTGAATTATTACTTGATGATAACTGGTTCTAAGATCAATTTTTGAGAAATACAACGCACCCTGAAGTTGCTCAAACAAGACATCAATTCGAGGTAAGGGGTATCTGTTCTTGATAGTCAATTTATTCAATTGCCGGTAATCAATACACATCCGAAAACTTCCATCTTTCTTTTTCACAAATAAAACCGGTGCTCCCCATGGTGAATAGCTAGGTCATATAAAGCCCCTATCTAGTAAATCTTACAATTGGTTGGATAGTTCTTGCATTTCAGAGGGTGCCATTCGGTAAGGTGCCTTAGAAATGGGAGCTGCTCCTCGTATTAGGTCAATACGAAATTCAACTTGGCGGGTCGGTGGTAAACCAGGCAGCTCACCAGGAAACACATCTGAATACTCTTGTACCACTGGGATGTCTTCTGTTTGCTTTTCATCGGGGTCCTTACTTGTTGCACTCGCCAAGTATAACGTACGACCTTGGCGCAAATACTTTAGTGCCTTAAGTTGGGATACAAGGGATAATACGGTACCAGATTTCTCACCTTAAACAATCATTGCCTCATCACTCGAAAGAGTAATCCTAATAGTCTTTACCTTACAAACGATTTAAGCTTTATACTTTTAAATTCATGATCCTAATCATGCAATGCATCATGTATGTGAGAACGTAATGATTCGGATAGATACGATTATATTTGCTATACTAAATGACATTGCGGAATTATATCAGAAAGGATTGACAACATATTCTCTCATAAACACTGATATATTGATATAACACTGTTGAGTTTATCAGTTACTAATCACAACTATTACAAAATATGACATGAACTCTCTATTTATACTGTCTACAGTGCTAGCATATAAGGCTAGCCACCGTATAAGCTTATACGGATGTATAAGTTTATACGCCACTACCTTATGTGCTACACTTTACATACTTACATATAATGACAATTCAACCCCTTACAATCATGCAAATGACATTATTAGCCACTAGACCTAGCATTAGACATTATTTCTCTAACAAACACCCCCTTGGATATTTCTAGGTTTTCAATCCATACCAAATACTCTCTTTAGATATTCCTTCCTCGCTTCTACAAATGACGGCTTTGTAAATCCTTGTTGAGATGTAGGCTTGGACACACCAATGTCTTAATATTGAACTCTATTCCAAGAAGCCTCCACAACTCGATCTTTAAGCTTAGTTTCCAACTCAGTTTCAAGCTTCACTTGCTCTTCACTAACTGCCCTTCAATTGGTCTCCCATGCTCTACCATAATGTATTTTCTTATCAAAGCATAAGTCCACAACCTTTTGAAACTGGTTGGCTTGAGACTTTAATTTCTCGTCATTACATTGAATTTTGTTTATGTGTAGTATCTCAATATATTTTCACGAATAGTTATTCAACCACATTGGATCATATACTCTAATCACATCATAATTTTCATTCCCACGATCCAAATATATGCTCGCTTCAGCAGTCAACGCCAAATAAGACCAACAAAGAAAGTAAGGATGAAATTCATGTTCCATTGGGTACAACGGTATAGTACGAAGCGAATCTGGCCTTAAATACCTCATAGTTCTAATCATTTCCCCTTCCGGATTTTTACGATTTCTCGATTTGAACACCTTAGGCAACTGAGGTGTCCATTTCTTGAAACCACGTTTTGCCTCATTTACTATAAACTCCCAAATATCTTTCAATGGACCACTCTTTGGTTTATACAGCAAATTGTAATGCATACAAATAGTCTACGAATTCCAATCTTCTTGATCTTACTTAGATAAGCAATACTCAAACACTTACCCATTGCCACATCCTTTCCAGTCTTCTGATAATACTTGATAGGATTTTTGAACACTTGATTATGAATTTCAACCCGATCTGGAAACCAACTCTTCATCTCTTCATCACTGAACTTCTTTCCTTGTTTGTTTGGATTTGGTTCCATCTCTATCTCCTCATTAAACACTTCATCAAAATTATCAAATTCTTCTTGTTCGCCAACGTACTTGGCAGCTTCTGGTTTTTCCATAAACTCGACATCAGAATTCAACATATCAGCATCAATATCGGGTTCAGGAATATCTTTGTCGAAGTCAAAAGTCAAGTAATCCATAGATACTTTCAAAATTTTTTCCTAAGCAGATTTATCAACTGGAATCTCCCCCACTTCAAGATCATCTTCCATATTTGTAACACTGAAATTAAAAGTAATCAAATCTTCTAACTCCTCCAAAGATTTATCAGTCGGTGCACTTTTAGATTTTGATTCCTGTTGTGGATCATCTTTTTGAACATCACCACCAACAGACTCAAATTTCTTCTCAGGCTTACCCGTAACAGCACCAGCACCACCTTGCGGTGTGTCATCATCATCCAATTCATCAAAATCATCATGATCAGAATCACCAAAATCTACCATCTCCTCATCTTCTTTATCCTTTTTTTCCTCCTCAACAACCTTTACATCATCCTCAATTGGAATTAGTTGTTCAATAGGTTCAAAAACTACTGGCTCATCATTCAACACTGGCTTAGTAACTTGTGCATCCATATGACTAGACTCACTAGCTTGCACAGAAACTTTAACCATGTTTTTCAATAATAGGCTTTTGATTTGCCTTTATCAGCAGCCTTTTCCAAGTCATATTCTACACGGAAAGATACCTCAGATACACCAATATCTCCACCATACACAATATCAAAGACGGTGTTTCCAGCTTCAGCTCGATCAACTTCATATTCAAACGTATACCAAACTTTTGCCCAGTTATAACAAAGTATTTCATGTGTTCCACAAGCAAATCGTCAGATAATTTCCTTTTGCGTTCACTTTCGTCCAACCTTTTCTTGATTTCAATGTTATCGGCTTGTAAACGAGATTTCATCAACAAGACTATTGATCTTCACATCTTGATTTGCAACTGTTTCCTTCAACAACTCAACATCTTCTTTTGAAGGACCATCAATCTGCAGAAAAACATTAGAAAATTACTGTTGTGAGGCTTTAGGATCAGATGTTTGAGAAACTTAGGGATCAGTTTTCGGTATTTCTTGATGTACAAACTCATCAACTTTTGGTGTAATCTTTGGAGTCTTCAATAAATGCTCAATTGCATCATCTAAATTAAACTCAAACTCAGGTGTTTTCTCAATTTTAGGTGCTTTATCAGATTCAGGTGTTTTGACCACTTCTAGAGTTTTATCAACAATTTCATCATCAGGTTCATCAACCAAGCATCTATCAATCACAGACCTCTTTACCACATGTTTGACATGTCTTTTCTTCTTTGGTTGACTTGCTTCAGGAATATATGTTTCATCGTCATCATCAGACTTTTTCTTTGTTCTTCATTCCTTAAGATAATCATGCATTTCTCGTGGGTCAGCTAAAACCATTTTCCTCCCAAAACAACATAACCTTGCATTCTCACATTCTCATTTTCCCTGTCATAATCACTGTCATCCTTTCTCCACTGATTATTCAAAGGTGCCACATAATCAGGATTTAATACGTGTCCAAATAAAGCTCTGAATTTAGGAATTTGATCCTCGTCTTTTTTCCTATAAGACTTAAGCCTAGCACACCCAGAAACAGACATGTGAGCTAGCTTCATCACCTCCCCAGTCTTATCCTTATCAGGAAATTAATTATCTATAATCAGCTAAATCACTACAATAAAAGGGGCTTTATAGGACCTTTTGTGTGGGATGCTTGTAAAATTGGGTCCTAAAATATATTTAATAGGACAAATGAACATTTGGGGTCCCTTTACAATGTACGCCACAGAACCGGTGTCCTGAAAATTTATTTAATAGGATGGATATTCTTTGGGGTCGTATTATCATATAACTTAATAAAACACTTAAAATCTAAATCCTAATAAAGTAACCAATAAGACATGTAGTTGTTGGTGTCTCATTATGTATTAATGTAATAGGACACTTGATCACTGGAGGTCTTATTATAACATAAGTTAATAGGACATTTGTAGTTAAGTCCTAAATGTTCGGTGTTATGAGACCCTTTCTAGGCGATGTCATATAAGAACATAACTTAATAGGACATTTTCAACTATGGTCTTATCACTTTAACCTTTTTAAGAAGCTTAATCATTGAGGTGTTATTATAATACACCTGAATAGGACATTTGATATTTGAGTCATAAAACATCTGTTTTTATTGGAGACTTATTCGCTAGAGTTTTATTATAACATAATTTGACACAACATTTGACACTTGAGTCTTATAACTTTAACCTTTCACTACAAATAAAATGCCATTTAGTGACACACGTTTTTAATGGCGTTTAGATTTTGTGCCACTATTTTAGGTTTTAATGGCTCTTTGAGCATGCTACATTTGAACGAGAAACATTTTTAGTGGCATTTAAAATTTGTGCCCTAAAATTTAGGTTTAAATGGCACTTTATGTATGACATAATTTTTTGACACACACTTTTAGTGACATTTAGTATTTGTATCACCAAAATTTAAGTATTTACTGACACTTTGTGTGTGCCATATTTTCTTGACAATGTTTATGGTGGCACCTAAAATTTCACTACTAGAACAAGCATTATAATTTATCATATATAAAACTAAGAAATAATGCTGTAAACAATGTATGACATTTATCACCTTAAATTAGTTGACAAGAATATATATATATATGTATGTATTATATTAACTATTTATAATACATATTAAATTGAAATCCAGATATGGCTCAGTACCACATTCATCTTTAAGTCTTCCTCTCTCTCTCTCGGCCGAGAAAAATATCACAAAGCAGATTGGTAATGGATAGAAGTTCTGACCGGTTGGATGAAGCTATTACTAACCCCTTATTTGGTAATCCATCTGCTTTTCATTTTAATTTTGGATTTCTTAGGGTTTTTCTAATATTAAATTACAATACCCTAAAAACTTCTTTTTTTTATCTTATCGTGATTTAGTTTGACATTAGGTTTTCAAGAATATGTGTGCCGTCAACTTCATTCTGTAAGTCACATGATATGGTTTTGTTATATATACTTTAAACCTTCCATTATTTGAATTTCTATCTAAGAAGATGTTGAACAAAAGCAGGTGGCGCAGATGTGGAAGTTTTGTCACACGTATGCACGTCCATATCAGATCTGATATTAGCTTGTTCATCCTCCTCAATTTGCAATTGCTATGAAGGGTAAATTTCTTTCTTTTGTTTTCATCGAGTTTGTTTGTGTTAGCTTTACTCTATCCACATGGATACATTTTTTTTTCTTTACATAAAAGTTGAGTTACAGATATGTTTCTTTTGGTAATTTGGATGTTCGGTTGTTCGTGTAGATTCTCTAACATTGTGTAAAGGCTTCATCATGACATGCCTAAATTTTGACATAATTAATATTATAAACTTGATATGTCACCCTATATGTACATTGAAGACATGTATGTTTTTTAACTGAGCTGAGCTCGAGCTTAGAGAAGTGCGGTCTCAGCTCTTCTGCTCTTTTACACCTCCAACCATCAGGCATTGTAACTTGTTGCATCTAAAAGATGCTTAACCAAATCGAGCTAGTTTCAACCTGCTCAAAATCAACCGAACAGGTTTCAATCTGGTCAAACGTGAACTAAACAGGTTTTAAATCGGTGAAACCATAGCATTAATCTTTCTAAAACCAGTTTAGATTATGAAAAGGTAGTTTTGTTTTATATGGTACATAATTAGATTAGCATGTTTAGATATTTTATTGTAGTTAAGCTTGGTGAATTATTTGTTATATATATATATATATTCTTATTTGTGTTAGATTAGTATAGAACTAAATTATTTATTTTATATATTTTTTTATTTGTGGTAGATTGAGGATATTGTAGAATGTCAATTGATGTTTTTTTTTCTTATTATTTTTCTATAAAATGTTAGCCTGCTAGTGTAAACCCTTTTTTTGTGAAATGATTGTTGCACTATAATGGCTCGAGTTTAATATATAACTGTTTGTTGAGAACTAAAATCTAGGTCAGATATGAAGTCTTCCTCAAAAGTATTCTAAACCGTACTGAGCCTGTAGCAAGAGGATGGGTGAAGAGCTTAGACTCAAATGAGCTAGTTGGTGGTACAGAGATTGGATCAAAATAGTGTGAGATAAATGTTCAAGTACCAATAAAAATAGATGAAAAGTTGGTGAGACCATATGAGTTATTTTCCATAATTGAAGATTGTATTGGTTCATCCATCGCATGGCCTTGTCCATTCATCTTGACATGTATTTGTTAAACTTGTGATACGAACAATTTTAATAACATGTAACTTAATGCTTATACATAGATGGTTTATTTGTAGGTAGTCCGTGAGGATTGAGGACGCACACATGATGACTCGGGATTTTATGGTGCTGGTTTCTTTTATTGCTTTTAATTTTTTTTGTTGAATGTTACAAGATTTTATGTTAGATAATGCTATAGCTTATATATGTTTAGTTTTTTTTTGTTATAATGAAGTTTTATTTCTTTCAATATTTAGATGTCCATAACTGTATAGTAAAATTGTGTGTGTGGACGTTTAAAAAATGGTTGTATAATATGATTTGTTAGGACTTCTAATTGTTGTCCTAAACGTTAGAACATTGTAAAAGTGTCATAATATGTTTTTAGGACGTTTAAGTTGTTCATAGATATATTATGCGACCATAAAATTTAGTTTCATAATATTGTTTGGGATATTAGGACCCTTTTCTTGGTACTATAATGCTCCATCCTCAGGGTCCTATAAATTATATTTTAATGACGCTTGTATGTGTATCAAAAGTTTACAATTAGGTAAGCACATGTCAAAACATAGTAAAAGTGTCATAAGATTTTTTTATTGGGACGCTTTTTGGATTCTTAATGGATATATTATGCGACCATAAAATTGGTTTCATAATCTTGTTTGGGATACCCAGATGCTTTTTGAGTTCCAAGACTTATTACGACCCAGTTACATGAAACACTTTTCTCGTTGGTCCTATTAAATGAAAGGTCATATAAAATAACATTTTGTGACGCTTTTGTGCGTACTAAAAAGCCCTTTTTGTTGTAGTGAATAAACCATTTGTTGTCAAAATAAAGGTTCATGTGCTCAAAGATAACTTTGGAAAAGTTATACTTTAAGTTTAAGATTAGAGTAGTTATCATGCACGTTTGGTAATCAAGAATTTCTTCATATCCACCCTTTCTATGCCAAAACTAATGTACTATCACATGTACTAAAAGCTTATAAGGCCTTGATAACCCAGTCTTCAAAAACCCTCTATCCAAATCATTCTAGTACCCCATCCTTAGTTCATCCAACGATGTAGGATCAGTAGATTCGTCTCCAAGTTCCAAAACACCTCTTAATACTTGCTCAAAAAGTATAATTTCTTTCTTTTTGACCACAGATTTTATGCACTCTTCTTCAAGCTTTGCATTATTCCAAAATTCAGAAACCAACTCCTTGATTATTACAGTGTTTGCAGTGATTGCTTTAATGATCATTGATCTCTCAAAGAATGGCAATATGACTCAAAACGGTTCCATCTTGTCGTCAGAACCATCAAGAAAAGCACAAATGTTATGGTTCGCATCAAAATCCTTGATTTTCACCATCTGCACATACACAATCAAGCAAACAGATAACATATTAGTAATTTTCATAACAATTTTATAAAAATTCAAAAATATACGTATAAGCTAACAACGTATAAGATCCACGTATAATGTCAAAACGTATAACTCCAGTTCAACAAGTAAACCCATATAAGTACAATATGTATACACTGCCGTATAAGCTTCAACATTCGTATAATATCAATCAACGTATATGTACAGATGAAAAAATAAGTATATGAACTGATAAGTAGGTTGATCTTATACGCCGTATAAGTTAAACAAACTTATACGCTGTATAAGTATTCAACATAGTTATGCGTTCAACAGACACCCTAGGTCAACCATGAAATGATCAAATCAGACAACAATGGACATGGGTTTTTGGTCTAATAGGTTCGCAATATCATTCTTAACCACAAACAAACCAAACCCCTATGAATTTAGATACAATTAAGTCCATATATCAAAAATCTTCATCGTTAAAACTCTTCACATATCTGTCATTCAGAAATCAAGTTATACCTTGAATAATACTTGTAGTGTGCGAATCAACCACAAGTAAACCAAGAAATCAAATACATCGTTATACGGACGAATGATAATTGAACAATAAACTAGCGTGTAAGTTCTCAAGTGTATACGTTTGAACAATAATGAGAATTTAGCCGTATAACCTCTTTATATATGAAACACATATACGCCCGTAAAAGTGCCGGACTTATATGCTCGTGTGAGTGCTTGACTTATAAGCCCACATAAGACAACCACTTGTATATTTTGATATTTGCATACCCTTAAAATTCGACAAGTTTCAAACATACGATCCCGATCAAGTCCAAATTAATGACATTGAAGGATCCTTTGAAAATTTTGAAACAATTTTGCCTTTTAAAAAAGATTTAAAATTAAACAAGTACTAGTTAATGACCTCGATCAATTCAGTTTAAACATTTAAATCTCATATTTTGAATCATTTTTGTCAACAACAATCTCTCGATTCTGATTCTTAGATATCCAGACCCGAGTCACCATTCACCAAAATCGAAAATAAATCATAAATGTAGAATCATTTTTGTTTATTAACAAAAAAACAAATATCAAACTAAGAACTAATAACAAACAAAATGAAACACATATTTTTGTGAGTTGAGCAAAGAATCATATTGATTAATCCGTTCTTCCATCACGGTTTTCAATTTTATTATGGATATTGTTGTCCACTTAAACTTTTGTAACTAAAGATTCAAAGACATCATCGATATAATTAATGTTCAGTTAAGCACATAATTTCAGAACATGATCAGTTTCTAATCTTGATTCAGGCTTATTTTGATTATTACCATATCACCCCAACTTGACTTAAACCTTAGAACCAGCAGATCAAAACATTTAAAAATTTTAACTTTTGGCGATCATAGTAACGGCTTTCCATAATAAGGCATACCCCCTTATCAAGCAGCACATCAAGCTTCCTTTGCCAAGGATGAGTATGCACGATTTCATCTGTCGGCTTACATACATTGTATTCCCCTGGGGTCTATTTCTTGATGGTTTTAAGACGCGTTCTAGGGAGGAACAATGAATGTCTAACATTTTTGATCAAGTCAATAGTGAAATTTTGTACATTTGTACATATTGATCAAGTTTATACCTTATCAGGGTTCGCTCGCTTGAGTAGGATTTAAAGTATTCTTTTGAATACCCAGATGAGATGAAAACCGCATAAAGACCTCATGGCTCCAGAAACCTAATGCATCTCATCAATACATGATTGAAAGCCAAAAACCATACACCATTGAAATGTATTCCGTGTACCAGAAACTTAAAACACTTTATTTTTGGTGATCTACTAAACATAAGGCTTGAGTATGACAGGCTATTACATTTCTGCCTTCATTACCAAGACTTTTTCTAGAATACTAACCCGTCTTTCAACATGAAAATTTATGTTTATATCACTTATTCCCTTGTTTGTTCAAAAGCCTACCCATACATTGAACATTAGGCAATATACTTTTATTCTTCAAATTACCGGATTTGGAACAAGATAATCAATTTACTAACATCTTCCTTGTATGCTTCAAAACTCATTTTGAGGAGCAAATTTTCTATTGTTATGTATTTTTCACATTTTTCAATGTTTTTGGCTTTTAAAAATTTTTCAAATGTTTTTATATTTTACCAAACGCCCCAGTTACTTTCCATTCTCAGGTAAATGGCTTTCCCGAATATTTGCAAATAAATATCAGGACCAAACATATATTTTACCAAACGGTTATATTTGAATGTTTTTGGTTTTTCTCTATGTATACAGAAATCACAATATTTTTTATTTTTTTTAAACCCATTTCTCCCCCTAAAATCAAAAACCATTTAAAGAACATATTTACAAAGAAATTTGACATGCTGAAAGGTTACTCAAAGGTCAGAATCCATAACCTCGGAATCACACACTTTCCCACCGCCCATAGACTTTATACCATTAAGCCCCAACAAATACAAAAATCTGATTTGTCGAAAGCTTTAGTAAAAAGATCAGCTTTTTGTTCACCGGTTTGAATTTTATCTCCGGTAATCAACTTCTTCTCATAACAATCACGGATGAAGTGATACCGTATGTCAATATGTTTTGTTTTTGAATGACTTACCGGGTTTTTAGTTATGGAAATGGCAGCAACATTATCTATAAAAATAGGAGTAGTAAGACAATTCAAACTGTAGTCGCACATTTGTTGTTGTATCCACAAAACCTGGGAAAAGCAGCTAGAACCAGCTACATATTCATCTTCACAGGTGGATAGCGACAGAGTCGTCTGCTTTTTACACTACCATATCACCAACCTGTTAAACAAAGAATTGACAGCCGGTGATGATTGATTTGGCGTTCAACTTGTAGCTTCCATAGTCAAAATCAGAATACGCTCTCAGCTCAAATACATCATCTCGAGGATACAAAAGACTAACCCCTTGACACCCCTTAAGATACCGTAGTACCCGCTTCACCAACGTTAGGTGAGAGACCCTTGGACTGGATTGATATCGGACACATAAACACGTCGGATACATGATGTCTGGCCATGAAGCAATAAGATACATGAGGGAACCAATCATAGAATGGTAGAGTGTTTCATCGACCTTCTCCCCAGTGGGATTAGGACCAATTCCATAATTTAGTGGGATAGGAGTGCTGCTCGGCGATGAATAAGCAATATTGAATTTTCAAGGATATCATTGACATATTTTTTCTGGTGAATAAAGATCCCGTCAGACTCTTGTTCGACTTGCAATCCCAAGAAAAACTTCAACTCTCCTAGAGCGCTCATTTCAAATTTCGACTTCATAACCTCCTCAAAATCTTTGCACAACACATCATTCATTGACCCAAAAATGATATCATCCACATAGACCTGGACTGTCAGCAAATGACCATCCACTTCCTTTGTGAAGAGTGTATAATCAACGGTGCCACGAACAAAACTATTCTCTAACAAATGTTGAGCCAATCCGTCATACCAAGATATGTAGACCATAAAGAGCTTTATCGAGCAGGTACACTATGTGTTTGTGAATCGGATCGACAAACCCCGGTGGTTGTCCTACAAAGACTTCTTCACCCAGTTTACCGTTCTAAGAAAGCAGACTTAACATCCAACTGCTAGACCTTGAATCCCTTCCAAGAAACAAAGGCTAAGAAAATTCAAATTGCCTCAAGTCTAGCAACAGGAGCATTGACTTCGTTAAAATCAATTCCTTCCATTTAATTATAACCAAGAACCACTAATCGAGCCTTGTTTTTGACAATTATACCATTTGCATCCCTTTTGAAACAATTTGTCCTCCATGATTTCCTGCAAATCCCACATAACCTCCTCGAATAGATTGAACATTCTTTAGCAGATGAAGAGGTCCAATCATGTGTCGAGAGACTCCACTATCCATTATCCAACGTGAGTCATTGGATATTGACAGCCCCTACAAAAACAAGCAGTTAGTGAAACAAGGAAACCCAAGCCTTCTTGGTCTTGGGTTGTTTCATTTTTTTCATTTAAAACTTCCTCTAAATCATCATATTCATAAGACAATGAGTCATCAGACGAACATGAACTCGATGAGACAACATGTAGGTTCCTAGCTGGATCTACACAGGAGTATCTCGTAACACGAGGGTGCGTAATCCCCTAAGTATACGATACGAGTGCTAAGGGAGGAACACATAAATCACACGCAAACACACAAACACAAAGGAATACTTGTTATATTGCGATGTCGATAACCAAAGACACCAAACACGTAACACCAAATGTCACAAAACACAGCCGTCAAAGTTCTTCCGAAAAAGCCGAAGTTAGGGAATATATATTATGACAACTTCGCCTAACATGCTAGGCGAAGTTGCCCCTAACTTCGCTACCCCACAAGTTCGCCTAACACTAAAAGCAAACTAACACGTTCAACAAGATAAGAACATTTTAACGATTACAGACACAATAAACACGAGATAAATGAACTACTGGCATCATGCACCAACAGACTCCCCCTTGGCAGTAGCTTCATATCTCTAACACCTTTGTCGTGTCATGTATTCCAAAAAGCACGTACCCTTCGTCTTCAAGCATGAACGCCCTGTCTCACACAAACTGAGATCACCCTCTGGTATTTCTTCGCTTCATATTTCCACGCAGGTATATAGAAAATCTTCTTATCATTGCGTACCTGCAAATCAGCTTGAGACAAATTAACCAAGTGCATTGGATCATACACTCTCAAGATCTCCTGTTCGTCTTCATCTTCCATCACAGCTTCAGAAGTTTGGCAATCAACATACCACCACTTGAGATCCTTCAACACATCATGGGGCATAAGCTTCATTGGAACCTCTTTCAAACAACGAATCGACTTGTACTTCATCACCATCCAGGGCTTGCCATCAGCCCGCATACCTCGTGCCTTATCTTCAATCAGCTTCCCCTTTTGAGGCTTCAAAAGCTCAAACTTTTTCTCCTTAACACTGTCCTTTCACACTATCTTTCCAACCCATCTCGCAAAATCATCATCACTTCGATTTATCAATCTCAACCGAGCCAAATCTTTCACTTCACACTCAGGAAAAGTGTTAAGCGATCTCAAGGCCTTAGCAAAATATTGAATCCCATCATATCTTTTTATCACAAACAACTTTAACTGTTCATCATACAACCAACAAATATTACCTTTCTTCGATTCAGCATAACCCTTGATATTGTAACTATTCTTGAACATCGCGGGTACCACAGGCTTCTTAGTTTAGATGAACCATTGAGCACAACGTTCTTTCCACCTAGGCTACTCCTCCCACTCAGACTCTCCCGACACATTTTCATCTTGAACTAACTTCTCTTAATCAACACTTGGAATATCATGCTCAACATTATCATCAGTTATCTCTCCTTCCTCTAACTCACTTTCGATCTCTATCTGTTCACCAATTTTCTCAATCTCACTAACAGTCAGCACATCATCACCCAACTCATCCTCATCATCCACAACCACTGTCTCACCACCTGCACTGCCTGATGGACCAGCAGACTCCCCCTGAGATGTGGAAGCCCCAAGAGTTTGTTCAGTTCTTCGCAGCTCACCACCTGCATCTTTAGATGCATTGGGATCATCGTCTCTGTCCTGTCTTTTCTTCATTCTCAGCTCATCACCTTTGCAACTAGTCTCCCCCCTGAGATGCTAAGAACTGTTTAAGAGCATCAAAGAGTTTACCGTGTTCAATGATAAGGGATGACTGAATCTAGTTCCCAGCCACGAGCCGTTGAATAGCTTGTGTCTGAATGAGGTTTATCCTTGACTGCTCAACAACAACTCTTTCAAGTGCCTCAATCCGCTCAAAATCAGACATGGTGGCATCAAACTCAAACCGCATGTGGGATACATCTTGAGCATAACGCGGTGGAATTCCAAAGCTTACTGGAATATCAGATGTAGACTGAATAGTAACCGTGGGTGGCATAGAGACGGATAACCCAGCAGTCGCTACCAGTATGGACTCAACAAATCTGGCAACCACCTCCGATGGAGTAATCGAAGGAGGTGGTAAGGAAACAATCTCTGGAGCTGACACCTGTGCCGTGGAGGGAACAGCAGACGGTGCCGACACAGCCATCGTAGCCATACTAGAGACTACCTGTAGCGGATCATCAGAATATGGAGGAAGCATAGACATATCAGTTAATGATGATGGGGCAAAGTGAACGACACTCGAATTTCACCCTCTCTTGCCTCTTTGATCTTGGCACTAAGCGATACAACTCATCCTCATAGTCTGATTCACTATCATCTGAATCTTTCTTCAGCTTACCATGGATTCTTTCTTGTGTTGCAAGAACTCTCTATGCTTCAGCAATGTCATCAGTGGAGGAATCAGATAAAGTTTCCTCAGAATCCTCCACAGAGGCAACAGTCGGGCCCACAGATGGACCAACCATAGAAACGTGTACACCAGAAACTTCAACCCCTGAGGCTTGAACTTCAGTAGTAGGATCAACTCTTTCCATATCAAAGAAACCTTGCCCTCCAAAGGCAACCTCAAGATCAACTTGTTCTTCGGGAGGTGCAACAGGGTCAACATTTGGAATTTCTTGAACAACCGCTGGTGGTTGAGGAATATCAACTTGTTGCGGGGCCGGACCATTGAAATCATCCTCTGGTGGAGCAACCAACGTATGCAGGGTTCACAAGATACCCAAATAAGGCAGTGTGCCGCAGACGAAGTTCACGCTTGCTTCGTGCACTGGATGTCCTATATTGCGCAAAAATACTCTTGTTTATACTTTTCACATAAGAGATAGGACGACGTTGTGGCAGATTGGGAGCAACATGATTGAGAATCATTTGTAAGAATCTTGGGTACATTAAGAACCGTTCCCGTGCCACGGCTCTCCGCTGACGATCAATCTCATAGAATACCATCTGACTGAAACTAAATGACTTGTTGTAAGTCAGCGCGGTCATTGCCGATTGCAATGTAGCACCCATACCATCAGATCCAGCCTTGCGACCAGACATGTACACAATCATCACGTGCATCAAGAAAATGCCATTGATCTAACAAAACCCCTTCCGTCTTTGTGAATCCTCCAACGGACCTGAATACCCCATACGAAGAAAAGCTCCGTTTCTGAAAGTAGCTAAAAACTCAGTAGGATCCTGAGTGGTTTCAACCCCGAACTGTAAGGCTTCCCTGATCTGATTAGCCGAGAACTGAACCACTTGATTTTTCACAGTAGCACGCATCACTGGTGGCTCAACCCGACAGTCGTATTCCACTATCCTCCAAAAGTCTTCAATGTTCGCAAGAGATATCGGCAGAGTAGTCGTAATAACATGGAATATACATGAACGAATGAGAAACGAGAAGATCTCTCGAAAATCCTCAGCTCCACGATTATCCGGATCCAAAGTGACATACATGTTATGACCCGGGAAGAACAGTCTCTTATCACCTCCGCCTTCATCACCACCTGTACCACCAGCACCAGCCACAACAACCATACCTGCATAAAACAAACGAGCTAAGTTAGACAAGGGTGAAATGTAGCAATTAACTTCGCTGATATGATCTCGGCGAAGTTGTGGGGCCTTAGCGAAGTTTGCAACTTCGCTGGGATAATAACTTCGCTTGGTACGTAAAGATGTAACATAGACTATAATCTAGTGTACAACACATAAGCGAAGATGGAGTTGAATGACATCTGTAGTCATGGAGCGAAGTTCGTAAGAGGGCAAAGTTAGGATCAACTTCGCCGCATAAACAGTGCCTTTACAACACCCTGTCAAACTTGAGGAATGGACAATCTGAGATTGGCAATAGGTATAATAAGGTGTGATTAAGGTCATAGACTACCATTTATCACCAAAACAGCCTCATCCCAAAGAAATCAGTGCCTTAAGGGTTTCATAGGTAAACAGATTCAAAACTGATATTGTGGAATTGATTAACAGTCAAAAGATATAAATTATGATTCCCAATCGGCTGACGAACCTTGATTGCAGACGAGAAACGAATTATAATGAGTTTGATTCAAAAGATAAGTTCGCCGAGGGTTTATGAAATAAAAGTTTGACCAGGTTTGACCTCAGTTGCCTGTTATATAGTTTTAGAAAACCTCAGGGATGAAGTTAAAATAACTTCGCCCTTTAATTAAGTTCGCTTGCTTAAGTTCGCCACAGTGGAGATAAAAATTTTCAAAGGATCAAAAACGAGTAACCAAGATTTTAAAGAGGTAAACCATAAGACAAACTTCATAACAAAAGTTAAAAAAGACTGGATCAAATTTCAGTCTTCTAGAAACCCTGCATGTTTATGAAATGATCCTAACAGGAATCATACTAATTTAGAGGCTGCCACACGGATTCATGTTCAGCGTTATTATGACATAAAGAAACAGGTTGTAGGAAGGTATAAAACTTAGTATGGTTTTCATCGCTTTTGTGATACGAATTATGTTCAATTAACCTCAAAATATATATGGACATCACTTGAGAAATTGTGATGCCTCCTATCTATTCTCAAGGCATATTTAGCTTTCCCCAGATCACCCCGATTTGACTTCGACCCGTAGTGTCTGATCAATCAATATTCATGAGTCGTCTTTCCAATACTTAGAATTTGCTTTCACTATACTCAGTTACTGTCTCATCCTTGATATTTGTGAACAGATAACCTTCGTAAGACATAACGATAATACGTTTTTTATAACATATCAGACAACTGCAAGTCCCGAATCTGGATCACTGCAAAAATATAACACAGTCTTCGTGGGGATCAAGACACTCACGGGCTCGTGAATGACTGGGTAATCACTTTTCTGCCTATCATTCAGAGAGATATATGTGGAGACATGCACATTTCAAAATGACTCTCCACAGTAAAACGAGTAGTTTTAGTTTGTATCACTTCTACTTTTACGCACCATAGAAAGCTACCATAATGTACAATGACTGTTCTAGAGTCTTTTAGGCCTAATAACTTCACCGGTTAGGCACACAAAATCAATTTACCTATCACTTTCCAAGTTGGATCAATTTTCACTTTTAACATCAATTTTGAAACTTCTTGCGAAGTTATAGACTGAAAAAGTATATGATTTCCCAAAAAAAAAATTATATTCAGACGCCCCGATCAATTCGAAGTTTTTAGATAAACGGCTATCCTGAAGATCAAGTGGATCAGCAGGACCAACCACATACGAATATGTGTCCATCTAACTAAGTATAATCGACATAATTTTCAGCGAAGGAATAAAAACTCATCATAAACCGCCCCGGTTGCTTTCAGTTATTAGGTTAATGGCTATCCTTATTGTCTACAAGTAGATGTAAGGACCAAACATATTCATGAATATGTCCTTCAAACTTAAGCTACCGACATAATTTTCAGCGATAGTGATGTTTTTTTTAAATTAAATTAAAATCACAATGAAAACATGTTACTCGAGATTGATCATCCCATTAAGCTCAACAAGGCTTTTAAAACGGGATCCGTCAAACGCTTTTGTAAAAAGATTGGCAAAATTATCCAGTGAATCAACCTTTTCAAGCACGATTAATTTCTTCTCAGCACAATCCCATATAAAATGATGACGAATGTCAATATGTTTAGTTTTACTATGTTTAACGGGATTGTTAGTTACTGAGATTGCAGCAGTGTTATCAATGCAAATAGGAGTTTGAGTGAAATTCAGACCATAATCGTGCATTTGTTGTTGTATCCATAAAACCTGGGAGTAGCAGTTCGATGATGCCATGTATTCTGCTTCGCATGTGCATATGGCTACAGAGGTCTGCTTCTTGCACTTCCATGACACCAATCTTCCTCCAAGAAACTGGTATCCACGGTTGTTGACTTCCTGTTCTGATTGCATCCTCCATAGTCAGAATCGGTGTATGCTACTAGATCCAGTTCTCCTCCTTTTGAATACCAGAGACCCAACTTAGGTTTTCCTTTAAGATACCGTAAAATCCTCTTCACTCCCTTCATGTGCGATTCCTTTGGGTTTGCCTGAAAACGAGCACAAAGACAAACTGCAAACATAATTTCAGGTCTAGAAGCAATTAAATACATTAATGAGCCTATGATCGCTCGATACTGAGTGGGATCCACATCTTCATCACTTTCAGAATCAGCACCTAGTTTGTGGTTGACACTGATTGGAGTGTCAAACGAGGTGGAATCATCCATCTTAAAACGTTTGAGCACATCGTGAACATATTTAGTCTGATGAATGAACATGCCATCCTTCTTCTGGTCTACCTGTAAGCCCAAAAGAGTGTTAATTCGCCCATGACGCTCATCTCAAACCTTTTCTTCATGATTGCTTCAAACTCCTGACGCATAGGAATTTTTGAGGCAGCAAAGATGATGTCGTCCACATAGACCTGGACGAGAAGAAAATCACTCCCGTTCCTCTTTACAAACAAAGTACTATCGATCTTTCCTCCCTCATACCCATTTTCCAGCAAGTAATCTGACAAATTTGCATACCAAGCTCGTGGGGCCTGATGAAGGCCATATAATTCTTTTAAGAGCTTGTACACATGATCAGGAAAGTCTGGGTCAGGGAAACCCGGAGGTTGCTGGACATATACCACTTCATCGACTTTTCCATTTAGAAACGCACTTTTAACATCCAACTTAAACACTTTCATCTCTTTGTGTGCAACAAAGGCCAGGAACAGTCGAATTGCCTCCAATCTTGCCACAGGAGCAAACACTTCATTATAGTAAATTCCTTCTTGTTGGTTAAACCCTTTGACAACTAATCTTGCCTCGTTACGAATAAGTACCCCTTTCTCATCTCTTTTGCATTTGAATACCCACTTCGTACCGATTGCATTCACATTTCACGGCTTTTCAACTAAATGCCATATTTCCATTTTGTCAAACTGAGCCAGTTCTTCCTGCATGGTTCAATCTAACTGATGAAACAGGCATACGAGCATTCATTCATAATACCAGTGTCTTTAATGCTTGCATACACACATGTGTTCTCCTCCAAATTCTTCTGGTACGCACACCATCCGAAGGATTACCGATCACATTCTCCAAAAGATGATTCTTGTGGATTCTAGTAGTTTGAACAGGACCAACTTCTAGATCATTCTCAAGATTCGAAGAGAGTTCATCTGAGTTGTGTTGAGTGTGAAACGGATTGAAAAAATCATTGTCGCTCGAGACAACTGGAGTTTCAACCGCACTTGACGTGATAGGTTGGTTTTCATTACCCTGGGGACGATGCACAATGACCTCTTCTTCATAAAATAACATCTGAGTGGTCATTCTCTCATCTATGTCTGCAAAATCCATGTAAGGTATATTAAAAGATTTAAATAGTTTATCATAGTCGAAAGCCTCTGCTGGTCCCATGCTAGGCTTTGGTGATTTGTAACTAGTAATGTCAGTGTTACAGACTGTCACACCCCGACCAAAGGCGGCGGAACATGCCGGGGTGCAACGTGATTGGACAAATACACAAGACACTATTTAAAGTGAAAATATTCATTTAACTCATTTTATTTCAACAAATCAATAAACAACACATCTCATCCACACAAACAAGTTGAATACAAGTAGCAATTATATTGTTTGTTTTACTAATATTCTAATAGTCTTGGTAACGTTTTCATCAAGTCCTCGAGTCAACAAAAGTCAAACCTGTAAAAATAAAGTTTGTCAACACAAAGGTTGGTGAGCAATTCATAAGTTTGAGCATATAACTATATAGTAATAAAAAGCCACAAAACTTGTATACAAAACAATAAATAAAAGCAACAACTTGGATAAAATAGTTGTCGCTAAACAAGTTAGCGACACTTAGCTATAAGGGGATGCCAAATAGTCTAGGATTTTATTGACAATTGCTAAACACATTAGCACCACCTAGCTACAAGGGGTTGCCAAGTAGTCTAGGATTTTATAGTTATCGTTAATTGCATTATTTTAACGAAACCTTGCCATGAGGGGTTGCCAAATGGTCTAGGATTTATAGTTCCACCATCCAAAAGCGATAACACATGGACAAATAAGCATGTAAGCATAGAACACCAAATCGAGCAATTATTTAGGTAAAGTATACAATCACGCTTGTGGGTTTAAGATTCAAGTAAATAAAGTATTTAGTTTGATAGGTATGAAATGTCACCCCAAAACTAAAGATGGAAAACGGGGTATGAAAGCACTCACCTCGATTAACGAATCGGGAAAAATAATAAATGATCAACATATATAAAGCTTGTGAACGATACGAACGAATCCGACTTGAAAGCTAATTGAAAACGAATAAATAAAATATATTAATGAACTTGAACTTTAGATGAAATTATATTTGAAACAATAAACGAGAAGGTTCGATTGTTACTCGGATTACCGATTAATTTGTTATTGATTAGAGACTCGTACTTAATTGGTAATTTAAAATAAAATAATATTATTTTATTAGGCTTTTAAATAACTAAACCAATATTAAATAGAAACGAGACGGGTTTTAAATCAAGAGCTCGGATGTATAAAAATGAACCGATAATAAAGCTTATAATAATATTATTAATAATAAGGGTAGTAATGATAATAATAACTTTAGAACATGTTATATATATATGTATATATATATATCAAGATATACTAGTAGTAGAGCCCGCGCGTTGCGGCGGGATACGAGATTGGGTTGGTAGGGGATTGCTACGTTATTGTACTACTTTGCGGTGGATTGTTTGGTTTATAAAACGATCAAATTACCTAAAACGCCCGGGGGCAGTGTAGGAGGCGTTATTTTTTCCTTTTTTTTTCTTTTGGGGGGGGGGGGGGGGTTGAGGGGACAAAATCACTACCCATTGTCTTAGGGTTTATGTGAGTCCAATCAATGCAAAATAAACATAATAAACCTTATTAAAACCTCAATTGAGAGGTTACAAAAACGGATGCTCGCTAGGCCCTTGTAGTTGTCCACAAGCAAACAAATATAGCAACAACAATATTACTTGAAGGAGAATCAATTGCGTTTTCAATTGATATTTTATGCATATAAAACATACTTTGGATGATTTCCAACAGATGGCAATAGTAAAAGATCATATTGGATAAACACGAAGATACAATGACCAAAATGGGAGCCATTTTAGCTTCTGGAATTCTTGATGCTGGTGGAAGACACGTCAAGTAAAATTACTTTCCAAAACAAAACATGACAAATGATTGCAGCTATTTAGGTAGAAAATTCAAAGGGCAAAGCCATTAACCACCCATTACAACAGTCTTGGCTAGCAAAGCTACTGACGATGGTCCAAAATTCAGTTGACACTTTTTGTGACATTGTCTGCAGAGTCTATATCTGGAGTTGGGATTTTCATGATTCAAATGTGAAAGTATGTTTACCTCTATAACTTCTTTTGTAAGCATCTAAAATAAATACAATTCACATGTTCACAATTTGTTATTTGGAACACAACACCCATGAGAGACTAAAAAAGTCAACACACCTTTGAATTGCCTCGTAGTTATAATCTGTACATACCCCTACCAGCACAGTGTTTGAGCCTCTCTCGCAACACAACAGAAAAAAAAATCAGAAATCTAAAATCAAAAACCAAATATTAATTCTAAGAACATAAATTAGTTTCAAAGAAAGTACACATTTTCACATGGTCTGATTTGGCCCATTTAACAAGTTCACTTTTATTTTCTTTTCATTGTTTATGTTCATTCAGGTTCATGAACCGGTTTGTTTAACACACCTTTGAATTGCCTCGTAGTTTATAATCTGCACATACCCCTACCAGCACAGTGCTTGAGCCTCTCTCGCAACATACTGAAAAAAAAATCAGAAATCTAAAATCAAAAACCAAATATTAATTCTAAGAACATAAATCAGTTACAAAGAAAGTACATATTTTCACATGGTCTGATGTGGCCCATTTAACAAGTTCACTTTTATTTTCTTTTCATTGTTCACGTTCATTCAGGTTCATGAACCATTCGTTTATACTATTAACAAACGAACATACTATTAATAAACGAACAAAGAGAAAAACACCTAATGTGTTTGTTTATGTGCAATCGCTCGATTAATGTTAAACGAACATGTCAAGTTCGTGCTCATTAAATTCGCTCATCATTTATCAAGAACCACATACTTATTATCAGCTCTAACTTTACTTTTTAGTTTATTTTTTTTATTACTTTGGTTTGATGTTTTCTTTAATCAAGTAGAGTTACAAATTACAATAATTCTTATTTTGCAGCCATTTTGGATACTATGGAGTGTTAGGGGGAAGTGACGGTCCTGGAGAAATAGGCTATGTTTTTTATTTAAAGATTTGAATGTTTTTGAAAATTTTTTGTTGTTTTTGCTGTTAATAGTTGTTTTGGAGGCTAAATAATGATATGAAGTCTGAACTACCAGATCTTAACTTCAAAATTTTTTTTTCGTATTCAAGTTCATCCTGTGTTATAGAAACATCCAAACGATTTACAATGAAGTGGCAGGTAAGCGGGCAACAAGCTGCGCCGCAACCCCCTTTTGGATAGCAAACCCAATCCGACTAAAAACAAAGTTTTGATTCTTATGGGCTGATACGTTACTATACACAACTTTCTGAACCCTATTCAAAAGGTCCACGGCATCCGGAGCTAAGAAACCAAATGTGTCAAAGGCGAAGGGGATAAACACGTGTTGATTCTCCAAACAAGCTCTCTCGTGTTTAGCAACCTTGCCCGATGCCTCCTTTAATGCTGCCTGGCCTGCTACAAATCCAGTGTCCCTGTTCCCAACAAGAGGGGACACTCCTGTGAGGTCAACACAAGCGTGTTTTCCCCCTACCCACCCAAAAACAAGTATATCGGCCGGTCGTAATGTAGATCTTCCTTCTTGAGGATCCGTAAGAAAGTTTACGGGGGCTTCCTTTTTAGCCGAAATTCCGGCTCGTTTAAGAACATCGCATAGAACATCCCTCACCAAATCATATCTGCACTTAAACCCAGGCAACTCTTTGCAGTGAACCGCATGCTCGCAAAAGAATCCAAACAAACCTTACGGCAAACCGGGCACGGCTCATCTACCGGACACAAAGGGATCATTAACCGATACTTCAGGATGGCCCGGTACTCCAAAGCCGACATATGTTGGCCCAATCCTTCAATAGGGAGAACACTTAAGAAATCTTGAGCCCGAGGAGCCCGAAGACACTCAAACACCGCTTTCTGACGAGGGGATAAATCAAACTTCATTTCCAAATTCTTGATGAATCCACTATAAGGGCACTCGCCAAAGCATGTTGGGCTTTAGGGGGGCGGTGTCTTTATTAGAGAAACCGCTAATGTCAAAATCGGGAAGTGAAATGTGCAACCGATCTATCGCATTCCCATAATCGGAGGCAAACCCATCAATACCACAACCTTGAAGAATGTGGTCTTGCAATTCTCAAGATTGCGCCCTCGAGGCCACAAACGCATAAGTAGAAACGTCTGAAGCTGAACATAAACCCAAACCTCCAAAACGAGTCGGAAGTGATACCAACCTCCATTGAAAATCTCCAAAGAAAGGACCACCACAAACCACGATGTCCTCAATCGCCCCCGAAGGCCATTGTCAAACACAGAAACTACTTCCCCTACATACACAGGTTGGCATGTTCTGAGACCAAACAACAACTTTCCAACTCCCATACATGAGCGGAGCAAAAGTAGCTCGCATTGAGGGCCCCGCAAATGCGGGAGATAGCTCATCAACTCCACAGCTCGCGAAGCCCTTTTCATAGCAAGTTCACTGATGAACCCGGCATCCCGGCTAACGGCTCCCCGAGGAGTTTCACACCTAGCACCGGTCATCCAATCTCACAGGGAAACACCCCCTCCTGCACCTTAACCCCATTGCACGACGGCCAAAATACTTCGGTTTTCTTAATATTAAGTTCAAGGCCCAGGCGGGGATTTTCCGACCTGATAATATCTAAAGCTTTGGCAACCTCTTTAGAGTCCCCAATAATTGTACCATCATCTAGGTACCAAGCATGAAAGAGAAGCTTACAGGAACTATGGACTAGATGAATAAGTGGGTGCAGAACTAAGGCGAAAAGAAGAGGTCCCAAAGGGTCCCCTTGCTGAACCCCAGTGGTGGACCAAATATGGCCATCCCCCACATATAGTCTGGCCGGTTGCCCATACAAAAAGTTCACCCATAAGGAAATAGATGGGCATCGGGCCCGAACCTCATTCAGAAGGGCAGTCCTATCCACCAAGTTGAAGGCATTACAAAAATTAATAGTAAGCATAGCCATTAACCCATAAGAATGGAACTTACTTAAAAACCTGTTCGGGCAATGAAGAACGGCCTCTGCACCACTAGGGACTCCCACCCCAAACTGAAAGTCGCACAGGTATTTAGTAATGTCTTTCCCAACACCCCTCATAGCCACCTTAGAGATCAATCTTCTCCAAATGGCACCTACGGCAATGAACTCTGCCAAAACCCTTGGGCATCTCCCCCCCCCAAACATAAATTAACCATCGCAGTAGTAGCCCAACAGTGATCGGCGACCCCTCTCCACAAAATGCATCCAAAATATGTTGTGCCCTCAATCCATCTCGTCCGCATGACGTCCCTTTAGGGAAGGATTTAATGCATCCAAGCACAAAATCCTCATCAACAACAAGAGGAGGCTCAGAAAGCAATGAAGCAGGCATAACCGGCGGGAAAATTGGGATGCTTAGCCACTAACGCTTTCAATGGTGCAACCCCTGAAGAGCATAATACTTTAATGGCGGCAGTAAAATGCCCCTCCGCCACTTTTTGTAAACATTGTTTCACATTGGCGCATACCACAACGTCATCGTGCTTAGCGAGAGGCTCCCCATAACTCGAGGTCACCCCTATAGGTGTGGAAAAAGGGATAAAATAAGCGCATCAAAACCAACCTTAGCACCCCAACTTGTTAGTTCTTGTTGAATACTCTGACATTGCAAAGACTTTCTATTACCGGACCTGTGCTCCTGACGTTTAGAAGGTCTGAAAACACGCAGCGTGCACCGCGGTAACAAGAAAAGTTTCACCCATGCCTCAACAGAGTCTGGCATAGCAACCACCTTACCCAGAGCCGCAGTTAACGCTTGGGCAAATGCCATACGACAACTATGAGGGATGCTCTTAACATTTGTGATAGGAAGAGAGAAGACGCGGTCAAGGAGAACCTCATCCACCACTATCCCTCCCAAGGGAGCAACATCCCTCATAACATGTGTTTATCAATCCCCACAATAAACTCCTCCACAGCTCCCACACCCTCGTTGTACTTGGTGACTCCATCAGCATGATGACACGTCCGTTTAAGGTCATTTGGACGCATACACACCCCACATAGCCACTGGTCCGAGGCCTTAAAAGCCTCCCCAACCGAAATAAATAAATCACAATCCGTGGAAATGGCGTCCCGTAGGGTCCCTTTCCGCTCATCCGACGACAAATGAAGTCGTTTGATATACGCCATTAACCGAGAGATCCCCCTTGACCCCGCCCGTCCATCCGGGCAACAATGGAACCCCCTAAAAGGACATGATATGAAGGCAACAATCCAAGTTTGCAAATAGGTTGTTTTGGAGGCTAAATAATGATATGATATGAAGGCTAAATAATGTTATATCTAGTATGAAACTAACTATTTAACCTAAAGAGCCAACTGCACTACAACCTTAAGCAAATAACACCAAGTTTGCAAAAAAATAAATAATAAATAAATAAATAAAAATAAAAGAAGATTTCTAATAATTGCAGCTCTTAATTAATCAGAAACACATAACATAATTATAAGCTATTGCATTCGTTGAGCATGATTAGTTTTCAAGAAATCCAAATTGAAGGTTTCAAATCAACATCAAACCTTGTAGTTGAAGCGTTTGATCCACATTGTTGCTCTTCTATGTGCACTACTCCTCTTCCCATATTAAATCAAAGCAAGTGCCTTGTATACAAGAAACAAATGGCTTCATATTATTCTTGTGGTTCAAACAGATTATACAAAGTTTCCAATGTGAATTTGTGATTTGAATTAAACAATGCCTAAACAGATTATACAAAGTATATCTTTTTAGTTTGTTTGACCCAATTGGCCAGGTAAAAAGTATATAAAAGCATGAGTTTGGTCTTAGTAATCCTTGCTTGGATATTCGGTTAACTCCCAAACACAAACTAATAAGAAATCCCTACCATAAAATAAATCACACGAAATTTGAAAAGCAATAAATAACCAAATGAATTGTTGTAACTAAAATGTTAAATCTAGAAGACTTTTTTACAAGGGAAAAAAATGTAGAATCTTAAATCTAAAAGAAATTTTTTCAAGTACATGAGGTCATACAGGGTGAGTTATCAGTGCCCACTGGTGAATCACTTGAGCCGTAATACATTTTCGGTGCCATAGAGCTAGACCGGTACAGATTAAGACCAAATTAGGAATACACAAGAACATTTACCTTACAAATAACAGTCAGACCTCAATCCCAAAACACTTCTATTCACAATTGATGGTTCTTGGGAATCAGTTGAGTTTTCAAAAATTGATAAGCCAATAATTGTGGAAGCAATCTTAAAGGTGTAGGAGCATTTTCTTCATGTTTGAGTATCCATTAGTTTCTTAACCTTAAATAAATCATAAAAAAAAATAAAGATTAAAATCAATTTCAACAACAATAAAACACAATGCAAAAAAAAGAAACTCTCACAGGCATTTCATCAAATACCTAATGTGCCTTTCAACACTAAAATATAATCGGTCTTCCATTAGTATTAAGCATAATGTTAACTATTACTCTAAAAACAAACAAATCAATAAGCTCTGCTAGACGGATAGAGACTTGATAATATTCATGTTTCAGTAGACCAAGGAAATTGTATTCAAATAGAAACAACCCAGCTGAGATGAAACACAATATGTAGCAAATACAATTAAGGCCCAGAGACAATTTTACCTTGCTAGGTGAGAGAATTAGATCAATTCAAACCGATTGAAGCTAGGATTCAATTTGTGATTTTGTTGATGGAAGTGGATGATATTTATATACGAACATACATCACTTCAATCGTCTGCATTAAATATATCAATTCAATGGGTTGAATCGTTTGTATTCAATCGCGAAATAGGTGAAGCATAGTGTGTAAATGAGAAATTAGGGCATGACGATTATTATTATTTTTCCAACTCGATTCCGACGAAACCGGGTATACCCTAACCGGTAGACGTTAGTTACGTCATGTGAAATATCGGGTACATGAGTTACCATGGTAATTATACGAGAATACATGGTTCGTTGTATTGATTGTATGTGAATATATAACTCACCGTATTGAATATGCGATCAAACGATCGATAGTTATTGAAACCCGAACGAATCGGGAATTACATTATAGACGAAATATATGATGTTTACGAAGTATTAAAGCTTCGGGATAAGTGAATTGTAGCACAGAAAAAGGATTTCGATTTATTAGTACGTCGGTACGATAAACGAAACCTTTAATACCAAACCGAGCAAGAGACGATCGATCAAGCCGAAAAAGATGCGTAATAACTAATAATATGACGTTTCGAGTTAATAATTGCCATGGTTTAAGTTTTTAAATCGGTTTTATATAAATTTTATTTTTAAGCCGAAAAACAACCATTTTGGCCTCGTTGTAAACCGAATTAAACGTTTAACCGAGAAACGAACTGAACCAGATTATCCAAAACATTATCCGGATTACGAGAATCCAAACATGTGGCCAAGATTGAACATGTGGGTCCCACCCCACACATCCAAACTTCCGATCGGCCTAAGGCCTTTATTATCTTTTTTTTTTCTTTTTTCAAACAACAATCATCCATCTTCATCCAATTCTCTCCAATCCTCATCCAAAAACCCGAGATTTTAGCAAGATCAACGAGGTAAAGACCGAGTTATAATCGTTTTCATAGTTCTTTCTCGAGTTAGTTACAAGAAAATGAGGTTTCAAATGAAAAATGGGTGAAAACCCGAGATGAAACCGATTCTTGCATGATCAAGTGATGTATACAAGTTATACAAGGGATCTTGGTCCAAGAAAAGAGTTAAAAGAGTCGAAAACGAATTTTTACGGTTAAATCTTTGTTTTAGTATCATAACCGTAACCATGAATGAAATGGCTTGATCGTGAGTGTAACTTGCTTGGTATTGTGGTATGTTGTTTGTAGGCTCTGTATTTAGTGGTAGATAAGGCGGAAAGATGAGTTTGTAGCTTGTAGTGGCGGAAAACGAAAGGTATATTCGGTTTTTGTCGGTGTATGTGTTTTTGGACAGATTGTTGGTCGTTTAGAGTTAGGTCACGAAATTTTACAGAGGTGTTAAACACATGGAAATATGAGTTCTGTGAATTTTTGGTAATTTTTGGATGAAGGATGAATATTTGGTGAATTTAATGCTCGGTTTTGGCCAAAAATGGTGAAAAATAGTTAAATCTCATGAAAAATTCAGGAAAATTGTGGATAAGCTTTTCATATCATGTATAAGTCACACACAAAATTTGAGGTCCGTTAGAGAAGTCGAAGTAGGCTTTTCGGTTAAACGAGTTCTAGGGATTTCTAGCTCGGCTTTAGTAAAAATGGCATTTAAAAGAAGATTTTGGTTTTGGAAAAATTACAGGGGACTATGTGGATGGCAGGGGACATCCAGGAGAAATTTGGGATTTTTCTAAGATCGTTTAGTATTTACGACATATTTAGTGTTTAAATGGTGTTTAAAAATAGATAAGTAAATTTTAAATATAAGAATTAATTCTGGAAATATTTTTATAAAATTCCCCACTGTTAAAAAGTGATTTGTGCAAATTTTCAAGATCCGAGAGTAAACGGATAATTATTTGTGCTAATTATCAAACTTCTAAAGTAAAACGCGTAAACCGGTGTAGTTCGCTTAAGCGAGCTGACTGGTGTACAAAAACCCTAAAAATGAACTATTTTCATATAAATGAGCTAAACAAGTAAAAATAAATCATCCGAAAATAATTCGGATGATTTGAGTAATTTTAATCTATTTTAATAGTTTCCGGTACGCCAAAGACGGAAACGGGTCCCGCGGCCAATCGGGACGTCTAAACCGAGCTATAATTTCACATCTTTAATTAAATTATCCGTCAACCACTATTTTCGGGTCGTGTGTGACCAAACTCATTTTGAAACATAAAAACGGATAACAGTGCTAGGCACGCAAAACGAGAAAAACGACTAATAGTAGTTGTGACCTTGGAACTCTAAACGACATCACAATCTGAGTCCAGAGAAGTGTTTCTGGGTTAACCTTGCCCCCAGAACGGGTACAGTGCTGGGTTGACAGTGTCCCCAGGTGTACCGATTGATAAGATTAAAGATTATATAAACAATAATTGTATAATAATGATCGTAGGGATCATATTACAGATTGGACGAGTTAACTGATATTGATTGTTGTTACCTACTTGCATGTGCTAAGGTGAGTTTTCACGAGCCACTTTTACTGAACTGTTTTAAATATTTTCCTGGGGCGGAAAGCATGTTTTTATCAAAATAATTAAGTACGTGCTGAAAGCATGGAAATGAATGTATTTATATAATGTTTAATGTACGGGAATCGTACGGTAATGTATTGAAATGGTAATTGTTTGAGTTGTTAATATTGTAAGGTCCCGCAACAGTTTCTGGGGTAACAGAGTTCCCAGAGGTTATTGGAAGTATGTTTCTGGGGTAACAAAGTTCCCAGAGGTTATTAAATGTGTTTCTGGGGTAACAGAGTTCCCAGAGGTTATTGGAAGTGTGTTTCTGGGGTAACAGAGTTCCCAGAGGTTATTGGAAGTATGTTTCAGGGGTAACTGAGTTCCCAGAGGTTATTAAATGTATTTATGGGTTGACAGTGTCCCCAGATAATATTATGTTGTGATATGGATTTATCATGGTTTACTAAAATTGTGAAACTCACCAACTATTCGTAGTTGACCCGTTTTCTCACATGCTTTTCAGGTACAACTAAGATAAAGTGATTGATTACGTGCTAAGTGCTTAATGTGTGTAAGGTTTGCGTGCTGGACGTTAGGATACATTATAGCAGTTAGAATTATGAACCGTATTGTATGATGTGTGTATCACCTAGACGGTAATGAAAGATGAGATAATGTAATTTTGAAGTATATTAATGCATTCGGTTTTCTTTATAAACAATGTGGTTGATATCAGAGGTGTCTGTCGCATCCCGTGTACGTTTCCGCTGCGGTTACGGGGTGTTACAGAACTTGGTATCAGAGCCATTGGTTATAAAAGAATTAGGATGTCTTTAAAAGATACCTAAAATATAACCAGTAGCTCAAGTGTTATAGGATCTGAATATCAACTAATAATTTATAGTGACGAGGTCTGGATGAACTTGGATGGACAAGTGAGTTATTATGGTCCGGAACATAATAACAGACTCGTCCGCACGAGGGAATTCAGGGGAAGTCACGGGGTACATTAATAGGTAAAAATGGCAACATATGTGTACAGTATATAATATTATTTATATGTGCTAATGTGTATATATATATATACGTGTGCATATCTTGGGGGTTCAAGTATTGGGAAATAAGACCCGGATAAGGAACCGGGGGATGTGATAATAAAAAGTACCGAGGATGCTGAAATTTCTAGAGCATCGGTGGGTGATAAGTCGGACTTATCGGGTTATAGTTATGATGGTACCAAGTCAAATCTCCCGTTTGACATTAACCAGAAATGTCTAGTAACCGTCACTCCCAACCAAAAAAAAAAAAAAAATTGAAAAATCCCATACCCTACCAACACCGGTACCGCCTATTCTAATAACTTCCTATGTTATCCTTACATCCGTTAGATGTTTACACCCGTGTATGCTCGAATAGAATGATTACCTATACACAAAGAAGTGTTGGAGTCATTATAGCATAGTTGGTTGTTTGTTCGTAGGAGGTATACTGTGTATGCCGGATATACGAATAAACACGGATATTATAACTCCGTGGTATGTAATCGTTTGGTGCTCACGGTGAGCATGTATCGGTTATGCTGACATGCAGACGGATATTGAAATCAAGCATATTAAACATTGATCTTTGTTGAGAAGATCTCTATGTCAGTTGGTGACAAGGGTTATAAAACGTATTTAAAAGTTAACAGACGTCAGGTTAAATCCGTATGTTGTTATATTATGGGACATATATGTATACTAGATGCGGGTATGTGTAATTTGTATGATAATATTTGGGGTGTATGTGTACCTGTTGTTATGATTGAGCTGGTAACGAGTTATACAGTGAGATTAGTATTGGTTACTGCGTACGGGAAGAGTACGGCAGAATGACATAAAAAGAGTAACTCCAATGATGGAGATTGATATGATTCAGTTGATTGCTCAAGGATAGCAGATGATGATACCGAATGTAGTATCACAGATCACTGCTAGTGTTGATGCAAATGTGATCACAGACTTATAGATCGAGCAATCACATGATTATGAATATTTCAATTCTTAGTGTTATTACTAAGAGTGTTAATGTACCACCAAATACTATTATGACTACAAGTATTAGTTATAAACTAAACATGAATAGTAGTCGTAACGAATTAGATCCGGTATGAAGGATATGTTTATCGGTTGTGTTAAAGGGATTATTAATGGGTTACTGTTGGTAAAGGGAGGAATAAATTAGCGAGTGGATAGAAAAGATCGAAATGGTTAAGGATATTGGTAAGAGTCTAGAATATTGTGTAGTGAAATATGCTACAGATATGTTGTTAGATTATGTGGTATCGTGATGGAACACGATGGTACAAAAATTATAGTTGGAAAATTATTACTCAGATGATATGGTCAGGATTTAAAATTCTTGTGCTAGAGTATTTTTATTCGAGTAATTAAACTCAGAGATTGAAAACTGAGCTATGAAAGATAGAAATGTTGTGTGCTGATCACTTAGAACACGCAAATCGTTTGAAGGAATTGTCATGTCTGGTGACATGGCTAATTACTCCTGAAACAAAGCAAAGTGAGTGCTAGATTGGGGACTAACTCCATCGATAAGGAGTATAGTCAACCCTGTAAAATATATACAACCTTTGGAAGGGTTGTGGCACAAGCCAGCATTGATATATTTGACTTTATGGGAAGTGGAATGGAAGGACGTTAGGTGAGACGTCGAGTGTTAAAGAAGGGAAATGATAAAAGTATAGTGCAAGATAGACTTGTGAATAAGTAGGTATGTCCTACAACCCAGAATTATACTAAGACTAGTTCTGGTGTGAAACCATGAACCGCATAAAGGGTCCTTCCCTAAATGTAGAAAATATGGTTATCGGCAGGAAGAAGAATGTCGAGTGATAGTAGGCCACAGGTGTGGTAAAGATGGAAGTAATGCCCCAATTGTAGAACCAATTGAAGCCATGTGAACCGGCAACCCCAACCCATTCGTGTACAACCACTCCGAACCCAACAACTTCAATAATAATCCATCCAAAGAAATCAAATTATGCCAAACAGTTGTACTTGCTATGAATGTGGCAGTACAGAACGTTTCAAAAGAAATTGCCCAAAGTTGAACCAAGGTGTCGTTGGAAGATGAACCTCATGACAAGCATCAACCTCTGATCAAGCAAGGAGCCATGCTTTTGTGAGTAAATTGAATAAAGCACGGCATGATCCAAAGGTGGTGTTAAGTATGTGGTAGTTTTAAATCAATAGACTTCAGTGATAATTGTTACGGTCGTCGATAGAAGTTAGTTCCCGTTAACCTCCTATTATTGGGAAAGATACCGATTAAGTGAAATTATAGAACCCTATACTGTAGAATCGCTAACGGTAAATCCCTAATGGTTAACTAAATTGTACGGAATTGTCCTATTATTCTGAACGATTAACCTTTCCTTATTGACCTACAACCAGTAAAGCAAAGAAGTTTTGACGTAATGGTTAGCATGGATTGGCTAACTCAACATGAAGTAGAAATCAAATATGAAAAGAAGATGATTAGAAGGAGAAACACATATATATAGAAATATATATGTGTTGGGTACGGAAAAATATATAACATACAGAGAAAAGTGTACGGTATTATGTTGCCACTCAAATCTCATCGTGAGATGTTATAATATTTACGACAAGAAGACGTGGTGTATTTGACAAACGTGATTGCCAAAGTATTTAAAAGAAAACATAAAGAAGATATCCCGGTGGTGCGCAAATTTCCACAAGTTTCCCCAGAAGAACTCCCTGGATTACCGCCAACCCGACAGGTCGAATTCAGAATCGATGTAATGCCTCAAGCTGGCCCTGTTGTTAAAGCATCCTGCCGACTTGCACCGTCTGAGATGCAAGGATTATCCAATCAGTTACAAGGATTGCTGGATAAGATTTTATACGACCTAGTTAGTCACCATGGGGTGCACCAGTTTTAATTGGGAAATGAAGGACGGAAGTGTTAGGATATGTGTTAATTAGGGAGAATTGAATAAAGTGACGATCAAGAGTAGGGGCTCACTTCTTCGAAGTGAATGATCTATTTAACCAACTGCAAGGGACGATTTATTTTTAGAAAAATTGAACGTGGATATAGTTATCACCAAATGAGAGATCCAAGAGGAAGATGTTGCAACAACAGTGTTTCGGACTCGCTACGGCCATTATGAATTCTTAGTTATGCCTTTCGGGCTAACAAATGCGCCGGCAGCATTCATGGAACTCATGAACCGAGTCTGTAACTTTATTTTGACAAATTTGTCATAACATTCATTGATGATATTTTAATATATTCGCAACGTAAAGAAGAGCACGAGCGACGGATAAGAAAAATTGTGGAAATGTTAAAGCAAGAGGAGTTGTACGCGAAATTTTTGAAATGTGATTTTGAATAAAGAATGCATAATCCCTTGGTCATGTTGTAAAGCAACAAGGATTTCACATAGGACCAAATAAGATAGAAACCATTAAAATTGTGCCAAGCGCCGATTTTAAGTCTCCCCGATAGAGACGTTGGTTTTGTCGCGTATTGTGACGCATCGCGTAAAGGGTTAGGATGCGTGTTGACGCAGTATATTAAGGTTATAGCCAATGCTTCCCGACAGTTAAAAGTACCCGAGTAAAATTACACTACTCACGACTTAGAACTGGGAGCGGTTATCTATGCACTTGAAATGTGGAGACATTGTCTCTACGATACGAAGTACACCATCTTCACTGATCATAAAAGTGTGCATCACATGTTCGATCAGAAAGAACTAAATATGAGGCAACGAAGATGGGTTGAGTTGTTAAAAAATTAAGACTGTGACATCCGTTACCACCCGGCAAGGCTAACGTCGTAACCGATGTCTTGAGTAGGAAAGATCGGGTTAAGCCATTGCGAATGAGGGCGTTGGGGATGATAGTCCAGTTGAACCTTCGAACCTGATTCGAGTCGCTCAACGTGAGGCATTGAAAGAGGAACAATTGGAAAAGAAGGAACCTTACGGCATTGAGAAGAATTTCGAACAGCGCGTGGACGAAATTCTCTACTTCAAAAATCGGGTTTAGATCCCGACCCTCCATGACCTTAGTGAATTAATCATGGACGAAGCGCATAGATCAAAATATTCCATACATCCGGGATCGGATTGGACTATTGATGATACGAATATCTGAAAAGACTTTGTTAATGACCGAGAGTGGAGAAAGATATGGTTACGTATGTTGGTGAAAGTTTAAGTTATACAAGAGATAAGGCTGCATACCGAAAACCCTTGGGAACGCCATAATGACAGAAAATTCGCCAATGATAGTGGGAATAAATTACATTGGATTTCGGGATGCAAATTCCCAAGATATATCAAAGGCATGAGGAAAATTGGGTAATCGCGGATCGATTAACCAATCCTCGCATTTCATTCCAATCTATGACGATTACCACAATGAATTCTCGCCCAAATTCATGATGTTGAAATGGTAACTCGTCGTGGAGTACCATTTTCAATGATCTCAGATCGAAATAGTCATCCTACTTCCATTATTGGAAGGAGGGGAAGGAAGCATCGAGAGCTTGAAGCTTTCTATAGGTGAAGCAGTTATCTCCAATTTGTTAAATTGAAATTGGGCGTCGATCGAGCCATAAGATTTGAATTGACCCGAGAAACAATCAATCGGATTTATAATATTTAAGGTAAGTTGAAAGCAGCGCGAGATTGGCAAAGGATTTATGCCAGCATTCAAAGGAAACCATTGGCACTGGAAAGAGGTGACAAGGTATTTTTTTTTAGGCATCACCTTAGAGAGGTGATATGAGGTTTGGCAAAACCGAAAATAACTCCGTAATATATTGGACCTCATGAAAGTGTTTCCATGATTGGTCATTTAGTTTATCGATTAAAGTACTATACATGATGTTTTGCCATGTATACGGATTGAAAAGTGCCTAAGCAATGAGGCAACGAAAGTACTAGTAATAGAAGTACTCATCAAAGACATACTTGATATCGTAACTAATTCCGTAGAGATAGTAGACGGGAAAAACTAAACAGTTTGGACATACCAAGCTTTAATAATTAAGTTTAAGTGGAATTCACTGCGAGGACCAGATTATACTTGGTAACGCAAGGGTGAATTCTGAAGGAAAAACCCCCCCCCACCTTTCTCTCGAAAGGAGATAGTGGGCGTGTAAAATTTCGAGGACGAAATTTCTTAACGGGGGGAGAATGTAACGATTCCGACGAAACCAGGTATACCCTAACCGGTAGACGTTAGTTACGTCATGTGTAATATCGGGTACATGAGTTACCATGGTAATTATACGAGAATACATGGTTCGTTGTATTGATTGTATGTGAATATATAACTCACCGTATTGAATATGCGATCAAACGATCGATAGTTATTGAAACCCGAACGAATCGGGAATTACATTATAGACGAAATATATGATGTTTACGAAGTATTAAAGCTTCGGGATAAGTGAATTGTAGCACAGAAAAAGGATTTCGATTTATTAGTACGTCGGTACGATAAACGAAACCTTTAATACCAAACCGAGCAAGAGACGATCGATCAAGCCGAAAAAGATGCGTAATAACTAATAATATGACGTTTCGAGTTAATAATTGCCATGGTTTAAGTTTTTAAATCGGTTTTATATAAATTTTATTTTTAAGCCGAAAAACAACCATTTTGGCCTCGTTGTAAACCGAATTAAACGTTTAACCGAGAAACGAACTGAACCAGATTATCCAAAACATTATCCGGATTACGAGAATCCAAACATGTGGCCAAGATTGAACATGTGGGTCCCACCCCACACATCCAAACTTCCGATCGGCCTAAGGCCTTTATTATCTTTTTTTTTTCTTTTTTCAAACAACAATCATCCATCTTCATCCAATTCTCTCCAATCCTCATCCAAAAACCCGAGATTTTAGCAAGATCAACGAGGTAAAGACCGAGTTATAATCGTTTTCATAGTTCTTTCTCGAGTTAGTTACAAGAAAATGAGGTTTCAAATGAAAAATGGGTGAAAACCCGAGATGAAACCGATTCTTGCATGATCAAGTGATGTATACAAGTTATACAAGGGATCTTGGTCCAAGAAAAGAGTTAAAAGAGTCGAAAACGAATTTTTACGGTTAAATATTTGTTTTAGTATCATAACCGTAACCATGAATGAAATGGCTTGATCGTGAGTGTAACTTGCTTGGTATTGTGGTATGTTGTTTGTAGGCTCTGTATTTAGTGGTAGATAAGGCGGAAAGATGAGTTTGTAGCTTGTAGTGGCGGAAAACGAAAGGTATATTCGGTTTTTGTCGGTGTATGTGTTTTTGTACAGATTGTTGGTCGTTTAGAGTTAGGTCACAAAATTTTACAGAGGTGTTAAACACATGGAAATATGAGTTCTGTGAATTTTTGGTAATGTTTGGATGAAGGATGAATATTTGGTGAATTTAATGCTCGGTTTTGGCCAAAAATGGTGAAAAATAGTTAAATATCATGAAAAATTCTGGAAAATTGTGGATAAGCTTTTCATATCATGTATAAGTCACACACAAAATTTGAGGCCCGTTGGAGAAGTCTAAGTAGGCTTTTCGGTTAAACGAGTTCTAGGGATTTCTAGCTCGGTTTTAGTAAAAATGGCATTTAAAAGAAGATTTTGGTTTTGGAAAAATTACAGGGGACTATGTGGATGGCAGGGGACATCCAGGAGAAATTTGGGATTTTTCTAAGATCGTTTAGTATTTACGACATATTTAGTGTTTAAATGGTGTTTAAAAATAGATAAGTAAATTTTAAATATAAGAATTAATTCTGGAAATATTTTTATAAAATTCCCCACTGTTAAAAAGTGATTTGTGCAAATTTTCAAGATCCGAGAGTAAACGGATAATTATTTGTGCTAATTATCAAACTTCTAAAGTAAAACACGTAAACCGGTGAAGTTCGCTTAAGCGAGCTGACTGGTGTACAAAAACCCTAAAAATGAACTATTTTCATATAAATGAGCTAAACAAGTAAAAATAAATCATCCGAAAATAATTCGGATGATTTGTGTAATTTTAATCTATTTTAATAGTTTCCGTTACGCCAAAGACGGAAACGGGTCCCGCGGCCAATCGGGACGTCTAAACCGAGATATAATTTCACATCTTTAATTAAATTATCCGTCAACCACTATTTTCGGGTCGTGTGTGACCAAACTCATTTTGAAACATAAAAACGGATAACAGTGCTAGGCACGCAAAACGAGAAAAACGACTAATAGTAGTTGTGACCTTGGAACTCTAAACGACATCACAATCTGAGTCTAGAGAAGTGTTTCTGGGTTAACCTTGCCCCCAGAACGGGTACAGTGCTGGGTTGACAGTGTCCCCAGGTGTACCGATTGATAAGATTAAAGATTATATAAACAATAATTGTATAATAATGATCGTAGGGATCATATTACAGATTGGACGAGTTAACTGATATTGATTGTTGTTACCTACTTGCATGTGCTAAGGTGAGTTTTCACGAGCCCCTTTTACTGAACTGTTTTAAATATTTTCCCGGGGCGGAAAGCATGTTTTTATCAAAATAATTAAGTACGTGCTGAAAGCATGGAAATGAATGTATTTATATAATGTTTAATGTACGGGAATCGTACGGTAATGTATTGAAATGGTAATTGTTTGAGTTGTTAATATTGTAAGGCCCCGCAACAGTTTCTGGGGTAACAGAGTTCCCAGAGGTTATTGGAAGTATGTTTCTGGGGTAACAGAGTTCCCAGAGGTTATTAAATGTGTTTCTGGGGTAACAGAGTTCCCAGAGGTTATTGGAAGTGTGTTTCTGGGGTAACAGAGTTCCCAGAGGTTATTGGAAGTATGTTTCTGGGGTAACTGAGTTCCCAGAGGTTATTAAATGTATTTATGGGTTGACAGTGTCCCCAGATAATATTATGTTGTGATATGGATTTATCATGGTTTACTAAAATTGTGAAACTCACCAACTATTCATAGTTGACCCGTTTTCTCACATGCTTTTCAGGTACAACTAAGATAAAGTGATTGATTATGTGCTAAGTGCTTAATGTGTGTAAGGTTTGCGTGCTGGACGTTAGGATACATTATAGCAGTTAGAATTATGAACCGTATTGTATGATGTGTGTATCACCTAGACGGTAATGAAAGATGAGATAATGTAATTTTGAAGTATATTAATGCATTCGGTTTTCTTTATAAACAATGTGGTTGATATCAGAGGTGTCTGTCGCATCCCGTGTACGTTTCCGCTGCGGTTACGGGGTGTTACATAATCAAAATTGAAAGCATTCAATTGAAACCGATCATAATAATTGAAGATGAAGATGAAGTGTTGCCAGGGCATTCTAGATTTAAAATCGCCAGAGAAACTGAGACTATGTTGTCGGAGCATTAATGGGAATGGGGTATAACTTGGCCGGCAGGAAAGTGATAATTAATTTTGGGGGCATCTTATGAGAGAGGGTAATTAGGTACCTGGATTTAATCCAATGAGTCGCTAATTCTCCAATCCCTAGTCAGTTTAAATAAGGAAGGTGAAACTAGAGAGATCGAGATTTGGGGGATTTTGTAGGGGTTTTGAAGAAACGAAGGATTATTAATGTTGTAACGGAAATGCTTTTAATGGGCGCCGGTAACCTACATGTCTTGAATGTGCCGGAGATTGAAGAATCGCCTGAGGGTTTGCCACATTGAAAATCACGGCGTCTTAGCCTATCTATATTATAATGTAATATAGATAAGATAATGGTAGAATAAAATATATAATATACTACTCATCGAGAATTTGTTGTTAAAATTAATAATAGTAGTAGTAATAATAAATATAATAATTATTACTTTATTGTTGAAAACGTTATTAATAGATTTATAAGTTTCAATAATAATAATTATATTTGCCATATTAATCTAACTAATACTTATAACATTTTAATAATAGTAGTATTAGTGATAAAAGATATAACTCAAGAGACGATGACGTTAAATGGTAACTAGGCCCGACATGGGTTTCGATTTAATAAAACAAGTAGATAATATTAACAATATTAGATTTTAATAATATTCCTTAATAATCATGATAATAATGGTAATAATAATCATAATAATAATAATCTATTATTATGAAAATACTAATAATAAAAATTATCTTGTTAATAATAATAATAATAATCATAATAATAGTATTAATAACTTTAAGAATATATCTTATATATATATATATATATATATATATATATTTCTATTGATAATAATAATGATATTGATAGTAATATGTAATAATAATAATATGAATTAAATCTAAAATAACAATATAAGATGTATATATATTTATTTTTTTATATAAATCCAAGACCGATTCTAAAATGGTTAGTAACCCGGGTGTATTCCGTCTTAACTAACCAAACCCAATTTGTTTAAATTTGTTGACAAACCCATTTTCCCCAAAATCATTCCAACCAAACTTAAAACTCAAATCGATCAAACTATATCCGGTTCGGATAACAATATTTAAGACCGTGAACTTGATTATGACAACAAAACGAACGAAAATCCGAAACTAGTTTACCTGTTATGTTAACGAGTCGTCGGAGATGAAGGTTGCCGGAGACGTGCCGGGAAAAACGAACCAGAGGAAGAGAGTGAGAGAGAGAGTGAGAGATAGATACGAGAAAGAGAGAGAGCCGGAGAGAGTGAGGGAGATACGAGAAACAGAGAGAGATGTGGGAAAGAGAGAGAGAGGTACGGGAAAGAGAGAGAGAGAGAGAGAATACAGCGGGAGAGAGGGAGCCGAAGAGAGAGAGAGAGAGAGAGAGAGAGAGAGAGAGAGAGAGAGACCACGGCGGCTGGCTTTCCGGTCGCCAGAAAAACGACCCGAAGGGGAAAAGGGGTTGCCGGAACAGGGGGAAGACGACCAGAGTTGATAGGGTTACCGAAATCGCTCGAGCTCGCCGGAAAACGGCCATAGGGGGGGGGGGTGGTTTTGGGTGGCTGCGGGTGATGGTTTACGGATCAGAGGGGGAGGAAGGTTAGTGGTGGTACGGTGGCAAGTGGTGGCCGGAGATGGCGTTGCCGGAGGTGGTGGCCGGCAGGGGTGGCGGCGGCGGCCGGAAGTAAGAGAGAAAGAGATGGAGGCTTGGATGAATGAGATAGGGTTAGGGTTTTAGTGTGTATATATGTATTACATATTTACAAGACAACCCCCTTAAGTTTGGTATTTAATTATAAATGATTTAAATCTTGAATAAGTTTAAAGAAATCCACCTTAGCCCCTAAAGTTTATTTAATCCAAGCTTATAAACTATAACTAACTGTATTTTGACAAACCTCGCACACGCTAGAGTTAAATTATCAATGATTTACAAGTTTAACCA
The DNA here is from genome assembly GCF_021521415.1 of Bidens hawaiensis. NCBI lineage: Eukaryota > Viridiplantae > Streptophyta > Magnoliopsida > Asterales > Asteraceae > Bidens > Bidens hawaiensis. Next base: position 1,473,379 of record NW_027491238.1, on the reverse strand, counting down.
CAATTACGAAGTATAACTTATTTAAAATAAACGCGAAAGAAATCGACATGTTACAAAATGATTACAAAAATGAATATAAAACAAGACTCAAATTTGACGAATGTTACAGTATCCCCAACTTTTTGGAAATTTCGTCACGAAATTAAAATAAACTTAAAGAAAAGTAATTATTAACGAACGCTGTTTTAAGTAAGATAATTGTATGAAAATTTTTTTTAAGCAAAGAATAACGTCAATCCTTGCATGATTTGAAAAACGCTACAAATGGGAAGCATAATAAAGGCACTTATATATAGGATGTACCAGCGGCGCATCCACCATGCCTTTATCACGATTCGCATTTCCATCGTTTTTTCCGCTGTCATTCTCGGGTCTCAGTTATCGCACACAAATGTACTTACTATGGCTTTCATACGGGGATTTCAATAATTAAGTGTGCACCCATAATTATTTAGATCGTCGTATGGTCCACAAGGTTCGTCCCATTGTGTGGTTTAAAAAGACATATGTATATATTTTTTTTGAAACCTTAAATATTTGAAACGCGCATAAATCTGTTGAATTTTAATAATGAGAACTCTGATGGAAGGAAATGAGAAATCCAATAAAGGAAACGAGAATCCAAAGAGTGAAAAATGAAAAAATCCAATAGGTGAGTACATGAGGTAAGGGTAAACTACGTTACAATTTCAATAATGTCGTGCAATGAGTTTCATGCGTGTACAAACTTGAGGTTATAGGTAATTGAGAATACGATCGCGTGAAATCACATGAGATGAGTTTCTTTGGGGTGACGCATACGTGCATCAATATAAATAAAATAGTATTGATTAACAACCAAAACAATCGATGAAATGTGATAAAACGTGAATACGACCACTATTGTGAAACTATTTATATAACTGTCATTATAATAACGGTTTCTAATAGCGCCAAAACTTGTAGACAGCCACACATAGGCCGTTAATAGATTAGATGAAATGATACAAAATAATGCATAGAACCGTGTCTTGCTTGAAAAACATAAATTTTCATATATGAATAACAAAATTTATGAAATATCGTTTGAAAAATAAACAAATATTTAAGCGAACTTGAGGTTTCAAAAGTATTACACAAATTGTCAAAGAATAACTTGAAGTCGGCAAAAATCAAAACACCAAAATGAAATCTCATGTGTATAATATTGTCGTCGAAACATCTTATCAATGAAGAAAAATCGCAATAATTGTGTGACTTGAATTAATGACTAAATATGTAAATCGCGTAGCATATAATAGACTAAAATTGAAAATGAGGTCTTAAGTAAGGCTGTTTTATTGTTTCTAAGAAATGTACATAATAACAAAGCATCGCGGTAACGCATTGCTCGGGAAAAATATTTAAATCATATTGAATGTAAATCTTGTAACCCAAATTGTTAAAGGAGTTTGTATACATAAAGTTATTGTGATGAAAATAAATTATATAAAGTGATGATGCTTGCGATAATAAGTGGTAATAGTTATGTAAATCGTTATTGAATAAAATTCCGGTCACAATATGAAGCATAAAGTATTTATAAATGCGTATCAAAAGATTTGCAAAGCCATGGTCATTAAGTTTATGCAATATGGTGAAAGTTGTAATTTATTACTAAAAAAATCCCGCATTCATCCTTCAAAATGAAGCCTCGTATTTATAAAGTTATTAAGAGATCTATCACCTTAGGTGACAATATTTAAAATCTTGAAATCATACATATAATCAATTAATAACCTTTGAAAAACAAATCCTCATAATAGAATTTTGTTGTCATGACAGTATCATATATATATATATATATATATATATATATATATATATATATATATATATATATATATATATATATATAGAAAAGGGTTAAAATAAAAAGACATAGTTTTGTAGGAAGAGTAGGAATAACATGAAATTTAGAGTTAGGAAACTATTTAGCCTAAATCCTTGATCTTAGGAAACTATTTGGTATTTTAAAAACCAACAATCTCAACCACTAGATCATAGATCCAAGGGTTTAGATTTATTCTTATTATTTCTAGAAAACTATTTCTTTTTATTATAACTCACCCATATATATATATATATGTATATTTAGAGTTTATAATTTAAAAGCGATTATTTGAATACATGAGGTTGTTATAAATACACTAGTTGTATTAGGTATACATACATACATACATACATACATACATACATACATACATACATACATACATACATACATATATATATATATATATATATATATATATATATATATATATATATATATATATATATAAAATTAAGGGAAAAACGAAGCTTGCGTGTGTATGGAGAGGTTTTAGGCTTCGAATGGTGAATGGTTTGAAAATTTGGTGAAGAGTGAGTATGTTTCGGTTGGCTTGGGTAGTTGAGTTTTCTTAAGTTGAATTGATGGGGTTTGTTGAGTTTAGGTCTTTTTAGTGGTTTAGGCTTGGATGTTTGTGTGAGTAGTGGTTGAGCTATTAGGATGATGCTTGCTTATTTGAGTTCGGGTAAGTTGATGGGTTGGGTAAGTCGACCTTGACTAGCTTGGGTTGAGATTTGGTTTATACATGTATTTGGCAAGGAGTGTTTGGGTTACTATTTGGATATCAAACTCTATGGTTGGATGTGAACGGTGTGGCGATATGGTTTGGTGAATTGACATAGCATGGGTCGAAGCATTTGAGTCATAGTTGGGTAAGCTTTGGTTATTATATGTTCAAGGTATTTTGTGGGTGTGTTTGTCGATGTCTAAGTATTTGGATAGTGAGTTTGATAGGTGTTCGTGGCGTAAAGGTGTCGGTATTTAAGGCTTTCTGTTGGGTTAATGTTGTACATCTTGGATTTTGCATGGGGTTTGATTAGGTGAGGGTATGCTTTTGGATGTTTAGGATTTCGTTCATATTCAGGAAAGACTTGAGTACGTGGAAAGCTTTTGTAGTGGAAGGATGGTTTGATTTGAGACGGTAGTTTGAGAGGGAATACGGGTGTTTGGGAACTTGTGGTTGCGTTCAGGGAGATTTTTCTTGATTAATAATAAGTATTAAATTGAAAATATCATAATTTATAATTAATGTTTGAAATGTCCAAGAAAATTTTGATAATTAAAATTACATGTTAATATATATATATATATAACTATATATTATATAAATAGAATTTTTTTTTGAGGTCCGAGCGTGTGAATCACACACTTCTTTTTTTATAAAGATTAAAATAAAATTTTTTTGCTTAAGAGGAAATTTAAAATACGTAAATTGAATGTTAAAATTTGTTATGAGGTATCAAACATTGAATGATGAGTGTCGTTTTGGGAATATAAGTTGCGAAAAGAATTTGTTTTTTACCAAGTTCATTGTTTAATATTGTGTAACGAAAATATCATGGTAAGTTAGAATGACCGGCATTGTAAATCGAGAAATCACGAGTAAACGATTTTGTTTTGTATTTTAAGTAAAATTTCTATGAAATTTTGCATGAGAGTTTCAAGAAGATTACAAGCTATAAGTTTGTGACTTTCTTAGAAGATCATGGCAAACTATTATAAGAATTTTAAAACGCGAAAAATCGTATGATGTAAATTTTTATTTGAGAAAATATATAATGAACCAAAGATTGCATGATGAAAGTTGTTATGAAAATAAATTTGGGTAGTGAAGTTTTTTTACCACGTGTATTATATAATATAGTATAATTAAAAATGTCGTGAGAAGTTTAAATCCATAAAATTTTGAAGTGATCGTCCAAAATAAAAGGAATAGTTAAAAAAATAATTTTTTTAATAAAATTTTTGTACAAGGACTTTAAAGACAATTTAAAGCTTATACAATAGGAAATTTACTTAAAAGGTTGAGGTGAAATTTATCATAAAACCTTCTTAATATGATGAAATTTATATAAAAAGATTTTCGTTTGTAAATCTTCTTAATGAAAATAAATGGCATATTAAAAATTATTATGAATAGATCAAACTTTATATATACATATATTTATTTATTTATTTATTTTCCTTGTTATAACGAAGAGATTTTAATGAACGAAATTGCAATAAAATCCTTGTGAAATCAAAATGAGAAAACTGGTGTAAAACTTTACCATATAAAATCGAGATAAGAATTATTAACAATAAGAAAAATTATAACATTTATAAATGAAGACTCGTGATAAGAATTTATAACAAAATGAAGGAAAAATGGTTTAAATTCTTGAAACGTAATAATAATGTTTTAAGATTTAAAGGTGGAAAAATCGCGCATGAACCACCATGACTAGATATTCTGACACTAAAAACCTTTTTACAAAACTACCATGTTGGATTCTAAACATGTGCACGTACCACCACGTCTTTTTCATGTTTTTGACTCAAATAACGATTGTAACAAAATTAATAAATCGGAATACAACGTCATGTCAAAACACTAGTCCACGTACCACCGTGATTCTATTGTTTCAACACCGAAAATTAGGATGGCGAGCGGAACGTTCGCATTCGACTACTTAAAGTGGTTATCTCATATGAGACAATCTTTAAGGAGATTTGAAACAACGGGATCCAAGTTAAGCTCGTGATCCATAAAACACAATAAAAACTAATGTTTTTTTGCGTTTTAAGGTAAGGATACCTTGGAATACTATGAAAGTGTGTGTATGTGTATATTTATGACTCTGATAAAATAAATAAGTATATAAATAAACGAGTGTAATGAACAATCAAGTAGGGTAAACACGTATATGCAACACGCATAAGGAACCTAGAGGGAAAAGGGGTTGCCGGAACAGGGGGAAGACGGCCGGAGTTGATGGGGTTACCGGAATTGCTCGAGCTCGCCAGAAAACAGCCATAGGGGGGTGGTTTTGGGTGGTTGCGGGTGATGGTTTACGGATCAGAGGGGGAGGAAGGTTAGTGGTGGTGCGGTGGGAGGTGGTGGCCGGAGATGGCGTTGCTGGAGGTTCTCACCAAATTTTGAGTTAGTCTTTAATATCGAACATGGGGACCCGAAAGGTTCAAGACCTTTCGGATTTGGCTTTCTACCATGCATAAGTTCATAACAGGTTTTATTTAATCTTTTAACAGTTAAAACACGATTAAGGATATAACAAGCCGTAGCAACAGCCTCGGCCTAGAAAACCACGGGAAGTTTAGCGTCTGCCAGCATAGTCCTGGCGCCTTCGATTAGAGTTCTGTTCTTCCTTTCAGCTACTCCATTTTGTTGCGGAGTATATGGTGCGCTAAATTGATGTTCAATCCCTTTCTGCAAACAAAACATCTCCATTTGGTAGTTCTTAAATTCTGTGCCATTGTTACTTCTGATGAACTTAACATTTCTCCCAACAATATTTTCCACCTTGGTAATCAAGTTAATTACCAACTGAACCGTTTCATCTTTTTTCCTTCAGAAAATAAACCCATGAGTAACGCGAGTAATCATCGGTCACAACCAAGCAATATGACGCTCCTCCTAGACTCTTGACATTTATGGGACCAAAAAGATCCATGTGGAGCAAATCCAAAGTGGTGACAATTGAGTTAACCCTCTTCGAGTGATGTGGTTTCTTGTGCTGCTTTCCTTTCTTGCATGACAAACATTGGTCTTCAAAGTTGAAGTTCTTTAAGGGAAACCCAAGTACCAGCCCATTCTTGACAATGTAGTTCATCTTACAAAGATGAATATGACTGTTTGAACTCATTTAATCCTATAACTAACACACAGATCACAGATCTGTAACTAAGATTAACATCAGGATCTAGTTCGTAATAGCTCTTGATTATATGTTATATGTATGTATATATTAGTTGTATGTATGTGAATGATGATAATAATAATAGTATGAATCTGAAGCTTGAGAGAGAATTGGACAGAGGTTCGATAATTAAACTCAAAACTTAAATTAAACAGTAAACAGTGTTCACTATATATAGATCGGAACCCCCTTTTCCCATTTCACAATGCATACCTGAAGATCGGAATCAAACAACCAAGAAATAATATTACCTTGAACCTTTGACACATTCTTGAATGACGTTACTTGGTTGGCTTTGGCACGAGCAGCAACTTCGTCCTTCCGTTCTTGATCTACATATCGATACACATCTATAATCTTACGGGTTCTCTTGCTTCGATATCCAAACCATCTTGCAATATCGGCATCAGTCGGGTTCACAAACGACTTGAATCTCGGATCAACCACCTTTTTACCCTTAGATACTTTCTCTAAATCATCTTCAGAGGCTTTTAACGTTTGCTCATTGAATACAGGAGCACCTTGATCAACATTTGTGTGTTGAAACAAGTCAGGATACTCCTCAGCAGTGACGTCTTCAACCACAACCTCTTCATCTTCATAAATAAAATCTGTGTTCATCTCAACAGTTGGATCATTTAAGATCTCTTCATCGTTTAATACCTCAACATCAGGCTCAGATTCTAACATGGTCAACTGTTCATCATTCAAACCAAGCAGTAATGAAATCTGCTCTCGTGTAAGAGACCGTTGCACAAACTGACCAACTTCTATCTCATTCCGGTTCACCACACTCCTTATCACCCCCGATCCATCCATAAATATGATCGTATCAGCCTCAATCTTCTCAATCGGTTTAGCAGCAGTTGTATCATGATAAGCAATAATCTGCTTGCCCGATTCCTCAACAGCACTTGTGCCTGCCCCAGATGATGAGTCATGAGCTTGTTTCGTCTCACCACCTGCACCAGACTCATCAGGATCTTCATCTTCATTCTTGAGTCTTTTTAGTGCATCATCCTTACAAGTTAATTGTAAGATAAGTTCTTCCTGCACTTTTAATTTCACCCACTGAGACGTAACAATCTCACGTTGGGCTTTTGTTTCATTCTGGCAGAAGGAGACATAACCCATCAACTTCTTCTGATTTTCCAGGAGGCGTTCTTGATTTAGCCGGTCAGCAGACATTTGATTTTCATACAAATGAAGAAGATTCAAAAGCATGGCTGTTTGACGGTGTGGTGGCATGTTATACAGAGATGGATGAACAGGCTGGATTGGTCCTTAAGGCCGTGTAATTGTTAGTGCACGGTTTTGCGTCTTGAGTCTTTGTATTTATCGTTAACGTATTTGTCGTTTTGTTTAAATGTTATAAACAATTAAGTTATATTGTAGTTCGCTAATGTAAGTGTCTAGTTCGCTAAGAATGTTTAGCGAACTAGATCAAAGCTATTTCCCTCTTGTTCGTTAAGGATGTTTAACGAATCAAGAGGCGATTCGCTAAGTTATTTAGTTTATGTATGTAATGAAGCGGATTCTAGTTCGTTAGGGGATGTTAACGAACTAGGTCCGTCTTCTATTTATACGTGAACACTGTTCATGAGTTATTTAAGTTTTGAGTTAATTAACGAAGTGCTGCTGAAAAACTCTCTCTCAATTCTTCATACTGATAATATTATTATACAATCAATAAATAGAAATATATATATAACGTATTAACGATAGATCTATAGAAATCATGAGCTAGATCCTAATATAGGTTAACATATATACGATTCAGATCTACGATTGGTATTAAGTTAGGATAATCAACGAAGAACAAACAAGTGGTATCAGAGCTTTCGGTGCTCTTTTGCTATTGATTTTGTGTGTTGATTCGTTATTATAGACAATTAATTGTTATTTTCTGATAATTCTGGTAACTCGGCTTGATTTTGATCGATTTGAGGTTAAAATGAATTATGCATGAAGGAATTGGATTGGATTTGAATTGGTTAAGGTATTGGTGAGGTATTGTGAATTGGAATTGAGTTTAGGACTGTTTTTGGATTGATATTGGTTTGAATTCGGTGTTAACCGAAACAGAGGATGGTTTTGTGATCAATTGGTTATGATTGTTTGTGAATTGAGTTACGAGTACTGTTGATTTGGATTCGCGATTGGTTTATGAGTGTTTTGGTACTTGATTTGTGAGATTTGGTTATATATTGAGTGTGTTACGGATTTAAGTTCTAGGTTTCGTGTTCTTCATTTCCAGATTTCTGGAAATCTTCCTTGAAGATTTGAAGACTTGAATATGCTTCTAGTTCGCTGAGTATTTTTCTTAATTCGTTATCAAATTCACATTGATTCGTTAACTGATCTGGTTAATTCGCTATGAGTTATAGCTAATTCGTTAACCAGTTCGCATCAATATTTGATTCGTGTCACTTGATTCGTGATTCGTGTTAAATAATTCGTGTTACACGTGTTCATCTTGGAATTTGTGTCATAACAACCTTCGCCATGTGGCATTCGGTGTCAGAGTTTGTTACAAACCGTTGTAACAACCTGATTCGATATTAGTTGATTCGTTATCAACTGTAGCTGGTTCGTTATCTATTTCACTAAATCTTTCTTAGCGATTCGTTACTGAAAATCTTCTAATTCGCTAAGGTTACACTTAGCAATTCGCTAGCCAATTCGTTAGTCAATTCGTTAGTTTGACTTATTGTTAAATCTGATTCGTTGACTATCTGATTCGTTGGATTGATTCGTTAAATTCAATCTTGATTCGCTATCTGATCAATCTTAGATTCGTTAAGATTTGATTAGTTAGTTACTGTACACAGTTCGATATAACTGTTCTCAGTTCATTACTGTTACTATTTGTTAAAATTATTTTCAAATGGCTGGTATGTATACACTAGCTTCTCAAAACATGTTGATGCAACAAATGTAGCAACTTGATACCGAGATAGGTTCACATTCGAAATGTCCAAGGTTGATGAAGTTTAGTGACTTTGCCAAATGGGAACCTCGGTTTTGTGCTCATCTTGGATCAGTTCATCCTGACTGCTCTTATTGTTTAGATGAAGTTTATACCGTTCCTATGATTGGAGATGAGACCATAGGTTTCAGACCTAAAGCTATTTCTCAATACTCACAGGAAGAGAAGAAGGCACTAGGGATAGAGACAAAAGCATACTCTACTCTAACAATGGCATTACTTGAGAATATTTTTCACCAGGTGGGTAGTATAAAAATCTGTGCCTCTTTGTTTCAACATATTCGAATGAGAAGTATGGGAAACATGGCTGAAAGTAAAAAGGTTATGCTTAAATTTCAATTCAGAAACTTTAATTTGCTCAAAGGTGAGACGGATGAAGAAATGACAACGAGATTCAATCACTTGATTGTAGAAATGGATAAAATGAAGTTGGAAATTTTCGAGATTGACAAGATTGATACTATTAAGAGTGCACTACCGAGCTCGTACTCTACTTTTATAATGGTATTAAAATAAAACAGTTATTTTAATGAGGACTTGATTGCAAGTGAGTTTTTACAAAAGATTGAAGCTCGTGAATATGATCTCAAGTGTCAAAAATCATCCAAGGAAAGTCAAGATCCTTCTTTCTATGGTGGTAGCATGCCTCTGAGCTCCACCATTTCACCGATTACTGCATTTCTGACTCAGAATGCAAGAGAAAATGAAACAACTATCTATAGTGATCCTAGAGCATGTTTTTATACTGCTGGTAACTCTGGATCACCAAATGTTTCTGATGGTTCGGGAAGTTCATCCACTGCAAGTCAGTATGTATCACCTTCGAATGTTAACATGAAAGAAGCTGAACAAAATTTTGCTTTTCTATTAGCTTTCATGACTTCTTACGAAAATCTGGTGAGTAGCAAGATTGCCACTAGTGATATGACTGATGAAGACTATGATCAGATTGATCCAGATGACTTAGAAATTATGGATTTAAAGTGAAACATGGCAATGATTGTTCGTAATGTGAAAAGATTTATGCAAAGAACCGGAAAAGATCTTCCTGCCCTAAACAAGAAATTGGGAGTTGACAAGTTAAAGGTGAAATGTTATAATTGTCAAGAATTCGGACATTTTGCAAAAGAATGTTACAAACCGAAAAAGGAGTATACTGGTCCTCGTGGTCAAAATCAAAATTCTTCAACACCACGAAGTAATGATGCTGAGAAGAAACCATCAAGTTCTGGGTCACAAGCTATTTTAGCTGATGGAAATGATTGGTCACAACGGCTATTGTGTAATGATAACCAAGCTAATTTGGCTTTGTTTGGATTGACTCAAGATTTTCATGATACTAGTGGAAGTGAGGTGTCTTCTGATAATGACTCTGGATCGGATTCTGATGACTCCTGTTACAAGCCTACAACTGTCTTTGCATGCATGGCTAAGATCAATGAGGTTAGTCATTCTATTTCTGCTACATCATCAGTTAAAGTAACTTGTGTTGAATGTGAATCTAACAAATCTAAGTTAGAATCTTTAAAGAATCAAAATGACAATTTAGTGAGAGAAATTGCTTCACTAAAAATACTTTTCGACAATCTCTCGAATCTCAAATGAGATCTCGTGAAAAGATCGAAGCATTGTCGACAAGTAATCATGATCTCAAAGCTGAGTTATCCGTGAAAATGACAATTAATGACCAAAAGTTTCAAGAAATCTTGAAACATCGTTCAAAAATAACTGAGCTTGAGAATGAAGTTCTTGAGTTGAAGAACAAATTGGGTAAATTTCGAAACTCTTCTTTTCTGTTGAATGAAATCATTGAAGTATCTGGAAAACAGAAAGATTCAAAGAAAGGTATAGGTTTTGTTGAAATTCCTCCACCGTTTCACAATGATTATAAAATTAATCCTTTTGCTAAAAAGGAAGAGGAGGTAATTATGAAAGAACCTATGATTCCAATAAGTATCATTAAACCTGAACTTATTGAGAGTGTATTTATCAATGACACTTCACAGATTCAAGATTTTGAACGTCGATATGCTCAAGCGAAAACATCAGTTCCATCTGATCCATTGACTAAAGCAGAGCAAGTTTTAAAACAAGCTAAGAAAATTCAATTTGTGAAGTCAACTGGGACAGATACGTTAAAAAGTTTTTCGAACTATTCTAATTTAGATTTCTACTTGAAAAAGAAATCTGAATTATCTAATGATTTTACTCAGAGCATGACCAAAAATGTGATCATCATCCATCATCAGTGTCACATGTTCCGACAAATTCTCAACATCATCATGGTGACATGCGAAGTTGTTTTCTTTGCGGTCAACAAGGTCATGTAGTGAAAAATTGTGGCCAGAAGAACTATTAGAATCTTCATCCTTTTATCAAGGACCATTCTAAGCCGGTTCCTTTGGTAAAGGAGATTCTGAAACGACTTGTGTCATATGCTGATGATACTCATATTATATTCTCTAATGTACATCCTCGAAATGTTGTTCATGTGAATGAAACTCATGGTTCCGTTAAACCTAAGTTTATTCCAACTGAACCGTTATGTAAAAATGTTAATTCAAATGTAGTTCAGGCTGAGTATGTAAGACGAAAGTCTAAGAAACCTATAACTTATTCTCAAGTTGCCGAACAACAATTGAATGCAACTAAGTTTAATTTTTCTCAAGAAAACCAAAAGGTGCCCAAGACTAAGGCCTGGGCTGCCTTTTTGAACTAATCATTTTCGTTTGTGTGTAGAGTACATCCAAGACCATTTCTGGTGAAAACTGGATTATGGATAGTGGATGTTATCGTCATATTACTGTAAATCTCAACCTCTTAAAAAATGTAAGAAATATTCAAGGGGGGTTATGTGGCGTTTGCTGGGAATTTTGGGGGTATGATTACACAGGAAGGTGATGTTTCGAATGGGAAGATTACTTTTGAGAAGGTTAACTATTGTGATAAAGTGGACCATAATTTATTGAGTGTGTCGCAAATTTGTGATAACCAATACACTACAGTATTTACAGATAAAGAGTGTCTGATTTTGAAACCGGGTTATGTGATTCCCGAGGACATGGTTGTCATGCGATCACCACGATCAAATGATAAATATGTCTTGAATATAAATTTTAAAGTATCTACATCGATCGAAACGTGTTTTGTCTCGAAAGCAACCGAGAAAGACTCAGTTCTTTGGCATCGAAGAATGGGTCATATACATGCTCAAAAGATGAACTACCTGATGGCAAATGACATGGTAGAGAGTGCGTCGTTAAAGAATTCTAAATTATCTGATCACTGTATTGCTAGCAAGAAGGGCAAACAGAAGTAGAAACCGTACCCATCTAAGGTATTAAATTCCATTGATACTGCGCTTGAACGACTTCATATGGATTTATTTGGTCCAGTGAATCGTGCAAGTATTTCTGGAGACTGGTATTGCTTAGTAGTTACAGATGATTATTCACGATATTCATGGGTCTTGTTTATGAGCTCAAAAGATCAAAACCGGGTTTCGTTCAAAATCTAATCACTAAGATCGAATCACTATACAAACAGAAAGTGAGGAGAATTCGAAGTGACAACGGTACTGAATTTAAAAATACTGTATTGGATTTCATTTCTTTACAAAAGGGAATTCATCGAGAATACAGTACCCCATAGGTACCGCAACAGAACGGTGTAGCTGAAAGAAAGAATAGAACGTTGATTGAAGCTGCTAGAATGATGCTTGCTGATTCAAAGCTTCCTGTCCAGTTTTGGAATGAGACGGTGAATACTGCTTGTTATACACTCACGAGTTCTCACTGTTAAAAGACTCAAGAAGACCAGATATGAATTATTGAATAATCGTAAACCTAATTTAAAGTACTTGGAACCATTTGGGTGTCCTTGTACTATGTTGAAAAAGGATGCGGGTAAATTTGATGAAAAAGCCATTGAAGGTTATTTCTTGGGGTATGCGTCACCTAAGAAACGAGTGTTTAAGTTTACGTCCGGTTGTGTTGAAGAATGGTACCATGTGGACTGTCAAAAGTACACTACTCCTCCTCAAGGGAAAGGTCCCGACTGGATGTTTGACTATGATGGCTTATTTGATTCATTTACTCCAACGACCGATCATCCAGATGAAGATTTAGTTCGTGCTTATTTTGAAGAACATTTGGAAATTCCAAGATTTTCAAGTTCAAATGATGTTGAAGCTCCAATTGTTTCTCCAACTGAAGAACCCGATAATGAGTCTCCTGTTCATTATGATAATGCTTCTACTTCATCTGATGATAATGCTGTTGTAAATGATGATAATGTTTCATCTCCTGAGTTGGGTGAACATTACACTAATTTATTTGAAAATGTTGTTGTTTCTGAGAATCCTACGCTCAAGATTCATAATTACCATCCACAAGAAAACATTATTGGAGAACTTGATGTGGGAGTTCAAACACGACCTCAAGTTTCTTCATCAAGTGAAAATAATGTTCTTTGTGCCTATGCTGACTTACACTCGTCTGGGATTGTAAATCTTGCTAAATTCACTTGTTTTCTATCTCAAGTTGAGCCAACGACTCCTCGTGTGGCACTTCAAGATCCTTCTTGGGTAGAATCCATGCAAGAAGAATTACAGCAATTTGCACGTTTAGGTGTTTGGGATCTTATCGATAAACCTGCTAGATTCAAGAAGGTGATTCCGAGTAAGTAGGTATATAAATGTAAGAAAGATGATCGTGGGGTAATTGTGAGAAACAAGGCACATTTAGTTGTGCAAGGTTTTCATCAGCAAGAGGGTATTGACTACACTGAAGTATATGCTCCAGTTGCAAGATTAGACTCGATTCGAATCTTTCTGGCATATGCTGCTTACACCAATATTAAAGTTTATCAAATGGATGTCAAGAGGGCTTTTCTCAATGGTGAACTTCATGAGGAAGTGTTCGTTTTACAGCCTCCAGGTTTTGAAGATCCTGATTATCCTGACCATGTTTACCGATTAAACAAGGCATTATATGGTCTACATCAAGCCCCGAGAGCTTGGTATGGCACGCTCGCCGACCATCTGACGGATAATGGCTTCAAACGTGGAACTATTGACTGCACTTTGTTTTATAAGAATATTGGTGATGATCTTTTTCTCGTTCAGATTTATGTTGATGACATAATCTATGGGTCAAAAAACGACAAGTTGTGTAAGGAGTTCGAGAAATCTATGCAAACCAAGTTCGAGATGAGTTTGATGGGAGAGATGAATTTCTTTTTAGGGTTGCAGGTTCATCAGTCTGAGAAAGGAATCTTCATTTATCAGACAAATTATGTGAGCGACGTCTTGAGCCGATTCAAGATTACTGCCGGAAAAATCCCTTCTACTCCTCTTCCTGTGGGTCACAATTTATCACCGGATGAATTGGAGGAAACCGTTGATCCGACCCTCAACCGTCGAAGCTGAGTATGTTGCAACCTCGAGTTGCTGTTCCTAGGTTTTGTGGATACAACAACATCTTCGCAACTACGGTTTGAAGTTTCTTACTATTCCCATATTGATTGATAATTCTACTGCTATAAGTATCACCAAAACTCCCGTACAACATTCTAAAACGAAACATATCGAAATTTGATATCATTTTATACGGGATTATTATGAAAAGAAATTAATTGATCTTTAGAAAGTACATACTGATTTTCAGAAAGCCGATCTATTTACCAAAGCTTTTGATAAAACACGCTTTCAATTTTTGCTTGGTTTAAATGGATTGAAGACCTTTGCTGAGATCCTAAAATTAGGATGATTATATTTTATTTTAGTCTATTCTAGCTTAAATTTTATTTTTTTAGGTTTTAGGGGGTGAATCTTAGAAAATACAAAAATATTGTGCTTTTCGTTTGTATATATAAAACCCAAAAACATTAGAAAATTTTGAAAAATCAAAAATATTGTGATCTTTCCTGTTTTTTAATATTTGAAAAACCAAAAACATCTTAAAATTAGAAAATACAAAAAGATTATGACTTTTGTTTGTACAGAAATTTTTTTTGAAAAAGTCAAAAAGAATGTGAATTTCTCGTTTTGTAAAGAAAAATCCGAAAAGACAAAAATATTGTGTTTTTAAGTTTGTAAAGAGAAACCAAAAAGATTTTTGCTTGTGTTCGCTGAAAATTATGTCATTTGCTTCTATTTTGAAGGACATATACTTGTATATGTTTGGTCCTGATAATTTCTTGTAAATCTTCAAGTTAGCCATTTACCTGACAAATGGATAGTACTTGGGGCGTTCGTTAAGCTTTCTACTTTATTTTCTCATTGTAAATTTTATCAGTTATTTAAGTTTGTTTAGCATGCTTGCATGTTTTGGTCATGTTATCTACCTGTAGATGGATAGAATAGCCATTTATCTATAGACTCAAAGTAACTGAGGCAATTAAATTTTTATTATGCTCCTCAAAATTTTGAGTTTTTGAAGTAAAAAAGAAAAATGATAGTACATTGATTATTTAACCCTAAATCCAGAAAGAAATAAGCTTAAAAGACTGTGTGCTTAATCATTGATGCATTGATAGGTCTTAAACAAGCTGTTAGAGTAAAGTAAGTGATATAAATCTAAAGAAAAGCCAAATTGAAAGAGGTGTTAGTCTCTAGCAAAAATCTCGGTGAAGATGGCAGAAATGTAATAACCGGTCATACTCAAGCCTTATAGTTGTTGATTACCGAAAAATATAATAAAGCAAATAACAAGCGTTAGGATTCTGGACACTGTGAGTCTTTATGCAGCTTAATTATCTGGGTATTCATAAGTATGAATATTTCACTCGCTTCTAGAGCAAACCCATAGTCATTAAACTTGATCACTGCTGTACTTCGTACAATCTAAATTACTGACTTGATCAAAACCCGCAGTTAGTCATACAATTGTTCCTCCCTTGTGCGCGTCTTAATACCAATAAGAAACAGACCCCAGGGGATACAATGTATGTAAGCCGACAGATGGACTCGTGCATACTCACTCACAGTAAAGGAAACTTGATGCATTGCTTAAATATTCAAAAAGTTTCAAATTTTGATCAACATTATAACGGTTTAAGTCAAGTTGGGGTGATTTGGCAAAAATCAAATTAAGCTTGAACCGAGATTAGGGGCTGACAGTTTCTAATATTCTGTGCGCTAATTGAACCATAAATCATATCACACAAATGCTTGAAGGCTTGTTATAAGATTTAAGTGGACAACAATATCAATGACCGACTTAACGTCAGTCATAATATCGCTAAAATATAAAACTGTGATGGAAGGGCATTTTGGTCAATATGATTCTTTGCTCAAACTCAACAAAAATACAAAAATATGTACTACTTTTGAAAAATCATCGAAAAACACAAAAAGATTGTTCAGATATTTCTGTAAATAGGTTCTTTAATTTTTACAAAATACCAAAAATATTTTACTTTTTCTTTTTACATATTATTTAAATTTTCTTTAAGTTATGTTTCGAAAACGTTTACGTTTTTAAATTAATTGATTATCGAGATAAACGGTCTCGGTAATCCCCGTAAGTTAATTGAATAAACCTTTTCTTTATTTTATTTATTTATTGAGTGAATTTAATTAAATAAACTTTAATTCGTTAAGTATGGATAACGAATTAGGTTGTTCTCTAGCGAACTACTTTCTAGTTCGCTCACCTAATTCGCTTCTGCACTCTGTGATGAACCCCTTCTAATTCGTTATGCATATTTAAAGAATCAAACAACGAGTCAAATCTAATTCGCTACAATACGTGAGTAATTTGAAGAACGAATTAGCTAATTCGTTAGTTCAAATTCATAATGAATCAGTCTGATTCGTATATTGGAAAACGTGCAAGGACTGTGTATAAAGGACAAGAGTAAAACGAACCGTCCCTCACTGTTCATATTTCTTCTTTATACATACTGTCACTCTGTTCAATTTTTTCTGATTTTCTCGACCTTTGAAATTCACACTTTTGATCATACAAGTGTGTTGATAAGGTAAAGATAATCACTTCTTTGTGATTTTCGTCAAAAATGACACTGTGTTGATAGGCTAATTATGCAATTTTGTTATAAGGGTTTACGGGTTTTAAAACCTCTTCTTAATCGACATCATACTGTGTTATTATAGTTTATTTTGATTTCATTATGGTCGGAATGTGATTCCGATACCCTGGGTAGACTTTAATCAAAGATTGATTCTTGTTTGCGGGGTCGATTGAATGTTTATTTTTTTAAGGTTTTAGGCTCTGTTAAAACTCTGATTAAACTTAATTTATTTCATGGTATTGAGCCTCAATCTCAACATCATGTGCTTCGTATTGTATTTCCAAGTTTGCTACGACTGTTAATTCGGTTATCCAACGATGATTATGGTTGAATTGATACTGGGTTCATGTTGTTGACTCTCAGTGTTCATAATTTAATTTTAAATTTGACTATGAGAGTCAAAGATTAAGTCTGGATTGACCATTCGTTATTGTTAGCGAATTAGAACTATTTAGTGTCCAATTCGTTAATAAAACACGCGAACTAGTCTAGCGAATAAGTTAATCAACGAATCAGATTTGAATTCGTTAATTTATAACGAACTAGAGCCTAGTTCGTTCCTTTGAATAGTAATTCGCTAAGTCTATTTTGTTAATCTATTTACCTGATAGCGGATCACTTGATTCGTTACAGGTTGGTAACGAATCAGAGTGATATTCAAACGAATGACATTTTACTTTTAATTATTTGATTATATTCATTAACCATTATATAAATAAATCATTCCAACCGTCTAAACACATCGATATATCGATTACACAAGACATATAAACTAATTACACAATCTAAATATACATAAATGACACCTGTAAATTATATCTTCACATTACTTATACTCTTTTTGATTTATTCAGTAAAATGGCTGATCAATTGAATCAAGATCCACCGGTTGCTGATCAAGGGCAACAAAGACAACCACCTCAAGAACAACAGGAAGAAGTCATTTTATTACCGTATGACACAAAACACAACATCTGTGCTTATGTTGATCAAGATGTTGCTGATGTTGCTGAGTTTGGAGACATGTTGGAATTCTTAATACGCTCAGTGATACATTATGCAATCACTGCTCGAACTAAAGTTTATCTGAGCATTATTAGGCAGTTTTGGGATACTGCTGAGTATTTTGAGATGGAGAATCACATTCGAGCCACGATTAATAGAACTCTTATTACAATTGATGTGGAAGTAGTTCGCCGTGTGCTTCGTTTTGTTGACAATGATGACAACCCAAATGAATTTGACAAGCAGCTGATCGAGGGTTTGTTTACTCGTTTACGTTACGGTGGAGGTACTGATGATTCTATGTTGAACAAGAATGGACTATGCCCACCATACAAGTATCTTCTACATGTCTTGATTCATTGTATGAGTGGTCGTCGTGGTGGATTTGACCAATGCAGAAGCAGTGTGCAATCGGCTTTTATTGCACTTATCCTCAACAAGCCATTTAACTACTCCGAGCTAGTCTTCGATCATCTGAAAGAACAAGTTCAGCAAACGACTCAGAAGAAGAAATTTTTTAATGTATTCACGATTTCTACAACTGATCATTCAAGATTTGATACCCAATTTAGTTATTGATCAAACTCTGGTGAATGATGTACTTTCTATGGAACACATGAAGGCTGATTCTGTGCATCGAATGCTGATTTATAGAAAGGAGAGGCCACAGGATAAATGTATGATTGGTCACATTATTAACCCTAATTATGTATGTCCTTCCAATGATCGATGGATCCATGATGACTCGGATTCTGAGCGTGATGGAAGAGAAGGTGGGAACGATGATAATGGTAATGATGGTGGTGGTGATGCTGGTGACGCAGCTCTTCAAGAGCAACAGGATGCTATTAATGCTGCGTTAGCTGCTACCGTAGCAGCTCAACGTGAACGAAAACGAAAGGGTAAAGCACCAGCTTCTGAAACTCCAGCTAAGAGACGTGTATCAGCTGGAGCTGGTGTAATTATTGGTGTTCCATCGCCTCATACAACAATGCCTCAACGCCCGGTAGTGTCGCCTACTACTAGCACTCCGACGCTTACTTTAACAACCACATTGGTCCATCATGATCAGCTAGGTTTGGTTCCACAGATGGAACTTGCTGAAATACCATTGCCCTCTGCTACATCGTCCACTGTTCCTCCAACACCGTCAATGAGGCCTCCTCCACCGTGTGATATCTCATTTATGAGAATTACACGGCCTCAAGGACCAATCTAGCCTGTTCATCCATCTTTGTATGCTCTACCACCAAATCGTCAGACAGATATGCTGTTAAATCTTCTTCCTATGTATGAAAACCAAATGACCGCTGACCGTCAGAATCAAGCCCGCCTTATGGACAATCAAAGAAGGCTGATGAGTTATGTGTCATACTGTCAAAAAGAGACGAAAGAGCTTCGTGCGATTGTTGAGTCTCAGGGGGTGAAACTCAAGGAACAGGAAGATCTGATTTTGCAATTAACATGCAAAGATGATGCCTTGAAGAAACTCAAGAATGATGATCAAGATCCTGACGAGTCTGGTGCAGGAGGTGAGCCTAAACAAGCACACGGCTCATCTTCCGGTGCTAGTACAAGTGGCGGTGATGATTCGGGTAAGCAGGTTGTTGTGTATCATGATTCAATTGCTGTTAAACCGATTGATAGGATTGAAGCTGATACGGTCATATTTGTTGATGGTTCGGGGGTGGTTAGAAGTGTAGTGAACAAAAATGAGATCGAGGTTGGTCAGTTTGTTGATAGGTCTCTGACGCGAGAGCAGATTTCCATATGGCTAGGGTTG
Organism: Bidens hawaiensis; assembly: GCF_021521415.1. Classification (NCBI taxonomy): domain Eukaryota; kingdom Viridiplantae; phylum Streptophyta; class Magnoliopsida; order Asterales; family Asteraceae; genus Bidens; species Bidens hawaiensis. The sequence continues at coordinate 1,453,799 of NW_027491238.1, read as the reverse complement.
AATGATGAACAATTAACTGTGTTAGAGACAGAATCTAACGTTGAGGTGGTGAATGAGGAAGGTATAACAGATGATCCGTCTATTCAAATGAATACGGATTTTATTTTTGAAGACGAGGAAGTTGAGATGGAAGACGTCACTACTGAGGAGTATCCTGACTTGTTTCAACACACAAACATTGAACAAGGTACTCCAGTGTTCAATGAGCAAACAGTTAAAGCAGCTGAAGATGATTTGGTAAAGACGTCCAAGGGAAAGAAGGTTGTGGACACTCGTTTCAACTCGATTGAGAACCCTACCGATGCTGATATTGCTAAGTGGTTTAATTATAAAAAGGTGAGTAAGATTATCAAGGCGTATCGGTATGTTGATCAAGAACGAAAAGACGTAGCTGCAGCTTGGGTCAAAGCAAACCAAGTGACCTCTTTCAAGATTGTATCCAAGGTTCATGGTGATATCGTCTCTTGGCTATATGATTCCGAGCTTAAGGTATGTATAGTTAAATGGAAGAAGGGAATCCATTACTACGAAACGATAATGGACGTTCTTACACTACTGCGTTGGGATGTACGTACCCTCGCGTGTCGTCCATTTATCAATCGTGGTGGCTACCGGACAGCTGAGTGGTGTCATCAACACTTACTGTTCGAGTTCAATCATGGTTTCAAGTTCTTTAAGCCCCAGGTCCCGAGACGTAAACGTATTGATGAAATTGATCCAAGGACTGGCTAGAGGAAGCTTGTTCTTAAGGTATAGCCGCCGAAGACGATGAAACGGGTGCCGGTGAAGACGATGCACCAACACATGCATCTTTCGTTGGCCGCTGGTACTACGACAATCGTACTGGCGAGGCCATCATTGTGCTTGGTAAAGGACTGAAAACTGAGCTTATCAAGATTATCGACCCGACGTGGTTGGTTAACTTATCTGAGACTGACAATGACGTGCTGCACAAGAAAAAGATTCTGTTTGAGCGTGATGAAGACTCTGACCTGGCTTTGCAATTCCAACGCGTTGTGCGTGTTTGTTATGAAAATGGAATTCATAGTTGCAGAGACTGGCAGTCCAAGCGTTTCAAGTGAAGACCAAAGACAAAGAGCTCAAGACAAGGGGGTGTATGTTAGTGCACGGTTTTGCGTCTTGAGTCTTTGTATTTATCGTTAACGTATTTGTCCTTTTGTTTAAATGTAATAAACAATTAAGTTATATTGTAGTTCGCTAATGTAAGTGTCTAGTTCGCTAAGAATGTTTAGTGAACTAGATCTAAGCTATTTCCCTCTTGTTCGTTAAGGATGTTTAACGAATCAAGAGGCGATTCTCTAAGTTATTTAGTTTTATGTATGTAATGAAGCGGATTCTAGTTCGTTAGGGGATGTTAACGAACTAGGTCCGTCTTCTATTTATACGTGAACACTGTTCACGAGTTATTTAAGTTTTGAGTTAATCAACGAAGTGTCGCTGAAAAAATCTCTCTCAATTCTTCATATTGATAATATTATTATACAATCAATACATAGAAATATATATATAACGTATTAACGATATATCTATAGCAATCATGAGCTAGATCCTAATATAGGTTAACTTATATACGATTCAGATCTACGATTTGTATTAAGTTAGGATAATCAATGAAGAACAAACAGTAATTCTCATAAATGAGACATCACTAGGTGGAGGGGGCCTCATAGACGGTGTTTGAGGAACAGTAGAGAGAATAGCAGAAAGCATTGGTATTTCAGCTAAAGCCGTTGGAGGAATCATACCAAGCCTGTCGTGAGGAACCATCGTCGTTGTCAAAGTAAGCGCCGGAGTGCTAGTAATAAGCGGCACTGCCGGGTGTTGAGGAGTTACGGGACGAGACGGTTGAACACTAAAAGAAACTCCAGCTCCAGTTGATACACGTCTCTTTGCTTAGCTTTCAGATGCCGGTTCTTTACCCTTTCGTTTACGTTCTCGTTGAGCTGCAATTGTAGCAGCTAACGCGTCTTCGACTGCAGCTTGTTGTTTTCGAAGAGCTGCATCACCATCACCACCATTTCCACCCTCATCACCTCCATCGTTCCCACCTTCTCCTCCCTCTCGATCGGAATCCGAGTCATCATGGATCCAGCGATCCTCGGGAGGACATACATAATGAGGATTAATAATATGACTAATCATGCGTTTGTCCTTCGGCTTCTCCTTATGATAGATCGTCATTCTATGCACATTATCAGCCTTCATGTGTTCAAAAGGTAGAACATCTTCCACCAGTGATCGATCAATAACCAAGTTGGGAATCAAGTCTTCAATAAGTAATTGTAGAAATCTTGGATACATGAGGAACTTCTTCTTTTGGGCCATCTATTGAACTTGTTCCTTTAGATGATAGAAGATCATTTCAGAGAAGTTAAACGGTTTGTTGAGAACAAGTGCCACAAAAGCCGGTTGCATCATGATTCGACATTCATCAAATCCACCTCGACGACCACCCAAACAATGAATCAATACGTGTAGAAGATATTTGTAAGGTGGGCATAGTCCATTCTTGTTAAACATAGATTCTTCAATGTCTCTACCATAAAATACACGCCGAAACAAACCCTTGATTAATTCCTTGTCGAACTCACATGGATTATCATCATTGTCACCAAAACGAAGCACACGCCTAATCGCTTCAATATTCACTGTGATAGGAGTTTGATTGACTGTGGCTCGAATGTGATTCTCTACGTCAACGAAATCAGCTGTATTCCAGAACTGCCTAATAATGCTCAGATAAACAGTTAGTCGAGCCGTTATAGCAAAGTGTATCACCGAACGATGTAAAAATGCTAAAATATTCTCAAAAAGAGCTTCGGCAGCAACGTTTGGATCAACATACGCACAGATGTTGTGTTTTTTGTCATATGGCAGCAGAGATACTTCATCTTGTTCTTGTTGTTGTTGCTGTTCTTGTGAAGTAGCAGGTGTGTCTTGATCCATTTGATCAGCCATTATACTGAATACATAAGATTGAATATCAGTAATATGAAACGTTTATAGACACAATTTGTTTTACACACTATATAATTAATTTTCAATTTCGTGTTCGTAATCGATGTATCGACGTGTTTAGATCCTTGGAATATTTTGTTAATTAACAATATTTAAACTAAAATAAATCATGTCATTAGTTAAATTATCAATCTTATTCGTTACAAAAGTGTAATGAATCAACTGATTCTCTATCAAGTAAATTCTTGACGAATCAGAATTAGCGAAATACTAAATAAATATAACGAACTAATCCCTAGTTCGTTAAGAATTGACGAATACACAGCTGATTCGTTAAGGGAATGATTCGTTATTCTGGTTCGTGTGCAATACTTAACGAATTGGACACGGAGGAGTTTCAATTCGCTAAGGTTAACGAATGGTCAAAATATGACTTAATCTTTGACTCTCCTGGTCAAAGTCAAAATTTATCAAGAACACTGAAAGTCAACAAGACGAATCCAGTATCGATTACTCCATAATTATCGTTGGATAACCGAATCAACAATCGTAAAGATCTCGGAAACACAATACGAAGCAAATGGGGTCGATTTGAAGTCCCAAACCAAGAAATAAGTTAAGTTATTTAAGGATTTGAACACAACGTAACAACCCGAAAACAACAATCAATCACTAACCCGGCAACCAATAATCAAACTATGATTAAAGATCACCAAGGGTCTCGAAAATCCATTCCGATTGCAATGATATCAAAATACAATACTATAACAAGGTACTTAATCAGATAATAAAGGTTTTATAAACCTTAAAACCCCGATATCAAATTCTCATAATTAACATAGCAAATCTTTGCCATTTTTGCCGAAAATCACAAAGATGTGATCATCTTTACCTTATGAACACAATGGTATACTCAAAAGTCTGAATTTTGAAGATCGAAAAATTTGGAAAAATTTGAGCAGAGTAACTTTATGTGTAAGGAAGAAGAGTGAATAGTATAGGACGGTTCGTATGCACGCCGTCCTATATACACTGATATGCACGCAAAGGTAACGAATCAGCTGATTCGTCTGAAATTTGAATTAACGAATCAGTTGATTCGTTAACACGGGTCATGACGAATCATATACAATTCGTGTCTAATTCGTTAGATTATGCTTAACGAATTAAAGCTATTCGTTACAGAGTGCGGAAGCGAATTAGGATAACGAACTAGACTGTAGTTCGTTAAAATAGCCTAATTCGTTATTCATAACTTAACGAATTACCTTTTTTTTATTTAATTTTAAATGAATAAATAAATAAATAAATGAATTAAATAAATAAAGAATTAAATAAATACAGAATTAAATAATTAAAGAATTAAATAACATCCACTTAACTTAAAGAATCAAAGAACTTAAAATTCGTTTCACCTTTTTGAAACATAACTTAAAGAATTTAAATAATATGTAAAATGAAAATGCAAAATCTTTTTATATTTTGATCTTTTGATTAAAAAAATACTTACACAAGAAATATCCGAAACTAAAACCGTAGAATAGAAAATGTTTTTGTGTTTTTATATGTTTTATCAAAAAGCAATACATATTTTTGGATTTTTGTTGAGTTTGAGCAGATAATCATATTGACTAAATGCCTTTCCATCACAGTTTTATATTTCAGCAATATTATGACTAACGTTAAGTCGGTCATTGATATTGTTGTCCACTTAAATCTTATAACAAGTCTTCAAGCATTTTTTGTTATATGATTAATGGTTCAATTAGCGCACAGAATATCAGAAACCATCAGCCCCTAATCTCGGTTCAAGTTTAATTTGATTTTTGACAAATCACCCAAACTTGACTTAAACCATTATAGTGTTGATCAAAATTTTTAATACCAATTGAGAATTTTATAATTTTTGAGCAATGCATCAAATTTCCTTTACTGTGAGTGAGTATGCACGAGCCCATCTGTCGGCTTACATACATTGTATCCCCTGGGGTCCGTTTCTTATTGGTATTGTGACGCGCACAAGGGAGGAACAATTGTATAACTAACAGTCGATTTTGATCAAGTCAGTAATTTGTATTGTACGAAGTACAGCAGTGATCAAGTTTAATAACTTTGGGTTTGCTCTAAAAGCGAATGAAATATTCATGTTTATGAATACCCAGATGATTAAGCCACATAAAGACTCAAGTTTCAAGAAACCTAACGCTTGTTATTTGCTTTATTATATTTTTGGGTGATTAACAGCTATAAGGCTTGAGTATGACCGGTTATTACATTTCTGCCATCCTCACCGAGACTTTTGCTAGAGACTAACACCTCTTTCAATTTGGTTTTTTCTTTATGTTTATATCACTTACTCTTCTCTAACAACTTGTTCAAGACCTATCAATGCACCAATTATTAAGCACTCAGTCTTTTAAGCTTATTTCTTACCGGATTTGGGTTCAAATAATCAATGTACTATCATTTTCTCTTTTAGCTTCAAAAACTCAAAATTTTGAGGAGCATAAAATAAAATGAATTTAATCGCCTCAGTTTCTTTGAGTCTATAGATAAATGGCTATCCTATCCATCTACAGGTAGATAACAGGACCAAAACATGCAAGCATGCTCCATAAACTTAAATAACTGACAAAGTTTTCAGCGAGAAAATAAAGTAAAACGCCTAACGAACGCCCCAAATACTTTCCATTGTCAAGTGAATGGCCAACCCGAATATTTACAAGAAATTATCAGGACCAAACATATACAAGTATATGTCCTTCAAAATAGAAGCAAATGACATAATTTTCAGCGAACATAAGCAAAAAATCTTTTTGGTTTTTCTCTTTACATACTAAAAACACAATCTTTTTGTCTTTTCGAATTTTTCTTTACAAACGAGAAATTCACAATCTTTTTGTCTTTTCAAAATATCTTATAAGTTAAAATTAAAAGTTTCACAATCTTTTTGATTTTTCAATTTTTAAGATGTTTTTGGATTTTTAAAATTTTGAAACTTAAAAACATGAAAAATGAAAAACATAAAAACACACTATTTTTGAAGTTTTAAATTTTTTAATGTTTTTGGATTTTATCTATACAAATGAAAAGCACAATCTTTTTATATTTTCTATTTTCACCCCCTAAAAGCCAAAACCAAAATAAAATTTAAACTAAAACAAAAACTAAAATAAAAGATAGTTATCCTAATTTTAGGATCTCAGCAAGGGTTTTTAAGCCATTTAAACTAAGCAGAAATTGAAAGCGTGTTTTATCAAATTCTTTGGTAAATAAGTCAGCTTTTTGGAAATCAATATGTACTTTCTGAAGGTAAATTAATTTCTTTTCAAAACAATCCAGTATAAAATGATATAGAATTTCGATATGTTTCGTTTTATAGTGTTGGACGAGATTTTTGTGATGCTAATAGCAGCTGAATTATCAATTAAGATGAGAGTAGTAAGAAACTTTAAACCGTAGTCGCGAAAATGTTGTTGTATCCACAAAACCTGGGAACAGCAACTCGAGGCTGCATCATACTCAGCTTCGGCGGTTGAAGTAGAGACCGTTGTCTGTTTCTTACACTGCCAGGAAACAAGCCGGTTTTCTAAAAATTGACATCTCGCTGTGGTAGACTTGAAACTAATCTTGCATTCTCCATAGTCTGAGTCAGAATAAGCGATAAGATCGAAAGTATCGTCCTTGGGGTACCATAACCCGATGTTAGGATTGCCCCTCAGATATTGAAGAATACGCTTGACCGCTGCCAGGTAAGTCACTCGGGGACTAGCTTGGTACCTAGCACACAAACAAACAGCAAACATTATGTCAGGTCGAGAAGCAGTAAGATACATCAAAGAACCAATCATAGCACGATATAGGGTAGGATCGACAATATCCTCCAATTCATCCGGTGATAAATTGTGACCCACGGGAAGAGGAGTAGAAGGGATTTTTCCGGCAGTAATCTTGAATCGACTCAAGACGTCGTTCACATATTTTGTCTGGTGAATAAAGATTCCTTTCGCAGATTGATGAACCTGCAACTCTGAAAAGAGATTCATCTCCCCCATCGAACTCATCTCGAACTTGGTTTTCATTGATTTCTCAAACTCATTACACAACTTGTCTTTTGTTGACCCAAAGATTATGTCATCAACATAAATCTAGACGAGGAGAAGATCATCACCAATATTCTTATAAAAGAACGTGCAATCAACAGTCCCACGTTTGAAACCATTATCCGTTAGATGGTCGGCGAGCGTGCCATAACAAGCTCTCGGGGCTTGATGTAGACCGTATAATGCCTTGTTTAAACGGTAAACTCGGTCAGGATAATCAGGATCTTCAAAACCTGGAGGCTATAAAACAAACACTTCCTTATGAAGTTCACCATTGAGAAAAGCACTTCTAACATCTATTTGGTAGACTTTTATGTTATTATAAACAGCATAGGCTAGAAAAATTCGTATCGACTCCAGTCTTGCAACAGGAGCATATACTTCAGTGTAGTCAATATCCTCTTGCTGATGAAAACCTTGCACCACTAAATGTGCCTTGTTTCTCATAATTACCCCACGATCGTCTTTCTTACACTTATATACCCACTTAGTCGGAATTGCCTTCTTAACTCTAGCAGGTTTATCAATAAGATCCCAAACACCCAAACGTGCAAATTGCTGTAATTCTTCTTGTATGGCTTCTACCCAAGAAGGATCTTGAAGTGCCATACGAGGAGTTGTTGGTTCAACTTGGGATAGAAAACAAGTGAGTTTAGAAAGATTTACAATCCCATACGAGTGTAAATTTGCATAAGCACACAAAATATTATTTTCACTCCATGAAGCAACTTGATGACGTGTTTGAACTCCCACATCAAGGTCTCCAATAATGTTTTCTTGTGGATGGTAATTATGAATCCTAAGAGTAGGATTCTCAGAAACAACAACATTTTCAAATAAGTTAGTGTAATGTTCATCCAATTCGTGAGATGAAGTATCACTATCAAGTTCAATAACTTGATCAACATCGGTATTATCATCAGATGAAGTAGAAGCATTATCAAAAAGAACAGGAGCATCAGTTTCAGGATCTTCAGTTGGAGCATCGGTTGGAACTTCAACATCATTAGAACTTGAAAATCTTGGAATTATCAGTTGTTCTTCAAAATAAGCACGGACTAAATCTTCATCTTGGTGATCAGTGGTTGGAGTAAATGCATTAAATAAGCCATCATAGTCAAACATCCACTCGGGACCTTTCCCTTGAGAAGGAGTAGTGTACTTTTGACAGTCCACATGGTACCATTCTTCAACACAACCAGACGTAAAGTTAAATACTCGTTTCTTAGGTGACGCATAACCCAAGAAATACCCTTCAATGGCTTTTTAATCGAACTTTCCCATATCCCTTTTTAACATCGTACATGGACATCCAAATGGTTCCAAGTACTTTAAATTAGGTATACGATTATTCAACAACTCATAATTGGTCTTCTTGAATCTTTTAACAGTCAGAACTCGATTGAGTGTATAACAAGCCGTATTCACTGCCTCATTCCAAAGATGGATAGGAAGCTTTGAGTCGGCCAGCATCGTTCTAGCAGCTTCAATCAACGTTCTATTCTTTCGTTCAGCAACACCGTTTTGTTGTGGTACATATGGAGCACTGTATACTCGATGAATTCCCTTTTGTAACCAAAAGAAATCCAATACTATATTTTTAAATTGAGTACCATTGTCACTTCGAATTCTCCTTACTTTCTATTTGTATAGTGATTCGATCTTATTGATTAAATTTTGAACGAGAACCGGTGTTGATATTTTGAACTCATAAACAAGACCCATGAGTATCGTGAATAATCATCTGTAACTACTAGGCAATACCAATCTCCAGAAATACTCGCACGATTCACTGGACCGAAAAGATCCACATGAAGTCGTTCAAGAGGAGTATCAATGGAATTTAATAACTTAGATGGGTGTGACTTCTTCTTCTGTTTGCCCTTCTTGCAAGCAATACAGTGATCAGATAACTTAAAAGTTCTTTAACGACACACGCTCAACTGGGTCATTTGCCATTAGATAGTTCATCTTTCGAACATGTATATGACCCATTCTTCGATGCCAAAGCACTGAGTATTTCTCGGTTGCTTTCGAGACAAAACATGTTTCGATCGATGATGATACTTTAGAACTCATATTTAAGACATAAATATCATTTGATCGAGGTGATCGCATGATAACCTTGTCCTCGGGAATCACATACCCCGGTTTTAAAATCAGACACTCTTTATCTGTAAATATTGTAGTGTATTGCTTGTCACAGATTTGCGACACACTCAATAAATTATGGTCCACTTTATCATAATAATTAACCTTCTCAAAAGTAATATGCCCATTCGAAACATCACCTTCCTGTGTAATCATACCCCCAGAATTCCCAGCAAACACCACATAACCCCCTTGAATATTTCTCACATTTGTTAACAGGTCGAGATTTCTGGTAATATGACGAGAACATCCCCTATCCATAATCCAGTTTTCACCAGATATGGTCTTGGATGTACCCTACACACCAAAGAAAACGATTAGTTCAAAAAGGCAGCCCATGCCTCAGTCTTGGGCACCTTTTGGTTTTCTCGAGAAGCATTAAATTTAGCTGAATGCAACTGTTGTTCAGCCAATTGCGAATAAGTTACAGGTTTCTTAGACTTTCGTCTTAGATACGCAACTTGAACTACATTTGAATTTACATTCTTTCATAACGGTTCAGTTGGAATAAACTTAGGTTTTACGTAACCATGAGTTTCGTTCACATGAACAACTTTTCGAGGATTCACATTTGAGAACATAATATGAGTATCATCAACATGCGACACATGTCATTTCAAAATCTCTTTTATCAAAGGAACCGGCTTGGAATGGTCCTTGTTAAAAGGATGAAGATTTTGAAATTTCCGCTGTCCACAGTTTCTCACTAGATGGCCATGTTGACTGCAAAGAAAGCAGCTTCGCATGTCAACTCGATCTTGTTGAGGTTTAGCAGTAACATATGACAAAGATGGTTGATGATAGCTCACGTTCTTTGTAAAACTCTTAGCTAGATCATCAGATGACTCAGATTTCTTTTTCAAATAAAAATCTAAATTAGAACAATTTGAGAAACGTTTTAAAGTGTCGGTTCCAGTTGACTTTACAAATTGAACTTTCTTAGCATGTTTTAAAACTTTCTTATCTTGAGGCAAAGGATCTGATGTTTTAGCTTGAGCATATAATCGTTCAAGATCTTGAATCTTGGATGTTTCATTATGAAAAACACTTTCAATCAGTTCAGGCTTAATGATACTACTTGGAATATCTTTCTCATGAAACATCGTATCCATACCCTTTAATTTGAATACACGACCAATAGATGACTTTGAAACATTTGGATTTATGAAACGCAACAAATCCTCATAAGAAATTTTGGGTTTTTCTGATTTCTTAGCCCTTACGGGTTTGATCTTAACATTATTCTCTTGTTTCACCTGAGTTGTGTGCGAACCATACACAGCCTCCTTAAATTCATGAGGTTCACAAAGTATGTGATTAGAACTTGGAATGTTCTTTTTCTTGTGTATGATTTCAGGTTCGAACACATCCTTAATGATAACTTTGTCAACATTTTTAACAAAGACTTTGCTGCTTTGAACATGAGGTTTCTGAAATGAAGGTTGGACTTTAACAGTTTCTGGTTTAACTGGTTTTGCTTTTTCAGGAATCACAGATTCTTTAAAAATCACCTCCTCTTCTTTTCTAGCAAAAGGATTTGGTTTGTAATCATTATAAAAAGGTGGTGGAATTTCAACAAAACCTATTCCTTTCTTTGAATCTTTTTGCTTACCAGATACTTCGATTATTTCATTTAGCAAAAAGGAAGAATTTCTGAATTTACCCAATTTGTTATTTAAATCAAGGACCTCATTTTCAAGCTCGGTTATCTTTGATATATGTTTCAAGATTTCTTGTAATTTTTGATCATTGATGATCATGATTACTGATAGTTAAAGCCTCAATTTTCACTCTTGATTTCATTTGAGAGGTCAAGGATTGCCTATAAGTAATCTTTTAATGAAACAATCTCTTTTAGCAAAATATCATTTTGAAGTTTTGAGGCATCTATTTTAGGCTTATTGATCTCACAATCAACACATGACAACTTAGAAGTAGAAGTACTAACCTCATTTTGCTTAGCCATGTAAGTAGACGTGGTTGAATCATTGATTTTTGCCATACAAGAAAAATTGGTTGAAAGCTTTTCACTTGAATCATCAGACTCAGACTCAGTATCAGCATCAAAAGAAATTTCACTTACACTTACATCTTGAAAGTACTCAGGAAATCCAAACATTGCAAGATTTCCTTGATTATTACCACACAGCAACCTTTGTGACCAGTCATCCCCATCTACATTAGATAACATCGCTTGAGATCCAGAAGATGATGGTTTAACTCCAGAAGATTTCCCTACATCACTTCCACTTTTACCCGATGAGTTTTGATCTTGTTTTCTGGGACCGGTATACTCTTTTTTAGGCTTATCACATTCATTGGCAAAGTGCCCAAACTCTTGAAAATTGTAGCACTTGACCTTTAATTTATGAAAACCCAATTTCTTGTTCAAAGAAGGAAGATCTTTACCCGTTCTCTGCATAAACGTTTTTACTTTCCTTACTATCATAGCCATGTTCCACTTCAAGTCCATTAGTTCTAAATCATCAGGATCAATCTGATCATAATCTTCATCAGTCAGATCGCTCGTTGCAATCTTACTACTAACCAAATTCTCATATGAAGTCATGAAGGCAGACAAAAATGCAAAGTTTTGTTCAGCCTCCCTCATGTTTACATTTGTTTGAGATGAGAATTGACTTGTGGGTGATGAAGATCCAGATCCTCCAGATAAACCAGAAGCACCAGATAATCCAGTAATCCCAGTTGTGTAGAAACAGGCTCGTGGATAACTATACATGGTTGTTGCATTCTCACTTGAATTTTGTGTAAGAAATGCAGTGATAGGAGAAATGGTTGAACTTAATGGCATATTTCCACCGTAAAATGCAGGATATTAACTATCTTTTGAAGACTTTTGACATTTGAGATCGTATTCTAGAGCCTCGATCTTTTGTAAAAATTCAGATGCAGTCAAATCCTCGTTGCTAAAATAATTATTCTCTTTCAACATCATAAGGAAAGTCGAATAAGAACTCGGCAAAGCACTTTTAATGGTATCAATCTTATCCATTTCAGATGTGTCTAATCTCATCTTTTCCATCTCTGCAATCAAGTGATTAAATCTTGTTGTCATCTCTTCAACCGTCTCACCCTTAAGCAGATTAAAGTTTCTGAATTGAAACTTAAGCATAACCTTTTTGCTTTCAGCAGTGTTTCCCATACTTCTCATTCGAATATGTTGGAATAAAGAGGCACAAATTTTTATACTCCCTACTTGGTGAAAAATGTTTTCAGGTAAAGCCATAGTAAGAGTAGAATAAGCTTTTGTCTCAATTTCTAATGCTTTCTTCTCTTCAACCGAATATTGTGAGATAGCTTTAGGTGTAAAACCAATAGTCTCATCTCCAATCATAGGAACGGTATAAACTTCATCTAAACAATATGAGAAATCAGGGTGAACTGACCCTAAAGGAGCATGAAACCGGGGTTCCCACTTGGTAAAATCACTAAATTTCATCAAACGTGGACATTTTGAATGTTAACCAATCTCAGTGTCCAGTTGTAACATTTGTTGCATCAACATGTTTTGAGAAGCTAATGCATACATACCAGCCATTTTTGACAAGTTTCAAACTTTGAGGATTAAAATAGAAAACTAATTAACAAACTGTAAACAGTGTTAACGAACTATGAACAGTTGTAACGAATCAGATGGTTAATATGTCAGTGATATAATGCTAAATATATATGTTTCCCTTGTTTATTTTATTTAATATTTTAATTGTTTTTGTCTGTTTTAGTCAAGATTTGTATACTACTAACGTTTTTGTGTGTCGTAGGTTCCGGGATTTGATCGTGATTAAAAAGGTCGAATAACGAGATAAAACGAGCCGAAACGGAGATCCGGAACGCGTCAGGAAGAGTCAGAACAGGGAGCCAGTTAGACCGGGCCGGTCTAACCGCCCCCATGAAAAAGCACGCCGCGCCGCGCAAAGGGGGAGGCCAAAAGCCCTCTGCGCTGTGCCTAGGCAACACTAGGCTTAATTAATTTCGTTTTCGCTTAATGCCGGGCCTTGTTTTGGTTATTTAAACACATTTCACTTAAGCCTGACATAACCTGGAAACCCTTGGCCGATTTTGGAGAGATTTTGGAGCCATCTTTCGCGTTTGTGGTGATTTCGAAGGCAAGAGGACAGCCGGTGAAGAGCTACACGTTCACGTTCGAGTTTACGGGTTTTACCATCTTCGATTCCCCGTTTCTTATATTTTCACCATGTTTTCATTATTATTTGTTTTGTTTTGTTTGATTTAGACTTTATGATGCTAGGCTAAATTCCATAAACTACCTAGGTCGTGATGAACTTTAGTTCGGTTTGATTTTATTTGGATTTTCGTTTCGTTATGGATTTTATGTTCTAAGTAAACGGTTGAGTTTGATTTAATTGATGCGTTTGATTGCTTGGTTATGTTTACTTGAATTTATTGTTTCACATTGCCCTTGTTGATTGTTTTATAGGATAGGGTTTTGTTAGGTCATGTACTGTGTGTTCTTGACTAGTTTGTGATTAATATAGATTAAAATCATAGAAACAATAAAACCAAGTAAATAGATAAAAGTGAACTACCAGCCTAGAAAGCTGTAAGGTGATAGGTTGTTGATAGATCTTTGCTTGTCGGGATTGCTAGATTTAGTTCTTCGTAAGGAGTCCGTCTATGTTTGATTGTCAGCTTAGTCTATTAAATTAATTGAGTCTGCTTTGCTATCTTTTGAATTCCGCGCTGTAAGGTAGGTTTTCGCCATAAAAGATACTTTGACATAAGCGATTAAATAACCGTATGGAAGTTTATATAAAACTGGTGAGTCTTAAAACTTGTTAGAAATCCATAGGCGTCTTCTTGAAGTTCAAGGGTCCTGTTCGGGTTTTCTGTCAAGGGACTATTTTATGAACCCAGTTCCATAACTTGCGTTTTCCATTTAATTAATAACCGTAACTTTGGGGATTCCGGCCTGGGTAGTTATTTTAATCATCTGAATTAATCCAAGTTTTCTAAATTGTTTATTAGTTAAAACTAATTATGGTTTAAGTTTTATTAATTAATTAATAAGTAATGATTATGTTTTAGTATTATTATAATAATTAGGGTTTGTTTTATTATTATATTAATTAGTTTAATTAAAGTAATCATTAGTTAATTATTATTAGAGCTTTAATTAATTAGTTTTAAAATCTCCCTCAAATATTATTAATAAATAGTCGTGTCCTGTAATCGAGTTTAATTTGCTAGTTTCGTAATTTAAAGAGTCTCGTGGGTTCGATATCCGGACTTACTTAGCTGTACTAGAGTCGACCGGTTCACTTGCCGGTTAGTAGTTTTAGTTAAGTTAAGAGTCTAAAATTATTACTTAGTGTCCATATTAGTATAATTTTAGTTAATAATTATTTGACTACTTTTAGCACATCAGTCAGGTTGTCAACGAATCAAATGGTTAACGAATCGCTAAGAGAAAGCTTAGCGAATTAGATTAATGTCTCAACGAATAACTAAGGTAAAGCTTAGCGAAGTATATGACGAATCAGCTACAGTTGATAAGAATCAACTTATAGCGAATCAGGTTGTTTCAACGGTTTGTAACAAACCTCTGACAACCAATACCACGTGGCAAAAGTTGTTAGAAAATAGTTTCCGAGGTATGACAAGTGTCACACGAATCAGTAGACACGAATGAGAAAGTATAGAGAACTGGTTAACGAATCAACCAAAATTCATAGAGAATTGGCTAAATATGTAACGAATCGTGTTCAATGAGTTAATGAATCAAGCCAAAATTAACGAATCTTCAAATGCACATGAATATCTTCAAATATTCATCTGGATTTTCAAGATTTTTGGAAAAACGAAGAACACCAAACAAAAACCCAGATTCGTAATACTTAATCAATACTACACCGAATCATCCATATAACCTATCAAAACACTCGGAACATTATCGTGAATCCAAATCAACGCCTCTCGTAATCCAATTAACCTTATCTCGAATCCAATTTGAACCAAAGCGATCCTCTGTTTCGGTCAAAACCAGATCCAAACCACAATCAACACAAACACAACCAATTATCAATCCTAATCCACAATACCTTTCCAATACTTTACCAATCACACATCTAGTCCAATCAATCCATAATCAATCCAATTCAACCTTAATTTGATTCAAAATCAAACCGAGCATAAACTTAATCAATTTTCAATCAATTAATAACAAATAACAGTCAAATCAAGCGTAATTGAGCACCGAAAGCTCTGATACCACTTGTTTGAACTCGTTTAATCCTATAACTAACACACAGATCACAGATCTGTAACTAAGATTAACATCAGGATCTAGTTCGTAGTCGCTCTTGATTATATGTTATATGTATGTATATATTAGTTGTATGTATGTGAATGATGACAATAATATTAGTATGAATCTGAAGCTTTAGAGAGAATTGGACAGAGGTTCGATAATTAAATTGAAAACTTAAATTAAACAGTGAACAATGCTCACTATATATAAAATATGGACTTAGTTCGTTAAAATCCCCTAACGAACTAGAGTCCACTTTGTTAAATACATTAAATGAACTTAATCTTAGCGAATCACCCCCTGATTCGTTAAACATCCTTAACGAATCAGGAGGGATAATTACTTAGATCTAGTTCGCTAAACATCCTTAGTGAACTAGACTATACTTTAGCGAACTAACTTAATATCTTATTACATTTATTACATAAATAAACACAAATACGTTAACGATAAATACAAAGACTCGAGACGCAAAACCGTGTACTAACATTGACCCATTCTTCAGTGCCACAGTTCTGACTCAGACTCTGTTGCTTTTGACAGAAGACATGACTCTTCCATCGCCATATCGGTTGACCGCATATCCATTACATATGTGTTCTTTTCTGTTGGGGCCTTCATCACAACCCAGGTTTCAGGAATCTTGAAACCAGGATAGAGCACGAGTGCCTCATCTTTTGTAAAATGCACGGTATATTATTTTTCATAGATCTGAGAGACACTCAAAAGATTGTGCTTTAACTCTTCTACAAAATTAACTTCTTCCAACATGATTCTCCCATTAGCAACAGTACCAATGCCAGTAATTCTCCCTCCACTTTCTCCTGCAAAACTAACCCTTCTTCTTTGAACAGTCTTCCAATCACGTAACAATTTCTTGTTACCAGTCATGTATCGTAAACAACCACTATCTACAACCCACATGTTGTTTACAGTCCTGCTCGACTATTCCTGCACAATTAAAGAGATGAATTAGAAGCGGGGGACCCAAGACCTTCTAGTCTTGGGTTGATCAAACCTATTAGCAGAAATCCAATTCCTTGGTTGCCCAAAGTTCTTTTGAGGAAAGTTTCTGTTTGATCTGAATGAAGAGTTTCTAGAACATTGGTTATGAGGCCATCCATATATCCTTGAGTTTCTAGCATTAATGGATTCATAATTACTCGTTCTGTGGTTAGCTGGGAAAAAACGAGACTGGTTTCTTTGAAATCTTGGATTAGTCCAACGATTGAAGTTGGATGTATTAGTATTCTTACCAGTATCAGATTTAGAGTTCGTTTTATTCACAGTTTTAGTTGGCCTCATATTTCTAGATTTTCACCGTTTCAGAGGACAATCATTGACAAAGTGTCCTATCCTGTTGCATCTAAAACAATTGTTTGGTCGAATTGTTAGCTTTCCTTTGAACATTCGTATCAAAATTTGCTTTAGATGATGAGGTTGTGTTCATATCAGTTTGTCTCACATATGGGGGAACAAATGGGTTTAAAGACGATTTCTTTTTGTCAAACTCATATTCCTCCCCCAGTTTGAGTAACACAACTTCATCCTTCATCTAAATGGATTCAAAGGTTCTGTCTGAATTTGATGCAACTGGACTTCTGACATCAGGATGTGACATTAGAGCTTGTCTGAACAGTCTCGTTCATATCAACATCGGTGTTGTTCGAACGAACCTTAATTGGTACTGTCTGACCAGTTTCAACACAAACGGATGGCTGATTAACAGGATTATAAGTATAATTATTGTTGAAAGGTGGTGGAACTTCAGTGTATCCGATTCCCCCTTTGTTGTTTGGGGAACGTTGAACACTCAGTATGTGATAAAGAACCACATAAGAATTTCTAAATTGTTCAATTTTCTTGTTCAATTCCACCATTTTTACTTGGTAATCAACTATCTGTTTGTCCTTTTCAGCTATCAGTTTGGTCTTTTCCTCTACAACTGTTGGACTCGGTCTGCCCAAGAGACATATTAAATTGATGTGGCTAGTACGTTATGATCCAAGTCGGGTCATACCCAATAATAAGCTAGACAAACACCGGTAATATTCGTTCATATATGATGTGATCATAACAAATGAATATTAACACTTGAGTTATTTGGAAAGGGGTTTCTAAATAAAATGTACTTGTGTAATAAACAAATCATATGGATGATTTATGTTTTATGAAAGAACATTACATAGTGTTATTTAAGTTGGTTAAATAACAATATGTGAATAATAATAACCAAGCATGTCTCTTAACATATAATAGGTTTTATAAGTTATAAGTTATAAACTTATAAAAGTATATATGTATGGATATATATATATATGTTTAAATTTTAATAAAAGAAAAAGATAATAACTCTTTCAAATGTAATATTATTATATGTTTGAGTGGAGACATGCAAGGTGAGTGAGACATGCAATGGTTATTATTGGTGGAGAGAAAGATGCCTTTAAATAAAACCAAGTCTTTCTCTTTCATTCTTTCATAACACACATAATTTCCAAGTAAACTTTTCTCTCTTCCTCTCTTGGGTATTTTCATCCAACATAAGAAAAGAAGAAGAAAATTTCAAGTGCAAATCCTAGCTAGAAGTGGTGTGTTGTTGAAGCTTGGGGTATGCTAGCTTGAGGAGCTTCCATATTCAAGTTCTTACCTTTCAATCATCATCTCTTTCACCCGGTTTTGTCATATTGAAAGGTAGTAGTAACATGCATGGACTTATAGTGACATGCATGTATTTGATAGTGTGTAATTCGTATTTGGATCCAGGTTTGGGTTTTGCATGTTTAAAATTGGTTTTATACATATCATATTAACAAGATTTAAAACTTTTATATCCGCTGCGTTTTTGGTAAAATAGGGATTTTATCACTTTGATAATCTTGTTAAACCCCAACAACTTCATAGCTAAGATCAATTACTTGTATTTTTTCATCTAAGGTAGCCTTGTTGGGCCCACTTTATGTGGTTTGAGCTTAGTTTGGGCTTGGGTTTTAATATGTATATAAGTCGAGAACACCTTTTTGTTCTCGGTGGGCTTTTATTAGTTTGTGCCGGCTAGTTGGTGGTGTCCCTATATATAGATGTTGTCATGTATAGGGTTAAGGTTGATCATTCCTAGTGTTTTGTGATCTAGTATTGTAAGTGCTTAAGCACCCGACGTATTTATCAATATACGTGTGTTTTGAAGCATCTCTGTGTTAGTTTACTTTGTTAACTCGTATTCTTGAATCACCGAGTATAGGTATTCTGCACCTATACTTGTTCGGGTTGACATCATAATTGTAGTGATCCAGATTCAAGACTTACAATTGGTATCGGAGCCTTGGACGAATTCAGGCTCGTTATTTTGATATCAACGGATTCAAGATATCAAGGTTGGGTAGTTCTTTGTGTTTTTCAGCGAGTATTCGATCGGAAAAGAAGATCGAAGGTAATTTTGACTAAAGATTTCTTTATCTTTGGAAACAATTTAAATTCCACTAAAATAGGGATTTAGTTGTTACCAAAATCAACTGGTCAAACAAGTTGCCTGGTGTTCTCGGCCGTCTTTCACAGTTTTTGGCCAAGGTCAACCTTAATATCAGTTGTTTTCAGTCAACCTGTTCTCGGCTTATATAAGTTATCTGTCAAGATTTGGTCAATCTCTTGGTTCTCGGTCAAGATTTGGTCAATCTCTTGGTTCTCGGTCAAGATTTGGTAAATTTCTTGGTTCTCTGTCAAGGACTGGTCAACATTTAGTGTTCTCGGTCAACATTTAGTCAAAAGTTGTGTTCTCGGTCAACGTTCTCGGCCCAGTCTGTTGTGTTGGGCCTGCTTGTCTTGGATTTGGACCATTAAACTGGATTAAATTTTAAGTGGACCTGAACCTCTATTTGGACTTAAATTAAAATGGACCAATTAACTAATGGCAACAATTCTATCAACTCGTCTCTTCACTAAGAACTTGATTCCATCATGGGCACTACTACTCGTATACCCGGGTTACTGTCTCATGAGGGGTTCAGTGAATGGAAATTCCGTTTAGAACACTATGCCAAGATGAAAGATTTAAAGATTTGGAAATGCATTGTGAGAGGACCTCAAAGGATCACTTATCAAAGGGATGGTACAACCGAGGTTCTTGTAAATCCAGTTGCTCTATATGATGATGATGACTTTGCCAAAGTTGAAGAAGATGAGAAAGCTCTTTCAACTCTAACTATTGCACTCTCACCCGAGATTGCCCTTCAGTTTAGAGAACTCCAATCAGCTAAGGAGTTGTGGGCCGCACTGATTGAAGTCTATGAGGGAAATGAGGATATGAAGAGAAGTCACCAAGATCTGCTGCGACAAAAGTTTAATATGTTTAATCATGTTCTGCGAGAGACATTGGAATCCCAAATTCAAAGGTTTATATCTCTTGTAACGAAAATGAGAACTGCTGGAATCTTTCTACAAACCTCAGAAATTAACAACAAGTTGGTGAATTCTCTGCCGAAAAATTGGGACATGAATGTTGCAGTTATCAAAAAGACCAAAGATCTTAAAAGAACGAGCATGACTGAAATGATTGCCACTATTAAAGCCTGTGATATGGATGATAAACAGCGGGCAATAAATCATGCTAGTTCTTATAGTGTTGCGGGTTATAAAGTTGCCTCTAACAGTGCTCTTATGTCTCAAGACAGCTTCTCACTATTCAAGCCCACTCAACAACCACCACAGGAAAACTTCCAGATTTTTTCATCCATCCTCGGTCAATCTTCATCATCTAATTCACCTAATCCAGTTCTAGTATTTTTGACCAAATCTGGTCAGTCTACAAATGATTATGGTAAAACCACTCCCAGTCTAAACTCCAGCCAGATTCCCACTATACTTAAAGAAACTCAAGAGAATATCGCCTTAATGGAGGGATTTATGAATTGTTATCATGCTTTTCTGGCCGGAGACTTGGTTGAACCGGTGGTTACTGCTGAACTAGATCAGATTCATCCCGATGATGTTGAAGAAATGGACATCTCGTGGCAAATTTCCATGGCAGTTTTTCGTGCAAAGAAGTTTACTAAGAGGACGGGTAGAAATAATTGGAACATGCCCAATAACCAAAAGGTGAGTTTTAACAAAGAGACCCCCAGGTGCTACAACTGTCACGAGCCGGGTCATTGTGCTCGTGAATGCATTAATCCAGCTAAGGATGAAAATACGGAAAGGGCATTGTTTCCAGTTGGGAATGCTCGGGGTGAAGTTGGAGGCGGTTCGGGAAATGGTGAAAGAGGTATAGTTGCTCAAACGTTCTCTTGGGAAGGTCAGGTAGCTGCGCTCAACATTGGAAATCAGACGGCAAACTTCGCAACTGTTGAAGACTCTGAAGAAGAGAACACTACTGAGGAGAAGGTCAAGGAACTCCAGTTTGCATATATGGCGTTCACCTCTCCGGATTCATCTGAGGTATGTTTTCGACCATGTTCTCTAAATTGTGGTGAGAAAATTAAACTTAAGAATGACAGTCTTAACTTTACTAAAATTCCCCCACCATACAACCACAATTATGTCCCTACTTCTGTCACCAAAGAACAGGAAGAAAAGACAAAGGACATGAAGTATGGTACACAAGATAAGGGTGAGGGGACCGGTTCTGTGAATGCTAGTCCATCTACTTCAAGTATGAACGATTCTAATGTGTCTAATTCATATGCAGAAAAAGTAATTGTGAAGGAGTGGACTGATGAGGATGACGACCCTAGCTTTGATTTTGATAATAATTTTGTTTCTAATGTTTCTTTAGAACTTCCTGTGTTGAATTCTGTTATTCCGACTGTTTGTGTGGGCTCTGTTTTAAAGAGCAAGGATACTTGTGTGGTGAGAAAAGACAAATGACAGTCTAAGCAAAGATATGAAAAGAATAAAATCAGAGAATTTTAAACTTAAGAAAAATGAAAGGGTTTTCTAGACAAAATAGAATCTCTTAACAAAGACATTAAAAAACTTAAGTCTGATTTTAGCATAAAGAGTTGTCACTATCTTGATGCTAAACAAGAAATCACTGAGTTAACTGCTAAATTGGATGCCTCCAAGTCAGAAATTTTAAATTTAACTAGCAAGTTTGAAAAGGCTGAATTTAACTTTAGAAAATTCGATGGCTCCAGTAAAGTTGTCAACTCAATGATTGAAAATCAACTGTGGTGGAAAGAAAATGAAGGTGAGTGGATAGGATTCAGTCAAGTTCCCCTACCATACAACCACAATAATTTCCCTACTTCTGTCACCAACGAATAGGAAGAAAAGACAAAGGACATGAAGTATGGTACACAAGATAAGGGTGAGGGGACCGGTTCTATGAATGCCAGTCCATCTACTTCAAGTATGAACGATTCTAATGTGTCTAATTCGTGTGCAGAAAAAGTAATTGTGAAGGAGTGGACTGATGAGGATGACGACCCTAGCTTTGATTTTGATAATAATTTTGTTTCTAATGTTTCTTTAGAACTTCCAGTTTTGAATTCTGTTATTCCGACTGTTTGTGTGGGCTCTGTTTTAAAGAGCAAGGATACTTGTGTGGTTGATTCGGTTGAAACTTTAAACTCTAATAATGTGATTTCTAATAAAATCAAAATTTCAAAAAATTCTAAAACATCAGAAAAATATGTTGCACCTAAGTTTGTTAAGGAGGGATGCTCTAATGACAAACAAGGTGATAAGTTCAAAAGGGGCGACATGAATTCTCGCAAATCTAAGCAAACTAGTCCACACAACCAGTCTAGACAAGGAGTTGCCCAGAATGAATTTTTCATAAAACGTTAGACATGTTTTAACTGTGGCACTCCTGGTCATATTGCCAGAAACTGTCCACATCGTCCGTACATTCCCTACTACGGATTTTATCAAAGGAATATGCCATATGTGCCTCGTAATGCGTACAGATAAGGATTCAGGCATTATCCAGCTAGTACTTTTGATGATGATTGGAATCGAAACAAATCCGGCAGGTTTAGTTCTCATCAGACCAAACCGAACAGGTCCAAAAGAATGGTCAGAAAAAGTGTCTCAAATTCAAAATCTAATATAAATACTAAGACTAAGCCCAAACAGGAGAAAAGGGCGGATTCGTCTC
Source organism: Bidens hawaiensis (assembly GCF_021521415.1). Classification (NCBI taxonomy): domain Eukaryota; kingdom Viridiplantae; phylum Streptophyta; class Magnoliopsida; order Asterales; family Asteraceae; genus Bidens; species Bidens hawaiensis. Next base: position 1,431,184 of record NW_027491238.1, on the reverse strand, counting down.
CTCCCACGTCCAAATCACCGGAGGTTATGACAACCATTCTACATATAAATCCAAGTCACAAAGACATAGATGGTTGCCTAAATCTTCGGTGAAAGACTCAACAAAATCTATTTTTGATGATCAAAAGGATATATCATGGAAATCTGTGACAACCGTAGACGAATCAGGGTCACCCAGTGTAAGTATGGACTAGGTACCAAAAACTAACTAATCCCGCGTTTCGTGCACGGACAGCTATGGAGGAATATCATCAGACCTTGGTATGTTGATAGTGGCTATTCCAGGCACTTGATAGGAGACATTACCCAGCTACACGACATTCAAAATTTTAATGGTGGGTACGTGTCTTTTGCGGGAGGAGAGAAAGGAAAGATCACTCAAAAGGGTACTGTAAGTAACGGTGTTTTAAAGTTTGAAAATGTTAATTTTTTCCAGAATTAAAGCATAGTCTTTTGAGCGTGTAACAAATTTGTGACAAAGATTTTTCAACTCATTTTACTAAAAAGGAGTGCTTAATTCTGAAACCTGGTATAATCATACCAAAAGAGTGGATTTTTATTCGATCACAACGAAAAGATAATGCTTATGTGATCGACATGAACAAAAATGTTTCTGAGAAAATAACATGCCTGTTTTCAAAAGTGTCAGAACATAATGCGATGCTTTGGCATCGTCGGCTTGGTCATGGTAATACAAAATATCTGAATTGTCTTGCTAAAAATAATTTAGTACGTGGTTTACTAATCTAGGATTTTGTGACTATTGAAAAATGTGTTGCTTGTGCTTTGGGGAAACATCATCGAAAATCTCATAAGCCTAAGTTAATTAATACCATATCGTCAGTCTTTCAGTTACTTCATATGGACCTCTTTGGGCCGGTTCATGTCTAAAGTTTGTCTCGTAGCTCTTACTGTCTTGTTATTACTGATGACTACTCGCGTTTTACATGGGTATTTTTCTTGTCAAATAAAAGTGAAACTGCAGATCTGATCAAGAAGTTTGTGGTGTTAATGGAGATCAACTGAACCTAAAACTGAAAGGAATCCGTTGAGATAATGGAACGGAATTCAAGAATGCAGTTTTGAATCATTTTTGCTCAAAAAAGGGGGTGGTTCGTCAGTACAGCGCTCCTTGGACGCCTAAACAAAATGGTTTCGCTGAAAGAAGAAACAGAACTCTGATCGAGGCAGCAAGAACGATGTTATGTGACTCTAAACTGCCACTGTTTTTCTGGGCAGAAGCCATTAATACGGCCTGTTATTTTCAGAATCGGTTGGTAATCAACAAGTCCAAGATGAAGACTCCGTATGAGATTGTTTATGGTCATCAACCCACTATCGCACATTTCAGAACTTTCGGGTGTTCGTGCACCTTACTAAATCTGGAAACCACTCCAAAGTTTGGGGCCACGGCAGATGAGTGTTACTTCGTTGGATATGCGAGAAATACAGCATATAGGGTCTACAACAAGTCAACCAAGCAGATTCTAGAGTCTTATGAAGTTCGTTGGTTAGAAGAAAATGAGACTGACGCCCGTGTTGGTCCCGATTGGTTATTCGACTACAATGAATTCTTCAAGCCCTTCAATGTATTTCCAGTCATCAACACAGACTCTCAAGGTGGTCCCACAGTGGAAGTTACACAAGACAGTTCTCAGTCACTGTCTCATATTTCTCGATTACTGGATGATGATGTTGCTGAATTAAGCAGTGTTTCCACCACAATTGATAATCAGCCTAAACAATCTTCAGAGACCGATTGTTCACCAATCTCGTCTGAGAATACTGCAAATGTTGAGGGGGAGAGTTCCGTCCGTCAGATATTCGGGAGCACACTGCTTCCTGACGCCATTCCAGATGAATACGTTTCCGGCACTTCGTACTCTCACAGTACGGCGACGTCTGGCTGGAAAAACGCTCTTACTGATTCCGGGGAGAATCTAACAAATCTTCAACCTAAAAGTGATGTTTCTGATCATTTAATCCCATCCAGAGTCCAAAAGAATCATCCGACTGAAAACATCTTAGGTCCCATTGAAGCAGGTGTGTCACCAGAAGTCAGACCGGACACACAAACAGTTGTATGTTTTCCTGTTTCACATCTCAAATCGAGCCAAAGACTGTTGAGATGACTCTTCAAGAACCTAGTTGGGTTGATTCTATGCATGAAGAACTGAATCAGTTTGATAAGCTAAAGGTATGGAGATTGGTTAAACTGCTAGAAGGAAAGAAAGCTTTTGATACAAGATGGGTTTTTAGAAACAATCAAGATGACACCGGGGTTATTGTTCGAAACAAGGCACGACTGGTAGTTTGCGGGTTTCATCAGGTTGAAGGTTTAGGTTACACAGAGGTCTATGCTCCAGTAGCTAGACTTGAGTCAATTAGAATTTTTCCAGCCTATGCATCGTATATGGGGTTCACAGTATATCAGATGGATGTTAAAACAACATTTTTGTATGGTGAGGTCAAGGAGGAGATTTATGTTGATCAGCCATCGGGTTTCGTTGATTCTAAGAAATCAAATCATATCTACAAACTAGATAAGGCTCTGTACGGGCTACATCAGTCTCCTCAGGCGTGGTATGCTACACTGACCGTGCATCTTCTTGATCATGGCTACAAGCGTGGAACGATTGATCAAACTTTGTTCCGGAAAACTGTAGGAAAAGACTTGATTTTGGTCCAGATCTATGTTGATGACATCATCTTTGGATCCACCAGTGCTGATTTGTGCAAAGAATTTGAGGGTGTAATGAGGAAAAGGTTTAAAATGAGCTCGTTGGGTGAAATGACAACATTTCTGGGTTTACAAATTCAACAAAGTCCGACAGGCATCTTGTTGCATCAAGGAAAGTATGTTGAAGATATGCTTGCTAAGTTTGAACTTCAAGACTCCAAGAGTGCTAATACTCCAATGGCAGAGAGACCGCTTTTGTCATCTGATCCTGAAGGGAGTCCCGTAAATCAAACGTACTATCGATCGATGATCGGGTCTCTGATGTATCTCACAGCTAGCCGTCCTAACATCATGTTTGCAATCTGTCAATGTGCTCGCTTCCAGGCTAATCATGTACTCTCTCATTTAATTGCTGTTAAACGTATTTTTAGATATCTGAAAGGAAAACCGAAATTAGGTATCCCAAACAATCAGAATTTGATCTTTATGCTTTTGCTGATAGCAATTATGGTGGAGATGACATTGACAGGAAATCCACGTCAGCCGGTTGTCAGAATTTGATCTCATGGCAGTGTAAGAAACAACAAACAGTGTCTACTTCGACCGCCGAAGCAGAGTATGTTGCCGCATCCGCTTGCTGTTCTCAGGTTATCTGGATGCAAAACCAGCAGCTGGATTACGGTTTGGAATTTCTTGACACTCCTATTTTCTGTGATAATGATGCGGCCATTGCTATTGTAAAAAACCCTGTCCAACATTCTAAAACCAAGCACATCGATATTAAAATTCATTTTATTCGTGACTGTTTCGATCGGAATTTGATTCATCTTGAACAAGTCCACACCGACAACAACGTGGCGGATTTATTTACAAAACCGGTCAGAACAGCAAAATTTAATGTGCTTGTGGGTTTTCTTAAAATGCTTCGTTTTGAGGATTGAGTCTTTTTGGGGATAAATTTGTACATATTCGTTTATTTTTGCACAAATTTAGGGGGAGAAAAATCAAAAAGGCAAAAATAGTGTGTGTGCGTTGTCTTTATTTAACAAAAAAAATAAATAAATAAATAATAAAATTAAAAATTTTGAGCTTTTCAAGATTCATTCTCTCTTAAAATTATGTCGGTTGCTCAAGTTTGAAGGACATATAACTGTATATGGTTGGTCTGGTGTTCTACTTGTAGTTTCATGTCACACCCCGGTCGTAATTGGCGGAAAAACCGAGGCGTGGCGACGGGGTCGTGATTGATTGAGCACAATAGATTTAAAAGTCTAAATGCATAAACTTAAAACATGTCAACATTTCAACAATTTAACAGGTAGCAAATTCGTTCCATTACAACAGATAATGCTAACATCAATCCTAAATGTCTTCCATCTAAGGCCTCTATCAGCTATTTGCTACTTCCTGCTTCATTTCCTGAAAACATGTAACAAAAACGTCAACTACGTAAAGTAGATGAGTGAATTCATAGGTTTAAGGAAAAAGGGATTATACACAAGTATACTAGACTAAGTTGTAGGGGTTTATATATAGGGTGTACCATCGGCTAACCCACCACTCCTACAACTTATCCTACCATGCTTGGGTATAAAGCCCGGTTTTAAAAAGGTTTGTAAGACAAGACAAGCGTACCAGACTAGGTTGTAGGGGTTTATATATAGGGTGTACCATCGGCTAACCCTCCACTCCTACAACCTACTCTGCTAAGCTTGTTTATATTTGTAAATCCAAGGTATAAAGAGAGGTCAACTAATAATGTAGTGATAAGCCCTACACAAGCATACTAGACTAAGTTGTAGGGGTTTATGTATAGGGTGTACCATCGGCTAACCCACCACTCCTACAACATATCCTACTATGCTTGGGTATGCTTATCAACTCAACCCAGACTGCAAGAGTTATGTATAATGATCCCAAGTATTATTCCCATGCATACAGGTGTAATGATATCAAGGATATATGTATAAAGATACCAAAGAATCATATGTCACCATGTCTTGATGATAATGATGATAATGCATAATGATCACACGAGACCTGACATCAACCCACACAAGACCACACGATGCTACTTGATTTCCATGATGGTAACCCAAATCGATCACTTTGGATACCATGAGAGAATTCTAAAGCGTCCACTTTAGTATCTCTTGGATTCCTAATCGATCACTTAGGAAATCCTTCGGATTCTTAATCGAACACTTAAGAACCCCATAGGTCACGTGTATTCTAAATCGAACACTTTAGAATCCCACATCTAGTGACGGCCTGTCTACCAATCGACCACTTGGAGACCAAACATATGCACTAGTGTGACCTATACTGCCTATGTTCACACGACCACTAGACTGTCCAAAGAATGATGTGTTTTCATGATAATGTATAACGGGCACATGACTTTGATTTCCAAACGTCCATTGTTCCCTAAGCGATCACTGATTCCCATGTTTACTCCTGAATAACTGATTAGACATACACAACTTCCGAGAAAGTTAAGGTATGAGTAACCTGCCGTGATTACTTGTTTCCCCAATGTTCATTGTTTGCAAAAGATTTGCCAAGAATGTCTATGATAAAGAATGTTTGAATAAATGAGTTTTGTCAAAACGTGTACAGTTACCATGTTTCCACCCCAATGATTTGAAAAGCTTAAAAGAAAAAGGGGGCTATGAACTCACCTTGTTGGCTAAGTATGGTTGCTAGGGTGGTCGAGTGCTGCCAAACGTCGATCTTCTAAGTCTAGACAAGGACATAATAGGTTAACAACACGCTTTAAGTCTAAGAGTATAAGCCTACGCGACCTCGAGCAAAAACCAAGATTTAAAGTTGAAAACAAGCTGATTCTGGCACATTCGGTCGAATAAGGGCAGGTTCGATCGAATCAGCTACTTGTTCGGTCGAATATGGTATTGGTTCGGTCAAAAGGGGCTGGGAAGAACACGTTCAGTCGATTGAGGACTCGTTCGGTCGAGCAGGATGTACATTCGGTCGAATACAATCGTATTCGATCGAATGTGTATTCTGATTCGGTTAGTCTGTTCGTTTGCCCACTGGTTCGACCGAATGGTCTCTTGTTCGACCGAATAGGAGATGGTTCGACCGAATAGGGGTCTATTCGACTCCTTCAAGCCGGATGACGGAAAAACCTACGGGATTTTGACGATTTTCATGATTTTTCGCCCAAAATCAATGTTTTATACATGGAAATGCTCGGAATCCATAGGGCTATTGATTCCTAACGTTTATAACAACAAAAGTATGCTTTTTGACACCAAAAAAAATGACGATTTTTGACCAAGAACACACTTGAAACATAAGTTGGGGTTTTTGCTCGATTCGGGGCCGGATTTGATGATAAAAACGTATGATTTTCAAGAAGATCTTACCAAAAACAACAATAAACAGATTGGTGAACTCGAATTTTGGATTGAACAACTTTCTCTCACTACTCTCTCTCTAGAATTGGGGTGTTTGGGTGTGGGTGTGGAAGAGATGAAAGAAAAATGGTGGAGTTTGTTCTTGCACTACGCTTATATACTCGGTTCTATCGGGTTCGGGTCTCGGTTACCTACGGGTCAAGGCTAGCTGAGTTCATAAGTTTTAACGAGCTAGAACTTTTCAGTAAAAATTTTATAAAAATCATTTTTCAAGTAATCGCTTGAAATCTTTTTAAATAAAAACCTTTTATTTTTATTTTTTTTTTGAAAACACAAAATTAATATTTTTCAAACATAAAAGTTCTTTTTATGAAATAAACATTTTTAGCTGAAATAAACAGATTTTCCAATGATATGGATTCCGAACTTATCGTCCAGAACCCAAAGTGTATAGTTTCCGATGATTTCTTGATTTTAGTTTACCAGTCAAATTCCAGGGCGTTACATCCTCCCCAACTTAGAGGAATTTCGTCCCGAAATTTAGATTTTTAGTATACTTGATGCAACGATGATTAAGATTACATGATCCCATGATGACCACTATGCGCCACTACTTCTAATATTCGTCTCAGATACCACCCAAATCAAGCTGAAGGGGCTTATATATAGGGTGTACCGGCGGCTAACCCACCACTCCTTCAACCTTACTTGAGTGTCTCCTTCGACTCCTATTAGGTTAATGACACACAGGGCGACACACTATTTTCCACTACAAGGCATCACCCTCAAGCTTTACATCAGACATATTCATTTCGGATTGAAGGGGTTTATATATAGGGTGTACCAGCGGCTAACCCACCACTCCTTCAATCTTCTGTGAATAATTCCCTCAATAATTCTTGAATTTAATGTCTCACAGCTGCCACGCTAACTACAAGTCCCTAATTCCAAGTTTCGCTTCAGACATATTCAACTCGTGCTGAAGGGGTTTATATATAGGGTGTACCAGCGGCTAACCCACCACTCCTTCAACCTTTGTCGAATAATTCCCTACACGAACCTTGAGTTCACGACTCCTAGTTGCACAATAGCTTATTGCTTATACACGTATACACCTGTGACCTTGATGCAATTATATTCCGGACTATAATTACGAGCTCACCTTGTATCAATGTATAAACTCTATTGCGTGCGGCTAGAAAATTTGACACGACACCACACACATACACACAACCATGCTCCATGAATGCTAGAATGATGACAAATTTTGGCTTAAATGATGTATAAATTCCCCAAGGTTTATATGATTGAGTAGATATGACTTGTGCTTTCCAGCATGAGCCCTGAGTAGCCAAAATTTGTGGATGCAAATAAAAGAATACTTATAAGCATAACAAGGCAACATGATATTCATTGAATAACACAGTTATTTGATACATGCTGTAGATTTATATTGACTTCTAGACAATTAGATTACAAGAATATAGACTAAGAGAACAGATGAGGGTATTTCTCCTTCATCTGATCTTCGCGTTCCCATGTAAACTCGGGTCCGCGTTTGTTATTCCATCGAACTTTCACAAGCGGTATGCGGCTACGCTTGGTCTTCTTGACCTCGCGATCCATGATCTCGACGGGTTCTTCAACGAAAAGCAGATTGTCGCTAATTCGAACCTCGTCGACGGGAAAGTGAAGGGCCTCGTCAACAAGACACTTCTTTAATTGCGAAACATGAAAATCGTTGTGAACTCTACTGAGTTCCGGTGGCAGCTCAAGACGATAGGCAACCGGTCCGATCCTTTCAAGGATTTTGAATGGTCCAACATACCTAGGAGCGAACTTTCCCTTCTTCCCGAAACGGACTATGCCCTTCCAGGGGGGAACTTTCAGCATAACACGGTCACCAACTTGAAACTCGAGTGGCTTGCGTCGTTTGTCGGCGTAGTACTTATGCCGGCAACGAGCGTCTTTGAGTCGCTGTTGAATGAAAGCAATTTGATCGGTTGTCTCCTGTATTAGTTCGGGGCCGATGATCTGTGAATCCCCGGTCTCGGACCAACACAAGGGAGAGCGACACTTGCGGCCGTAAAGAGCTTCAAACGGCGCGCATTTAATGGTAGCGTGGTAACTATTGTTGTAAGAAAATTCTGCCAGTGGCAGATGAGCTTCCCAACTACTACCGAAATCGAGGATACAAGCTCTCAACATGTCTTCTAGGGTTTGTATGGTCTTCTCGCTCTGCCCATCAGTTTCTGGATGATAGGAAGAGCTAAGCTTCACACTTGTCCCAAAGGCCTTTTGCAAAGATTTCCAGAACCTGGAAGAAAAACTGCTGTCACGATCAGACGTGATGCCCTTAGGCACACCGTGACGGGAAACGATCTCACGAATGTATACCCGCACCAACTTTTCCGTAGTGTAGTCTTCACGAACCGGGATAAAGTGGGCGGATTTTGTTAGAATGTCCACAATAACCCAAATTGAGTCATGACCGCTAGGCGTCCGTGGTAGCTTGGTGATGAAATCCATAGCTAACTCTTCCCACTTCCACTGAGGAATAATAGGTTGTTGAAGTAGCCCAGACGGCCTTTGATGCTCTGTCTTGACTCGCGAACAAGTCAAACATCTCATCACGTACGAAGCGATATCTTTCTTCATCCCGGGCCACCAATAATGGGGTTTAAGATCTTGATACATCTTGTTGCCGCCTGGATGAATCGAGTATCTGGACTTGTGGGCTTCATTTAGAATAAGCGTCCGAAGAGGCTCAGAGTTCGGGATCCACGCTCGGTCAAGAAAATAGAGGATGCCGTCTGACTTGGTTTCGAATTTATGCTCGGCTCCACATGACAAAATGCCCTTGAGATCACCATTCACAAGCGCTTGATTCTGAGCTTCACGAATTAAGGAAGGAAGGTTGGATTGAATCCGAATAGAGTACAGCTGGGTCCTTTCTTTACGACTCAATGCGTCAGCCACCACATTAGCCTTTCCCGGGTGGTAGCGAATTTCACAATCGTAATCGCTGAGAAGTTCGACCCAGCGTCGCTGCCTCATGTTCAACTCTTTCTGATTGAGGATGTGTTGCAAGCTCTTGTGATCGGTAAAAATGACACACTTTGTACCGTACAGGTAATGTCTCCAGATTTTTAGGGCAAACACCACTGCACCCAGCTCCAGGTCATGTGTGGCATAGTTCTTCTCGTGCACCTTGAGTTGTCGAGAAGCGTAAGCGATGACCTTCCCTCGTTGCATTAAAACGCAACCGAGGCCCTGATTCGAAGCATCGCAATAAACGGTAAAGTCATCGTCACCTTCCGGAAGTGTTAGAATCGGTGCATGGCAAAGCTTATTCTTCAGAGTTTGGAAAGCTTCCTCTTGATCTTGTCCCCACACGAAAGGTTCCCCTTTCTGGGTCAAAGTGGTTAAAGGCAAGGCAATCCTGGAGAAGTTTGAGATAAATCGGCGGTAGTAACCGGCCAGACCAAGAAATGAACGGATTTCGGTAGGTGTTTTAGGCGCTACCCAATTTCTGATGGCTTCTATCTTGGAAGGGTCGACGTGAATGCCGTCGACATTGATGACATGTCCCAAGAATTGAACTTCCCTTAGCCAAAATTCACACTTGGAGAACTTGGCATATAGTTGCTCTTTCCTGAGAAGCTCCAAAATAAGCCTGAGATGAAGCTCATGATCGGTCCTCGAACGAGAATAAATGAGAATATCGTCTATGAAAACAATGACAAACTGATCAAGATATGGACGGCAGACGCGATTCATCAGATCCATGAAGATGGCGGGAGCATTGGTCATTCCAAAAGGCATAACCATGAACTCGTAATGACCATAACGAGTTCGGAACGCAGTTTTCGGGATATCCTCTTCCAGAACACGCAACTGATGGTAACCAGAACGCAGATCGATCTTAGAGAAAAACGTAACACCCTGGAGCTGATCAAAGAGATCATCAATTCTCGGTAACGGGTACCGATTTTTGATGGTGAGTTTATTAAGCTCCCGGTAGTCAATGCACATACGGAAAGTCCCGTCCTTCTTTTTGACGAAGAGTACTGGGGCTCCCCATGGAGACGAGCTAGGGCGAATGAATCCCTTGCTAAGAAGTTCTTGAAGCTGATTTGATAATTCTTGAAGTTCCGACGGAGCTAGACGATACGGTGCCTTAGCAATAGGGAGAGCACCAGAAATAAGATCGATACGAAATTCCACCTGCCTGCTAGGTGGAAGTCCAGGCAGATCTTCGGGAAAAACATCAGAAAATTCACGCACAACTGGAATGTCCTGCAGTCTCTTGTCTTCGGATTCCTTGAGAGTAACATGAGCTTGAAATGCGGGATACTTCTTTCGAAGGTACCGACTGGCCTCTAAGCAAGAGACGATCCTTAGGCATCCACCCGATTTTTCGCCTTGAATAGTTAGAATTTCGCCAGAAGGTAAAGGGATACGAATAAGTTTCTCGGCGCAGATTACTTCCGCGTGATTGCTGGACAGCCAGTCCATTCCCACAACTAGATCTAAGCTTCCAAGACGAAAAGGTATAAGGTCAATACTGAATGATGTGGTGACAAGAGTAAGGGTGCAATTTCGGATGACAGACTTCACTTGTTTGGACTCTCCACTAGCAAGTTCAACAGAAAAGGCAGGGTCCAACTCAGAAATTTTTAATTTCAGCAAAGGAACCAATTCGCAAGAAACAAAGCTCCTATCAGCTCCTGTATCAAATAGGACAGACACCCAGTTGTTGTTAAGAATAAACGTACCAGTAATAACATCGGGGTTTTGGCGTGCTTCGGCAGCTCCAATGGTAAAAGCCCTCCCGCGAGCCGGAGGGATGTTGGTGACGCGGGGGCATCGATTTCTGTAATGGTCCATAGCGCCACACTCGAAGCAGCCTCGAGCAGGGTTAGGCTGGGGGTTAGCTTTCCCCACAGCCAGTTGGTTGCCAGGACTCCTGCATCGCTCCACCAGGTGCCCGAATCGTCCACAATTCGTGCACTTGCGGCACGACTCTCTAGTTGGGTGATGATAAGAACATAAGTTGCACTTGGGATGTAGCCCAGTATATTCCTTTCTTGGTCTTCCCTGAGCTGTTGTGGCTGGAGCGGGGGCTATGGAGTTGATAGGCGTAGCATCAGTGATTGCAGCTAAGTTGGTCGCTTTTCGCTTCCTATTGCTCCCCTTTTTCGCTTTCCCCTCGGAGGATTTGCCCTTATCCTGTTGCAGAACACCAGACTTGAGCTGTTCCCTGGTCAGACGGGCAGTGAGATCGATCGCTGCCTTAAGTGTAGTGGGGTCAACTCCAACCGCAATGCCCCTCATGGAGTCCGGAAGACCGCTGATGTATTGCTCGACAGCGCGAGAAGCTGGGGTAACCATATGGGGCACCAATAAGGAGAGTTCATGAAATCTCTCCGTGTACTTCATGTGATCCGCGCCCTTCATCATGTGCACCCTAAACTCAGCCTCCAGTTTCTGAATCTCGGTTCTCGGAACAAACTCCTGCGTGACTAGCTCAACCAACTCAGCCCAGGGCAGGGCTAGGGCCGCGTCTCGTCCCCTGGTTCTTATCTCGTTATTCCACCACGTGAGAGCCCGTTTGTGGAACATACTCGCCGCGAATTTGACCCTGAGTTCATCCGGGCAGGAGCACATGTTGAATGAAGCTTCGACTTTCTCGAACCACTGGAGAAGACCAGCGGCTCCCTCGGTTCCACTAAAACTTGTAGGCCTAGTGTTGGTAAAAGCCTTATAGAGCTTATCGGCCTGAAGAGTGGGATTCGGTTCTGGGGCTTGTGGTGCACCCGAGGTTCCTTCTTGCCTCATGTTGTTTACCAGACCCGGGAGAACTGCTGCAATTTGCTGCGCTATGAGGGCAGCGAGGTCAGCGGGGTCAGCATTGACGGATGAGCGACGAGGAGGCATTCTATAAAAGAATAAGAATGCGCATTAGTTAAATTGAGAATAAAGAATAACTGGATAAGGAATTGCCAAAGAGTACATCGCTACTAGATTCACAGTTAATGATGCAACACATAAGCACATAGCAAGCATATAAGTGTGGGCATGTGATAGTGATGCATGAATTATCTAGAGTCAAGGGTCCTAGGTTATAGTCTAGGTCGGTTTCCTAATTCCCTATAACCATTGGCTCTGATACCAATCTGTCACACCCCGGTCGTAATTAGCGGAAAAACCGAGGCGTGGCGACGGGGTCGTGATTGATTGAGCACAATAGATTTAAAAGTCTAAATGCATAAACTCAAAACATGTCAACATTTCAACAATTTAACAGGTAGCAAATTCGTTCCATTACAACAGATAATGCTAACATCAATCCTAAATGTCTTCCATCTAAGGCCTCTATCAGCTATTTGCTACTTCCTGCTTCATTTCCTGAAAACATGTAACAAAAACGTCAACTACGTAAAGTAGATGAGTGAATTCATAGGTTTAAGGAAAAAGGGATTATACACAAGTATACTAGACTAAGTTGTAGGGGTTTATATATAGGGTGTACCATCGGCTAACCCACCACTCCTACAACTTATCCTACCATGCTTGGGTATAAAGCCCGGTTTTAAAAAGGTTTGTAAGACAAGACAAGCGTACCAGACTAGGTTGTAGGGGTTTATATATAGGGTGTACCATCGGCTAACCCTCCACTCCTACAACCTACTCTGCTAAGCTTGTTTATATTTGTAAATCCAAGGTATAAAGAGAGGTCAACTAATAATGTAGTGATAAGCCCTACACAAGCATACTAGACTAAGTTGTAGGGGTTTATGTATAGGGTGTACCATCGGCTAACCCACCACTCCTACAACATATCCTACTATGCTTGGGTATGCTTATCAACTCAACCCAGACTGCAAGAGTTATGTATAATGATCCCAAGTATTATTCCCATGCATACAGGTGTAATGATATCAAGGATATATGTATAAAGATACCAAAGAATCATATGTCACCATGTCTTGATGATAATGATGATAATGCATAATGATCACACGAGACCTGACATCAACCCACACAAGACCACACGATGCTACTTGATTTCCATGATGGTAACCCAAATCGATCACTTTGGATACCATGAGAGAATTCTAAAGCGTCCACTTTAGTATCTCTTGGATTCCTAATCGATCACTTAGGAAATCCTTCGGATTCTTAATCGAACACTTAAGAACCCCATAGGTCACGTGTATTCTAAATCGAACACTTTAGAATCCCACATCTAGTGACGGCCTGTCTACCAATCGACCACTTGGAGACCAAACATATGCACTAGTGTGACCTATACTGCCTATGTTCACACGACCACTAGACTGTCCAAAGAATGATGTGTTTTCATGATAATGTATAACGGGCACATGACTTTGATTTCCAAACGTCCATTGTTCCCTAAGCGATCACTGATTCCCATGTTTACTCCTGAATAACTGATTAGACATACACAACTTCCGAGAAAGTTAAGGTATGAGTAACCTGCCGTGATTACTTGTTTCCCCAATGTTCATTGTTTGCAAAAGATTTGCCAAGAATGTCTATGATAAAGAATGTTTGAATAAATGAGTTTTGTCAAAACGTGTACAGTTACCATGTTTCCACCCCAATGATTTGAAAAGCTTAAAAGAAAAAGGGGGCTATGAACTCACCTTGTTGGGTAAGTATGGTTGCTAGGGTGGTCGAGTGCTGCCAAACGTCGATCCTCTAAGTCTAGACAAGGACATAATAGGTTAACAACACGCTTTAAGTCTAAGGGTATAAGCCTACGCGACCTCGAGCAAAAACCAAGATTTAAAGTTGAAAACAAGCTGATTCTGGCACATTCGGTCGAATAAGGGCAGGTTCGATCGAATCAGCTACTTGTTCGGTCGAATATGGTATTGGTTCGGTCAAAAGGGGCTGGGAAGAACACGTTCAGTCGATTGAGGACTCGTTCGGTCGAGCAGGATGTACATTCGGTCGAATACAATCGTATTCGATCGAATGTGTATTCTGATTCGGTTAGTCTGTTCGTTTGCCCACTGGTTCGACCGAATGGTCTCTTGTTCGACCGAATAGGAGATGGTTCGACCGAATAGGGGTCTATTCGACTCCTTCAAGCCGGATGACGGAAAAACCTACGGGATTTTGACGATTTTCATGATTTTTCGCCCAAAATCAATGTTTTATACATGGAAATGCTCGGAATCCATAGGGCTATTGATTCCTAACGTTTATAACAACAAAAGTATGCTTTTTGACACCAAAAAAAATGACGATTTTTGACCAAGAACACACTTGAAACATAAGTTGGGGTTTTTGCTCGATTCGGGGCCGGATTTGATGATAAAAACGTATGATTTTCAAGAAGATCTTACCAAAAACAACAATAAACAGATTGGTGAACTCGAATTTTGGATTGAACAACTTTCTCTCACTACTCTCTCTCTAGAATTGGGGTGTTTGGGTGTGGGTGTGGAAGAGATGAAAGAAAAATGGTGGAGTTTGTTCTTGCACTACGCTTATATACTCGGTTCTATCGGGTTCGGGTCTCGGTTACCTACGGGTCAAGGCTAGCTGAGTTCATAAGTTTTAACGAGCTAGAACTTTTCAGTAAAAATTTTATAAAAATCATTTTTCAAGTAATCGCTTGAAATCTTTTTAAATAAAAACCTTTTTATTTTTTATTTTTTTTTGAAAACACAAAATTAATATTTTTCAAACATAAAAGTTCTTTTTATGAAATAAACATTTTTAGCTGAAATAAACAGATTTTCCAATGATATGGATTCCGAACTTATCGTCCAGAACCCAAAGTGTATAGTTTCCGATGATTTCTTGATTTTAGTTTACCAGTCAAATTCCAGGGCGTTACATTTCACAGGATAGCCATTTACCTAACGACTGAAGGCACCCGGGGCGATTATAATGTGTTTTGTGTTTCGTATTCTTTCACCTTAAAATTATGTCGGTAACTCTGAGATGGAAGGACATGTGTTTTCATGCATGTTTGGTCCGGTTAACCACTTGTGGTTATAATGGATAGCCATTTACCTGAAAGCTTATAGTGACCGGGGTGACTGAATTCTTAACACGTGTGTTTTACGTAACTCCTTGGGAAGTGATATTACTATTCAGTTAACGGCCTTTTAGGAGCCTCAAATTTTTCATAATGAGAATTGATCCAACCTTTGAAAAATGATAGATAAATCGTTTCTGTGTGCCTAACGGGTGAAGTTATTAAGCTTAAAGGGCTATAGAACAGTCATTGATGTGTATGGTAGCTTTCCATGATGCGTAAAAGTTAAAGTGATATGAAATAAATTTGCTAAACTTAATGTGGAGAGCCATTTTGAAGACATGTGCATGTCTCCAGATACATCTCTCCGAATGATAGGCAGAAAAGCAATTACCCAGTCATACACGAGCCCGTTAGTGTCTTGATCATCAAAAATATTGTATTGTTAAGCTATTATTATTATTATTATTATTATTATTATTATTATTATTATTATTATTATTGAAGCAAAAAAATAAAATAAAATAAAAAATAAAAAAAATTAAAAAATAATGATTGCGTTTACTTCTTGCTATTAAAGTTTTTAAAGTTATTTCTTAAAAAAGGCTTAAAGGGTCAAACTAGAACTACAGAGATGGTGGCACACAAGTAAGTCCTGTCATGTCTCGAATGAAAGGCTTGTCAGTTTACTGGCACTAAGTCCAACGTTCAACCTTAAAACTAAGCATGTTTTTATTTATAATCTTTTGATCAAGCACTATGGGGTTGGAGTCAAATTGGGGTGATCTGGGGAAAGCCAAATACGCTTTGAGAAGATATAGGAGGCATCACAGGTCCATGAGTGATGTCCATTTAAGCTTTATGTCGAACTGAACCTTAATCATATCATTAATGCGATGAAAAATCATGCTAAGTATGGGATACACGCTATCAACCTGTCTCTTAATGTCATAATAATGCTGAACATGAATCTTTGTGACAATACCTTAAACGATATGATTCCATGTTCGGATCTTTTCATGAAAAGACGACAATTTTTACAAAGAACTGAAATTTGATCCCGACTTTATAAATAAAAGGGAGTTGTCTCACATTTTTGTGTGGATTTATTTTTCTTGTTTTTTTAGTTTTATTTTATTTTATTTCATTTTGGTTTGTCTTGCCTAATTTTATTTTTTTTCCTCGAAATTACTCTCCTCGAAACGTTCGTGTAAGTTAAGCTTAATTTTAAAATTCTGGGCTTGGAAAGATTGGGTTTTTATATTGTTTGGTTACGATCTTTTTGGGCTACCCTTCGTTCTCGGCCTTGTATCTATTCAAACTTTGGGCCTTGAATTATCTTGAACCCATCCAGGGTTCTCGGCCCATTCCGGTCTTGGTATAAATTGTTCTAAAATGGCTTTTCCTTTTCACTTTAATTACTTCACAAAATCCAAACTCTCTCATCTCTCTCAATCATCTTAGCCGAGATCAAAAACCTCATCACTAATCACCATTTAGAGTGTTCTTATTTGATTAGCAGGTACTGGACAAGGACAAATGAGATCTATATACCACTGAGGCCTATTTTGGTGTTGCCATAAACTGATTTCATGGATGGTTTGATGAATTAACCATTGGATTTATGAGTAATTAGGGTCTTGATGGACATATTAGTGTTGATTTAAGGTTTTCAGTTGAGTATTTGTGAGTTATTGCAGGTTTAATGGAGGTTTTAGGGATCTCGGTGGGTTGAAGAAGATTACACGTTTTCCGAGGTGGAATCCAAATGGGTTCTCTGTCCCCAGATGGCCAGGAGTTTTCGGGTGACTTTCGTTGACCGAGAACCCCTTATCTTGACAGATAACTTCGTTCTCGGTCATATCATGACCGAGAACCCCTGTTCTCGGTTAAATGTTGACCGAGAACCTCAGTTCTAGGCTAACTTTCATTGACATTTGTTGACCAATAACAAATCTGTTGATCGAGAACTCACATGTTTGACCGAGATCCCTCCTGCCGGGCTTAATACACACTGACTGGGCCCAAATCTACACAGTATTGTCTATTTGGGCCAATTGATGTATTCTTGGGCCGTCACATGTGTTTTTTCTTTGGGCCTGTCTCACTTTAATAACTCAAGCTCTTTACTAATTATGGAAAAATTGCTAAATACTATCAAGTTAATCTGTTTGATATCTAACTTGATACGTTTGGTGCAGATATGACTTATCAGAACCCGTTAAAGTTTGTTGATACTCACAACATAGCTGGCCACTTGTATGATCCACCAATGGCTCACAAGGAATTTGTTGGGACTTATATTTGGTCTACGCATCGAATTATTTTGTAGGTGAAAAATATATTACTTGGTCTCAACCAAGGGTGGATGGCTTGAAGACCAAGTCATGCTAGACTAGTATAAATAGATGTTTTTAGTCATTACTTGGTCTCAACCAAGGGTAGATGTTTTATCCCTTTGAGAGAGTCTCCGCCTCCAGGATGAGCTCTCCCGGTGGCGGCTGATATTTCTTAATCGATTGTATGTATAAATGTATGTATGTATGAGTGGTTCATCTTTATTGAATCATTCGACTAATATTATCATACTACCAGTTTTATCTTGTTTGTGTTTTGATTACAATTGTTCATCCAATTAGTGATTGTTAATCAAATCAGGCTCTCTCCCAATACACCTCATCCGTCCGCAAACATCTTTCAAGAGTGAATACGAGTGAGATTCGATCCTAACCCTAGATCCGAGCTCCACACAGTTAATACCGATTATTCACGCTTCCGCACTGGGGCTCAGTTCTATCAATTTGTATCAGAGCGGGGTTACCGAATCATTCAGACTAACCATTGAACTGATTCATTTCGCTCTTGATTCCACCATGGACGTTAAATGATGAAGTTCGTTGAAATTATTTTTGGGGGTTTTGAAATTATTTGATGATTTGCAGAAAAGTATATGGATTGATGTTTGGGTTGATGACTCGTTTGGAGATACAACATCAATTTCACGTTTATTTGGTCAGAATGGTTTAGATCTGATGTAACAGTGTTATTTGGCTCGTTTTAGGGCAACTCTATTCATTTGATGATTTCCAGATCTGAAAAGGTTGATTATGATATGAAGATAGGTTTCTTTGATTTTGAGATAGCGTGGATATTGCTACAGTGATTAATTTCAGATTACGAAACTTGTTTCTGGATATGAAATATTAGGGTTTGTGTGCTCGTTGTTATTAATGTTATTTGTGCTGATCGAACTTTACATGATTTGGTAGACAAACATTGCCACTGGTACAACCTGGTATGGAGAATTTACAAGTCAAGAATGAACATGTACTAGAGGCAATATCATTATGGTTTGTTGCAGCAGATGCAAAATGAATATTCAGGTAGGTTCTGCAAGGGAAAATCAATAACTGATTATGCAGAAATGAAGTTTTGGTATCTCGAGCACACTATGATCATATAAGACTGGACTCGAGTATGGAAAATGACTAAGTGGTGTCTCGAGCACATGAGGTGTTTTTCCCAAGCACATCTTTGTGTGGCTCGAGCACAGGTTATTTCGAGCAAGTCTTATATCGAGCACATCAAATTCGAGCACACTTTTGTGAAACCCAGAGCATATCCTTTGTCTTCTCAAGAAAACTATCTTTATAAGTCTCGAGCACACTTTGTCATTTATTCGAGCAGACTCTTTTTCGAGCATATTTTGTTTTGTCATTGAACAATTATGCTTGTGAAGAGAAAACTCAAGTTTGTGTCGAGCACACCCTGGCTCCCGAGCACACTTGTGCTCCCGAGCATGCTTGGTGCAAAGTGAAGAAAATGAAAAAAATCACAAGTGTTTTGCTTTCCAGGCACACTTTGTGCTAGGAAGGTGCTTCCGAGCACACTTTGTGCTAGTGCAAAAATTGAAAAATCACAAGTGTTTTGCTTTTCGGGTACACTTTGTGCTAGGAAAATTCTTCCGAGCACACTTTCTGCTAGGAAAGTGCTCCCAAGCACACTTTGTGCTAGGAAAGTGATCCCAAGCACACTGTAGGCTAGGAAACAGAATTTGTAAAACATTTCAAGGTTTTGAAGAAACTTTTGAGATTTTTGGTGATGTTGACCATTTGACCAAGCTGTTCTCTATGGAAAATATATACCCAGGGGTATTTTTGTAATTTTTCTCCAATCATCAACAAGCTTATGGAATTCAAACCTCATCCAATTTCACGACTTCATCAAAAGCTTTACAAGAACAAGTGTTGACCAAGCTTAAGGATTTAATCACATTAAGTGTCAACCAACTTTTGAATATGTTTATCTGAGATTTTTACAATCTTGATGAGGATGATTAAGATTGTTTCACCCACACTTGATTTGAAGACACATTTATCAAAGACAACTGCAACCAAATTGGGGGAGTAAAAATCTTTGAATTTCATTGCAAACGGCATGCTTCAAATCAAGTAAAAGACTCAAGTTATGGAAGAATTGAAGATTATTTGATGATCACATTGAGTTTATTTCTTTTTGTTACTTGAAGTTGATCTTTGAAGTTCAAAGCGTCGTTCATATGCCCATACAACTATATCCAAAAGTGGTATAAGAGTGAAAATTCAAAATGAACAATGGGAGAAGCTTAACGTGAGGGGGAGAATTTCAATGAATGACAACGAGTTATGAGGTGATCATGGAAGAAATTCGATGGAATCGGTCTAAGGGGGAGATTGTTGGGACTTATATTTTAGACCGACGCATCGAATTAATTTTTAGGTGAAAAATATATTACTTGGTAACCAAGGGTGAGTGGCTTGAAGACCAAGTCATGCTAGACTAGTATAAATAGATGTTTTTATTCATTTGTCTAGTATGAGTGACTGTATTGTGTATGTGTGAGATTTAGGGTTTTATTCCTTTGAGAGAGTCTCCACCTCCAGGATGAGCTCTCCTGGTGGCGGCTGATATTTCTTAATCGATTGTTTGTATGAATGTATGTATGTATGAGTGGTTCATCTTTATTGAATCATTCGACTAATATTATCATACTACCAGTTTTATCTTGTTTGTGTTTTGATTACAATTGTTCATCCTATTATTGATTGTTAATCCTAGATCCGAGCTCCACACACCTCATCCGTCCACAAACATCTTTCAACAGTGAATACGAGTGAGATTCGATCCTAACCCTAGATCCGAGCTCCACACAGTTAATACCGATTATTCACGCTTCCGCACCGGGGCTCGGTTCTATCAGAATTCAAGTCGATGATAGTCGGACTCAATACTTGCAGGATCTCTCATGCTCTTCGGGAGAACCCTGTCATTTGCAAGGAGATGGTTATCGATTTTTGGAAAAATGCAAAGATTAATTCACAAGAGCCAGATGGAGTCATTTCAATCGACTTAAAAGTTCAGAAGAAGCCGGTCGTTGTTACTGAGGCCATCAACAGAGAAGTGCTCCTGTTTAGGGAACAACCCGACTAACCAACGGAGTACTCCGCTACTGAAGTTACTGAAGTTCTCACAAGAATGGGATATGAAGGTACCTATCCACCAGCAATCATGAAGCTGTTTCACCCATACTGGAGATACCTATTGCACACGTTCTTTACATGTATCTCGGGAAGAAATGGTGGATCAGATGAGATCAGCCACACTCAAATGTCTGCCATTGCTACTCTGATCATGGATTGGAATTATAATTACTCCAAATTTGTTTTCAATGAAATGATGAGCAACTTAAGGGCAAAGAAGAAAGAGATGTTCTTGATGTATCCAAGGTTCTTGCAGATGATTTTTGACTCTCATTACACCGACCTGGTTAAATCTATTGAGACCTTGGACATGAAGTCTATGGGACCCAACTCCTTTGGGTTGATGAAGCAATCGAGGAAGGGAGCAAAAGTGGTTTATCGGGGTTTACATGCTCTGGTAAAGTTTGGACGTGTTTCTGAGACTGAGACTGAGGCTGAGCCTGTTTTAGCTCAGACTGCTGACTAGCATGTGGCACACACTCAACGACGTGCTGCAGCGTTTGAAATTGCTGATGATGAGGAATATGAAGAAGAAAACCTTTAGTCAGACACTCTTACTGATGATGAAAGATTGAAAGCACTTGAAGCTGCTAAAGCCTTATTTCAGTCAACTACTCTTAAGCCTCCTCAAACAGTTACTGAAAACATCGAGGCAGATTATGTTGAAGAACCAGCTGCTGATCTCATATATCGTAAACGAAAAAGGGATGATTTGAGACCTAGTGAGTTGGATAGTGAAGTAGAAACAACCACCGTTACACCAACACCAACACCCACATCAGCACCAGAATCAACCACCAGCCCACAACAACACTGATCGTTCAGAATCGTATGCTCAAGAAACACAAGTTGAGCCAAATGCACCTGCTGCTGAACCATCTTTCCAGGAGTTGCTGTCTAGTGATTTTGTCAGTAATTTTGGTTTTGAGACAGAAATTCCGTGCTCAAACCCTTTAGACATTCCCTCTGGTTTATCCGACCCATCTGTTCAGGGTCAATCAAGCTCAGGTGTTTCAGATAAGGTTGCCCAAATCCTTGCTATGCAAGAGAATTATTTTCAGAACAAGGGAAAAGGTGTGGTTCTGGAGAACGCTCATGTAGATGTTCAGGTATTGCAACGACGAGTCTTTGAACTCGAGCAGAATTCGGTTATTAAAGATGTCCGTATTCAAGAACTTGAGGCTAGCAACTCAGAAGAAGACTCCAAGATTAAAGTGTTGCAGTCTGGCATGGGAGGTTTAACAGCAATGTATCTCGATCTCCAACAAAAGCTATTCCAGAATTTGGAGATGAGTTCAAGAGTAATGAAGATGTAGTATATCAAACTCACGCTGCTGATCAAGATAAAGACTCAATTGTTCGTCCAGTCGACACCATTGGTATTAGAAGACAGGAGGAATCCGAATCTTTAAAGGAATACCTGGAAGCACCACCAGTCACTAAAGAGAAATCAAGCAGAATTAAGAAGAAACTACTCGAAAAAGGAAAGAAGAAACTGCTGGTGATGAAGAATTCAGATCAGAATGTTGTATCATCGGATCACCCAGATAGGTTTGTTGTACTCTTGAAAAGGGATTCTCTGACAGATATGGTGATTGATCTGGAGTTCTACTTGGGGTTTTGACGTAGACAAAAGTATGTGGTGGGTTAAGAGAAAGTCTGGAAAAACTGAATACTATAAGAAGATGAAAGACTTTGGTTCCTGGACTAAAGTGGATTTTAGTGATTTAATCAATTCTCCATTCACCAATCCATCTAATGACAAAAGATGAACAGATTTCTGGAATTTTCTCAAGCGTCAAGTTGATAAAGGATTTCCAAACATTACAACTGCCGAATCTTTCCTGAAGAAAGCCAAAGGTGTCTTGGATCCAAGGACTGGGAAAACAATGGTGAATGTGATGTGGCCTCCCACAAAGAAAGCTACTTACATTCCTGTACCAGATGCCATTCCTGATGGTACATTGGAGAACATGAGATTCTGGCTCTATGACTCTGTTACTGCCACAGTTGTTGTCAGACTACAAAAGGGAAAAGGTCAAATTCGATTCGTTGATCCTAAAGATTTGTTGAAACTTGGAAAAGGGACATCAAGACTATCAGCATGTTTCAGATTACAGCTGATCCACTTTTTGAAGCAGCCGCCAAAGAATACACAAGCATGGCTGCGTCTATCATCAACAACAAATTTTGGGCTGGAGCATTGAAGGATGCCGATATAGACTACATGGAGCACGAAAAAAGATAAACTTACAAACCAAGGGATAGATTGTTGGGCCCAGTTTATGTGGTTTGAGCTTAGTTTGGGCTTGGGTTTTAATATGTATATAAGCCGAGAACACCTTTGTGTTCTCGGTGGGCTTTTGTTAGTTTGGGCCTGCTAGTTGGTGGTGTCCCTATACATAGATGTTGTCATATATAGGGTTAAGGTTGTTCATTCCTAGTGTTTTGTGATAAAGTATTGTAAGTGCTTAAGCACCCGACGTATTTATCAATATACGTGTGTTTTGAAGCAAATTTGTGTTAGTTTACTTTGTTAACTCGTGTTCTTGAATCACCGAGTATAGGTATTCCGCACCTATACTTGTTCGGGTTGATATCATAATTGTAGTTATCCAGATTCGGGACTTACAAGCCTTAAGGCTTCTTATATCTTTTTCACTAGCTTTTATTTTTACCGAGTAGCTATTTTCTTTATTTTTGGAGTAATGATGTTCCTATTTTAATTTTTTTAATTCATTATCCAAACTAACAAACTGATTGGTTAAAGCTTTCAATTGATCAGACTGTTTTTCACATTGTTCACAATGAGATTCAGAACTTACCTCTGAGAGCTGATCATTCACTTCTGCCATGTATGCTTGATTCTCCACTGACTCTTTGTCACATCTTCCAGTCTCGATGTTTACCGGATTTTCTTGTTCAATCACCTCTTCAACTTATATATTCCAGTTATACCCACCGTTCTACTTAGACACCATAGCCTTGATCTCATTTCCACTTCCATTCTGTTGAGTAGGCCTGTTCTGACTTCGTTCGACTCTTTCATTCGTACATTCTCTAGCAAAGTGTCCATTTTGTTGACAGTTGTAGTAGCGAACCTTTGACTTTTCGAACCCCGGTCTCTCTCCAACAAACTTTCTACCAGTTTTCTTCATAAACCTCTTCACCCTTCTTATAATCATAGCCATTTGCCACTGCAGATCCATTTCTTCCATGTCATCGGCGTCTATCTGATCATAGTCCTCACCCAAGGTTGCAGGGTCGACTATCTTTCCTTTGATGTAATTCTCATAAGAGGCAATGAAAGAGACATAAAGAGCAAATTGTTGTTCAGCTGATTTCATACTCATAGGCATCTGTGAGTAACTCTTGCTAGAAGCACTGGCTAAGGAATTACCAGCTGAGGACTGAGGTTTTGACGAACTACTTCCACCTGCTACAAAGCATATGTCTCCATCCATATTCATCACCACATGACCATCTTGAGTAGAGTTTGGTTCGCCTCCTGAGTAATACGCAATCGATTCTGATTTAGAGCTTGAATTTGGAGACCCTTTTGCACCATACATTCCCGGATCATGAACCTGATCAGTAGGAGTCTCTTTCCTTATCATATTTAGCTCATAATTACGTAAATTATTGACCACCGTTTCCAACTCAAAGGTTTCAAAATCTTTATCATCTCTTATCAAGACTGTGTATATTTCCCATTTGGGTGGTAGAGCATCCCGTAGTTTTTCTACAATTTTTGCCTCGGTGTATTTTATGGTGTAGTTGTTCAATTATGTCATTATATGATAGTATCTTATGATTATGTCATCAAGTGATTCATTCTTAAGGTACTTGAACACTGAAAATTGAGTTTTCAACAACTTTGACTTTGAATTTTGAATTCCAACGTTTCCTTCATTGCGGTTATCTAGTGCTTCCCACAATTCTCTAACAGTCTTGTACTTTTTGAAGGTATGAAGAATCTCTTTAGGTAGTGCCATTGCCATGGCTGCTAGTGCTTTAGTTTCTGCTTCGTACATTTTCTTTTCATCATCCTCCATCTTATTGTATTTCTTAAGTTGTTCACGACCTTCGAACTCAGTAGTCAGTGGAATGTACTCATCTTGAATGCAGACGCACATTTTTGCATCTTGATATTTCACATACTGTTCAAACCTATCTTTCCATGCAACGAAATCAGTTCCTTTAAGTAGTTTTGGAGCTTTAGTTGCTGAACCAGCTTCAACTTCCATCTTTACCAGTTCGGTGATGTTTATCGAAGTCATACTTAAACGAAACGAGACCTGGAATCCAAATAAATTATTCTGTGAATAGTGAACAGCGAAGTTATTATAACTTCGCTATAGAGGCAACTTCTCTTTTCCCCAACTTCGCTTGACCTCAAATTTAATAATATCAATAACTTCGCCAATGATCAACTTCGCTGACTTGTCAACAACTTCGCGATTGATTAACTTCGCCTAATGGTAACTTCGCTGAGTTATATCTTCGCCAAAACCCTAAATTTAGTGACGCCAACTTCGCCTGATGAATGGATTTCTTTTATAGTCTGATTATGTTGATCTGGAGGGTTGAGGGAGTAGTCGGAGGGAGCGATTGAGGTATATTGATGAGAAACGAACAAAAGAACGGTGTTTCAACGCAAAACGATTCCGTGAAAAGTCTAACGGAGCAGTTTTAACACTCGTGTGATAATCCCGAACTACACAATCACGAGCAAAATGCTCTGATACCAATTGTAGGTTCCCAGTCGGATCTATACAGAAGTATCTCGTAACACGAGGGTGCGGAATCCCCTAAGTATACGATACGAGTGCTAACACGAGGAACACGTAAATCACACGCAAACACACAAACACAAAGGAATACTTGTTATATTGCGATGTCGATAACCAAAGACACCAAACACGTAACACCAAATGTCACAAAACACAGCCGTCAAAGTTCTTCTGAAAAAGCCGAAGTTAAGGAATATATATCATGACAACTTCTCCTAACATGCTAGGCGAAGTTGCCCCTAACTTCGCTACCCCACAAGTTCGTCTAATACTAAAAGCAAATTAACACGCTCAACAAGATAAGAACATTGTAACGATTACAGACACAATAAACACGAGATAAATGAACTACTGGTATCATGCACCAACAAAACAACACCTTGTTCATCAACTTGATTAACTACTTCATAGAATGACTCAACAGCTTGTTCACCAACTTGATTAACAATATCACTTAAATACTCAGCATCTTGGTTATCATTTGGATTAACAACTTGTTCATTCGGTGGTTTAGCATTTTCATTACTTTTAACTTTTGCCACCCAGTTCTGACCAACAGAACTCTTCTTTTAATAAAAACCATCATTTTTCTTAGCATTCGAAGATTCACCCACTTCAAAAATATTTTTGACATATTCCTTGTCTACACCTCTCTTTAAAACCTTGATTGATGAAGGTGCAGGTTTAACCACGAGAATTTTAACATATGGTTTTTTGTTCACCACATGTTTCCTTCTTGAGAAAATATTTTACGACACGAATAGAACAAATGTCCTTCTTCATTACAACATAAACACTTCGTCCTATCAACAATTTTTTTCAAACAAAATGAACATGATCATCTTGACTCTCTCTTTCAGTTTTAAGCTTGTAAAACTCATCATTTGATTTCCTTGTAAAGATAGCCTCTTTTTGTTCCTCAGAGGTCTCACCTTTAACAAAAATAATATTTGAAAACCCTCTTGTGGTTTTACCGACTTTTGGTTATCCTCTTTGAAACCAATACCATTTTTTTTATAATAAAAACTGGTTTGAGCAAATATAGAATTCTGATTACCAGCTTTACCAACTTTACAATTTTAATTGGGGTTTAGTTTTCGCCTATTAATTACCAGTTTTAACACTTTCTTGGATGAATTTTCTGATTCAGACAACACAAATTCAGCGGCTTGTTTACCCATTTCACTATCACACTAAGAACTATGAACAGATTGAACAACTTCCACATCCTATGAATTATCATGTTGTGGTGAATCTAACACCATGCTCAACCCCTTAAGAAATCCTTCAGGTTCTTTTGGACCATAAGAACTCCAAATTAGAGACGGAACAACATGATATTTTGGAATCTCTTTCGGAACAATATGATCCAAAACATATTGAGAAGCAAAATAACTTTTCAATTTTGTTTCAACTCTTTCAACTTCAATTTTAGTCAATTGAAGTTCTCGTTTGAGTTCCGCTTTCTCATTCACGTGTTTGTTTATCGCCATTTGCTTATCTTCAACCGTGTTAGTGAGCATAGAAATCGTTTTTTCATCTTGCAAAATTTTCATCCACAAGTTTTTCTCACACGATTGAAGCTTGTCATAAGCCTCTTTCACATTTTGATAATTTTGTTATAATCATTTTTTGCAAATTAAAATATGTTATCAATGAACTAATAACAAATTCCTTTTCTTCATGTGATTCACAAATGTGTTTAATTTCTTTATGATAAAAATTTACCTAACCAAACATGTTTGCTTGAAGAATAGGTGTATTTCCCTCATCAAAAAAAGTCAATTTTTCCATGTGGAATTTCTTCGCATTGAACCAACCTACAAAACTCTCAAACACATCTTGTGGCAAAAATGAATTAAGGAATTCATTATGAATCGATTCAAAAATTTTAGGAGAATCCTCATTAGCAGTAGAAATCTCTTCAGCATCACTCATTCCTTCAAAAACATCATCATTTTCTGCATCATCCTTGTTCTCTTGTTCTTTAACTTGTGAACATTCACCAAATACTTCTGCCACATTAGCTTTATTGACCAGAGAATCAGTTTAAACCTTCATCCAGTTGAGCATGGCATGCCTTTGAGGACGAAGCTTCATGTTTCATTGATGTCTCAGCTTGTGTTGGTGAACTTTGATGATATATTGCTTGTCATTTGTAGTTTCGGCCAAACGGATTAGGACTAGAATCTCCAACTTCAGGATTAGTACACTCTCTCTTGAAATTTACATTTTCTTTGCATCGAAAGCGTATGAACTTTGACTTATCAAAACCAAGTTTAGCAATGGTTCCGTCAAGACAATTCTTCCCAGTAATTTCCATAAATTTCACCACACTTGCCATACACCAACGAATGTCAAGCATTTTCATTTCCTCGAGGTCAATTTGATCATAATCTTCTTTTGTTATATTATAATTTCCAATACGACCAGCGATCAAACACTCATACGACTCCAAGACGGATCCTAAGAAAGCCTTGTGTTCTTGAACATTGTCCACAATCAATCCATTTTTGTTTTTTATATTCACATCAATATTGCATTGAACAACATCAGATGGAAGACTCGTGGTCTTTGGTGATTGATCAGGAATAGTAAATGTTGTCGAATTAGTTCCAACATAAGAGCTTCTAAAGTGAGGTATGTTAGAAAATTGACTCTATTAAGAATTAGTTCCAACATAAGATCTTCAAATGTTGTCGAATTAGTTCCAACATAAGAACTTCTAAAGTGAGGTATGTTATAAGATTGACTCTATTAAGAATTAGTTCCAACATAAGAGGTTCAAATGTTGTCGAATTAGTCCCACCAAAGCTACTATCAGTAACATAAGCAGTTTGGATCTTCTGTGTCGGGGCAATCACAGATTGTGAAGAATTAAAATATAAACCAGCGTCTTGCATAACTGATGAATTCTTCATTTTTTTTGTTTCTTTCTTAGCTCAAGTTCATGTGCTTTCAACTTCTCAATGAAATGGGCTAAAGTCAATCTTGCATAATTGATTGGATTTGATTGTTGACTCGTTATAAAGGTATTCCAATCATCGGACAAAGCATCAGCCAGCTTGTCAATATATTCAAACTCTTCTTTGTCAGTTCCCAATCTCTTCATCTCGTTCACAAGATGAAAATATCTCTCAGTCAGTTGTGGCCTCGTTAAACCTTTGACCATGGTGAAAATGTCAAACTCTTTCTTAAGCAAACCCATCTTTGACTTTCTCATGTCGGCATTACATCTATCTTTGTTCAATAAAGCCTCCAATATTGAATGACAAGATCCATTGTGATGCAATTACTTTTTAAGTGATTTTTCATTTCAAAAATCTTTCAAAATACAAAAAAAGTGTCTGGAGTAGTGGATGAACAAGAGGTGTCAACTACCAAAATTCCAAGATTGATAGGATAGGAAACTACATTAAATTGAAGATTATGTTTGAGGCTACCGTGTGCTAAAATGATGTGGAAATGTGGAATTCAATCAAAAATGGACTTTATGTCTATGATGGCACAAACAACAATCAAACGGTTGAAAAGACATATGAGAAAGAAAGATTATAGAGCATTTTCTATGCTGAAACTTGGTCTTTCTTGGGAGATTTTGACCGGTGTGGCTCATCACACTACTACAAAGGCTATGTTTGATGCTATTGCGGAAATGTTTGAGAGAAACACTGAACTTAAAGATATCAAGAAGGACATATTAAAACAACAGTTGGATAGATTCAAGTTCAAAGAAGGAGAAAGATTAAAATCTGTCTTGCATAGGTTTGTTCCTATTATCAATGAAATCCGAACCATTGACCTTGCAATAACAGATTTTGATCTAAACAAAAAGCTATTGTCATCTTTGTCAGGAGAGTGGTATACAACAAGCAAGTTAATCAAGGAAAAAGTTAATTTCCTAACTTTCAGCTTGATGATGTTATTTGCTTTTTGCAAGCTGCTAGGCATGAAATGATTGAGCACAATATGATTAAGGAAAATAAGCCAAACTTCCAAGTGGCTAAAGCTCTTATTTCATCTATGGGAGATCTGTCAACCAAGAACCTATAGCAAATCCCTATATTTGAAGAACCAAGTGAGTATGGTGCTAAAACACCAAGAGTGTTTGTTGCTGGTCAGACAATTAATCAAGGAGGACAGTCAAGATTCAATGTTCAATTGATAGATGATATTGATACATCATCAATGGCTAGTACGGTGTACAAGCACCCTATGTTGTTGGAAATGTGAATCATGGAAATGATTATGAAGCTCTTTTCTCGAGATGTTCACTAAGTCATATAATGCATTTGTTGCCAAAAATCTGATTCACACAAGTGTAGTTCAAGAAAACCTTGAGCAGATTGATGCAGATGATTTGGATTATATGGATCTGAAGTGGCAGGCTACAATGCTAGTTGTGAGGAGTAAACGACTGTATAATAGAACTGGTAGGTCATTGGTGTCTGGATCAAATGACAGAATTGGGTTTGACAAGTCCCAAGAAAATTGCTACAATTGTCAATTACCAGGACATTTTGCAAGATAATGCAACCAGCCAAGACAGTTCCAAAACAACAATAACTAACAAAGAAATCAACTTCAATTCCAAAACCATAATCAGGGTCAACAAAGGCAATTCAACAACAAATACAATTTTCAACAGCAAAATCATCAACAAGTGATCCCACAACAGCAACCATTCTAGAGAAACCATAAGTCCCTCCACAAGCTCCTATCAATCAGAACAGAAACAATGCAAACCAACCAAGAAATCAAGGAAATGTGGCATTCATGGCAAAGATAGAGAATGATGTAGAGTCCTCTTCATCTCAGGTACATTCAAATCTCAAAAATCTTGAATTACTTGAAATGAATGATTCTTTGAAAAAGACAATTGGTGGTTTGTAAAGTGAATGTTTTAAGAAAAAAATCATCATAAATATGTATGAAATGAGCGATGTGACATATGAGAACCAAATCAAAAGTTTAAAACAAGATTGTATGGATAGTTACATCATTCAGTCAAGATATGCTACTGAAATCAAAGAATTAAAGAAAATGTATCTTGATGAGAAGTTAAAAAAAATACTCAACTTCAAGTTGAGGTAGATTTTCTAAAGAATTTGGTTACAACTACAAATATTTGTGTTAAGTTAAAAAATATTAAGGAAGAAGATAAGTATGAAGTTGTTCCTCCACCTTTTAATGATAATTACTTATTGAATGTGGATAAGGAAAAGAGAAATGCTTACCTTGATCAGTTTATGTAGGTGTTTGAAGATAGAAAGGAGTTTATTGAACATTACAAGTTGGTTGAGGTTGATAACAAGGGTGAGTTTGTAATGAAGGTTGTTGAAACAGAAGAAGAATCTATTGAAAATTCTGTTGGTGTGCAAGTTACACTAGATAATTTTGATGATGATTGTTTAAATATGGATGATTTAAGTGATTCAAGTGACAAGAGTTCAAGTTGTGAAAGTTTAAAAGAAGGAAAGAGGGGTAAATAGAAGCCAAAGGACAAGATCCATTTGCTGCCTAAAATTATTCCCAAAAAAGAAGAAACATTATGAACAAATGAGAAGGAAACATAAATCATTAATTTATGTTAAGGATCCAAGGCAAAGAAGTTTAACAATGAAGGATCTTCAAGCAAAGAATTACCAAAAATGGCAAGTGTCATGAAAAAGAAGAAGACTGATGAAACCATTAAAAACAATGATCTATTTATTCTTGTCTATCATGTCTTCTCTAATCAAGAACTATTTGATATGGGAGAGGTGGAAAGCATGAAGAATATGAAAGAAGATGGTCAAGACATAGAAATGACAAAGATGTAAGAACAATCAAGATGGAGAAGATAACCTTTGTCAAGAGTTCAGTTGAGAGTCAAGAAATAAAATTGAAGAATTTGTACCTTTTTCAATTGACTATGAGGTCTTATTACTCAAAGGACTATTGGAGTTGATCCTCCAAGACCAAGTGAAAGTTCTAAAAGAGGGAACTCAAGTGAGAGCTTCAAAGGACAAGTTTTGTGCAAAATTTGTGATATGTATGGACATCACACTGACTCATGTAATGAAAGGTTTATTTTCAAACCAATTCATGTTCCTGAAATAACAAAGTTTGGACAAGACTTTGGTTTCTAAAAGAAAAAGTACAATGAATATTTAAGCAAATGTAAAGAAGATGGTTGATGATTCAGTGAATGATGTTGAAGAATGAAGTGAGAAAAGAGATTATACAACTAACAAGGGTAAGAAGAAATATCTTAAGGAAAAGATGAAGGTTCCAATAAACGAGAAACCTATCAGAAAGAAGTTTGATATGTCTCTACAATCTGTAAAATCTGTTGATTCTTATAAATCAATTAGTTGTGCAGGAGAAAGCAAGATTAAAAAGGAAGTTTTCAAAAGAAAGAAATCAAAAGAAATCAATGGTGATGAGAAATTTCTTCTGAAACATGGGTTTGAACCACATGAATTTTTGTGGAAACCTAGAATTGAAACACAAGTAACACTTGTGAAAAAGGAATTTGTCATGAAGAATGCAAAAGCATAGTTCCTTATGTGGGAAAATTATGTGAATATGGGTATGAATCTGATGATTCTTGTGAGATTGTTTATGAGGACCCCAAACCAGATGCAACAGTTAGTCTTATTATTGATGATGTGCAGGCTGAATCAGCTTGAAATTCATCACTTAACTGATTCTTTTTCCTTAATTTGTGCAGAAAAAGTGAACACCAATGAATGATGTATGGTATATGGACAGTGGATGTTCCAGGCACATAACCTGTGACAAGAGGTCATTGGTTAACTATGAAGAAAGATTTGAAGGACCATTGCATTTGGAAGTGATGAATATGGAGAGTAAATTGTGGGGAAGGGCATTCTTACCAATGGCAAAGTGTAAATTGATAATGTGTTCTATGTAGAAGGCTTACAATATAATAGTTGAGCATATCTAAGATGTGTGATAAAGGTTTTAAGGTTGGATTTGATGATTCTCATTGTTTCATTCTCAAACCTGAATTTGTAATTCCTCCTGATATGATAATGATGATGGCTCCTAGAAATGGAAACTTATACGAAGTAATAATGAAAGATGCCATTTCTAGAGGTGGTACTTGTTTGGTGTTAGAGGCCACTGAAAATGAAACAAAACTGTGGCACAGAAAGCTTTGTCATGTCAATTTGAAGAATATGAACAAACTTGTTAAAGGTGAGCATGTCATTGGTTTACCTACAAAGGAGTTCAAGATGGATGAAAAGTGCATTTCATGCCAAAAAGGAAAGCAATATAAATCATCACACAAGACAAAGCTCATAAACTCCATTGAAGAAGTGTTGAAAATACTTCATATGAATCTCTTGGTCCTGTGAGTGTTCCTAGTATTGAAATGAATCGATATTATTTAGTGATTATAGATGATTTCTCAGATTATACAAGGGTTTACTTTCTAAACTCAAAGGATGAAGCTGTTGAGTTGATTAAGAGTTGTGTATCAACGATTGAGAATCAATTGGATGTGAGGGTAATGGTAATGATAAGTGATAACGGGACTGAGTTCAAGAATGGGGTGATGAATTTTGCAAAACCAAAAGAATATTTTAACAATTCAGTGCCCCTAGAACTCCTGAACAAAATGGAGTTCCAGTCATCCAGGAGCATGTTGGTATTTGGTCACCAAAAATAAATTATCTTATTAATAATGACAAAGAACAAATGTGAACAAAAAGTATTTTATCTTTAATCAACCAAATGTTTATATATGTTCACAAACTTTGAAAGAAAATTTAAACATGAGGGTTAATTTTAGAACTACAGAGATGGGGGCACAAAAGTAAGTCTTGTCATATCTCGAATGAAAGGCATGTAAGTCCGATCTGCGTGGCATGTAGTCCAACGTTCAACCTCACATATGTTTGAAGTTTTGAAAAGAAAAATAACATAAATTTACTTGTTCTATCATTAAAAAATTTGACCAAATTTCAGGGGGTCGAAGTCAATTCGGGGTGATCTGGAGAAAGCCAAATAAGCCTTGAGAATAGATATGGAGCATTATAGCACAATATGTGTTATCCATTTTAGTCTTAAGCAAATTAACTGAACCTTAATCATATCACCAAGGAAATACAATTCATGCTAAGTCTAGACTTGCTATTAACCTGCCTAATTTGTCACAATAATGCTGAGAATGAAGTATTGAGAAGCGACTTAATCAATATGATCCCATGTTGAGATCTTTTAACTAAAGAAAAAAGAAAAAGTTTTGAAAGGATATAAAACTGATATTTGATCTCATTATCCACCATTTGCTCTTAACCATTGATCTTTAATGATAAAATTATTTAAAATATGGTTTAAGTCAAAAAGAGTTGCATTTTACCTTAAATAGGTCGGAATATGTACTTTCGAGTAAGGTTTGATGATATTAAACCTTTTCGAGTAAACATAGATGTTTGTGTCTAAGTTCATCCATTTCAGGCATGCTTTGATAATTTTCAAAGTTTCGAGTAAACCTAGTTGTTTTATTTGAAGTTTAACTCATTCGAGCAAGCTTGATGCTTTGAATATGTTGTTTCTAGCAAGCTTTATTGTTTTTGAACTCTCTAGCAAACTTATGTGTTTTGATTGACTGTTTTAACACATTCTAGGAAGCTTTGTGATTTTCAGTGCTTAAATGAATTATTCATGTATTATCGGGTACACTTTAACATTTAAGGTTTCGAGTAAACTTAGACGTTCTGAAGGTTAGTTTTAACTAGCATACCTCATCATTATGTGATACTTGTTTGAATATGCTTTACATTTCTATCTCGAGTAAAATTTGGTGTTGTAGTAGAAATATATCTTTGTCTAGCATAGTTCATGATTTGAAATTTGATTCTCTGATATTACAAGTGTTTTGGGACAAACTTTGTTTACCGAGCATACTTTATGTTTCGGGCATACTTAGATATTGATAAAACATTCTAAGTGTTCTCCTAGCATTCTTGGTAATATCATAAAATGAAACTTTACTTTTTGGGTACACTTTGTATTTAGAGCACCCTTGTATATCAAAGGATAACCAGTCTTCTCTAGCACACTTTGCATTTTTAAAGTGTTTTGAGCATACTATTCTTCAAAGTGTATTTGATTGAATATTTTTTAAATGTTTTAAGTATTTTCGAGCCCGATTTGTGTTGTTCAGAGATTCGAGCAAGGTAGACAATTAGAAATGTCTCTAAGTTATTATTTTGGGATTCTTTATTGATTCCTAGCAAGGTTGCCTATTTGATAATTTATACTTGATCATTTGTCTTGTGATTTATTTCATGAGCAATCTTTTATTTCACGTAAGCTTCCTCCATTTTATTCACTTAGGATTATTTCTATTTACTTTATAATTTCTGAATAAAATCTGGAATTTGCAAGCTTTGAAAACTGGACTTTCACAAGCAAGCTTTGTAGATAACCTTTACATAGCAAACTTCAAAATGAACGTTTCGAGCAAGGTTAATAAAATGTACTTTATCGAGCAAGGTTTTAAAAGGGAAAAAATATTTACTTGGATTGTTTTTACTGAATGACGGCTTTTACCACAATAAGACAAAATTCATTTAAAACCTACTTTCAAAAGTTATAAGAGAGGGACTTAGAGATATTTTTCACATTTTACTTCTCTCTCTTTCCATTTTTGCAATATTACTAGAGCTTGTTTCTTCCAGAATTTCAATCGTTTCTAAAATTTTCCTAACCTAATTTACTCAGCCCACTTAATCCGACTCGGTAAGCTTAAATTGAATGTTTTCCGACAATGATTATGTGCATTTAAACCTTTAATTTCAACTAAACTGACATCTCTGTTTTCTATGTAAGTTATTAATTTGTCGAAGCACAGGTTCTTAAAAACATTTTCTCTTTACTTCTTCAAATTCTAACCTAAAACATGTTAAAGTTATGAACTTTATGACTAATTTCAACTTTGAATGTGTTTTTCTTTATGTATGAACAGGTATTGCAGATGAACCAACGTATCCATTCGAGAAGAAGCACAATATGTGCGCTCTTCTTCAAGTCACTCCTGACAATGAAGTAGTGGCATTGATGATTTGATGGCTTCAATTATTGAATTTGCGGTTCTCGTTGACAGAGTGCCCTGTCATTGCATGAACTTCTTCACTTTTTGTATGATTATAGCCATGTTCCTTTTAAGATCCATCAACTCTAGATCATCAAGATCAATCTGATCATAGTCTTCATCCGTCAATTCACTCGTAGCAATTTTGCTACCCACCAGATTTTCATATGAGGTCATGAATGCACAAAGAAAGGCAAGATTCGTAGCCTCTTTCATGTTTAAACTTGGTGGTTTAGTGAAGACATTACTAGCTCCAGTTGAACCACCAGAATTAGTATTTGAACTAGACGCCATGAAACACACATTTGTGAAGTTTGAGTGAGAAATGCATTACTTGGAGCTGTAGAATTGCTCAAAGGTAAAGAACCTCCATAAAATGTCCGGTCTTGAGTTTCCTTTGAAGACTTTTGGCATTTCAAATCAAACTCTCTATCTTCAACTTTCTGCATGAATTCCATAGCAGTAAGATCTTCATTCTTAGATAAACTATTCTCCTTAAACACCATGAGAAACTTTGAATAAGAACTCGGTAAAGCATTCTTAACATTGTCAATTTTATCAACCTTACTAGGTTCCATCTTTAGTTTATTCATCTCAGCAATTAGATGATTAAACCTTGTCAGCATCTCCTCAACAGTCTCTCCTTTCAATAGGTTAATATTTCTAAACTAAAACTTCAGCATCACTTTCTTACTTTCCTCAGTATTTCCCATACTTCTCATTTAATATGCTGAAACAGTGAAGCACATATTTTAATACTTCCCACTTGAAGGAAAATATTATCGGGTAATGCATTCCTCAAAATGGAATATGCCTTTGTTTCAATCTCCAAAGCTTTCTTTTCTTCTTGAGAATAATGAGCAAAGTCCTTTGGTGTAAACCAGTAGTGTCATTTCCAACCATGGGTATAGTGTAAACATCATCAAGACATGTCGAACAATCAGGGTGTACAGACCCTAGATGTGCTCAGAATCTTGGTTTCCATTTTGCAAAATCATTATACTTCATTAAACGTGGACATTTAGAATGTGACCCGATCTCATAATAGAGGTGGAGCATTTGTTGCATGAACGTGTTTTGAGATGCCAGTGCATAATAACAAGCCATCTCAAAGTGTAAGTTAAAATAAAGGTTTAAGATGAAAAATGTCCAAACTTTATACTTAAAGGTTTAAAATGTAAATGTCAGTAATGAATGGGTATGACAAATGGATTAAGACGATAACGAATAATTGAGAAATGGAATGATAATGAACAGTATCACGAATAAGATATATGTCAATGAATGAAATAACGAATCACGTGACGAATGAAGTGACAAGTGACACTCAGCCTTCACGAATAACTATAACGAATGGTTTAATTCAATGATAACGAATCAACACCTGAATAAGTAAACGAATAGCTTAACGAATGGATGACGAATGTTGTAACAGATGGTATGGTGTTTATGTAACGAATGAACTTGGCACGAATGAGTTTCTATGACGAATAAGGTGATGAATGGTTGGTGATGAATGCATTTCTATCACGAATAGCTGATAACGAATCAGCTAGAGTAACGAATGAGGTTGTTATTCTGTTGTAACAAGTTTGGCGCATGGCACAAAACAGTTAGAACCTAATAGTGAATGACTATCAATCTTGTAGCGAATGAATGAATTCATCATAACGAATGAATCTATGAACATTCAAATCTTCAACAATAGAGTTTCAGGTCTGATTTTTCCAGATCCAAAAACTGATTCGGAAAAACACAAATCCATGGATTAAACGATCAATTCTCAACTAAATCACCCAAATAAATGCTCAAACAACTCATCTCAGTCCAGCAAACCAATTCAAACCAATACAAGCACTCAGTTTCAAATCAAAACCAGTCCACAATCCAATAATCACCAAAACATAACACACAAACTCAATCCAAATCCATTCCAAACTATCACAATAACACAATTCAATAATCACGAATACCACAATACCAATTCCGAATACAATTTCAATCAATTCAGCATTTAATTAACATCTCGTCATTATAATTTAGATATAATCGAAAAATCTAAATCGGATCTAAACTTAACAATCAATCAATGAATTATCCAATCAATTCACTATGAAATACCTTAACTCACACACACACGATCTAACGACTGAGCTCTGATACCACTTGAGAAACACTTAGAGCTTCAATCGGTTAATCAACTTATCGATTAATTAACGGATCTAGTTATATAATATTTGTGTGTGAGCTAATATGTTAATGAACGAAGTGTATGAGTGTTGATTTTGGCAGAGTAACGTGGAGGGAGAAATACTTTTTAACACTTGTTAAATTACGTAGAGTGAATCAGTCTATATATAGAAGATGAATGCCATTCGTTACACATTCCATAACGAATTGCCTTCATTCATCTTCATTACGTAAGTATATTAATTGGCATAACGAATGACTCATTCGCTACACCCCATTCGTCAACATTCCATGACGAATGGTACAGAATAATAATGATTAGAAGTTCATTCATTAAACATCCTTAACGAATGAACATAGTTAAATACGAATGGCCTCATTCGTTAAACATCCTTAACGAATGACCATTACAATAACGAATGGGACTTATAAATTACCAAATTGCCCTTAAGCCTCGAGATGAAAAAAACCGTGCACTAGCAAACTTAAGCCTTACAGTGTCAAAATCCTAACAGATACAGTTAACACTCAATTCAACATCAACTTACGTTAATTAAGCTCTAAATCACATGAGCAATCGAACAATGGCTCTGATAACACTTGAGAAACCACTGATTGATGGATTACAGTTAGTCAACAATACGAATAAATTATTGATCTAGTTCTTCATAAATATGTGAACAAGGTACAGGTATTTATACAATTACTGAATTTCGTTAAGGAGTGTGTGTTAGTAGTGAATTAGGCAGAGTAATGCTATCTCTCAGTATTAATAACGCACTTGATAAATATGTGAACAAGGCACAAGTATTTGTAGAAGATGACAACATTCGTTATACATCTGATAACGAATGGGGACCATTCGTCTTCATTCCCTATCAGTACATTAAGGTACAACGAATGACTCATTCGTTGACCCTCATTCGTTAAACATACTTAACGAATGGCCTAATAACATTGCTGTCACACCCCAACCTAAGGCGGAAATGTCGGGGCGTGATCTGATTGTCACAGCTCTCAAGGTACTATCATGCAATATTTAAAATGACAATAACTATTATTTATTTTCAATAAGTCAAAGTACATGATTTCATAAATAGAACAAATAAGGTCAAAATACAATTTAAGTTATTGTTTCTTCTCTCTAACATGCAATCCTAAGTTCTTCACCAATCTACATTAAATTTCTACGATAACCAGCATATGCGTATAAAATAGAATTTTGTCAACAACACATGTTGAGTGAGTAAAACACCAGTTTAAGACATTACAATAATATTATATAATAAATAAAGAAATATGCAAACTATTCCTGTGAGATAAGCAGTTAAGCCATAGCACATACACAATCAATCAAACCATAAAGAAATGGCTCAACCAATCCATATAAATGGACATTGGCTACCAAGCAAGGACTAAACTGTTGCTATAAAAATTGACATCGGTTGCCGAAGTAAGCAAATAGCATTTAATTAAAGCAAGTAAGCAAATAGAAAGTTAAGCGTAAACTGATATACACAAAAGGATTAACAGTTGCGGTTTTGAATACTAGATAATAGGTAAATATATAAGATAAGCACATGTCCCCAAAACGATTTAAAAATAAGTAAAAAGGTGAGTGATTACTCACCTGGTCGAAAAAGCAAATGAGATAAACAAAGATACGAAACGTCACTTCTTTCGAGATTTTCCGACGGAAAATCCTAAGTATGAGTTATGACAATAAGTAACTATGAACTTAGAATACGAATGCTAATCAAACACGTTCGAGATTCGATGATCGGGTACATTCTAATGAAACTTTAACATTACAAAGATTTATTATTATTTTATTAGTTTAAATAATATATTTAAATTAATAAAATTCTTAAATAAATTTTTATAAACTTTTGGATAGTTTATATAACGAGGATTGTCTTTTTCAATCTAAAAACACGTTTGAGGTATATATTTTTATTATTCATAAAGATTTCTTTGAATACTTGTTGTAGCTATTAGAGAATAAATAATAGATAATAATATCTATATAAATTATAATATTTTTTTTATAAAGTAATTGTAACATGTCTTGATATATTAATTAACAAGATTATATTAACTAGATATATTTAGATTAAAATTCTTTTTAAATATAAAAAAAAATCTTATAAATAAACTATTACATATACATATATATATATATGGTGTGTAACCAAAGTTCGAAAAAAAATGATTGATTTATATGATGGTTTTAATAGTATAACTGTTATTTAATATTTAATACCAACTATAATAAATTAATAAAGCCCTTTGGACCATAACACAATTAAAACAAAAATAATAAAAACAAGCTGCCATGGCGGGGACTCGAACCCGCGCCATTGGCAGCAGTTGTATAACACCCACGCACACCAAGCCAACTGGGCTGGGTGTGTCAGTTGGTAAGGATCAGTCCAGAAAATTTGTGAATATCGGATCAGTTAACCCAACATCCCTAATGAACCCTAGAAATAATCCGATAATCTGTTAAGGTTTGGTTAAATTAAACTTAGGGTTTATGATTATTGAGTATAAACGAACTTGGTATCTAAAATTAATTACCTGATTGCTGACGAATTTATATCAAACAACGTGATGAACAACCTCGGCCAAACGCGAAGAGATTAGCTAAGTTGCAGGTTATCATTAGTCGATTAAGAAGAGGGTTTTGATTTGTGATCAATATTGGATGGTGTATGAAGATTTAATTGATTTATTAACAATTCAAATTGGTATAATGCACAATTATGAATGACGGCCTGCTTGGTTATAAATTCGCATATTATATCGATTTAGTTTCCAAATTATTTATGTCGGTGAAGGTATAATATTCGTAAAAACAGTCTAAACGAATTGATTCCAAACATTCAACGAGAATTACTGCTCAAGAAAAGAATTAGGGTTTCGGGTTGGATATGAACGCGGGTGTGGGTTAATGGGTTAAGGAACATAATATATTAATATATTAGAATTGCAAATTGGTCCCTCTAGAATAAGGATGGACACAAAATTGGGTTAAAGTAGTGTTTAGGGTTAAAATCGTATATAATTCAGAGTTGTTTTATATATTAAATAAATATTTACCAATAATACTAAAATATTAACAATAGCCCGATAAACGTGATATTTTCTTGATAAATATTCCTGAACATAAAAACGAGTTGGGTAACGAATAATAATATTATAATCTAAAATCCGAGTTGTTACAATAGCGAATGGGCTCATTCGTTATACATACCATAACGAATAGCCCTTACATTAACCAATAACATAAGTAAAATCCCCAAAATGCCCTTACATTAATAATATATAATTACAATAAAATATACAAACACCGAGACGTCAAAACATGTACTAACACAATTGTATAAAATAATTAAGAGGGTCTCTTTGTCAACACTTTTTTACAACATATATTCACCTGATTAAAGTACCTTTTATACTACAAAATTAAATGAATATGATGTGCAAAGGTTGAGGGGAAACAATAGATTGTAGTCTTTTTGTTATGATTAATACAAAGTTGTTATTCCATATGAAACCTTCAATAGCTTATTTTTAGTTATCTGAGGGAAAATCTGAGGGCCAACTGACGAATGAACTCAATTTTGCCCCCTTTAAAAGTATAAGGACGCAACTGGGATATTTTGATTTTTAGGGTCATAGTGTGTTCCTGCGTTATAACAACATGGATGTAACTAAAAATTCTCTCTTTTTTAGATGAAGTTTAGAGTTTTATGTGACAGTTTGTAGAAGTTTGACGATGCTTCAAATTATCCGAAATCTTACATATCTTATAACTATATAATAGAAGAAAACCTAATGCCATATGACGCTTTCTAGCTTTCCTCAATCCTATGCGGAAAATTTCTAATTCCTCACATTGCTTTGTGTTATTTACTTGTATTCTTTGAAAATCTCAATCGTAATAATTCATGAGAGAATAAAAGTAATTACTATTATTAATAAAATATTAAATTGAACATAATTGACCACACACTTTTTCTCTTTTCATTTCCCTTACTCGTATACATTTCATTTAATTATTTACTCAACAAAATATATACGCTGTATATTAATAACTATTTATACACAATTATATTTCAAATTACATTGTTCGTTCTCGACCCCATAAAATTCTATATTTATCGCAACGGTCCCGGTTCACATCTTCAATCATACAACTATCCCTACAACTATCCCTACGTTCAATATCTTAGTAAATATACGTATTTTAATCATTTATGTATTACATATCGGATTTCGATAATTCATGCATTTCATATAATTGCTATCAGTTTAGTATTTCCTTTTGTTAGCTATTATTTTACCGGTATAACGGGCATGATTTTGGCTTATGTTTTTTTATCATATGCCTCTAAAAGCCTACAATCCTAACATTAGTAAAGTTTCTAAAAATACTCAGCTTTGTCTTATTTGATGTTTATTGTTTCATGCGATTTAAACCATGAATACCAAATTTAACTTGTTTAATGTTTATTGGGTACATATAAATTTATTACTTTAATTTCACTTTTTAACGTATGTAACATTACTCAAATAACATAACATTTTGTAAACATTTATATAGTTGCTATTAGACCAAGCGTACTGGTATGTTATTGGAAAACACCCCCCCCCCTCCCCCTCCCCCCCGGCATTTTGGGGTTTTTTTTTGCGCGTTATTTGTAAAACGCTTGAAATAGAATAGAAAATAATAATATTTAATTCAAATGGTCATATCACCGTTACTAATTAAAAAAATATTTTCTATATATTAAACTAATTCATCCCCAATCAAAACTCATATTTCTTCACACAAAATTCACTATAAATGGATCCTCCATCTATATATAAACGGTTTTTCGGGCCCGACCAACAAGCTGAAGAAGACGCAGAGGAAGAGGCGGTTACGAGTGCGATTGTGCTCGCGTCAACTTATATGAGTTCCGTTACGAGTGCGATTAACTCTCCACCACCCCCGGTTTCAAAATGAGCATATATCGAACGAGATCGTACCGAAACCAACAACCGGTTGATGGCGGATTACTTCTGCGACTCGCCGAGATAAAAGAACCCGAAGACCATCGTTTTTGGACGTCTAAAAATTTATTTGCGTTCATCACCAATGATTTGGAGCGTGAGCTTGATTACTTTAAGCAAATGCCGGACATTCGAAGGACGCTAGGATTCACGACTATTCAGAAGGTTACGTCAGCCGTACGGGTGCTCGCCTATGGAAACACGGCCGACATCAACGACGAGCATTTAAAGATGGCCGATAAAACAACTCGGGATCCCTTGGAGTATTTTTGTTACGGTAAGTTTTGTTTTTTTTTTAAATAATTATATAACTTGGTTGATTTAAACAATTATTTTATAAAAGTTGTGTAAACTATAGGAATATTGAAACTATATGGCCCACATTTTTGTTAGGGTACGTTTTGTTTTTTTTTTAAATAATTATATAACTTGGTTAATTTAAACAATTATTTTATAAAAGTTGTGTAAACTATATGAATATTGAAACTATATGGCCCACATTATCTGAAAGAGCCCAACTGGAACGGTCTACAACGTCTTCACGAGACACAAACAAGGGTGCATGTTTCCCTGACATGATAGGGAGTGTAGATTCCATGCATTGGGAATGAGCTAATTGCCCGACTGCATGCGGGATCTATACACACGAGGTAACCAAAAGGGACCAACAATCAGCCTTCAAGCGATTGCTTCATACGATCTTTGGATTTGGTTGGAATTTTTGGTGTTCCCGGTTCCAACAATGACATAACCGTCTTAGAGTAGTTTCCTGTGATGGAGAGTTACATATCTGGGACCGTTCCCGTCGCTTCTTTTTGGGCTAACGATAACTTCTACCATCATGGGTACTATATGGGTGATGGAATATATCCAGAGTATGCGATAATCGTTAAAACATCCAGAGACCTGACGGATGAAAAAGACAGTATTTTAAGAAAGTGCAAGTGTAACACTGCGTCTTTCACCCTCTTCAATTTAGGCCTAAAATACTAACTTAGAAAGTATAAGGACCAAAAATGAATATTCTGAAAATTTGAACTCATCGCGATACGTGATGGGGTAAGATTAAACCCATCGCGTAGCGCGATAGCCTTGCACATTAACCCAGGTTTTTGTAGGTGTAGCAATACACGATGAAGCATCGCGTAGTGCGATGACGAGGCTAAGTAACGGGGACACGTGTCCAACCACGTGTCAACACGTGGCACAATATGACAGGCCACGTGTCACAAGCCGGTAAGGCGGTGTCAAATTGCGGCGCCGCGGTACGCGACGGGTCACAAGGAACCCGTCGCGGGGTCCTGAACTTGCTTATAAATAGAGGATTACGGGATTGAACCCATTCATCCCAAAACACACCTCTACATTCACACATTTAACCTCGAAAGGCGTGCCCCATTGCTGTAACAAGCCGACGTGCCATTTTCTCGTATTTCGAGCAAGGAACGAAGTTATAATCAAGCTAGTAATCATATAATTGAGTAGATCAAGATCCTGCCTTTTTCTTATTATCGTTCTAAGTATCCACATTAATGTAGGAGTTATGTTTAAGTTATTAAATTATAGCTTAGACTATCAGTTAAGGCTATGGCCTTTAACCTTGAACGTATTTTTTAAACATTCACAATCAAGTTTTCATAAACGTTACTTCATAGCGAAGTAATGTCAACAAAAGATATATTTTTACGGGCATGTAGTAAGTGTAAGGGGGATATCACTAGTAGTAAGTTTCTTGCCTAAGGAAAAGTAATTCGTATAAATCCCAATCAACCGAGGGACCCGTTTACTTACCTGGAGAAACTTACCAACGTGATAGAACCTATTAATCCAAAGCATGCTATATCAAACGTCACATAAAATTAAGTGTTTTTCATTCACAATCAAAGATAAATGATTCCAAGGTTAAGCTTACAATCATAGCTTAACAACATTCAAAACATTTATACGAACCTATTTATGTAGCCAAATATCCCTATCCTTTGGCACCTACGGAAATGAAGGAATTGAAGAAACAGTTAGATGAACTTTTGGAGAAGGGATTCATACGACCGAGTTCGTCACCATGGGGAGCTCCAATTTTGTTTGAAAAGAAGAAGGATAGATCGATGAGTATGTGCATAGACTA
Organism: Bidens hawaiensis; assembly: GCF_021521415.1. Lineage (NCBI taxonomy): Eukaryota > Viridiplantae > Streptophyta > Magnoliopsida > Asterales > Asteraceae > Bidens > Bidens hawaiensis. The sequence continues at coordinate 1,386,304 of NW_027491238.1, read as the reverse complement.
CAGAGAGCTAAACAAAGTTACGATAAAGAACAAGTACCCACTACCAAGAATTGACGATTTGTTCGATCAACTCCAAGGAGCAAGTTGTTTAAAAAATTGACCTAAGGTCGGTTATCATCAATTGAAAGTGAAAGAGGAAGATATCCCTAAAACCGCATTTAAAACCTGATACGGACATTATGATTTCACCGGTATGCCTTTCAGAGTCACTAATGCCCCAGCAGCATTCATTGACATGATGAATCGGATTTGCAAGCCATACTTTGACATGTTTGATATCGTTTTCATTGACGATATTCTTGTTTACTCAAAATCAAAAGACGATCATCAAGTTCATCTTAAGATCATACTTGAAACCCTAAGAAATAAGAAATTATACGCCAAATTCTCGAAATGTGAATTTTGTTTGTCCGAAGTACAATTTCTTGGTCATGTTATAAATGAGAAGGGTATTCAAGTAGATCCAGTAAAGATTGAGGCTATAACCAAATGGGAGAAACCCAAAACGCCAACTCAAGTCCGATATTTTCTAGGATTGGCCGGATATTACCGAAGACTTATTCAGGACTTTTCTGAAATAGCTGTCCCGTTAACTTCACTCATAAGAAAGGCAATTAAATTTGAATGGGGATCGAAGCAAGAGGAAGCATTCGAAACTCAAACAAAAGTTAACTAATGCACCTATCCTGCCTTTTCCATATGGACTAGAAAACTTTACCATTTACTGTGATGCTTCGCACACGGGAATGGGATGTGTTTTAATGCATGGAAAGAAAGTACTTGCTTACACTTCGAGACAGTTAAAAGTTCATGAAAAGAATTACACCACGCATGACCTTGAATTAGGCACTATAACTTTCGCGTTGAAGTTATAGCGACATTACTTGTATGGTGTAAATTTCACAGTATATACTGATCACAAAAGCTTGAATCACATATTTGATCAAAAAGAGTTGAACACGAGACAAAGGCGCTGGATGGAAACACTCAATGACTACGACTGTGAGATTGTATATCATGAAGGGAAAGCCAACGTTGTGGCTGACGCCTTAAGTAAGAAAGAACATTAGAAGCCAAAGAGAGTCCGAGCTTTTAAATTGGAACTTAAAGTTGATTTAGCAAGTCAGATTAAGGAAGCTCAGAAGTTAGCACTAGAGGAAGGAAACATTAAAGCCGAAAAAGAAAATGGTACTACTGACCAACTAATCAAGGGAAGTGAAGAAATCCTTAGACTCGGTACAAGGATTTGGGTACCGATGGTTGGAAACTTAAGAGACAAAATTCTCGAAGAAGCACACAAGTCAAAGTACATGATGCATCCTGGAAGTGACAAGATGTACCATAATTTAAAGGATGATTACTGGTGGATCGGTATGAAAAAGGATATTGCTTTGTATGTAGCCAAATGCCTAGCTTGTTCTCAAGTAAAAGCTGAACACCAAAAGTCGTTAGGATTACTACAACAACCCGAAATCCCGATATGGAAATGGGATATGATAACTATGGATTTCATCATGAAGCTACCTAAAACTTCTCGCAAAAATGATGCAATCTGGGTTATTGTAGATCAGCTTACCAAGTCTGCTCATTTCATTCCAATTCAAGAAACGTTTAGTATGGATAAGTTAGCACACTTATACGTCGAAAACATAGTATCCTTACATGGTGTGCCACTATCCATCATATCCGATAGAGATAGTAGGTTTACTTCAAATTTTTGGTCAATTTTTCAAAATGCTATGGGGACTCGATTAAACCTAAGTACTGCTTACCATCCCCAAACTGATGGCCAAAGTGAACGTACAATTCAAACCATAGAAGACATTCTTCGTGCCTGTGTTATTGATCTAGGAGGAAGTTGGGATACCCATCTTGCTGTAATGGAATTCTCGTTCAACAACAGTTATCATACGAGAATCCAAATGGCACCGTTTGAAGCATTGTATGGTCGTAAGTGTAGAACACATGTGTGTTGGACAGAAACAGATGAGAGTCAGCTGTCAGGACCTGAAATTGTTCAAAGAACTACTGATCAAGTTATACAAATTCGTGAGCGACTGAAAACGGCAAGAGATAGAAAAAAGAGTTATGCGGACATTCGCCCCAAGCCTTTAGAATTTAAAGAAGGAGATAAACTGTTGTTGAAAGTATCACCTTGGAAAGGTGTAATAGGATTTGGAAAGAAAGGAATAATTAAGTCCACGTTTCGTTAGACCATTCAAGATACTCGAAAGAATTGGACCGGTTGCTTACCGACTATAGTTACCTGATGAAATGAAAGGTATTCATGATGTGTTTCATATATCCTATCTACGCAAGTGTTTAGCGGATGAAACCCTTGCTATGCCATTAAAAGATATTACAGTCAACGAGAAACATAAGTTCGTAGAACAGCTGATTCATATAGAAGATAGTATGATCAAGTTTCTCAAACATAAACGACTCAAGCTCGTAAAATTCAAATGAGATTGAAGGCGAGGACCCGAGTATACATGGGAGCTCGAGTAAGAAATGAAGAAAAAGTATCCCTTTTATTGCAATAAATCTCGAGGACGAGATTATTCAAAAGGTGGGGAGGATGTAACATTGCGTCTTTCACCCTCTTCAAATTAGGCCTAAATTACTGACTTAGAATGTATAAGTACCATAAATGAATATTCTGAAAATTTGAACTCATCGCGATACGCGATGGGGTAAGATTCAACCCATCGCGTAGCGCGATGGCCTTGCACATTAACCTAGGTTTGGGTAGGTGTAGCGATACGTGATGGACCATTGCGTAGCGCGATGACGAGGCTAAGTAACGGGGACACGTGTCCAACCACATGTCAACACGTGGCACAATATGACAGGCCACCTGTCACAAGCCGGTAAGGCGGTGTCAAATTGCGGCGTCGCGGTACGCGACGGGTCACAAGGAACCCCTCGCGTATCGCGACGGGGTCCTGAACTTGCCTATAAATAGAGGATTACGGGATTGAACCCATTCATCCCAAAACACACCTCTACATTCACACGTTTAACCGCGAAAGGCATGCCCCATTGCCGTAACAAGCCGACGTGCCATTTTCTCGTATTTCGTGCAAGAAACGAAGTTATAATCAAGCTAGTAATCATATAATCGAGTAGATCAAGATCCTGCATTTTTCTTATTATCGTTCTAAGTATCCACATTAGGGTAGGAGTTATGTTTAAGTTTTTAAATTATAGCTTAGACTATCAGTTAAGGCTATGGCATTTAACCTTGATCGTATTTTATAAACATTCACAATCAAGTTTTCATAAACGTTACTTCTTAGTGAAGTAATGTCAACAAAAGATATATTTTGACGGGCATGTAGTAACTGTAAGGGGGATATCACTAGTAGTAAGTTTCTTGCCTAAGGAAAAGTAATTCGTATAAATCCCAATCAACCGATGGACCCGTTAACTTACCTGGAGAAACTTACCAACGTGATAGAGCCGATTAAGCCAAAGCATGCTATATCAAACGTCACATAAAATTAAGTGTTTTTCATTCACAATAAAAGAGAAACGATTTCAAGGTTAAGCTTACAATCGTAGCTTAACATCATTCAAAACATTTATACGAACCTATTTATGTAGAGGTTAAGTATCATTCACAATCAATCAATCAGTCAAGGTTTACAACACCGACAGTATAGGTGAATACGTTAACCTTTTCAATCAGTCAAAACATATTTATACTCAATGAGAAGAACGGGTGTTTGTCTTAACGAGTCAATCAAATGTCTACATGAGATCACGTGATCTCTAAAACTTTATAATACAAAGTAGAGAATAAAAACAACTCAGACCAAATACGCATGTGTCTGGATCCAAACATAACCGTTCAGCCTAATCATTCAAAGGCTACGTGGCCACGGGCTAATGGTCATAATTAGTTTCCCATTAAGGGCTACGTGTCTCGAGAATTATTGTGTGTGTAAGGCAGTGGTACATAGACCGAAAGTAGAAATGCTTCCGTTGAGCTTGTAGAGAAAACTATATTTGTATTATAATGTCATTCAAAAGTTTTATCGAGTCATACGTGTTTACCAGCATATAGCTGACGTATTTTTTTTCTAACCCATTGCAGGTAATTAAGCATAAGTAGCATTAACAAGGATTGGAGTCTTAATGAAGATAGATGCGCGTACAAGATGGCTCCGTTTTTTATAACTAAAAATCCTTGTAATATGAAACATATATTTTGTAAACTAATACTCGGGTATTTAATTCACGAGTAAATTTTCAATGTAAATTAATATTATATTCAACCTAATGCCTTCCGCTAAAATTTACTCATAAACTCTGATATATTTACAATACAAGTACCAACTTGTGGTCACACTCCTAGTCCCTAAGTCGGGGTGTGACAGCAAGAGTCTGCGAGAAAGGATGTCGAGAGGTGTTTTAGTGTTCTTTAACAACGATGGCATTTTATTAAAAATCCTTGTCGTCTACGGTCTTTAGAAAGAATGAAATGTGATATGTATGAGTGTATCATAATGCATAACATGATCATCAAGGACGAGGGAAGAGCAATATGTCCAACTTTCATACCAGACCCGGATCCACCACGGACTCCAGAAGTATGGAGCAAAGACTCGAAAAATCGGATTTCGTGAGGTCAAAAGTGATACATAACGCACTAAAAGAGGATTTGGTCCAACATCTTTGGGTGAATCGGCATTTGCCTGGTGAAAAACGACGATCAAAACGAGGGCAACAATGAAGACGATGATGAAGACGACGACGACGAGGAGGAGGGCGAAGACGAAGAGGGCGAAAACGACGAGGACGACGTCGAGTAGTTTTTTTTATTTTAATTTAATATTTATTTAATAAAATATTTTTGTTATTTGATTATTTTTACTAAAAAATTAAAAAAAATGTAAAAGTGACTGAGCGCCACGTGGCGCGTAATGCCTGGAGATCGGGCTTTATGGCTACACCATGTCTTTGTATAAAGCCATAACTCTGACTGGGCGTCACGTGGCGCGTAATGCCTGAGGGTAAGGCTTTATGACTACACATGGTCTTAGTTTTGTATTACTTTTTTTTTTCTTATATTAGTTACTAATATAACAGGATAGGTCTAAAAGATCAAACACCCGATCTTCGTCTTACAAGAAACATGATAATTCTGTAGCTTAAATCAAAGTATGACCAAAAATATGTTATAGGTAGCTATGTAATTTATGTGCAATGTATTTATCTATAATTCAATGATCTGTATTAAAAATGTTTGTAATTATTTATAAAATTTTATTTGTTTATTTATTTATTATTTTTGTTTTATTAGCGCCTAATATAATACACGTGATCCAACCTAGATTATAATATAGTACACATCTGGCCAAGTTGATACATTGAAAAATATGTATGACAATAGGCCCTTTTAAATCATTTGAGTATGCATGCGTTTGTGAATGAGACACGAAGTAAGTTTTAGGGCCATATACGAAGCCATCTCAATGTTACATAACCAATGATGATTTGGTGATCATACTCAGGAAGATCTTAGTTATTATTTCGGATGTATACAAATATTTGGGCCCACGTCCATTTTAATTTAGAACGAGTACTTTCTTTTATATTTTTAAGTTACTATACTCTTTAAATTAGAGATCTTTGTTGCCTCATTCTAGCCAGACAACGTTGTTTTAACATTGTCCATGCTAGGGTCAGAGCTTACATTTAGCATTCTCCTAGAAAACCATACCGCCGGCTATCACTTGACAACCGTTGTGTTACCACATAAGCAAAACTCTTTAAGGTAACACACAGTGGGACGAAAACATGGGTGGGGCTCAGGATTCGAACTAACAACATTGCACAAAATGAAATAGGAGAACTCTTCAATTTATGAGTACTTATCACGCGTATAAGTACTTATCACGCGTATAAGTATTTATCCAGCGTAAAAGGTTTTTTTCTTTTTCTTTTTACTTCAGATAACCATATACATCAAAACATCAAAATACAATATCAATCACTGCTATCCTAATACATGAGCTACAAGACATAAACAATAGATATTATGCACTAACACTCATGCATTGTGTTTTAAACAAATTAATATCGGCCACAAATTTCTTATCCATTTAATTGATTTTCTGGTCTATATTGGTCTTAAAAGTTCTTACAACTTCTCAAAATCTCAAAATGTCATTTTCCTATATAGGGGAAAGACCTTTCTAAATCAGTAGAACTTTCTTGTATAATGATCAGTCATTCTGGCATCCTCATTTTTACTACGATTTCCACTTTCACCACAAATGTAACTAGAAATGTAATTGTGAATGCAATTATCACTACCACCTACAGTGTAACTATGAATACAGAATACAGATTTGAGACTGAAGATAACTGTAAGTGCAACTATTTATGTGATTATTCTAAGTATACTGAGTATCATTGGAAGTATCATTGATGGAAGGCTCATTCATGGAAGTATCATTGTCGGGGATCTTAATCTTAGATCCTTTATTACCGCATGAAGGTAATAACTCACTTATAAAGGCTTTCTCTCTCCACATGCAAGACATGTGTCAATTCCCCCATCATTTTAAAACATCTATAACTTTTTCATACGACGTTCTTTTTGAAATTTTGTTTACCAAAATAACGAGCGTTTTTTATATTTAATATAAATATCATATTGTTATATAAAAATAAAAATAAGTTGGTGGGTTTTTTGTATTGTGTTATTTGGTTGTCCATTGTGTTTTTTAATTGAGTTTTTCTATGCACTGTGTTATATATTTTGGTCATTGTATTTTTCAACTGATACTCATATTAAAGATAAAAATTAAGATAAAGATTACGTCATTGTGTCTTTCGTTTGTCACTGTGTCTTTGTGCTCAACATTTGCTTTATGTTGATTGTGTATTACGTTCAAGCCATTGTGTAATATGTAAATTCCATTGTGTTTTACGTTTATGGTCATTGTGTTATATGTGTTTACCATTGTTTCTTACGTTTAAGGTCATTGTGTTATATGTGTTTACCATTGTGTCTTACGTTTAAGGTCATTGTGTTATATGTATTTACCATTGTGTCTTACGTTTAAGGTCATTGTGTTATATGTATTTAATTGTGTCTTACGTTTCAAGTCATTGTGTTATATGTATTTACCATTGTGTCTTAAGTTTCAAGTCATTGTGTTATATCCATTTACCTTTGTGTCTTACGTTTAAGGTCATTGTATTATATGTATTTGCCATTTTGTCTTACATTTAAGGTCATTGTGTTATATATATTTACCATTGTGTCTTACGTTTAAGGTCATTGTGTTATATTTATTTACCATTGTGTCTTAAGTTTAAGGTCATTGTGTTATATGTATTTTACCATTGTGTCTTACGTTTTAAGTCATTGTGTTATATGTATTTTACCATTGTGTCTTACGTTTCAGGTCATTGTGTTATATGTATTCATTATTGTGTTTTACGTTTCAGGTTAATGTGTAATATGTATTCATCATTGTCTTTAGTATTAGATAATTTGTTGGTATTTTTCATTACATTTACATATTATTATTACACAACGGTGTTATTAGTATTTAAAAAATACACAATGATCATTTGAAGACATAATGGCGAAAAAACATAATAATAAATAGAAAGACACAATGACGAAAAAAGAAACAATGGTAAGCAAAAAGACACGATGACGTAAATTATTTTTTATTCTTATATAACAAAATTATACTCATATTAAAGGTAAAAAAAATGCTTGTTATTATGGTGAATTTTATTTAAAAAAATATCATATGAAAAAGTTATAAAAGTTATAAAATGACGGGGGTATTAACATGTGTCTAGCATGTGAAGAGAGAAAATGTGTACAATTACGTCTATACTCTTTTTCCTTTGGTCCCTACTTGACAATGTCAATTAATTATGTCTTCTCATCATTCTCATTTTTATTCCCCTTTGTAGAATAACTTGACCCAACAATCAGTTAAGAAACTAATTTATAAGTGACTGATTGATAGATACATGTTATCTTTTCAATCTTGATGAGCTTTTTCTAGCAAGAAGAAAACCACTCATGTGAGGATACAAAAACAATCGATGCAAAACATTTAGTATGGCCACACGCTATGTGTAACTACAAACATATTTATTGCACGTTAAGAGATAATCATTTGCGTCGTGAATCTCGTGTGGGGTAACATTCCTTGTCTCATCTTTTTATGGTAAGGTGTTGCTCCATATATTAGCTAAGTTAAGAAAAAGAAAATTGAGAAAGTAACTTTAATATCATTTTTTCTTTTTAACCTTTTTGTCAATCAAGTCTCAAACTTACCTCATGTGGCGCATGGAACTCTATGTAACCTTTGGTATGCATGAAGATAGGAAGAATGAAATGATTTATGGCTTGAGAATAAACTAAGTGGTGTTTGGTTGTTTAATAGAATAAAATCATTCATAAAATATGGAATCCTATTCCATCGAAACCATTTCTTTCTATCCTTTTTTCCTTTAAATTCCATTCGCCTATCACTCTATTTCTTAACAACACCACCACCTAACAACAACCGCCACCATCAGTACCATCGCCTTCGCCACAACCGCTGCCGCCACCCTACGTACCATCGCCATCACTACCAATGCTACCATCGCTTGACCGCCACCAAGACCACCACCCCTGCGCTGACTGCCACCACCACCATCGCCACCGCCGTTTTCGTAGACTTGAAACATATAGGTAGCGCTCAAAATTATTTTTTTTCTATATTTCATACAACGTTAACGAAACAAATATAAAAAAACACGACAACAAATAAATTTAAGCACAGGCCTAAAAATTTATCCTCTTCGATTTTATGTAACAAAAGTATGAAAGTATTACTTACTTGATCAATGCTCTAACTGGTTATTTGATAATAAATAAACGATGACTTCTTTAAGAGTTACAGAAGATGTATTATGTACGTGAGCAACTCCAATTAAACTCAATTTAACAACTCATCGTTTATCAACGTATCTCACAACTACGACCATTGTTCTTTTTAAGACACGTCACTAGACTCATCGGCTAACAACCCAAAAACATTATGTTTAATTTCCTCACAAAGCATTTTGATTACTTCTTTCGCAAAGCAATCAACAATCTCTTTCTATATTTATGGAGCTGTTAACTTGTTATTCTTTTTCGCATTCCCTAAATAGTACATACCAACATCCGGGTTGTTCTCACAAATCAACTTTAAAACCACAAGAAAGAGACCTTTATAAAAAGAGTCTTCAGATTCTTTATGACCACAAAATGATAACTATTTTCTAACAAGAATCTAGAACTACCAACAGAATCCAATAATCAACACCAATTTGGATTCTTTTTTTCGTAACTACGCTTAGTGACATTCGCCTCATAGGATCGCTTTTGGTTCAAAAGATTGTCACATTTTTGCATCGAATTATTATGAACACTATTAACTTCCCCAACATGCTCCTTTAAGGCACCCAGTTTACTCCAATTACAAAAGTCTCCACTAAGAAAAGCCTGTCTTCCACCTTGATTACCAACACTTCCATTAAACATGTAACAGCATACACAATATGTTTTTTCATGTTTAGTGCTATAATCCAACCAATCATATAAATCAAACATTTGACACTAAAAACGTCTCCGGCCACTAGAATAGTTTGTCCATTTAAAGTTATGACATCGTGGTTGAAAAGTTTTTTGTAACAATATATGCTCTTCTTATGTCATCTATTTGATTAAGATGATAACTAGAAATAGGTGGTTTGTCAGTGGGATCCGAAGGAAGATCATCCAAATTGATTTTTGAACGTATTGAAGGACTTGAAGTCGAAGGAATATTTGAACTTGGACCAATCGTTTCATTTTCTTGCAAATCATCAACCATATTTGATCTTGAAGTTGGAATATTTAAACTTGGTGATGAATCGTGTCATCGTTTTCTTTTCTTTAACGTTTAAAAAGGTTGCTAATATGAGGTTGTTTACTCATCTTCAAAGTTCCTTTAAAAAAATTTGAACCAAAAACCTACTATCAATTCCAATTTACACATAAAACTAAAGGCTCAATCCATAATTAATCTCAATTTAAACATTACCCTAAATACCTAATCAATTCCAATTTAAACATAAACCCTGAATCCCAAATTAATTCCTATTTAAGTATAACCCTAAATCCCTAAATACAAGAAATATTATCGGAAAGAAGGAGAGGCCGGATGTGAGTGGCCGAGTGAGAATCCCAAATTAATTCTCCCACTTGGACGAGTAATCATTTATTATGAGCATTAGATTAGTATGCAGATTTTAACACTCATTTTTGCTTTAAACTTTAACTGTAGCAGAGAAATGCAGTCATTGAATTGAACATCAACTCAAGATCCCCATTAATCATACTGCAGTCCTTATTTAAAACCTAAGTAGTTATAATCAAAATTTTATAAGTAAGCCCTTCAAATATTTGATTTCTATACTAATTTGTCTATATGTCATTACGCATGCAGAACATATTAAGAGACATACAAAACAAAATTGATGAGGAAAGTTAATAATTAGTCATTCATTTAACGATATATAGTTACATGGTCATTAATAATCCCGTCTTTATTATAAGCGCTTTCATAAGACTTTTGGGTGATAGACCTTTGGTTATAGAATCCTTAAGTATATCATGAATGTATTCGATATGAAAATGTAGTTTCCTCAATTCGTTCATAAACGATTAATGTATTTCAAAATCGAAATTTAATGCAGCACCTTTCAAACTGTTACTGTATGAGAAAATATGGTAGCTGACTTTATCACAATAAGTCTTCAATATATAATTTATATGGAGTTGATTACTTGTGAGTTCAATGATAAATTTTCAACAAAATTTATTGACAATTGCGCTGTGATTTAACCAACATATTATGCCATTAAAATTTAGATTGTTGTTATCAGTTCATTATGACTCCTCCATGAGATAGATTTATCTGGTGACATAAGAATATATCACAAAAATTACATTATGTTATATTTGAATATAACAAAGTTTTAAAGTAATCAACCGGTTTGAATTCTCACTTCTTCTTCTAAATTATAGTCTTTCGTTTCTCTTAAAGATATTTTAATACTCTTTTAAATGCTTCACATTAATCTAGACATATATAGTGTGTTGCAATTTGAGTAATATTTAAACGAGTATAGACTTGAGCTTATATAAGGCTTTACTTGATGAAGAATAAGGAAATAATCTATGTGATCCTATTATCCTATAAAGTAGAGCAATACTGTTTGTTACATGTGTAAGGAATATCTCTGAGATCTATAATATCAAAGTATGTGTGAAAAATGTTTTGACTCATGTAACATATACTTGTCAGAAGACTGTCGTCTATATAAGGACAAGTTTGTTTTTAGTTGCTCCCACTCATCTTGAGGTAGGTACATTAATCCACTTGTTTTTGATGAAAATAATTGTATAAAGATTTCATCATATTTTGATGTTTGCATTAACCCATATATGGATTTTATTAACTTATAGACTAAATTTTCTTTAACATTCAGTTTATAACTTTTAGGTTGTTTTATGAACATATAAATATGTAAGCCGGTTGTTAGGGAGAGTTTGTTCATATAATGTAGCTCTTTAACTATGATAAACTACTAGTACAATAATGATCCTTAAAGAAATCTTTTGTAATATAGGTAAGAAGATTCTTTGATAATTGGTTTATCCTTGAATATAACCTTTAACATCAATCGTGCTTCTTATTGTCTTAACGTTTCGTATTGGGATTTATTTTAGTTATGAACAGTCTTTGGTGATTCAACCAAATCTCAAAAAGTTAGCCTAATTTATGGAGTCAATTATGATTGATGCTAATGATTTAATTATAAGGGGTAGGATCATTAAACTTTCCAACCTCCATTTCAACTTTAGTTAGGGAGGTTTCATAATCATCAGTGTTAGTAGGCTTTAAAACCTATATGGCCTCTTGAGTTGATTATTGGGTAATTTTAAAAGTCTCGATTATATGGATTAGCTCTATGTTAGGTTTCTATCATTTTTAGGATTTTAAGTATGTTAGAGTTGGTGCAATATGGTGTACAAGAGGTGCAGTTGGAGTTTAAATATAGAGAAAAATTTAATCACTCTCTTCCCCCCGTCTCTTGTACTTCTTACAAGTCATTATAAGGACTTTTACTGCTCCCACTGACCTTAGAAGCCATTAGGAAAATTTTCATGCTTAGGGTCAATATTTAAAGACCAATAGATTCTAATAGAAAAATGAGTTAATTATACAAGTCGTCATAGTTTCTCTTGAGAGGATTATTTCAGTAACAAATCGGAGTATGCCCACATTTAAGAAACACCGAAACTTTTGTAAGAGTAGTAGTAAATTCTACAGAGATAAGTTTTGATGGAATAGTGTTGTAATGGAGCAGTGTTTTGTACAAGAGGTGTAATTAAGATAATATCAAGTTTTCACTCCCCCACCTCTTGCAAATCTTGTAAGTTATGATTGAGACACTTAAGGCTCCCACTAATATTTGATATCTCTAGGAAAACTACATGAGAAGTTTCAATGAAGTACGTGATGTGGGAATTTGTCATACATAAGTTGGACTTAATTTGATTTCCTTTATGTGTCATAAGAAACTTAGGGACATATTTAGAAGAAATCATACTAAGTATATATGAATGGATCTCTTTAAAACCATGAATGATAAAAGATAGATTAGTGATGTGATGATTGCATGTAGCTTGTAAATATAAGAGATTGGATATTTAGCTTTTGCACAAGATCGTGTTTTAAATTTATAAAAGTGATTTCTACTAAGACTAAACACCCACAAAATAGGCAAGTGTACCTATTGTATATGTAGAATAGTATTGGTAAGAACCAAGTATCGATCTGTGGACACAAATGTTTCTATTAATGAATCTTTGTTTTAGTTTAATAGGAGAGTTTTAATCATTTAGAGGTTGATCTTTAAACTTTTATAAAATAAAAATATATAATATATAGGTGACAAGATTAGAAATTCTAAATGAGTAGTTCAATTATATGAAGGTTTATCATCTATTAACAAGAATCCACTCCATTATTCCTTGATGATTAATAGTTAAACATGTGATAAACTTGTCCTAATAATATATAATAGAATAGTTCCTCATTTCTAAGTGAACGTATTCTTTGACATAAAATAAAGTAACATGCACATTTTAAAGTCCATCCTTTCATAATGTCATGTTACCACGAGAATGTCAATTTAAGTAGACAAGCAGTTTGGTATAGTAGGACGATTAGGATTGACTTAGATTTCTCAAATACCAATCCTAACAACTTCGAGTGATTGTAGTTAACTCACACTACCTCCCCTTGGTTGATTAGACAAGATTATAATTACACATTCCATTGACATATGATTTCTTTAACTAGCATGATAACCTAAGCAATTGTGTTAACAATGCTATTTTAGAATTATCAAAACTAGAGAAATAGATCATAGCTTATATCTCATCATTTCTAAGTACAACATAAGGATCCATATTTTATCTTGAGTGAAGTATCAAAGTATTCTTTTTACCATTTCTAGTTTCCAAGAACATGAATTACCATGAATGATTATAAATCGTCAACCTTGATGTATTGGATTAATGTGATAAAACATTTCTTCATCAATGGATAATTGCAAAATAACCATGTACTATATCAAATTATACCTCATGTTATATGTAATCATCAAGTAAAACAAAGCTTCTTCATAGATTATAGATGGTAATAGGAGTTTAGCTCATAATGAGCATTGTTATGAACATAAGAGGTGATGATAACAAACACATGATTAAACTTAAAACAATCTAACCATATGTGGATGAGTCTCCTCTCTTAATGATGGATTATGATGGTGTTGATGATGATGGATGACGATGATAACCTCCTAGCCTTCAAACTCCTCACAAGATCTTCAATATGAGTGTAATGTGGGTGTTTTATAAGTGAAAATCGTTTAGAATTCTTTTTCAAGCACACCTCTCAAATGCCACAAGAACCTCTATTTATAGACTGTCTGGATGGAAAAGCACGGCCCCGTGTCTACGTGTCCCAGTTGCATGTTTTTGGATCGTACATGATGACTCACCAAGGGGGTGTGCTTTCAGAGGCACGCCCCTGTGCTTTTATTGACATGTTCTTCAATTCCTTTTGTCTTTATCTGGAGGTGACCATGGCCCCGTGTCTTTTCTTGTGTTAAGAAGCATGGGGGGCGTGTTTCTTGAGGCACGGGGCCGTGTTTCTTGTTTTTCTTGTGTTTTCTTCCGTTTTTCTTTGTCTATGTGCTTGTTTCTTCATTTGAGGCTTGGGTTCACCTGAGTTACATTTTATTAAGATAAGTAGCCTTCCGTGCTATATTATTTGATAGAAGTTGCAGCTTTTATAGATTATTTGATGCTTAAAAGATGTATAATTTTATATACATCAAACATCCCCACACTTGAATCTTTCTTGTCCTCAAGCAAGAAACTTATAAATATTATCTAAAAATAGCAAGTAAGGACCATAGCTTAAACATCCCCAAAATATTTCCAAGAAAATGGGAACAAAATAACCAACCTTAAATCATAGGAATATATGTAGTGATACATAAAAATGATGTTTTGTTTTCATGAGCTTCCGTTTATGCAAAACGTCACGTTATCACAATGTTCACTCACACTCGGTTTATATATATCGAATCATACACGTGATGCATGTATGTGAACACTCTTAGTCAAAACGCAACATGTGAAAAATAAGCTTGTAACAATTTCAGATCTCCACATTTGTGAAGGGTTGCATAGATTAGAAGGTAATATGTGATGGTTTTGTTTGAGTAGGGATTTGGTTTTTGGTTCAAGGATTTAGGTTAATGAGGATGGAAATGGTAAATACAACTTCTATTGGTTCTTGGGAATCTCAAGATGTCTTCGATGTTTAGCTAATTGTTTCCAGATTTATATATATTTTTTTATAAACAAACCTAGTGACTCTTTTAAGGTCAGATCGTCAAGATCAGTTTTGTAGAAGATGTGGATAAGTTCATCCTCAATCTTGTTCTAAACATAACTCCCAACTATAATGGATAGTTCGGCTTTGAGCCTAATAGCCCCCACACTCATTAGTTCGGTATATTCATGCTGAGGCTGAGTTTGACTTTTCCTAAATCTTCATTCTTGAGACCAGTTTCCGCAACCTAAGCATCGTTCGTATCTTTTTTCTCTTCTTTTCATTGCTCTTTTAGGAACTCCACAAAATGGTGGCCATTATTCGTCTTGGCGCCATTTTTTCTCACCTCATTGCTAAAGAGAAAGACTATCTCCCTAATTTCTGGAGGCAACCTAGGTTTTGTGAAATGTATGCAGCAAAGGAAATTGAAATCGAAAGAATGCATTTCCAGTTCTTTAGGGTCTGCCGATAAAAAACCAGTGTTGTATTTCACCGGTGATAATGATAAAGTGGTATGGTAAGGTTTCGAGGTTTTTGGGTTTTGTAATTTGGAGAATGGTTTGAGGTGTTGAAATTAAAAATATTACCTTCTTCCTTAGACAACGCTTCGTGCGGTCTTGAAATGAATGGTTGCGACAAGTTCTAAATCACACGAAACATATGACTCACTCAAATATTCCGAAAAATATATGGCATGAGGTTTATCTCACAGTAACGGGATGATTGGGTATAAACGCCATATTTTGCATAAATTTGTTCTCAATATTACAAAACTTCTTTTTACTTTTTCACTTTTTGGTTATAACAGATTTGTAGTTGGTTATTTGCAAACAAATTTATTGGATTTTTCTTTTGTTATTTTTATAAAAATAGTCCTTATTTTCTACAAAAATTTGTAATTTAGAGATTTTTATAATTAGTTGAGTAGCAATTGGTTAAGTAATTCCCTTCCACACACTTGAATCTCACATTGTTCTAAATGTGAAAAGATTCATAAAACGATTAAAATTTTAATTAAGTATGGTGGGTTAAAAATAGAGAGGTACTTCCCTATGGGTTAACGAAATTTCGACAGAGGGTCCCCTGTTTTTTGTCCGTTTTCCTGTTTTGTACATGTATAATGTAAAACTGCAAACAACCACAAACAACCAAGAATCATTTTGTTGAAAGTTGGGTATGGAATCATCCATTCCCTGCCCACACTGTCTAGATAAGTACCTAATATAGTGTATTGGCATCCCTGGCCATAAAAGTATCCAACCAAACATACAAACGACATAATGTAAATTGTTTAAACAAGCATAATAATAATGTCATGAATATACTACCAACCCATCCATGCCCATACCAGACCTACCATTTCTGCTGCTCATTAGTTGCCCGTGTCTGGGTCAAATGGTCCCCACCGCCTATCCATGCAATATTCTAGATGGTCAATCTCTCGCCTCGTTTCTGCATACTCAGCTGCCCTCTGTGCATTAGTGGCAACAATCTGTTATGTGATTCTTTCAAATGAGGCGGTGGTGTTTGCTGAGAACTGATCAATTAGGTCGTATAGGCCCTCGAATGAATATCAGCTATCACGTGACGAGCTGTGGCCGGACCTTGATGAAGATGGGCCTCCCTGGTGATGGTAGGAGCGGCGGCAGGTCTGTGGTGGTGGTGATCTTCCTCTCCTCTCGGGCACGTCCTGGATCATCATCTCTGCCAGGTCCTCAGGATCCAAACCTGGTTATAGGCATCATGTAGTCTCCACACCTCTGGGTCTCGGCTGATCTGTTGGGCCATCTGCATACTTATACATAAACCAAGGTTAAGAGCAATCGGGTCTGGGCTGCGGGTACCTTCTCTGTCTGTATTGTAAGCCCCATAAAGATTATATATCCACGGGCCGCCAAAGATCGGGGTGTTTCGGCTTTTGGCATTTGCCTTCGTTGTGAAAAATTTGCAGAACAAATAAGTGATATTGCACGGTATGTCATTCTTCATTCAATACATGGCCCATAAGTCCTTCAGGTTCACAACCCCCTCACTTTGACCATGAGCAGTGATAGTGTGGCTAAGCAACCGGTGAATGTATCTCATAAGCGGGTCATGTAGAGCCGTGCTCTTCGAGCTGCTTGCAATGTAGGTTTCGTTTCCATTGCTCAGTTATTCCACGCTTGTAACCGTGTGTTTCCAGCGTCTGCGTCATCATCACCATCTTCATCCACGAATGTTGTTGCGGATTTGTACCAGATTTCGCTGTCTGTTTCCTCAGTAGTGTAAACTCCCATATCTATTCCCAGTTGGGTAACCGATGTTGTGTACCACTCTCCCCCCCCACACCTAAACTCAACTGCTTCCTCATCCCACATGTCCAAATTCTTTTCCTTAATAGAGAAAGAGGCTAGGAACTCCATTGTTAATTATGTGATAGCCTCCCCTCTTTGATTAAAAACCCATCTCCATGGTCCTTTCACAATGGACTTGAACCTATTCCACTGATTGACTTGCCTCAACGTATCCCTGCAAGCATAAAAATTTAGTTCTGGCAGGCATCAGTTAAGGTAGGTCATTCTGGCTTGGGCTCTTCGGTCCCTTGCATCACGTCCTGGGATGACTAAGAATGCATGTACATCATCCCCATACTCGGTCATCTGCAATTTGTACCCAAATTAGTCTAAGTTTTAACGAAAGTCTCAAAATGCTGGAGCAAAAGCTGAACCACGGTACTGTGCTTTCAGAAGCACGGCCCCATGCTGCTGATGTTCGTCAGTTTTTACCAAATTTGACTTTCTGTTGACTTTTTTCTGACCATGACTCGTGTTATTCAAAGAACGGTCTGTGTTTGTAATCACAGTTTCAAACTTTTTCAAGACTCAAACCTGTGTTTTTACCCGGTTGTATATCAATTGAGTTTTGATTTGTTAAATACTTTACCCAAGATCCAATCCCGAATGATTTCTTCCAACCAATCTTAGTTTAAAACCTATCCAACAATTTATTATCTCAAATCTAACCGAATAACCCATCTAATTTTTGGTGAGAATCGGGGGTTAATCTAGACCTAGAAAGATTAAATTGAATGATTGATTTGTTAAATTAACATACCTTTGGTTGGAAATAGAAGAATTGGTGTAAAGATTTGTGAATTTGGTGAAAGGTCGGCGGTTTTTGGTGTTAGAACGAAGTGGTGTTAGGGTTAATTGTTTGGAAAATGTTATTTTATTAATAAAAAATATGTAATCGTACTGGACACAAAAGCACGGTACAGTGCTTATTGAAGCACGACCTCGTGCTTCATGTAGTAGTCAGTTTCTTTTTTGTTTTGCTGTTTATTTGTTGGGTTGGTTCATTTTTAACTGATTTTCTACGAGGGTTAGAATTAAGACAGTAATTAAAAGTCCTAAATTTCATTAAAACATAAAATATAGTTAAACATAGTAGAAAGAAAAGTACAACAATAATCCCGAATCACAAAACATAACACTAGCAAGAGTAATTTCTTAACAAGACCAAGTCGGAACATCAACGACCACCATTCTCGAACAGGTCTTGAATGTGTGGTGGGGCTCGATTAACTTTCAAGAGCTCGAAAAGCTTTTTATCGAGTTTTCCATCTCCCAGTTAAGATAGTTGAGCTTGAAAGCCACATCCTTGTTGTGGCTATCCACAACATGGAAATTCTAAGACCACAGTAGTTTGACTTTGTTGATCAACTCGATTAGGTGAGCCTCTATTTGGATGTTACTTTCGACTTAGTCTCTCATAATGAATTAGAGCCTTATGATTTCTTCATCAAGGTTTGAGGAAGAATCAAATTGCTTGCCTTTCCTCACTGGCCTCCATTCAACTTTCTTACTTTCCATTTCAGTAAACTTGTGTTTGGTGTGAATGGAATAGTGCATTTTTGCATGCATTATATAGAGACTGGCAAGTTGAGCATGGCCCCATGCTTCTTGAAGCACGGCCCTGTGCTTCTAGGGGAATAAATGTTTCTGATTCAGAGAATTGCACGGAGTCAGCGTGTATCATGCTGAGATTCTAAGGTAACCACGACCCCATGCTTTTTTATCACTAAAATTTTCTTTGATTTTTCAGGAAAACGCGAGAGCCGGAACTTTTAGAATGATGTTTAGTATGTTATTTCAAGGGTTTGATAATTCTAAAAATTACTTCTCATTAAAATTAAAAGTCCTAAAACAAATAAGGGATAAGCCCGGTTTTCCTAGAAAGATAACATTACTCGGCTTAAGCCCGAAGGTCCTAGCACGATGTGCCTAGTGCATTTGTTTACACATGAAACAGAAAATTAAGGTTCATATATTTCCGCAAAGGGTTCTTCTCCGCCGAATGGTCCTGGTGGCGGAAAGTACGTGAAAACGAGAACTTGAAACTAGAGTTATTCTTTAATGTCTCTAAGTTCCATTTTCATGTTATCCACCGATTCGGTGAGTTGAAAGAGACACATTTATGCGACGAGATTCATCTCGGTGAGCTATTTGACGAGTTCTTGAAGTTTCTAAAGAAGCTCGGTTTCGGATACGTGTCGGGTTTCATTTCTCGATTGTCGAGGAACGAGAATCGCTTCACTCATATCAGTAGGCATGATAGTGTTTTTGGTTTGGTTTGGTCCATGAAATGCATTGGCAAAGGGTGCTTTTTATAGCCAACCAGAAGCCCGACACGGCCCCGTGCTTCTAGAATCACGCCCCCGTGTTTTTGGTCTGAAAATTCTGTTACAAACCAGTTAGACTGAGATTTTTGGAGCGAAGACTCCGGCCCGCACTTTGTGGCACGGGTCTGTGCTTTTAAAAGCACGACCCCGTATTTTTGGTAATATATATATATATATATATATATATATATATATATATATATATATATATTTAAGTTTAAATATTTACAAGGCCTAGTTTAAGAAGGTCTTGGCCAGACCTTGTTCCTTCTACGTTTATTTAGTTGGTTGGAGGATTATCACCTCCGAAACATCTTCATATGGTCCATCGATGTATGGTTTTAATCGATGTCCATTAACATTGAACTTGTGGCCATCATAATTTGAAATCTTGCTTGTCCCATAATCAAATACTGATTCAACTACGTAAGGGTCTGTCCAACAAGATTTCAGTTTTCTTGGGAAAAGTCATAAACGTGTGTTATATAACAGTACACGATCGCCCACTTGAAATTCTTGTTTCCTTTTAAATGGGCGTCGTGTAAACGTTTAGTCTTTTCTTTGTAAGACAGGAGTTTTCATAGGCTAATGTTCTTAGCTATTCGAGTTCGTGAATTTGAGCTTCTCGATTTTTGCCGGCTGAATTTAGATCAATGTTTACTGCTCTTAGAGCCCAGTAGGCTTTATGTTTTAGTTCTGGTGGTAGATGACAATCTTTCCCATAAACAAGTTTGAAGGGTGTTGTTCCTATCGGGGTTTTGTAGGATGTCTTAAGAGCCCACAAAGCGTCATCTAACTTTTCTGCCCAATTTTTGCGATTAAGTCCTATTGTTCATTCGAGGATCCTTTTTATTCTACGATTCGAAACTTCTACTTGCCCGCTGGTCTGAGGGTGATATGGTGTTGCCAAACTGTAGTGAACTCCATATAATGCTAAGACTTTTTTCCATTAAAGCATTGTAGAAGTGAGTACCTCTTTGGCTGATTAGGGCTTTTGGTGTACCGAATCATGAAAATAACTTATTCAGAAATCGTACAACTGCTCGAGAATTGTTAGTGGGAAGAGCTTGTGCTTCTACCCATTTAGAAACATAGTCGACTGCTACAAGGATGTACTTGTTTCCGAATGAGTTAGGAAATGGGCACATGAAATGTATTTCCCATACATCAAAGAATTCACAAATTTGAATGCCTTTTTGAGCCATCTTATTTTTGGCTTAGATGTTCCCGGCTCTTTAACAAGCATCTCATGCTTAGATCAAAGCATACGTGTCTTTATATATGGTGGGCCAGAAGAATACTGCATCAAACACTTTTCTGACCGCGATGGCGGTACCGTGGTGTCCGCTAGTTAGTCCTTCATGACAATGTTTGAAGATACCTAAAGCTTCTTTCCCTGAAACACACCTACGAACAACCTGATCGGCTTCTATTTTAAACAAGTACGGATCTTCCCAGAAATAGAACTTAAGGCCTGAAAAGAATTTCTTCCGCTGTTGATGAGTAAGCCCTTTTCTTAAGATTCTACAAGCTAAATAGTTTGTGAAATGGGCAAACCAAGGACTTTCATCTTCCTCTTGCATGACTGCTTGGATGTGCATGAGAGCTTCATGTGGAAAATTATCGTTGATAATTTCATCGTGATGTTCTTCCGAAACTGGGCATTCTAAGAGAGAGAGTTGGTCCGTGGCTACATTTTTCGCTCCTTTCTTATCCTTGACTTCTATATCGAATTCTTGGAGTAGTAGAATCCATCGGATGAGTATTGGTTTAGCATCTTGTTTGTTGAAGAGGTAGTATATGGCTGCATGATCGGTGTAAACTATGGTTTTGGAAAGAACGAGGTAGGATCTAAATTTTTCAAAGGCAAAAACTACTGCTAGTAACTCTATTTCTTTTGTAGTGTAATTTTCTTGTGCATCATTAAATGTTTTACTACCGTAGTAAATTGGGTGAAAATGCTTTTCTTTGCGTTTTCTGAGTACGGCTCCAAGTGGGGAGTCACTTGCGTCGCACATGATCTCGAATGGAAGGGTCTAATCGGGTGTAGTCATGATTGGTGCGTTGAAAAGCTTGTCTTTTAATGTATTGAATGATTCAACACATTCTTCTGAGAAGGCGAATGGTGCGTCTTTTTCCAGAAGTTTGGTCATAGGTCTAGCAATTTTGGAGAAGTCTTTTATGAAACGACGATAGAATCTTGCATGACCTAGAAAAATTCTAATGGCTTTGACTGATGTTGGTTGCGGAAGTTTAGAGATGGTTTCTATTTTTTCCCTATCAACTTCTAGTCCTTCTTGGGATATCTTGTGACCAAGAACAATGCTTTCTTTGACCATAAAGTGGCATTTTTCCCAATTGAGTACTGAATTCACTTCTTCACACCTAGTCAACATTTTGTCTAGGTTTTTCAAGCAATGATCGAAGGAGTCACCAAAGACTGAGAAGTCGTCAATGAAAACTTACATAGAGTGTTTGATCATTTCATGACAAATGGCCACCATGTTGGAATTACGTATGCTCGAGACACATACTTATATTAATGTGGCTAACTGTGTTTGATCCAAGTCGGGTCATACCCAATAACAAGCTAGACGACACCAAATGTATTCTTTTAATGATTTGATCATTTAAATGAATACCGAACACTACGTGTTTAGAAAATTGGTTTTCTAAACAAACACACTTGAGGATTTAAATAAATTATCTGGATAATTTGTTTATATAAATTAATTATTTAATTGGTTAAATAATTATATAAATGTATGTACATTTTATAAAAATGAGTTTTATAAAATGAATGGAGATGTTTTAAATGGTTAAAACAAAATACAAAACAAAAAAAAAAAAAAAAAAAGGAAAACAAAACAAAAACCGGCCACCCATGTGGGGGTGGTGGTTTTACCCAATCAAAGACCAAGATGCTCTTTGGTTCTCCTTTTATGTTCCTCCATTCAACACACATGCATTTTGGGTCTTGTTTTCTTTTGTATTTTCAAGTGTAAAACTCTCTCTCTTTCTCTCTCAATATCCACGGCCACTTTGGCCAAAGAAAGGGGGTGTTTTGTGAGCTTGATTCAAGTGTTCTAATCCTAGCAACAAGTTGGTGTTGTTGTTTAAAAGCTTGGGGTATCAAAAGCTTGAGGGTTTCTCCTTTGCAACCTTGCCATTTGAAGACATTATCTTCTTCATCCACCTACATCTTCTCATAAGGTATAAGAAGGTACAGTTTACTTTTGTGAGCATCTTGTTCTTGTAATAATTGATCCTTGTTCTTTGGGTTTTAGTTTTAACATAATGGTATGTTCATAACAAGTTTTAAAATCTAAGCTTCCGTTGCGTTTTCTAGTTAAATATGGTTAACTTGAACTTTGATAATCTTGTATAAAACCCAACAATGGCATCAAGAGCCGGTTACAAGGACTTATGCTTCTTTTGTATTCATAAATTCCGGATTTTTTTTTCATGGGTGAAAAGGGAAGTCCAAAAATTTGGTGGATTTTACCCCTCATGGTTTTGTAAGATCTTGACATGCATGGAAAGATCTTAGGAAACCATTATTAACATTTGGATGTTGAATATAAAAAAAAAAAAAAAATTGGCCGTAGCCTTTTGGGGGGGGGGGCCGATTCTTTTTTGGGGGTATTTGGGCATTGGTTGCTTAGGTTGCATGCTTAGAACATTTGGTATGTTTGATTGTGTCATAACCGAAACCTAGACCTTGGATGTGTTGATTGTTGTTTGTGTATGTTGATTATGTTTATTATTCAATATGGTTGTAATAATTCATAATCTTAGGCTTGTGTAATTTATTTATTCATAAATTGGTATGTAATAAATAGATTAGTTGCATTTTCCTTTTTTTTAGAAAAATATGTATTAGGATACATTTTGTAAAAATTGAAGATGCAAGAATTGGTGGATTTGGGCCTTGGACCGAAATTTTGGCCTTGTTGGGCCTCACCGGCCCATCATGGGATTCAAGCCCATTAGGCCCATAAATTTCACTCTTGGGCCCAAGAAGACTTTTGGAAGTTTGGAGCCCATTAACAAGCCCAACAAGAACACAACAACTTGGAGAGGATACTTGAAGCATTTGGATGCAAGGTCAAGTGGGAGTCAACATTCCATCCTTGTGTCATGTTTTGTCCCTTAGGTGTGACTTATGACCTATACTTGTTTCGGCTAACAAGTATGGTCAAATTTAGCGGTTTTCGGTTATGACTATATTTTGCATGTGTATGCTTGGTTGTTTGTTTTACTTAATGTAATGCGTGGTTGATAGATATTAGGATATCCAAACCGTCACATAGGAACGACAACAAGCATAAAACGGGTTCTAATATATATTTGGTAATATCGCGTCAATTAGTTTAATTAAATGGGTTTATTAAAACTAAGCGATCACTCACCTATAATAAAATTGGTTTTATTATAACTAGAACCTTGA
This sequence comes from Bidens hawaiensis, assembly GCF_021521415.1. Taxonomy (NCBI): domain Eukaryota; kingdom Viridiplantae; phylum Streptophyta; class Magnoliopsida; order Asterales; family Asteraceae; genus Bidens; species Bidens hawaiensis. Next base: position 1,362,219 of record NW_027491238.1, on the reverse strand, counting down.
AAATTGGTTTTCAAAATCGCCATATTTCTAAATGCATGTTAGGATATGGCATAATGTTTTTCAACTAGAATATTTGAAAAATTTAAAATCCCTTTTTTCATAATTACCAAAGAAACAAGTCTAACACCATCCTTTTGTATGACACTTAACGTATTAGGAAACTTTTAATGGGATAAAGGTCACCTAACCATTTTGAGCAAACTAATATACTTAGGGTAATATTAACATATTTGTGGGATAAAGGTCACCTAACCACTTGTATGTTAATCTTACATGTTTATACAAGTAGGACGACTTGAATTAGAAACCATGTGATAAAGGTCACCTAAGCATGGGATCTAATGGTGTTGATGGGATAAACATGCCAACACGAAATAAGGATTTCGAATGGTCCCATACCTCTAGAAGTTGCAAAGGGTTGCAATTGTCAAGATTGACTACCTTGTTAAATCAAATAACGGGATAAAGGTCACCTAACCGAAATTTGATTTATCATTGGATTCTAGAATTTAATTATTATTTTAAAATTTGGAATAAAAGGGTATTAATAATTAAATTGTTTATAATACTAAAATAAAACTTTGTTAAATTTTGTAGATGGCCGCTAACAATGCAAACACCTCTACCCATAACACCCGTAACCTATCCTTAAGAACCATCCTTGAAAAGGATCGTCTAAACCATAATAACTTTATGGATTGGTATCGCAACTTGAGAATAGTTCTCAAACAAGAAGAGATATCATATGTCTTAGACGATCCCATTCCCGACGAGCCTAACGTGGAAGATGAGGAGGCGTATAACAATTGGGTCAAGTACACCAAAGATTCGGTGCAAGCCTCTTGCCTCATGTTAGGGACTATGATTCCCGAAATCCAAAAGGATTTCGAGCATCATGGGGCATACGACATGATAACTCAATTGAAGGAAATGTTCCTTCAACAAGCTAGAGCGGAACGTTTCGAAACGGTTCGAGCGTTTCATGCATGTCGTATGGAGGAAACCCAAAGCGTCTCATCTTATGTCCTAAAGATGAAAAGCTACATCGAAAAGCTTCGTAGGTTGAATTGTCCCGTGTCTAATGAGTTGGCTACGGATTTGATCCTCAACTCTTTGACCAAAAGGTTTGAAACCTTTGTCATGAATTATAACATGAATGGGTGGGACAAAAGCATTGGTGAGCTTCACGCAATGCTAAGAACGGCCGAAGCGGGAATGGGTAAAAGGGTTTTACCCGTTCTAACAATCAATGAAGGAAAAAGGGGACATAACTCCAACCCCAAAGCAAGTGTTGCTAAGGGCAAGGGCCACGTCCAAGGAAAGGGAAAGAGGAAAGCCATCACGCCCATCAAACCGAAGGAAAAGAAGCAAAAGGTTGCGGCGCAAGATCCATGCTTTGAGTGTGGAGAGATAGGTCATTGGAAAAGGAATTGTCCGACCTATCTCAATGCGTTAAAAGATAAGAGGGATGCGGGGCATACCTCAGGTATTATCTTTACTATACATATTGAACTAAATGTTATTTCTTCAAATACATGGGTACTTGATACCGGATGTGGAACTCACATTTGCAATTTGTTGCAGGGGTTCAAAAGAAGTAAACAACTCAACAAAGGGGACATTAGTCTCTTTATGGGCAATGGAGCAAGAGTTGAAGTCCAAGCCCAAGGAGACTACTTGTTAAAGCTTCCAAGTGGTTTGGAAGTAATTTTGAAGAATGTTTTGTATGCTCCTAAGTTAAGGAGAAACATTATTTCCGTGTCTCTTTTAAAACAATGTGGCTTTGATCTTAAGTTTATTGATTATGATATTCATGTTTTGATGAATGGCATATTTTATTTTAAAGCTATACCCATAAATGGTATATATGAAATAGATCAAATTGGTGCGTCACATAGTAGTTCAATGTACAATGTCAACACCAAGAAACTCAAGAAGGACTTGGGTGATTCCTATCTTTGGCATTGTCGCCTTGGACATATAAGCAAGAATCGCATGCAAACTCTTCGCAAGAATGGTATTCTAGAAACAAATGTGTATGATTCATTTGATGTATGTGAATCTTGTTTACAAGGCAAAATGACAAAGCAACCCTTTAATAAAACTTTTGAAAGGTCAAAAGAATTATTGGGTATCATACATTCGGATGTATGTGGTCCTTTTAGACCAATGACTAGGAATGGTGAAAGATACTTCATTACCTTTATTGACGATTATAGTCGATATGGTTATGTGTACTTAATGAAACACAAAGATGAAGCTTTTGAAATGTTCAAAGACTTCAAAACTGAAGTAGAAAGACAACTCAAGACCACAATCAAAGTACTTCGTAGTGATAGAGGAGGTGAATACCTAAGTGGTGTTTTTCAAGATCATCTTAAGAGTTGTGGAATTATTTCACAACTTACTCCACCTGGAACACCACAACATAATGGTGTGTCTGAAAGGAGAAATCGTACCCTATTAGATATGGTTCGATCGATGATGGCTAGAAGCACTTTACCTCTATCATTTTGGGGCTATGCTTTACTTTCCGCTGTTCGCATATTGAATATGGCTCCAACCAAGAAAGTGGAGAAGACACCTTTTGAAATATGGCATGGAAAGGCTCCATCGCTATCATTCTTAAGAGTTTGGGGTTGTGTAGCTTATGTAAAGCAATACACCCCAAACAAATTAGAAGTCCGATCCACTAAGTGTATCTTTATAGGTTATCCTAAAGATGATTTAGGATATTACTTTTATGATCCTAGTGAGCAAAATGTTATTATTGCTCGAAAGGGTAAGTTCTTGGAAACTAAGTTCCTTAAGGAAGGAACTAATAGTAGAACAGTGAAACTTGATGAGGATCAAGAACCACAAGATGATACACAATTGGTTGATACTAGCACTCAACAAGAGGTTGTTGAAAGTGATCAAGTGGTTGATCAAAACACACAAAACGTTCGCAGATCTGGTAGAGTTAGCAATCCACCTGAAAGATATGGATTTTTTATAGAAGGTTGCTACGTGGTAGATTCGGATGAACCAACCACATACCGTGATGCAATGTCCAAGAATGATTGTGACAAATGGCTTGAAGCCATGAACGTTGAGATGCAATCCATGTATGACAACCAAGTTTGGGAATTGGTTGAACTACCACTCAACTCCAAAGCTGTTGGAAGTAAGTGGGTTTTCAAAAGAAAAACTGATATGCATGGAAACTTGGATACTTATAAAGCAAGACTTGTAGCTAAGGGTTTCACTCAAACTCAAGGGGTTGATTATGATGAAACTTTTTCGCCTGTGGCAATGCTAAAGTCTATTAGGATATTATTTGCCATAGCTGCACATTATGATTATGAAATTTGGCAAATGGATGTCAAGACCGCTTTCCTAAATGGATATCTTGAGGAAGATGTCTATATGGTTCAGCCTGAAGGTTTTGTCGATCCGAAACATCCTAATAAAGTATGCAAGTTAAAGAAATCAATCTATGGATTGAAACAAGCATCTAGAACTTGGAATCATCGTTTTGATGAAGAAATCAAAAATTTTGGATTCATCAAGAATGCTGATGAGGCTTGTGTGTATAAGAAAGCTAGTGGGAGTATAATTACCTTCTTAGTATTGTATGTCGATGACATTCTACTATTTGGAAATGACATTCCAACCATGGAAAGCGTTAACGCTTGGCTTGGAAGTAGATTTTCCATCAAGGATCTTGGTGAAGCTGCCTATATTTTGGGAATAAAGATCTATAGGGATAGGTCAAGGCGCTTGATAGGTTTGAACCAAAGTACATACATTGATAAGATCTTGAAAAGGTTCAAGATGGAAAACTCCAAGAAAGGTTTTGTACCTATTCAAAGAGGGACCATATTGAGTTTAGCTCAATGTCCAAGCTCAAAGGATGAGCAAGAGATGATGAAACAAATCCCATATGCTTCTGCTATAGGATCCATTATGTATGCGATGATATGTACTAGACCGGATGTGTCATGCGCTTTGAGCATGACAAGCAGATACCAACAGAATCCAGGAAACAGTCATTGGATGGCTGTTAAGAACATATTGAAATACCTTAGGAGAACTAAGGATATGTTTCTGATATATGGATCTGGTGAGGAGGAACTCGCTATAAAAGGTTACACGGATGCGAGCTTCCAAACTGATCGAGATGATTCTCGATCACAGTCTGGGTATGTGTTCACTCTTAATGGAGGAGCTGTCTCTTGGAAGAGCTCAAAACAGGAAGTGGTAGCATTGTCCACTACAGAATCAGAATACATCGCCGCTTCATTGGCAGCTCAGGAAGCTGCATGGTTGAAGAAATTCATTACTGATCTAGGGGTGGTCTCTTCCATTCAAGACCCCCTAGAAATCTTTTGTGACAACGAGGGTGCGATTGCACAAATCAAGGAACCTCGTTCGCACCAAAAGACAAGGCACATAGAGCGGAGATTCAACTACATAAGGGATGAAGTTGAAAAAGGAAAGATATGTATTCGCAAAGTTGGAACTGATCAAAATCTTGCGGATCCATTCACGAAGCTCCTAGAAAGACCGAAACATGAGCGTCATGCGAGTGGCTTAGGACTTCGATATTCTAGTAATTGGATTTGATCTATTTTGTATTTACGTTTAAAAGACTTTTGTAATTTAACTCTTTTATATGATTATGGAATCTTGAGTTAAATTCTAATTTTGCATGTTTAATCCATGAATAAGTTATCTTATTCTAAAAGTCCGTAGTCGATCACATTTGTGGGAACAAATATGAAGCAAGACTATTATGAACTAGGATTGGTGGATATTCATAAGGAATGAATATGGAGCATAGGTTTGCTGCCAAGGTTCATAGATATTTGTGGGATACGAATATTGGACTGACCCGCTCTCAATATTACTACATGGAGTCAATGGACCTGATCATTAGTAATTTTGAGTAAAGGAGAATTTCATATTATCCTTAGACCTGAGATGTATACTGGGTCTTGATTTTCACCAAGTATTACACTTTGACTCTGCCCTTCGCTATTCGTAAAAGATGGTACATAAGGATGAGCTCAGGTGGAGTATAAAGTGATAGTGAGAGGCGTATACAGTCAAGATGGAATTTGTTCCTCTTATGTGTTGAGAGTTTAGATGTCTAAGGCCTGATAAAGTTGAATTGTAAAGAGAATGATCGCCTATGTCTCTTAGATCCAACATGACATCTAGTAACAAAGGGATATAATGATAGATTCACCTAAATCATATCAAGTAAGGGACTTGAAGGGATGATGTTAATGAATGGCACTTCGTCAAACACATTAGGGGTGGTGAACTGTTGTTAGGCGGTATTCACCACTTGCATTAATTTTCTATGTATCTCGTGCAAGTGGGAGATTGTTGGAATTACGTATGCCCGAGACACATACTTATATTAATGTGGCTAACTGTGTTTGATCCAAGTCGGGTCATACCCAATAACAAGCTAGACGACACCAAATGTATTCTTTTAATGATTTGATCATTTAAATGAATACCGAACACTACGTGTTTAGAAAATTGGTTTTCTAAACAAACACACTTGAGGATTTAAATAAATTATCTGGATAATTTGTTTATATAAATTAATTATTTAATTGGTTAAATAATTATATAAATGTATGTACATTTTATAAAAATGAGTTTTATAAAATGAATGGAGATGTTTTAAATGGTTAAAACAAAATACAAAACAAAAAAAAAAAAAAAAAAAGGAAAACAAAACAAAAACCGGCCACCCATGTGGGGGTGGTGGTTTTACCCAATCAAAGACCAAGATGCTCTTTGGTTCTCCTTTTATGTTCCTCCATTCAACACACATGCATTTTGGGTCTTGTTTTCTTTTGTATTTTCAAGTGTAAAACTCTCTCTCTTTCTCTCTCAATATCCACGGCCACTTTGGCCAAAGAAAGGGGGTGTTTTGTGAGCTTGATTCAAGTGTTCTAATCCTAGCAACAAGTTGGTGTTGTTGTTTAAAAGCTTGGGGTATCAAAAGCTTGAGGGTTTCTCCTTTGCAACCTTGCCATTTGAAGACATTATCTTCTTCATCCACCTACATCTTCTCATAAGGTATAAGAAGGTACAATTTACTTTTGTGAGCATCTTGTTCTTGTAATAATTGATCCTTGTTCTTTGGGTTTTAGTTTTAACATAATGGTATGTTCATAACAAGTTTTAAAATCTAAGCTTCCGTTGCGTTTTCTAGTTAAATATGGTTAACTTGAACTTTGATAATCTTGTATAAAACCCAACACACCATGCATAGTTGGAAGGTGGCTGGAGCATTACATAGTCCAAATGGCATTCTTTGGTAGGCAAAGGTTTCATACGTGCATGTAAAAGTTGTCTTCTCCTGATCTTCATGAGCTATGGGAATTTGAAAGTATCCGGAGAATCCATCAAGAAACAGTAGAACATTTTTCCAGATAGATTTCAAGCATTTGATTGATAAAAGGAAGTGGGAAATGATCTTTTCCTGTGGTGTCATTAAGCTTCCGGTAGTCAATGCAAACTCGCCAGCCTGTGATGGTCCTCATTGGTATCAGCTATTCCTTCTTGTTCATTAATACTGTCATTCCTCCTTTCTTGGGTACTACTTGAACTGGACTTGCCCACGGTGAATCTGAGATTAACCCGGTGTCAAGGAGTTTGATTACTTCCTTCTTCACCACATCTTGCATGTTGGGATTGAGACATCTTTGATGTTGGACCACGGGTTTGTATTCTTCTTCCATGAGGATTTTGGGAGTACAAAAGGAAGGACTGATGCCCTTGATATCCATGATCTTCCATGCGATGGCCTTCTTATGATTTTTAATAAACTTAAGAAGTTCGTCTTTCTCGTCTTTAGAAAGTTGAGATGAAATAATTACTGGAAGTTGAGAGTCTTTTTTGAGAAAGGCATTCTCGAGATGGTTTGGGAGTTATTTTAATTCTAAGGGCTGGTGGTTCTTCAAATGATGTTTTTGACTTTTCAATACATTCAGTTGTCTCATATACTACTTCTGATGTTTATTTGTTGTTGTCATTAGTATTGAGATTTTCGTTTTCTAAAATGAGTTTGGTGTCTATATCAGTTAAGATTTGTGTTTCTAATGGTGCTTTGATGGATTCCACACATAGCAACCATGATAGAATTGATGATGTCGACATAGTACAATGTGTCATCGTGATGTTGCGGATGTTGCATAGATTTTCCTATGTCAAAAGTGATAGGCTCGTCAGTAACCCTTAGTGTGAGTTTGCCATTACAAACATTAATGATAGCATTTGCAGTGGCTAAAAAGGGTCTTTGAAAAATTAGAGGTACATTTTTGTCTTCTTCCATATCTAGAATTACAAAATCTACTAGGAAAACAAATTTGTCAATTTTGACAAGCATGTTTTCAACAATGCGCCGAGGATATTTAAGGGATCTATCGGCTAACTGAATGCTCATGCGGGTGGGTTTTGTTTCTCCTATCCCTAGTTTTTAAAAAACCACATATGGCATTAGGTTGATAGTAGCTCCTAGATCGGCCAGGGCATTGTTAACATTCTTCAATTAGGGTGACATGTGATAGTTCCTCCAGTTTCCTCTTGTTCGTCAGCACTTCTTTGAGAAACTTGGCATATTTTGGCATTTGAGCGATGGCTTCGATAAAAGGTATGTTTATGTGGAGTTGTTTGAAGAGTTCTAAGAACTTCCCGTACTGTGCTTACAATATCTCCTGCTTCAGTCTTCCTGGGTGCGGAATAAGCGGAACATAGGTTCTGACTGGTTCTTTAGGTTGTACGGTGCCTGTTGGAATCAGTACTTCTCGTGTTTTGCCGGTGGTTTCCTTTTCCATAACTGATTCTGAAGTTGGTGGGCAACGGTAGTTGTTCCGCTTCTAAGTTGAGCAGCGTTAGCTGTCGCATTCGAGTTGGTGATTATGTTGCTTGGGAGATCGCCAGGTGGTCTTTCGGGTAAATGTCGGGCAATTTGTTCGATATGAGTTTCTAGATTCTATAGTGATGCTTGCTGACTTTTTAGGTCAGATTCATGCATTAACAATACTCCGCTGATATCAACAGCCCTTGAGTCGGCCTTATTTTCTTCTTCGTTTATTTTGGTCATGATTTGGATTAACATTTCTTCGACTTTTGAGTAGCTTGGATTTTGATGGCTACTAGAACTTTGATATTAAAATTGTGGTTTAGGCTGGAAGGATTGATTCATCGGTCTTTTTTCGAATCCTGGTAGGGGTTGAGTGTTACCTCGTTCCTTCTAACCGAAATTCGGGTGGTTTCTCTATCCTGGATTGTAGTTGTTGCTGAAAGGGTTGTTCTGACAGGCGATGAAATCGACTTCCTCTATGGCCTAGTGACTTGTTTGCTGTCACTTTTCTTATGAGCTCCTCCACAGGTGTTATAGGTTATCTTGGTTTTCAATAATTCGGCTTGAAGTTGTTCAAATTTCATAGAAAGGGATTCAAGCTGTGCGGTGACAAGAGTGTTGGAATCGACGTGGTGTATTCCTTTATAGGTTGGTTTAGTTCTTGGTGGGTTGTAAGCGAAACTCTTCTTTGCTTCTTTTTCCAGAACTTCAAACGCTTCATTAGGTGATTTGGATCCCAGGTCTCCACCGACAATTTGGTCGATCGCCTGTGTGTTTTGACTGGATTGTGTGTCAAAGAAGGTTTGTGCTTGTAACCAAACGCTCAGTCCATGATGTGGGCATCTTCTAAGAAGAATTTTGTATCTCTCCCATGCTGCGTGTAACGATTCATCATTATCGGTCCGGAATCCGGTAATGCTGGCTCGGTATTTGGTAGTTTTATCAGGCGGAAAATATTTGAGGAGAAACTGTTCAACCATTTGGTCACAAGTGGTGATGGAACCCGAGGAAAGCGATTCTATCCATTCCATGGTTTGACCCCTTAAAGGGAAAGGAAAGAGTTTGAGTATGATATGATCTTCTGGACAGTTTTGGATTTTAAAGGTTCCGCAGATTCGTAGGAATCGGGATATATGACAAAGAGGGTCTTCGTCGAGGAGACCATGAAATTGAACTGAATTTTCCACCATATGAATGATGCTTGATTTGATTTTGAAATTTCTGGTAATTTCGGGTGGAGATACTTCATTATCGTAGCCTTCGAGAGTTGGTTTGGCATACTGGCTCATGTTTGGTTCGTTGTTTTGGGCTGCCATCATTTCTTCGGTTTGATTTTCTCCTGATGTGGTGGCTTCTACTGACTCGTCTTTGATTGTTCCGGTTCAGAAATTGGAGAAACAAGCTCGGTCTCGAATGTAGAGGACATACATGGGGTTAAATCAAACTGAAACTTTTTAAATTAAACTAAAGGTTAGTTGAAGTTAGACTATAAGTTAGGCTAAGCTATCTAAAACTAAACTAAGGTCTAATTTAATTAAGTAAAGGTAAATGTTAGGTAAATAAAGGTTAAAATTAGGCTAGCTGTAAAATTATATAGTTTAATATTTAGTAAAAAATAAATAAAATAAAAGTTAAACAATTATACGATCCGTGGACACAAATGTTTCTAATAATGAATCTTTGTTTTAGTTTAATCAGAGAGTGTTAATCATTTTGAGGTTGATTTTTAAACATTTATAAAATAGAAATATATAATTTATAGGTGAAAGATTAGAAATTCTAAATGAGTAGTTGAATTATATGAAGGTTTACCATCTATTATCAAGAATCCACTCCATTATTCCTTGATGATTAATAGTTAAACATGTGATGAACTTTTCCTAATAATATATGATGAATAGTCCCTCATTTCTATGTGAACGTATTCTATGACATAAAAGAAAGTAACATGCGCATTTTAAAGTCCATCCTTTCCTGATGTGATTACCTTAACACTAACCTCAGATCTTAGATCTGATATATATAATTAGTATAATTACGGATCTAGTTCTTGATGACACTTGATTATATGTTATATGTTATATTAATTGTATGTATGTGTATGTATAATATTAGATTGAAGCTTGAGAGAGTAATTCAGCAGAGGTTCGATAATTTAAACTCCAAACTTAAATTAATAGTGGAATAACACCACTATATATAGAAGATGGATCTAGTTCGTTACACATTCAGTAACAAACTAGCCTCCACTTCGTTACATTACATTAAATGAACCAAACTTAACGAAACACCCCCTGATTCGTTAAACATCCTTTACGAATCAGGAGAGACTTAACTTAAGATCTAGTTCGTTAAACATCCTTAATGAACTAGACGTTTACTTTAATGAACTAACATAATAACTTAGTGTTTAATACATTAAATAAACAATAAATACATTAACGATAAATACAAAGACTCGAGACGCAATACCGTGTACTAACAGACACCCCCTCGTCTTGAGCTATTTGTCTTTTAACTTATTTGAACCTCTTTGTTTGCCAATCCCCGCAACAGTGAATTCCATGCTCATGACATACCCGAACAACGCGTTGAAACTGCATTGCAGGATCATAGTCTTCACTGCGCTCAAACAAAATCTTGTTCTTGAAAAGCACGTCGTTGTCGGTCTGTTAAATTCACGAGCCACATCGGATCGATGATCTTGATTAGCTCGATCTTTAACACTTTACCAAGGACAATGACGGCCTCGCCAGTTCGGTTGTTGTAGTACCAGCGGTTGAATGATAATGTCATATGTTGATTCAACGTCTTCACCGGCACACGCTTTATGGTGTTTGGCCTCTTTACTTTAAGGATCAACTTTCTCAAGCCAGTCCTCGGGTCAATCTCATCAATACGCTTATGAGTAGGGACCCGTGGCTTAAGAAACTTAAATCCATGGTTGACATCAAATAACAGATGTTGATCGAACCAATCTGTTATTTGATCAACCCCACGCTTAATAAATGGTCGACACCCGAGGGTCCGAACATCCCAACGTGGTAGTGTGAGAACATCATTTATCTTCTCATAATATTGGATCCCTTTCTCCCATTTAATAATACACACTTTTAAATCAGAATCAAATAACCAAGAGATAATATCACCTTGAACCTATGACACGGTCTTGAATGAAGTTATCCAGATTGGCTTTAGCACGAGCAACATCTTCATCCTTATGTTCCTGATCCACATATCGATACCATCAATAATTTTACGAGCTTTCTTGCTTCGATAACCAAACCATCTGTGAATGTCAGCATTAGTCAGGTTTTCAATCGAATTAAATCTTGTATAAACCACACGTTTACCCTTTGATACCTTATCCAAATTATCCTCAGCTGTTTTGAATGTTTCCTCAGTAAATACAGGAGCACCTTGATCAATATTGGTATGCTGAAACAGATCAGGGTATTCCTCAACCGTAACATCTTCAACCACGAACTCCTCATCTTCATAAATAAAGGTCGTATTCATCTGAATGGTCAGATCATTTAAGATCTCTTCATCGTTCTCGACCTCGACATCGGGCTCAGTTTCTAACACGGTCAATTCATCTTCATTTAATCCAAGCAGTAACGAAATCTGCTCTCGTGTTAGAGACTTATATACAAATTGTCCCTCTCCAATCTCATCTCGATTCACAACAATTCTAACCACGCCCATTCCATCAACAAAAATGACGGTGTTAGCTTCAATCATTTCAATAGGTTTGGCAGTAGTAGAATCATGATTAACGGTAATCTGCTTTCCCGAGTCACCAGCACTCGTACCTGTACCAGAGGATGAACCGTGAGTTTGTTTAGGCTCACCACCTGCACAAGACTCATCCGGATCTTCTTCATCATTCTTGATCTTTTTAAGTTCATCATCCTTTCATGTTAACTGCATGATGAGATCCTCTTGCTCTTTGATTTTCACCCCCTGAGACTTAACTATCTCACGAAGATCCTTAGTTTCCTTCTGACACTAAGATATCAGCATTCGTTGATTATCCATCATTCTTTCTTGAGTTATACGGTCAGCAGACATTTGATTTTCATATAAATGAAGTAGACTCAGAACCATACTCATCTGTTGATCATGCGTCATGGCAAGAAACGAATTTGGGATAAGCTGAACAGGACCTTGAGGTCGGTTAATGTTTGAACCCGGCTAATCTTTAAACACTACACAGATCTTAGATCTGATTATACGATTAACCTAAATACGGATATAGTTCGTAATTTCTCTTAATTGTATGTTATATGTATATATATTATCAGTTGTATGTATGTGTATAAAATTAGTAGGAAGCTTGAGAGAGAATTGGACAGAGGTTCGATAATTATAGCTCAAAACTTTAAATTAACAGTGAACAATGTTCCCTATATATAGAATATGGATCTAGTTCATCAACATCCCATAACGAACTAGAGTCCACTTCGTTACATATATTAATAAGAAATAACTTAGCGAATCACCCCCTGATTCGTTAAACATCCTTAACGAACCAGGAGGGTTAATAGCTTAGATCTAGTTCGCTAAACATCCTTAGCTAACTAGACGATACTTTAGCGAACTAGTTTAATAACTTAATAATGTATTACGTAACTAAATGAAAAATACATTAACGATAGATACAAAGACTCGAGACACAAAACCGTGTACTAAGAGACACCCCCTCGTCTTGAGCTCTTTGTCTTTACTTTACTTGAAGCGCTTGGACTGCCAGTCTCTACAACTATGAATTCCGTTTTCATAACATACACGCACAACGCGTTGGAATTGCATAGCCAGGTCATAGTCTTCATTGCGCTTAAACAAAATCTTCTTGTGCAACAAGTCATTGTTAGTCTCGGTTAAGTTCACCTGCCACATTGGGTCAATGATCTTGATCAGCTGAGTCTTCAACCTTTGCCCAAAACAATGACTGCCTCGCCGGTTCGATAATCATAATACCAGCGGTTGAAAGACAGGTGCATTTGTTGATTCAAAGTCTTTATCGGCACCCACTTCAAGGTCTTTGGCGGTTTAACCTTGAGAATCAACTTTCTCCAACCCGTCCTTGAATCAATCTCATAAATACATTTTCGGGTTGGAACTTGGGGCTTGAGAAACTTGAATCCAGAATTGACCTCGAATAGAAATTGTTGATGAAACCAATCTGCTATCCGGTCACCTCCTCGATTGATAAATGGACGACACGCGAGGGTACGAACATCCCAACGCGGTAAAGTAAGAACGTCCATTATCTTCTCATAGTACTGAATCCCCTTTTCCCATTTCATAATACATAATTTATGTCACACCCTCAAAATCCACTAACGGAGTTTTACCGTCAGAGGGTGTGAACTAACAGGATCGGAATCATTAGTTATAATCAAGCCATAAATAAAGTTTTTCAATCCACGAAAACATTTAAGTGTAAAAAAATGCGGAAGCGTAAAACCTTTAACCAATGGTTGCGTCACACAGGACGACTTAAAAACCCAATAATAATAGTTTAAAACATGTTTGCATAAACAGTAACGTTAAAAGTAATGCATGTTCCTATACCGCGCGCCCGCCTCGGCTACCTGAGAATAACATACTAAAAGTGTCAACACGGGGTTGGTGAGTTCACAAGTTTATATCAATAAAGCGTTTACGTTTGCGTTTTGCGTTTAGCGTTTTGCGTTTCGCGTTTAGTGTTTTGCGTTACCAGATAGTGTTAAATCAATTATATATCTATAGGTAGCTAGTATTACTAAGTGTTCGACACCAAAGCAAGTATTACTAAGTGTTCGACACCGAAGCTGACTGTGTAGGTTCCCAGCCGGATCTACACGAGATATCGCGTTCTACGTAGGTGCGGAATCCCTACGTAAGACGTTACGAGTATAGAAAACAATACGAGCTAACACACGATACGATAACCAAACACAAGTTGTATTCCAACCGTAAACACGTGATACGATGATCACTGAATACAAAACTCTCTGACTCGAATACACGAATGAACTCTCTATCTTTAACTTAATGAATAAGCCGTATACAAAATGGCTTATATAGACACGACAACTTCGCCTGGCATGTTCAGGCGAAGTTGTCCCTAACTTCGCTTGTCTAACAAGTTCGCCCATATAAGCGAACTTGTTAGCAACTTCGCTTACATATAAAACTCAAATCTAACTAACACGATTACAGACACTCGACACTGAACTACTGACATCATGCACCAACAGACTCCCCCTTGGCAGTAGCTTAATCTCTTTAGCTTCAAACACGTGACTTGTAATCTTCAATCTTCTATCTTCAAGAATTCACTCCTTCTCGAACACAAACCGACACAACTCTTTGATATTTCCTCGCTTCGTCTTTCCAAGCAGGAATATAAAATATCTTCTTATCATTCAACACCTGCAAATCAGCTTGCGATAAGTTTACCAAGTGCATCGGATCGTACACTCTAAGCAGCTCTTGTTCATCTTCGTCTTCCATCACTGCCTCAGCTGTCTCACAATCTACAAACCACCACTTCAGGTCTTTAAGCACATCCTTGGGCATTAGCTTCATCGGTACTTCTTTCAAACACCGGATCGGTTTATACTTCATAATCATCCAAGGTTTTCCGTCTGCTCTCAAACCTCTATCCTTGTCTTCAACAAGTTTTCCCTTTTGTGGTTTCAACAGCTCAAATTTCTTCTCTTTTATACTCTCTTTCCACACAATTTTCCCAATAACTCTAGCCATATTATCGTCATTTCTGTTTATCAATCCCAATCTGGCTAAGTCTTTCACTTCACATTCTGGCAGTGTATTCAACGATCTCAACATACTTTTAAAGTACTGAACACCGTCATACCTTTTAATCACGAAGAGCCTCAACTGCTCATCATATATCCAGCAAATAATCCCTTTCTTCGCTTCAGCATAGCCTTTAATGTTGTAACTCTTCTTAAACATTGTCGGGACAGCCGGTTTCTTCGTTTTGATGAACCACTGAGCATAGCCTTCTTTCCATCTAGGCTGCTCTTCCCATTCAGACTCATCACTTGCCATCTCTTTACTCATATCTGCTTTCTCAACATCTGGAATGTCATGCTCAATATTTTCCTCAACTATCTCTCCCTCTTCTATCTCATTATCAATCACAATCTCTTCTCCAATCTTCTCTATCACATCACTCGGTAGTACATCATCATCACCAACCAAACCATCATCCATCTCCTCTACGTCCACTACCACCACATCATCACCACCAGCTGCAGTTGTCGACTCCCCCTGAGTTGTGGAAGTTCCAAGAGCTTGATCAGTTCTTGGCAACTCACCACCTGCATCTTTCGATGCATTGGGATCATCGTCTCTATCATTTCGTCTCTTGGTCCTCAACTCATCGCCTTTACAGCTCGTCTCCCCCTGAGATGACAAGAACTCCTTGAAAGCATCTATGATTTTTCCATGTTGTACCAGCAGGGACGACTGCATCTGATTCTCTGCAACTAGGCGCTGAATAGCCTGGGTCTGGATAAGATTAATCCTTGACTGCTCTGCCACGACCCGTTCAAGTGCTGCAATTCGTTCAGAGTCTGATAGGGTTGCATCGAAATCGAACCTCATATGTGATATATCTTGAGTGTACTGAGGAAGGATTTCCGATGTCACCGGGACCTCAGAAGTAGAAATTGACGTAACCGCAGGTGGTATCGTCACCGATAGCCCTGCAGTGGCCACAACAGTCGACTCTATAAATTGTGCCACGACCTCCGATGGAGTAACAGTCGGAGGCGGCAATGAAACGATCTCAGGAGTCGAAAGTTGGAAAGTAGTGATTGGGAGGCCAAATGATGAGGTAGCCATCACGGGAACAACCGTAGCGCTTGGCCTTGTAACCTGTAGTGATGAGGGAACCATTGTCATACCGGATAGTGCTGGTGGAGTGAAACGTACCACCCTGGAGCTCTCACCGGCTCCCGATCCTGCACCTATCCGTTCCCTTCTTGACCTCCGGATCAACTGTTGTACCTCTTCCTCATAATCTGACTCGCTGTCATCAACAGTTCTCTTTCTCTTCCCATGTAGTCTTTCTCGAGTTACCCTAATCCTTTTTGCCTCTGCCACTTCATCATCAGAATCTGAGCCAGCCACCGTTGTAGCTGCCCTAGTAACACTCACACCCGAAGCACGTTCAACCGGGACCTGTACGTTTTCCTCTGGATCCACCCGATCCATATCAAAGAAGCCTTGACCACCAAATTCTGCATCAAGTTCCACGTTCTCCTCCGGTGACACAACAGGAGCAGCAGGTATAGCTTGAGGTGCTCCTGCCTGTTGTGGTGCCGGGTCCGTAAACTCGTCCCCTCGAGCAGGTACATACCCCGGGTTGATTAAGTACCCAAACAGCGGAGTATGCCGAGGACGGAGCTCAGGTTTGCTCCTCGCACTGGAGGATCTACATTGGGCGAAGATCCGTTTGTTCACACTCTCTACATATCGGATCGGACGGCGCTGAGGAAGCGTTGGAGCAACGTGATTCAAGATCATTTGTAGGAATCTTGGATACATGATGAATCGCTCACGCGCCATCGCTCTTCTTTGACGATCAATCTCATAAAAGACCATCTAACTAAAGCTGTATCGCTTGTTGTAAGTCAGAGCAGTCAACGCTGACTGCATGGTCGCGCCCATGCCATCAGTGCCCGCCTTTCTCCCTGACATGCAAACAATCATAACATGCATGAGAAAGCGCCACTGGTCAAGTAAGAAACCCTTCCTTCTCTGCGTATCTCCTAAGGGACCAGAGTATCCCATTCTCAAAAACGCTCCATCACGGAAAGGAGCTACAAACTCTGTCAGGTCATCCCTTGTCTCATTCCCAAATCGTAAAGCCGCCCGGATTTGTTCAGAAGAGAACTGAACAATCTGATTGTTGACTGTTGCGCGCATCACCGGGGGCTCGACTCTACAGTCGTATTCCACGGTCTGCCAAAAATCCTCAATGTTGGGCAAGGATATCGGCAGAGTTGTTGTAATCGCGTGGAATATCCGCGAGAGTAACAGAAATGTGATGATTTCGCGGAAATCATCAACTCCGCTAGCCTCCGGGTCTAATGTTATGTACATGTTGTGACCCGGGAAGAACTGCCTCTGGTTATCACCTCCGTCATCACCGCCTGCACCACCTGCTCCAGCAACAGCAGCCATATCTGCAACAAACAGGTTAAGTTAGATAAACGTCAAAGCGAATCACAAGTTCGCCTGTTACCATGAGCGAAGTTGTGATCAATTCTGTATAGGCGAAGTTAAAGGTGGGGCGAAGTTGGGAAACAACTTCGCTTCAACTTTAACTTCGTCTGATAACAGTTAAGTAAAATGGTCCAGGCGAAGTTAATGTTAACTTCGCCTAATCACAACATCGCCTCATAAACTGTTTCAAAATCTATAATCAGGCGAAGTTAAACCTCAGGCGAAGTTACGGATAACTTCGCCTAAACTGTAACTTCGCCGAATTTGAATCGGCAACAGTTAGGGATGTCGAACGACGTGTAGATGATGATTTTGGAGATCGAGGACTCCGAAATACATAATTTTATGAAGTTTTGGACGTTCAAGTAGTATACTATCATGTAATAACAAGTTTGAAATCGGGTGTTTAAGGTTTTGAAAGACGAGGTCGATAATCGAGTCGAAACGACCGATGATCAACCTCAAAAACATTGATTATACGATACTATAAACCTTACACACCTTTAATCGACTTTGAACAGAGAAAGAACAAACACAGAAGATTCGATTGAGAACTTCGCTTAGGGTTACGGAGAGAATAAGTTCGCTGGATTGAAAAATAATGAACAGTCTGACCTTTAAAACTTCTTTATATAGGGTCAAAATTTTACAGGCAAAGTTATGGATAACTTCGCCTATTGCAAGCGAAGTTAAGAATAAGTTCGCCGGTATATTAAACTTTTCAAAACAAACTCCTATAATTTGAACAATTTGCAATTAAGTTTTAAAACATCCTTTAAAGCGTTAAATGATACGATCAAGACCAAGTAACCAGGTATAAAATCAAACAATTACAAAAGTAACAAAAATTTGAAAAATTAAAGTACACGGGATCAAATTTCAGTCTCGACAGGGACTACCATGTTTTTGAAAAGATCCGAACAGGAATCATACTAATTACGTGACTGTCACACAGATCCGTGTTCAGCTGTATTATGACATAAAGAAACAGGTTGTAAGCAGGTAATATACTTGAAATGGTTTTCATTGTCTCTGTGATACGAGTTAGGTTCAATTAAGCTCAAAACTTAAATGGGCAACAACTCAGAGATTATGATGCCTCCTATCTATTCTCAAGGCGTATTTGGCTTTCCCCAAGTCACCCCGAATTGACCTCGACCCGTAGTGTCTGATTAAGTAACAATTACTCTTCGATCTTAGACTCTGCTTCCCGTTCACCTTCTTGCGTCTTGATTGATAATCATTAACATTATGAACTCTAGAAATTTTATTTTATTTTATTTATTTATTTTTTTTTATATTTAACATGTATATACACAACTTCACGTAGAAACAACTGCAAGTCCCGAATCTGGATCACTGCAGCGTCTTGACACGCTATCTTCACGGGAATCAGAACACTCACGGGCTCGTGTATGACTGGGTAATCGCTTTTCTTCCTATCATTCGGAAAGATATGTATGAATACATGCACAACTCTTAAGGAGTTTCCACGTAAAATCGAGTAGATTTAGTTAGTATCACTTCTACTTTTACGCACCATAAAAAGCTACCATGACATACAATGACTGTTCTAAAGTCTTTTAAGCCTAATAACTTCACTAGTTAAGCACACAGAATCAGAATATCTATCACTTTCCAAGGTTGGATCAATTTTCTGTTAAACATAGTAAAGGTACTTCTTACGAAGTAGTAGACTTGAAAAATAATTTCATCTCCCGGAAAGAAAAAATTTAACTTCAATCGCCCCGAACAAATCAAAGTCTTCAGGTAAACGGCTATCCCGAAGATCCAATGGATCAGCTGGACCGACCACATACTAGTATGTGTCCTTCTAACTAAGTATGATCGACTAATTTTCAGCGAAAGAATGAAAACACATCATAAACCGCCCCGGTCACTTTCAGTCATCTGGTTAATGGCTATCCTCATATTCTACAAGTAGAAATGAGGACCAAACATATCTGAAGACATGTCCTTCAAACTGAGGCAACCGACATAATTCTAAGCAATAGTGACGTTTTTTTTTTTTTTTTTAATTCAAACACAAACATATGACATGGTTACTCGGGATTGATCATCCCATTCAGCTCAACAAGGTTTTGAAATCTAGTTTTGTCAAATGCTTTCGTGAACAAGTCAGCGAAATTATCTAACGTGTCAACCTTTTCGAGCTCAATCAGTTTCTTCTCAGCACAATCCCGTATAAAATGATGACGTATGTCAATATGTTTAGTTTTACTGTGCTTCACGGGATTGTTAGTTACTGAGATAGCAGCAGTGTTATCAATGCAAATAGGGGTAAGTGAGAAATTCAGACCATAATCGCGCAACTGTTGTTGAATCCAAAGAACCTGGGAGCAGCAGTTGGATGCTGCCATGTATTCTGCTTCACATGTTGAAATTGCGACTGAGGTCTGCTTCTTGCATTGCCACGACACTAGTCTGCCACCAAGAAACTGACATCCACCAGTTGTAGACTTCCGACTCTGATTGCACCCTCCATAATCAGAATCTGTGTAAGCGACTAGCTCCAAGTCTCCTCCTCTCGAGTACCACAACCCCAGCTTCGGCTTGCCTTTGAGATACCGCAGTATCCTCTTCGCACCCTTCAAATGAGATTCTTTTGGGTTTGCCTGAAAGCGTGCACAAAGACAAACAGCAAACATTATATCAGGCCTAGAAGCAGTTAAGTACATTAAAGAACCTATAATAGCCCGATATTTGGTTGGGTCCACGTCTGCATCGTTGTCTGAATCAGCACCCAATTTGTGATTGACGCAGACTGGAGTATCATATGGAGTGCTGTCCTCCATCTTGAAGCGTTTGAGAACATCATGGACATACTTCGTCTGATGAATGAACATCCCGTCTTTCTTCTGATCAACCTGCAATCCTAAAAAGAAAGTTAGTTCACCCATAGCACTCATTTCAAATCTCTTCTTCATGACGGCCTCAAACTCCTGACACATGGAGACTTTTGATGCAGCAAAGATAATGTCGTCCACGTAGACTTGCACCAGCAGAAAGTCGCTACCCTTTCTCTTAAAGAACAATGTGCTATCAATCTTACCTCTTTCAAACTCATTCTCAAGCAAGTAATCTGATAACGTTGAGTACCAGGCACGAGGTGCCTGATGTAGTCCATACAGCGCTTTACTTAGCTTGTACAAGTGATCGGGAAAGTCAGGGTCAGGAAAACCCGGAGGTTGCTCAACATACACAACCTCGTCGACTTTACCGTTTAGGAACGCACTCTTCACATCCAACTGAAAGACCTTCATCTCCTTATGAGCAGCAAATGCCAAAAACAGCCGAATGGCTTCCAATCTTGCCACAGGAGCAAACACCTCATTTTAATCAATCCCCTCTTGCTGATAAAGCCTTTAACAACCAGCCTCGCCTTGTTCCTGATAACAATCCCTTTCTCATCTCTCTTGCATTTGAAGACCCATTTTGTGCCAATCGCATGCACATTCCTTGGTTTTGCAACCAAGTTCCATACTTCCATTTTCTTAAACTGAGCTAACTCTTCTTGCATGGCTTCGACCCACGAGCTGTCCTTAAGAGCCATTTGATAGTTCTTTGGTTCAATCTGGCTGATAAAGCAGGTGTACAAGCACTCGTTGATTATGCCGATTCTTTAATGCTTGTGTAAACACAGGTGTGCTCATTCAAGCCTTTTCTTGTTTGTACACCGGAGGACAGATCACCTATCACGTTCTCTAAAGGATAATCTTTGTGAATTCTCGTAGTCGGAACCGAACTGACATTAAGATTATCTTCCAAGTTCGAAGATAGCTCATCAATGGGTGATTGATGTTGAGAGTGAAACGGATTGATGAATTCCTCTTCAGTAGAGGCAGCAGGGGTATTGACAGCATTTGACGAGGAAGGCTGACATTCATCATACTGTGGTCGTTGCACCAAAGTGTCTTCCTCATAGCATATCATCTTCGTAGCAATTCTTTCCTCAACTTCTGCAAAATCCAAATAAGGTATGTTAAAAGATTTAAAGAGTCTATCATAGTCGAAAACCCCAGCGGGTCCCGAGCTTGGTTTTGGTGATTTGTAACTTGTGATATCAGTGTTACACACCACCTCAACCTTGTCGTTCGATGTATTAAAGACCCGTATGTTGGGAGTCCCAACAACGTATCCGACTAAGATTCCTTCGTCGGCTACATCACCAAATTTAGAATTGGTCTTTAATATCGAACATGGGGACCCGAATGGTTCAAGACCACTCAAGTTGGGCTTTCTCCCATGCATAAGTTCATAACAGGTTTTATTTAATCTTTTAACAGTTAACACTCTATTAAGGATATAACAGGCTGTTGCAACAGCTTCAGCCCAGAACACCACGGGAAGTTTCGAATCAGCCAGCATGGTTCTGGCTCCTTCAATTAAGGTTCTGTTCTTCCACTCAGCCACTCCATTTTGTTGCGGAGTATACGGTGCGCTGTATTGGTGTTCTATCCTCTTCTGTAAGCAGAAGATCTCCATCTCGTAGTTCTTGAACTCAGTTCCATTGTCACTCCTGATGAATTTAACCCGTTTCCCCATGATATTTTCAATCTTGGTAATCAAATTCTTTACCATCTGCACTGTTTCATCCTTTGACTTCAGGAAATATAACCAGGAATATCGTGAGAAATCATCAGTGATCACCAAGCAGTAAGATGTTCCTCCTAGACTTTTTACATTCACGGGACCGAAGAGATCCACGTGAAGTAATTCTAGGGTACTGACAATTGAATTGACCTTCTTGGTGAGATGGGATTTCTTGTGTTGCTTTTTCTTTTTGCATGATAAGCATTTGTCTTCAAAGTTGAAATTCTTCAAGGGAACACCCAGCACAAGCCCATTTTTGACAAGGTAGTTCATTTTCCGAAGATGAATGTGCCCCATTCTCCTATGCCACAACTCGGACTCCGATTCAGTTGCTTTTGACAGAAGACACGATTCTTCTGTGGCCATCTCAGTAGACCTCATATCCATGATATACGTATTCTTCACTCTTGGAGCCTTCATAACAATCCAATCCTCTGGTATCTTAAAACCAGGATACAACACAATCGCTTCATTCTTTGTAAAATGTACGGTGTAGTCTTTGTCACAAATCTGCGAAACACTCAGCAGATTGTGCTTCAGTTCTTCAACAAAATTTACTTTCTCCAAAGTCGTCTTTCCATGCGACACCGTCCCTATTCCTGTAATCCTTCCACCGCTCTCTCCTGCAAAACTCACTCTTCCTCCTTGAACAGGTTTCAAGTCTTGTAACAATTTCTTGTTACCCGTCATGTGCCGGGAACAGCCGCTATCCACAACCCATTGATTGTTGGCAGCCCTGTTCAACTGTTCCTGCACGATTAAAGCAGATAATTAAAATCTGGGGACCCAAGACCGATTGGTCTTGGGTCGATACATTCCGTACCTTGGCTGTCCAAAGTTAGTATCATAATAATTTCTGTGAGTCCTAACAGGATACATTCTTGTGGATTGACTATGAGGCCATCCAAACCTTCGTGAATTAAAAGAATTATTACTTAAGGTTTGGTTGTTAGCAGTGAAAAACTGAGATCTATTTCTTTGAAAACCTGAATTAGTCCATTTTCTGAAATTTGATGGGTTTTCATTTTTACCATTATATTGATTACCGTTAGTTCTTTTCTCAGATTTTAAAGTCCTCACACCTCTGAATTTCTGCTTCAGAGGGCAATCAGCAACAAGGTGTCCTAATTGATTACATCTAAAACAACTCCTGTGTTCAACTTTCTTATCAAAAGTTGTCTTAGATGTTGAGGCTGTATTACTGCCCGTTTGTCTCACATATGGTGGGACATACGGGTTTAGTGGAGACTTCTCTTCAGGTGTTTTATTTTTCTCTCCACTTTTTGGTAACACTTCCTCTTGTTTTGTCTCACTCGACTCAGAGGACTTGTCTGAGTTAGATGAGACTGGACTCGGAGCAGAAATCTTAACACTTGCAACAGGCTTACTAACTTCTGGTTCTTTAATAGTAACTTGAACTGGAACTGTCTGACCATAGTCAACATCAACAGATTTCTGATTACTAGGATCATAAGTTTAATTATGATTGAAAGGTGGTGGAACTTCATGATAACCAATTCCTCCCCTTTTTGGGGAACCTTGATCACTAACGAGGTGATCAAGTATAGCGGAGGAATTTCTGAATTGCTCAAGTTTCCTGTTAAGTTCCACCACTTTTACCTGGTGATCAGCTATCTGTTTTTCCCTTTCAGCTATTAGTTTGGTTTTATCTTCTAGTACTTCATAGCTAAGATCAATCACTTAAATTTTTTCAGCAAGCTTTGCTTTAAGACTTTTAATATCTTTCTCACTAGCTTTAATTTTTACTTTGTAACTAATTTCTCTAGCTTTAGTGAAATGATGATCTTCTTTTAAAGTTTTAAATTGCGCATCCAAACTAACAAACTGATCAGTTATAGTTGTCAGTTGTTCAGACAGATGTTCACACTTAGTACAAGGGAGTTCGGTACTTACCTCGGAGAGCTGGTCTGCCACATCTGCCATGTAAGCTTCATTTTTGCCAGTTCCCTTCTCACTATCTGCAGTTTCGATGTTTGCCAAATTTGCCTGTTCAAATACTTCTTCAACATGCAGATTCCAGTTGTACTCCTCATTTGCCAAATTTGCCTGCTCTATAGTCGTTACCACTACCACTCTGCTGTGTAGATCTGTTTTGACTGCGTTCTACACATTCATTTTTGCACTCTTTTGCAAAATGGCCATTCTGCTGACAGTTGTAACAGCGTACCTTCGACTTATCAAACCCTGGCCTCTCTCCTACAAACTTCCTGCCAGTCTTCTTCATGAACCTCTTAACCCTTCTGACAATCATAGCCATCTGCCACTGCAGATCCATCTCCTCCAGATCATCAGCATCGATCTGATCATAATCTTCATCCAAAATTGCAGGATCAACAATCTTACCCTGAATGTAATTCTCATACGAAGCAATAAAAGATGCATAGAGAGCAAACTGCTGTTCAGCAGATTTAACACTCATGGGCATCTTCGAGTAGTTGTTGTTTGACACACTTGTGGAAAAACTACTCTTGGTCGCTTGAGGTTGAGAAGCATTTGATCCTCCAGCTACAAAGCACACATCATCGTTCATGTTGAGAGATACATGTCCTTCGTGTGTTGAGTTAGCGCCTGACTCTCCCTTAGAGTAATAAGCAGATGATTCAGGTTTCGAACTTGATCCAGAGTTAACCTTTGCACCATACATACCCGGATCTTGAACCTGATCGGTAGGTGTCTCCTTTCGTACCATGTTCAGTTCAAACGTTCTTAGCTTGTTAACTGCTGTCTCCAGGTCAAAGTCAGCAAATTCTTTGTCTTCTCTCATCAACACAGTATACATCTCCCATTTCTGTGGGAGAGCATCAAGAAGCTTTTCAACTATCTCATCTTTTTTGTAAATAATTGAATAGTTGCTGAGTTCAGTCATCAGATGATAATATCTAGTGATGATATCATCAAGTGATTCATTCTTCAGATACTTGAAGACCGAGAATTGGGTTTTTAGAAGTTTAATTTTCGAGGCACGAATTCCCACGTTACCCTCAAACCGGTTCTCAAGTGCTTCCCAAAGCTCTCTAGCAGTTTTATACTTTCTGAAAGTGTGCAGAATCTCTTGTGGAAGAGCCATTGTAATTGCTGCATGAGCTTTGCTTTCTGCCTCATACATTTTCTTCTCTTCTTCTTCCATCTCTTTGTATTTCTTGATCTGATCACGACCCTCATACTCAGCAGTAGGTGGAATGTAACCATCTTGTATGCACACCCACATCTTGGCATCTTGATACTTGACATATTGTTCAAAACGATCTTTCCACGCTACATAATCAGTTTTCTTAAGCATCTTAGGTGCCTTTGTAGCCGAACCCGCTTCAACTTCCATCTTTACCAGTTCGGTAATGTTTATCGAAGACATCTTTCTCAAAACTCAAAGAAATCCGAAAATCAAAAATTTTATTTTCAAATAGCACTGTAGGCGAAGTTGTGGATAACTTCGCTTAAAACTTAACTTCGCGTGAATTTGTAACTTCGCCACTTTCTTAAATTCGCCGGATTGGCGAAGTTGAGAATAACTTCGCTTAAGTTGAGCGAACTTGGGAGGTAGGCGAAGTTGTGGGTAAGTTCGCTTGAGGTAAGCGAACTTGAAGAGGTAGGCGAAGTTGTGGATAACTTCGCTTAACATTATATCTTCGCCGAAACCCTACTAACAGTGACGGCAACTTCGCCTAATGAACATGAACTTTCTGCAGATTAGCTTTCTGGGTTTTTCGAGGTTTGTGAAGGTGTTATGGATTGTTTATGATTGTAGGAGGTGAGTAGTACACAAAAACTCAGAAAACTCGTCCCGCGAATAGTCGAACGGAACGATTTCTATACCCGCGTGATAATCCCGAACCACACAATCGAGCAAAAGCTCTGATACCAATTGTAGGTTCCCAGCCGGATCTACACGAGATATCGCGTTCCACGTAGGTGCGGAATCCCTACGTAAGACGTTACGAGTATAGAAAACAATACGAGCTAACACACGATACGATAACCAAACAAACGTTGTATTCCAACCGTAAACACGTGATACGATGATCACTGAATACAAAACTCTCTGACTCGAATACACGAATGAACTCTCTATCTTTAACTTAATAAATAAGCCATATACAAAATGGCTTATATAGACACGACAACTTCGCCTGGCATGTTCAGGCGAAGTTGTCCCTAACTTCGCTTGTCTAACAAGTTCGCCCATATAAGCGAACTTGTTAGCAACTTCGCTTACATACAAAACTCAAATCTAACTAACACGATTACAGACACTCGACACTGAACTACTGACATCATGCACCAACAGAATTTTTTATTTTTTTTTTATTTTTTTTTTTTTTAACCAAACACACGTTGTATTCCAACCGTAAACACGTGATACGATGATCACTGAATACAAAACTCTCTGACTCGAATACACGAATGAACTCTCTATCTTTAACTTAATGAATAAGCCGTATACAAAATGGCTTATATAGACACGACAACTTCGCCTGGCATGTTCAGGCGAAGTTGTCCCTAACTTCGCTTGTCTAACAAGTTCGCCCATATAAGCGAACTTGTTAGCAACTTCACTTACATACAAAACTCAAATCTAACTAACACGATTACAGACACTCGACACTGAACTACTGACATCATGCACCAACAGACTGTTTATCATGTGCCTTGCCACCAGGTCTATCCCGACCATGGTAATGTGTTAGCCAAAATTACACCCACTCGACCTCCAGTTGAGCTTAGCGTTGGGTGGGGTTTGTCAAACCCAGTAGTACTACTCAACAGTGACTCGCTATTATCCAATACTAAACGGTTCGATGTGAAGGACTTCAGTTGTTTCGTTTGCCACTTAGCCTTTACAAGTGATATATAATCTAATAACAAAATCTAAAAGCGTTTCGGAGTATGTATTCTCCCCCAAGTGAAAAGCGTTTAAAAGAGTTAAAAGGGGAAACGTGAAATCACTGTTTGCAAAGAATTCCAAAAACGAGTAAACCAAAGGATACGCGTCACAGAAAAATCCTCACTAGCGTTCTAAAACAACAAATGAGATTTTCTAAGTGTTGGAACTATTATCGAGTCTCTAGACTCTGCACATAATACCTATGCATAAAATTCGTTTCGTGTTTCGTTTGTGAATTGTGTGTGTCTCAACAAACACATTCGTGATACGTTACATGTGTGAACAACTACTTACATATCATGTATTAATATTGTACATTACTAGCAATTATTCCCCGCAAGGGCAATTTGGTCAAAACATAACAATTATCTAGCAATTAGCACGTTTCATGTACTTTCACAAAGTTCAGCAGCTAGTTTCATCAAGACAGAATTCTACTTGAAAGATTACTCTATTCAACAGATCATAGCATCTCAATTAATTCACCAAAAATCGTGACAAAAGCATACATGAGTTTGGTTTCCAGAACATATTTTATTGTATTTTTATTCCTCATAGATTTCTCACAATGATCAAAACATTACAGCAACTCACAGCAGTCAAAATCATGCGCAACAGAATTTTATTTGTTATTCCTGTTAAATGAAAAATCCAACTAATGCAAGACCAATTGGGTTAGGTTCTTAACTCAACATGTTAACTTCCAGAAGTGGAACCAACCCATTTGGCCTTGTAGTTCATGATATATGATAATTACAAATCAACCTAACAGCAGGTCTCACAATTCAGATTTGCACTTCAGTTTTGTAAAATAATAAAAGTTAACTTTTACTCGTCCAAAAATTACAAACTTACACTTTATTGAAACTAGACTCAACATAGTACCCTGTAGTGTTAACAACCTCGACCAATTTCCACATTAACATTTAGTTATAGTTGTCTAAACATAACTTACAATCTGTCCAGTACCAGTTTTAACCTTTAATCACATTTAAATCGTTTGAACAACCAAAACACCTCCAAATTAGGCGTGGTTGGGTTTTCTAGAAACTAGACTCAGAGTACTACCTCTTAGACTAATAAATAGCTCAGTTTTCTTTTATATTTAACAAGTTACATGTCGTTCAAGTTTAAGAATCTCTGCTGTCAAAACTCAGCAAGCACAAACAATTGTCTAACATGCATCCTAAGCATACAACATATCTCCAAACATGTAATAAACATAATTATTCATCAAAATCAGTAGTAACCCTCTAGGGTTTACAAACAATCAATGATTTAACAATCTTTCACCGTTCAAAATCACATATGATCATCTAAATCAATAACCAACGCATAATCAATCATCCTCTAATCAAAATCAAGCACATAAACACTAAATACATAATTTACAAAGTTAGGGTTTCATGTTTATACCTTAAAAATGCAGAAACAACTAAGAGAAACGTGAGAGATGCTTAGAAACGAGTGTGGGATGCTCCGATTATGAAGAACAAGATCAAACGAAGGTGATATGGTGGTGGGTGTTGGCTGCCGTCGCAAAGAGAGGGGAGGGGGGGGACTGCCAATCGGGTTAGATAGAGGGAAAGAGAGTTACGGTTTTGGTTATTATTAAATAATAACAGGTTACATCAAGGCCTTTCAACTTCTAATTATTACTTTTCTAGCATAAGTAACTTGTTTGCATCTTGAGTTAGTGTTTTAAATGATATTATAAAATAACACATAAGCCTAACACATAATTATCACATAATTATTGTTTGGATGTTTTCGTTTATTCACCAATGATTTGCGTCAACTCGTTTGCGTTTCGGTGGAATCCCGAAAGACTACACATGTAGTAATTGTCAAGCGTCATTTAAAACCCTAGTTTAAATGTAATGAGATGTGCGTTATAGATCAAGTGATCTTAAGTTTGAATTGACGGAGTTTGAGTTAACGGAGTTAACCTGAAATTGACGAGTGTCACAATTTAAGATCAGAATAAAATAACCAAGAGACGATATCACCTTGAACCTTTGACATTGTCATGAATGAAGTCACTTGGTTTGCTTTGGCTCGAGTAGCGGCTTCTTCCTTCTTCTCCTGATCAACATATCGATAAGCCTTAATAATTTTACTCACCGTCTTATAGCTGAACCACTTTGAAATATCAGTATCGGTCTGGTTCTCAATTGAGTTGAATCTCGTATCAACAACCTTCTTACCCTTAGCCACCTTCTTCAGATTATCCTCAGCGGCTTTAAACATTTGCTCATTAAATACTGGAGCACCTTGATCAAGATTTTTGTGTTGAAACAAGTCAGGATACTCCTCAGCCGTGACATCTTCAACCTCGACCTCCTCATCTTCATAAATAAAGTTTGTGTTCATATCAACAGTTGGATCATTTAAGATCTCCTCCTCATTCTCTACCTTAACATCTGGATCTGCCTCAAACACGGTCAACTGTTCATCATTCAAATCGAGCAATAGTGAAATATGCTCCCGTGTTAGAGACCGTTGCACAAACTGTCCAACTTCAATCTCATTTCGGTTCACCACACTCCTGACCACCCCCGATCCATCAACAAAAATTACAGTGTCAGCTTCTATCATCTCAATAGGTTTAGCAGCTGTAAAATCTTGATGGACAATAATATGCTTATCCAAGTCACCTCCACCACTAGTACCTGTATCTGAAGATGAGCCGTGCGTTTTTTTAGGCTCACTTTCTGCATCAGACTCATCAGGATCTTTGTCATCATTCATGAGTTTCTTAAGTGCATCATCTTTGCAAGTTAACTGCAAGATTAGATCATCTTGTTCTTTGAGCTTCACTCCCTGAGACTTAACAATAGCACGAAGCTCCTTTGTTTCTTTCCGACAAAATGAGACATAAGCCATCAGCTTTCTTTGGTTTTTCATGACGCGTTCTTGATTAAGCCGGTCAGTAGACATTTGGTTTTCATACAAATGAAGAAGATTCAAAAGCATTTCTATTTGATGGTGTGGTGGCATGTTATACAAAGATGGATGAACTGGCTGGACTGGTCCCTGAGGCCGTGTAATTCTCATAAATGAGACATCAATAGGTGGAGGTGGCCTCATGGACGGTGTTGGAGGGACAGTAAAGGATATAGTAGAAGGCATTGGTATTTTAGCTAAAGCCATTTGAGGAATCATACCAAGCCTGTCGTGAGGAACCATCGTCATCGTCAAAGTATGCGCCGGAATGCTAGTAGTTAGCGGCACTTCCGGGCATTGAGAAATAGTAGTACGAGACGGTTGAATACCAATAGACACTCCAGCTCCAGCTGAC
This sequence comes from Bidens hawaiensis, assembly GCF_021521415.1. Classification (NCBI taxonomy): domain Eukaryota; kingdom Viridiplantae; phylum Streptophyta; class Magnoliopsida; order Asterales; family Asteraceae; genus Bidens; species Bidens hawaiensis. Next base: position 1,332,279 of record NW_027491238.1, on the reverse strand, counting down.
ACACGTCTCTTTGCTGAACTTTCAGTTGCCGGCTCTTTACCCTTTCGTTTTCGTTCTCTTTGAGCTGCATTTGTAGCAGCTAACGCAGCTTCAACTACAGCTTGTTGTTCTCGAAGAGCTGCATCACCATCACCACCATTTCCACCATCATCACCTCCATCGGTCCCACCTTCTCGTCCCTCACGCTCGGAATCCGAGTCATCACGGATCCAGCGATCCTCGAGAGGACACACATAATCAGGATTAATAATATGACCAATCAGGCGTTTGGTCTTCGGTTTTTCTTTCTAATAGATCGTCATTCTTCGCACAGTCTCAGCCTTCATGTGTTCTAAATAAAGAACATCACCCACCATAGATTGATCGATAACCAAGTTGGGAATCAAGTCTTGAAACATCAACTGTAGAAATCTTGAATACATTAAAAACTTCTTCTTTTGGACCGTTTGTTGACATTGCTCCTTCAGATGATAGAAGATCATTTCTGACAAGTTAAGCGGTTTGTTGAGAACAAGTGCCACAAAAGCCAATTACAACATGATTCGGCATTCATCGAATCCACCTCCCCGACCACCCAAACAATGAATCAATACGTGTAGGAGATACTTATAGGGTGGGCACAATCCATTCTTGTTAAACATGGAGTCATCAATGTCGCCACCATAGAATACACGACTAAACAAACCCTTGATTAATTCCTTGTCAAACTCACATGGATTATCATCATTTTCTCCAAAACGAAGCACACTTCTAATCACTTCAGTATCCACTATGATAGGAGTTTGGTTGATTGTGGCTCGAATGTGGTTCTCTACTTCAACATACTCAGCTGTATTCCAGAATTGTCTAATAATGCTCAGATAAACTTTGGGACGAGCAGTTATAGCAAAGTGTATCACCGAACGTCGTAAGAATGTGAGCATATCCCCAAATAACGCTTCGTCAGCAACATTTGGATCAACATAAGCACAAATGTTGTGTTTCTTTTCATATGGCAGCAGGGGCACTTCCTCTCGTACTTGTTGTTGTTGCTGTTCTTGCTCTGCAACAGGTGGATCTTGATCCTTTTGATCAGCCATTATACTGAATAAATAATAACGAATATCAGTAAAATGAAAAGTTTATAAACACAATTTGTTTTATACACTTTAAATACTTATGAATCTATCAATTTATTTTATACACAATGTGTTTCTTGAGTTTTATGTTTTATATAGTTAATTTTAGATTTTGTGTGTGAAATCGATGTATCGACGCGGTTTGGTCCTTGGAATGTTTTCATCAAATTTACATTATTGAAATAATTAATTTTGAAATGTCATTCGTTAAAGACACAGTCTGATTCGTTCTAAGATTGTAACGAATCACCTGATTCGCTATCAAGTAAGTAATTTGACGAAGAAGAACTAGCGAATTACTATTGAAAATAATGAACTAACTCCTAGTTCGTTATGAAATGACGAATACACATCTGATTCGTTATGGAAATGATTCGCTACTCTGGTTCGTTTGAAATGCTTAACGAATTGGACACGAATGAGTTCCAATTCGCTAAGATTAACGAATGGTCAAAATATGACTTAATCTTTTATTCTCCTGGCCAGGGTCAAAATTAATCAAGAACACTGAAAGTCAACAAGACGAATCCAGTATAGATTACCCCATAATTATCGATGGATAACCGAATCAATGATCATAGAAAACTCGGAAACACAATAAGACTCAAATGGTATCGATTTGAAGTGCCAAACCAAGAAATAAGTTAAGTAAATTAGGGTTCTAACCAAAGAGTAAAAACCCGATAACAATCATTCTCATTCAACCCATGAGTTCATAATCAAAACATATTTAAATATCACCGAGGATCTCGGAAATACATTCCGATGATAATGGTAACAAATTTATGATCCAAAACTAATTAGACAGCCTGTAGATTAAGATTCAAATGAACCTCAAACACGGTAATCATATTAGCACAATTAACACATCAAAACAGGACGAATATTTGACGAAAATGACAAAGATATGATCATCTATACCTTATAAACACAATGGTATTCTCAAATTACTGAAAATCAAAGATTGAATAATTCTGAAAAATTTTGGCAGAATAACTTTACGTGTAAGGAAGATGAAGAGTGAATAGTAGGACGGTTCGTATGCACGCCGTCCTATATACACTGACAATTCACGGTTCCCTAGGTAACGAATCATCTGATTCGTTTGAAATTTGAATTAACGAATCAGATTGATTTATTAACGAATCATGTTAATTCGTTAAGGTTAAATTAACACGAATTAGAGTCAATTCGTCTCTAATTCGTTAAAATATTTATTATCTCATTCGTTAAAATATGCCTAACGAATTGGAGTCATTCGTTATAGAGTGCGGAAGCGAATTAGGATAACGAACTAGAATGTAGTTCGTTAAAATGACTCAATTTGTTATTCATATTTAACGAACTGTAAGTTATTTAATTTTTAATTATTTTTTTTAAATAAACAACTCAATAAATGAATTAAATAAATAAATAAAGAATGTATATTAAAAGATTTACCGAGATCCCATATCTCGATCATTAAATACCGTAACTCGTTTCACGTTTTTGAAACATAACTTAAAGTTAAAATTAAATAATATGTAAAATTAAAATGAAAAATATTTTTGGTATTTTGTAATATTTAAAGAATGTATATACATGAAAAATATACGAACCCATAAATAGACAATATTTTTGTGTTTTCTATGATTTTCAAAAGCAGTGCATATTTTTTGTTGAGTTTAAGCAGAGAATCATATTTACCAAAATGCCCTTCCATCACAGTTTTATATTTCACTGATATTGTGACTGCCGTTAAGTCTGTCATTGATAGTGTTGTCCACTTAAATCTTATAACAAACCTTCAAGCATTTTTATGATATGAATAATGGTTCAATTAGCGCACAGTATATTTTTGGGTGATCAACAACTATAAGGCTTGAGTATGACTGGTTATTACATTTCTGCCATCCTCACCGAGACTTTTTCTAGAGACTAACCCCTCTTTCAATTTGGCTTTTCTTTATGTTTATATCACTTACTTTTCTCTAGCAACTTGTTTAAGATCTATCAATGCACCAATGATTAAGCACTCAGTCTTTTAAGCTTATTTCTTTCTGAATTTGGGGTCAAATAATCAATGTACTATAATTTTCTCTTTTTGCTTCAAAAACTCAAAATTTTGAGGAGCATAAAATGAAATAAAATTTAATCCTTAAACACTAAATTTTGAGGAGCATAAAATGTTCTATATATACATACAACTATAAGGTTTCACGTTTTTGAAATAAAATTTAATCGCCCCAGTTACTTTAAATTTATAAATTAATGGCTATTATGTCCATCTACAAGTAGATAACAGGACCAAAACATGCAAACATGCTCCACAAACATAAATAACTGACATAATTTTCAGCGAAAAATAAAGTAGTAAACTTAACGAACACCCCAAATACTTTCCATTGTCAGGTAAATGGCTATCCCGAATATTCACAAGAAATTATCAGGACCAAACATATGCAAGTATTTGTATGCAAAAAGAAGTAATTGACATAATTCTCAGCGAACGTAAGTAAAAATATTTTTAGTTTTTCTCTTTACATACTAAAAACACAATCTTTTTGTCTTTTCGGATTTTTCTTTACAAACAAGAAATTCACAATCTTTTTGAATTCTCAAACTTTTCTGATAAAAAAAACTAAAAATTTCACAATCTTTTTGTCTTTTAAAATTTTAAAGTGTTTTTGGATTTTTCAAATTTTGAAACATAAAGACATGAAAAACACACTATTTTTGAAGTTTTAAAATTTTTAATGTTTTCGGATTTAAACTATACAAACGAAAAACACATTCTTTTTGTATATTTTATTTCACCCCCTAAAAGCCAAAACCAAAAGAAAATTTTTTTAAAAATTCTAAATAAAAATAAAAATAGTTATCCTAATTTTAGGATCTCAGCAAGAGTCTTTAAGCCATTTAAACCAAGCAAAGTGTTTTATCAAATGCATTGGTAAATAAATCAGCCTTTTGAAAATCCGTATATACTTTCTCAAAGTCAATTAATTTATTTTTATAAAAAATCCCGTATGAAATGATATAGAATTTCGATATCTTCGTTTTAGAGTGTTGTACTGGATTTTTGGTGATGCTAATAGTAGCAGAATTATCAATTAAGATGGGAGTAGTAAGAAACTTCAAACCGTAGTCGCGAAGATGTTGTTGTATCCACAAAACCTGGGAACAGCAACTCGAGGCTGCAATATACTCATCTTCGGCAGTTGAAGTGGAGACCGTTGTCTGCTTCTTACACTGCCAGGAAACAAGCCGACTTCCTAAGAATTGACATCCCGCTGTTGTAGACTTGAAATTAATCTTGCATCCTCCATAGTCTGAGTCAGAATAAGCGATAAAATCAAAAGTATCTTCTTAGGGGTACCATAACCCGGTGTCAGGATTGCCCCTCAGATATTGAAGAATATGCTTGAACGATACCAGGTGAGTCACTCGGGGACTAGCTTGGTACCTAGCACATAAACAAACAGCAAACATTATGTTGGGTCGAGAAGCAGTTAGATACATTAAAGAACCAATCATAGCTCGATAGAGGGTCGGATCAACAGTATCCTCCTATTCATCCGGTGATAAATTGTGACCCACGAGAAGAGGAGTAGAAGGGATTTTTCCGGCAGTAACCTTGAATCGGCTCAAGACGTCGTTCACATATTTTTTCTGGTTAATAAAGATTCATTTCGCAGACTGATGAACCTGCAACCCTAAAAAGAAATTCATCTCTCTCATCGAACTCATCTCGAACTTGGTTTGTATTGATTTCTCGAACTCCTTACACAACTTGTCGTTTGTTGACCCAAAGATTATGTCATAAACATAAATCTGGACGAGGAGAAGATCATCACAAATATTTTTATAAAACAAAGTGTAGTCAACAGTCCCACGTTTGAAACCATTATCCGTTAGATGGTCGGCGAGCGTGCCATACCAAGCTCTCGGGGCTTGATGTAGACCATATAATGCCTTGTTTAATCGGTAAACTCGATCAGGATAATCAGGATCTTCAAAACCTGGAGGTTGTAAAACAAACACTTCCTCATGAAGTTCACCATTGAGAAAAGAACTTACATCCATTTGGTAGACTTTTATGTTCTTATAAGTAGCATTGGCTAGAAAAATTCGCATTGACTCCACTCTTGCAACAGGAGCATATACTTCAGTGTAGTCAATACCCTCTTGCTGATGAAAACCTTGCACCACTAAACGTGCCTTGTTTCTCACAATTACCCCATGACCGTCTTTCTTACACTTATATACCCACTTAGTTGGAATAGCTTTCTTGACTCTAGCAGGTTTGTCGATAAGATCCCAAACACCCAAACGAGCAAATTGCTGTAATTCTTCTTGCATAGCTTCTACCCAAGAGGAATCTTGAAGTGCCATTCGAGGAGTCATTGGCTCAACTTGGGATAAAAAGCAAGTGAATTTAGCAAGATTTACAATCCCAGACGAGTGTAAGTCATCATAAGCACACAATACATTATTCTCACTTGATGAAGCAACTTGATGTCGTGTTTGAACTCCCACATCAATTTTCTCCAATAATGTTTTCTTTCGGGTGATAATTATGAATCCTAAGAGTAGGATTGTCAGGAACATCAACTGTTTCAAATAAATTAGTGTAGTGTTCACCCAAGTCGTGAGATGAAACATCACTATCAATTTCGATAACTTGATCAACAACGGGAGTGTCATCAGATGAGGTAGATGCATTGTCGAAGAGAACTGGAGATTCATTATCAGGTTCCTCTGTTGGATAATCGATTGGAACTTCAACATCATTAGAACTTGCATATCTTGAAATTACCAATTGTTCCTCAAAATAAGCACGGACTAAATCTTCATCTGGTTGATCAGTTGTTGGGGTAAAAGAATTAAATAAGCCATCATAGTCAAACATCCAGTCGAGACCTTTTACTTGAGAAGGAGTAGTGTAATTTTAACAGTCCATATGGTACCATTCTTCAACACAACCAGACATAAAGTTTAAGACTTGTTTCTTAGGAGAAGCATAACCCAAGAAATACCTTTCAATGGCTTTCTCATCAAACTTTCCCACATCCTTTGTCAACATCGTACAAGGACACCCAAATGGTTCCAAGTAGTTTAAATTAGGTTTACGATTATTCAACAACTCATAACTAGTCTTCTTGAGTCTCTTAACGGTTAGAACTCGATTAAGTGTGTAACAAGCCGTATTCACTGCCTCATTCCAAAAATGAATAGGAAGCTTTGAGTTGGTCAGCATCGTTCTAGCAGCTTCGATCAAGGTTCTATTCTTTCGTTCAGCAACACCGTTTTGTTGTGGTACGTATGGAGCACTATATTCTTGATGAATTCCCTTTTGTAAAAAGAAAAATCCAATACATTATTTTTAAATTAAGTACCATTGTCACTTTGAATTCTCCTTACTTTCTGTTTGTATAGTGATTCGATCTTAGTGATTAAGTTTTGAACGAGAACCGGTGTTTGATCTTTTGAACTCATAATAAGACCCATGAGTATCGTGAATAATCATCAGTATCTACCAGGCAATACCAATCTCCAGAAATACTCGCACGATTCAATGGACCGAAAAGATCTATATGAAGTCGCTCAAGAGGAGTATCAATGGAATCTGATAACTTAAAAGAATGTGACTTTTTCTTCTGTTTGCCCTTTTTAGAAACAACACAGTGATCGGATAACTTAAAATTCTTCAAAGACACACCTTCAACTAGGTCATTTGCCATGAGATAGTTCATCTTACGAACATGAATGTGACCCATTCTACGATGCCATAAAATAGTCTTTCTCGGTTGCTTTCGAGATAAATCATGTTTCGATTGATGTTGATACTTTATAACTCTATTTAAGACCTAAATGTCATTTGATCGAGGAGATCGCATGACAACCATGTCCTCGGGAATCACATACCCCGGTTTTAAAATCAGACACTCTTTATCTGTAAATATTGTAGTGTATTGCTTGTCACAAATTTGTGACACACTCAATAAATTATGGTCTACTTTATCACAATAACTAACCTTCTCAAAAGTAATATGCCCATTCGAAACATCACCATCCTGTGTAATCATACCCTAGAATTCCCAGCAAACGCCACATAACCCCCTTGAATATTTCTCACATTTATTAACAGGTCGAGATTTCCGGTAATATGACGAGAGCATCCACTATTCATATTCCAGTTTTCACCAGGTATGGTCTTGGATGTACCCTACACACAAACGAAAATGATTAGTTCAAAAAGGCAGCCAGACCTCGATCTTGGGCACCTTTTGATTTTCTTGAGAAAAGTTAAACTTAGTTGAATTCGACTGTTGTTCAGCAACTTGAGAATAAGTTACAGGTTTCTTGGACTTTCGTCTTAGATACGCAGCTTGAATTACATTTGAATTTACATTTTTGCATAACGTTTCAGTTGGAATAAACTTTGTGTAACGATTCCGACGAAACCAGGTATACCCTAACCGGTAGACTGTATTTACGTCATATTTAATGTCGGGTACATGAATTACCATAGTAATCATACGAGAATACATGGTTCATTGTACTGATTGTACGTGAATATATAATTCACCGTATTGAATATGCGATCAATCGATCGATAGTTATTGAAACCCGAATGAATCGAGGGTTCAATTATAGACGAGATATATGATATTTAGTGATGTTACGAAGTATTAAAGCTTCGGGATAAGTGGATTAAAGCACAGAAAAAGGATTTCGATTTAATAGTACGTCGGTACGTTAAACGAAACCTTTAATACCAAACCGAGCAAGAGATGATCGATCAAGCCGAAAAAGATGCACAATTATTAATACTATGATGTTTTAAGTTAATAAATGTCATGGTTTAAGTTTTTAAATCGGTTTTATATAAATTTTATTTTTAAGCCGAAAAACGACCGTTTAGGCCTCGTTTTGAGCGGAATTAAACGTTTAACCGAAAAACGAACTGAACCAGATTATCCTAACAACCCCCTGTGTTCACCCGCACCGTCGACCCTCACGTACGGATGGACCTGTACCTGAACCCATTCTTATTCCATTAAGGTAAAGGAGTAAATAAATAAAATAAAATAAAATAATATATATGAGACAGACCAACTTCAGATCGAGAATTACCGATTTTAGCAAACCTAGAACGCCTGAGGACATTGACTGAGCAAGTGTAGAGTTTCCCATAATAGTAATTAATAATATTTGAAGGCAACCCATGTTGCGCAATTACCTTGAACCTTGCAACTCCCTACGTTATCCTTACATCCGTTAGATGTTTACACCCATGTATGCTCGAATAGAATGATTACCTATACACAAAGAAGTGTTGGAATCATTATAGCATAGTTGGTTGTTCGTTCGTAGGAGGTATACTGTGTATGCCGGATATACGAATAAACACGGATATTATAACTCCGTGGTATGTAATCGTTTGGTGCTCACGGTGAGCATGTATCGGTTATGCTGACATGCAGACGGATATTGAAATCAAGCATATTAAACATTGATCTTTGTTGAGAAGATCTCTATGTCAGTTGGTGACAAGGGTTATGAAGCGTATTTAAAAGTTAACCGACGTCAGGTTAAGTCCATATGTTATTATACTTGTGGGACATATATACTAGATACTGATATGTGTAATATGTATGATAATATTTGGTGTGTATGTGTACCTGCTGTTATGATTGAACTGGTAACGAGTTATACGGTGAGATTAGTATTGATTACTGCGTACGGGATGAGTACGGCAGAATGACATAAAAAGAGTAACTCCAATGATGGAGATTGATATGATTCAGTTGATTGCTCAAAGATAGCAGATGATGATACCGAATGTAGTATCACAGATCACTGCTAGTGTTGATGCAAATGTGATCGCAGAATTATAGAGCGAGCAATCACATGATTATGAATATTTCAATTCTTAGTGGTTTTACTAAGAGTGATAATGTCCCACCGAATGCTATTATGACTACAAGTATTAGTTATATACTAAACATGAATAGTAGTCGTAATGAATTAGATCCGGTATGAAGGATATGTTTATCGGTTGTATTAAGGGGATTATTAATAGTTTGCTGATGGTAAAGGGAGGAATAGATTAGCGAGTGGATAGAAAAGATCGAAATGGTTAAGGATATTGGTAAGAGTCTAGAACATTGTGTAGTGAAGTATGCTACAGATATGTTGGTAGATTATGTTGTATTGTGATGGAACACGATGGTACAAAATAATAGATAGAAAATTTTTGCTCAGATGATGTGGTCGGAATTTAAAATTCTTGTGCTAGAGCACTTTTATTCGAGTAATTAAGTTCAGAGATTGGAAACTGAATTATGGAAGATAGAAATGTTGTATGCAGATCACTTAGAAAACGCTAATCGTTTGAAGGAATTGTCATGTTTGGTAACATGGCTAATTACTCCTGAAACTAAGCGAAGTGAGCGCAATATTGGGGACTAACTCCATCGATAAAGAGTATAGTCAATCCTGTAAAATATACAACCTTTGAAAGGGTTGTGTCGCAAGCCAGCATTGATATATTTTACTCTATGGGAAGTGGACTGGAAGGACGTTGGGTGAGACGTCGAGTGTTAAAGAAGAGAAGTGATAAAGGCATGGTGCAAGATAGACTTTGAATAAGTAGGAAGAAGAATGTCGAGTAATAGTAGACCATAGGTGTGGTAAAGATGGACGTAATGCCCCAATTGTAGAACCAATTGAAGCCGTGTGAACCGGCAACCCCAACCCATTCGTGTACAACCACTCCGAAACCAACAACTTCAATAACAATCCATTCAAAGAGACTAAATTATGCCTAACAGTTGTACTTGCTATGAATGTGGCAGTACAGAACGTTTCAAGAGAAATTGCCCAAAGTTGAACCAAGGTGTCATTGGAAGACGAACCTCAGGACAAGCATCAACCTTTGATCAAGCAAGGAGCCGAGAATTCGAATAAAGTACGTCATGATTCAAAGGTGGTATTAAGTATGTTGTAGTTTTAAATCAATAGGCTTCAGTGATATTTTTGCGGTTGCCGATAGAAGCTAGTTCCTGTTAACCTCCTATCATTTGGAAAGATACCGATTAGTGAAACTATAGACCCCGATACTGTAGAGTCGCTAAGGGTAAATCCCTAATGGTTAACTAAATGGTTCAGAATTGTCCTATTATTCTGAACGATTAACCTTTCCTTATTGACCTACGACCAGTAAAGTTAAGGAGTTTTAACGTAATAGTTAACATGGATTGGCTAACTCAACATGAAGCTGAAATCAAATATGAGAAGAAGATGATTGGAAGCTCTCTTTCGGACGATGAAGCGATTAGATACAGAGAAAAGTGTACGATTTAAAAGAAAACATATAGAAGATACCCCGGTGGTACGCGAATTTCCACAAGTTTTCCCAGAAGAACTTCCTGAATTACCGCCAAACCGACAGGTCGAATGCAGAATCTATTTAATGTCTCAAGCTGGCCCTGTTGCTAAAGCACCCTACCGACTTGCACCGTCCGAGATGCAAGAATTATCCAATCAGTTACAAGAATTGTTGGATAAGATTTTATATGACCTAGTTAGTCACCATGGGATGCACCAGTTTTAATTGGGAAATGAAGGACGTAAGTGTTAGGATATGTGTTGATTAGGGAGAATTGAATAAAGTGACGATCAAGAATAGGTATTCACTTCTTCGAAGTAAATGATCTGTTTAACCAACAGCAAAGGGCGATTTATCTTTAGAAAATTGATCTTATATATAGTTATCACCAAATGAAAAATCCAAGAGGAGGACGTTGCAGCAACAGCGTTGCGGACTCGCTACGGCCATTATGAATTCTTATTCATGCCGTTCGGGTTAACAAATGCGCAGGCAGTATTCATAGAACTCATGAATCGAGTCTGTAAACCTTACTTTGACAAATTTGTCATAGCATTCATTGATGATATTTTGATATATTCGCAACGTAAAGAAGAGCACGAATGACGATTAAGGAAAATTGTGGAAGTGTTAAAACAAGAAGAGCTATATGCGAAGTTTTCAAAATGTGATTTTGAATAAAGAAGGCATAATCCCTTGGTCATGTTGTAAAGCAACAAAGATTTCACAAAGATCCAAATAAGATAGAAACCATTAAAATTGTGCCAAGCGCCGATTTTAAGTCTCCCCGATGGAGACGATGGTTTTGTCGCGTATTATGATGCATCGCGTAAAGGGTTAGGATGCGTGTTGACGCAGTATATTAAGGTTATAGCCTATGTTTCCCGACAGTTAAAAGTACACGAGTAAAATTACACTACTCACGACTTAGAATTGGGAGCGGTTATCTACGCACTTAAAACGTGGAGACATTGTCTCTACGATACGAAGTGCACCATCTTCAACGATCATAAAAGTTTGCAACACATATTCGATCAGAAAGAACTGAATATGAGGCAACGAAGATGGGTCGAGTTGTTAAGCGACTATGACTGTGACATCCGTTATCACCCCGGCAAGGCTAACGTCGTAGCCGATGCCTTGAGTAGGAAAGATCGAGTTAAACCATTGCGTGTGCGAGCGCTGGGGATGATAGTCCAGTCGAACCTTTCGGATTTCATTCGAGTCGCTCAACGTGAGGCGTTGAAAGAGGAACAAATGGAAAACGAGGGACTTTACGGCAATAAGAAGAATTTCGAACAGCGCGAGTACGAAATTCTCTATTTCAAAAATCGGGTTTGGATCCCGACCCTCCATGACCTTCGGGAATTAATCATGGACGAAGCTCATAGATCGAAATATTCCATACATCCGGGATCGGATTAGACTATTGATGATATGAATATCTGAAAGGATTTTATCAATAACCGAGTGTGGAGAAAGATATGGCTACGTATGTTGGTGAAAATTTAAGTTATGCAAGAGATAAGGCTGCATACCGAAAACCCTAGGGAATGCCACAACGACAGAACATTCGCCAATGATAGTGGGAATAAATTACAATGGATTTCGGGACGCAAATTCCCAAGATATATAAAAGGCATGAGGTAAATTGGGTAATCGCGGATCGATTAACCAATCCTCGCATTTCATTCCAATCTATGACGATTACCACAATGAATTCTCGCCCAAATTCCTGATGGGGAAATGGTATCTCGTCGTTGAGTACCATTTTCAATGATCTCAGATCGAAATAGTCATCCTACTTCCATTATTGGAAGGAGGGGAAGGAAGCATCGAGAGCTTGAAGCTTTCTATGGGTGAAGTAGTTATCACCAATTTGTTAAATTGAAAATGGGTGTCGATCAAGCCATAAGATTTGAATTGATTCGAGAAACAACCAATCGGATTTATAATATTTAAGATAAGTTGAAAGCAGCGCGAGATTGGCAAAGGATTTATGCCAACCTTCAAAGGAAACCATTGTCACTGGAAAGAGGTGACAAGGCATTTTTTTAGGGCATCACCTTCGAGAGGTGATATGAGGTTTAGCAAAACCGAAAATAGCTCCTTAATATATTGGACCTCATGAGACTATCTCCATGATTGGTCATTTAGTTTATCGATTAAAGTACTCCAGGGGCTAAGTACTATACATGATGTTTTGCCATGTATACGGATTGAAAAGTACCTAAGCGGTGAGGCAACGAAAGTACTAGTAATGGAAGTACTCATAGAAGTCATACTTGATATCATAAATAATTCCTTAGAGATAGTAGACGGGAAAACTAAACAGTTTGGACACACCAAGCTTTATTGATCAAGACTAAGTGGAATTCACAGCGAGGACCAGATTATACCTAGTAACGCGAGGGTGAATTCTGAAGGAAAAACCCCCCCACCTTTCTCTCGAAAAGGGATAGTGGGCGAGTAAAATTTCGAGGACGAAATTTCTTAACGGGGGAGAATGTAACGATTCCGACGAAACCAGGTATACCCTAACCGGTAGACTGTAGTTACGTCATATTTAATGTCGGGTACATGAATTACCATAGTAATCATACGAGAATACATGGTTCATTGTACTGATTGTACGTGAATATATAATTCACCGTATTGAATATGCGATCAATCGATCGATAGTTATTGAAACCCGAATGAAACGAGGGTTCAATTATAGACGAGATATATGATATTTAGTGATGTTACGAAGTATTAAAGCTTCGGGATAAGTGGATTAAAGCACAGAAAAAGGATTTCGATTTAATAGTACTTCGGTACGTTAAACGAAACCTTTAATACCAAACCGAGCAAGAGATGATCGATCAAGCCGAAAAAGATGCACAATTATTAATACTATGATGTTTTAAGTTAATAAATGTCATGGTTTAAGTTTTTAAATCGGTTTTATATAAATTTTATTTTTAAGTCGAAAAACGACCGTTTAGGCCTCGTTTTGAGCGGAATTAAACGTTTAACCGAAAAACGAACTGAACCAGATTATCCACAACATTATCCAGATTGCGTAATCCGAATGTGTGGCCAAGAATGAAGGAGTGGGCCCCACCCCACCCCTTGATAATTCCGATCGGCCTCCCTTAGCATCATTTTCTTTTTTTTTTCTTTTTTCAAACAACAATCAACAATCTTCATCACTTCCTCTCAATCTCATGAGCTAAAACCCGAGACTTGGAGCAAGAAAACCGAGGTAAAGGTTGAGTTATTTACGTTCCATCTTCGTTTCTTGAGTTTATTTGCAAGAAAATGAGGTTTCAAAGATGAAAACTGATACTTGCATGATCAAGTGATGTATACGGATTATACAAGGGATCTTGGTCCAAGAAAGGAGTTAAACGAACCGAAAACGAATTTTTACGGTTTAAACTTTAGTTTTGAAACAATAACCAAAACTATAGTGTAAGAGGCTTGATCGTGAGTGTAACTTGCTTGGTATTGTGGTATGTTGTTTGTTGGCTCTGTATTTAGTAGTAGATAAGGCGGAAAGACGAGTTTGTAGCTTGTAGTGGCGGAAAACGAAAGGTATATTCGGTTTATGTCGGTGTATGTGTTTTTGGACAGATTGTTGGTCGTTTAGAGTTAGGTCATGAAATTTTTCAGGGATGTTCTACACATGAAAATAAGAGTTCTGTGAATTTTTGGTAATTTTTGGATAAAGGATGAATATTTGGTGAATTTAATGCTCGGTTTTGGCCAAAAATGGTGAAAAATAGTTAAATATCATGAAAAATTCTGGAAAATTGCAGATAAGCTTTTCATATCATGTATAAGTCACACACAAAAGTTTAGGTCCGTTGGAGAAGTCTAAGTAGGCTTTTCGGTTAAACGAGTTCTAGGGATTTCTAGCTCGGTTTTGGTAAAAAGGGCATGTAAAAGAAGATTTTGGTTCTGGAAAAATTACAGGGGACTATGTGGATGGCAGGGGATATCCTGGAAAAGTTTGGGATTTTTCAAAGATCGTTTGGTATTTACGACATATTTAGTGTTTAAATGGTGTTTAAAAATAGATAAATAAATTTTAAATATAAGAATTAATTCTGGAAATATTTTTATAAAATTCCCCACTGTTAAAAAGTGATTTGTCCAAAATTTTAAGATCCGAGAGTAAACGGATAATTAATCGTGCTAATTATCAAACTTTTAAAGTTAAAACGCGTAAACCGGTGAAGTTCGCTTAAGCGAGCTGACTGGTGTATAAAAACCCTAAAAATGAACTATTTTCATATGAATGAGTTAAACAAGTAAAAATAAATCATCCAAAAATAATTCGGATGATTTGAGTAATTTTAACCTATTTTAACAGTTTCCGGTACGCCAAAGACGGAAACGGGTCCCGCGGCCAATCGGGACGTCTAAACCGAGCTATAATTTCACATTTTAAATTAAATTATCAGACAACCACTATTTTCGGGTCGTGTGTGACCAAACTCATTTTTGAAACATAAAAACGGATAATCGTGCTAGGCACGCAAAACGAGAAAAAAGTCTAATAGCAATTGTGACCATGGAACTCTAAACGATATCACAATCTGAGTCCGGAAAAGTGTTTCTGGGTTAACATTGCCCCCGGAATGAGTACAGGACTGGGTTAACAGTGTCCCCAGATGTACCGGTTGATACGATTAAAGTTATATTAATAATGAGTGTATAGTAATGATCGTAGGGATCATATTACAGATTGGACGGGTTAACTGATATTGATTGTTGTTACCTGCTTGCATGTGCTAAGGTGAGTTTCACGAGCCCCATTTTCTGAATTGTTTTAAATGTTTTCCCGGGGCGGAAGCATGTTACTACTGAAATATTTAAGTACATAGTGAACGCTTGGATTTGCGTGGATTTTACTGAACGCATGGATTTGCGTGGATTTATATATATTGTTTATTGTACGGGAATCGTACGGAAATGTACTAAGATGGTAATTGTCTGAGTTGTTAATATTGTAAGGTCCCGCAACAGTGTTCTGGGTTAACAGTGTCCCCAGATGTCATTGGAAGTGTTCTGGGTTAACAGTGTCCCCAGATGTCTTTGGAAGTGTTTCCGGGTTAACGTTGTCCCCGGAGTGGGTACAGTACTGGGTTAACAGTGTCCCCAGATAATATTATATTATGATATGGATTTATCATGGTTTACTCAAATTGTGAAACTCACAAACTATTCGTAGTTGACCCGTTTTCTCACATGCTTTTCAGGTACAACTAAGATGAAGTGATTGCTTACGTGCTAAGTGCTTGATGTGTGTAAGATTTGCGTGCAGGATATTAGGATACATTATAACAAATAGAATTGTGTATCGTATTGTATGATGTGTGTATCACCTAGACGGTAATGAAATACAAGATAATGTAATTTGAAGCATATTAATGTATTCAGTTTTCTTTATAAACAATGTGGTTGATATCAGAGGTGTCTGTTGCATCCCGTTTACGTTTCCGCTGCGGTTACGGGGTGTTACACTTTGGTTTAACAGAACCATGAGTTTCATTCATATAAACAACTTTTCGAGGATTCACGTTAGAGAACATAATATGAGTATCATCATCATGCGACGCATGTCGCTTCAGAATCTCCTTTATCAAAGGAACCGGTTTGGAATGGTCCTTGATAAAAGGGTGAAGATTCTGATAGCTCTTTTGGCCACAATTTCTCACTACATGACCTTGTTGACCGCAAAGGAAACAGCTTCGCATGTCCACATGATTATGTTGAGAATTAGTTGGAACATATGACACAGAAGATTGATGATGACTCACATTTTTGGTCATGCTCTTAGCAAAATCATCAGATAACTCAGATTTCTTTTTCAAATAAAAATCTAAATCAGAACAATTTGAAAATCTTTTCAAAGTATCTGTTCCAGTTGACTTTACGAATTGAACTTTCTTAGCCTGTTTTAAAACTTGCTTTGCTTTAGTCAATGGATCAAATGAAGCTGATGTTTTCGCTTGAGCATACCGACATTCAAGATCTTGAATCTTGGAAGTTTCATTTTGAAATACACTCTCAATAAGTTCTGGTTTAATGATACTTATTGGAATGTCTTTCTCAGTGAACATTGTGTCTATCCCCTTTAATTTAAATACTCTACCATTGGCTTAGAAACAGTTGGATTTATGAAACGCAACAAATCCTCATCAGAAATTTGGGTTTTCCTGGTTTCTTAGCCCTCACTGGTTTGACATTAACATGAGTATCCTGTTTTACTTGAGTTGTGTGCGAACCATACACAGCCTCCTCAAATTCATGAGGTTAACAAAGTATGTGATTAGAACTAGGAATATTCTTGTTCTTGTGTATGATTTCAGGTTCGAACACATCCTCAATGATGACTTTGTCAACATTTTCAACAAAAACTTTTTGCTTTGAACATGAGGTTTCTGAATTGAAGATTTGACTTTAACAGTTTCAGGTTTAACTGGTTTTGCTTTTTCAGGAATCACAGATTCTTTAACAATCACATCCTTTTCCTTTTTAGCAAAAGGATTTGGTTTGTAATCATTATGAAAAGGTGGTGGAATCTCAACAAAACCTATTCCTTTCTTTGAATCTTTTTGCATACCAGATACTTCAATTATTTCATTTAGCAAAAAGGAGGAATTTCTGAATTTGCCCAATTTGTTCTTTAAATCAAGAACCTCATTTTCAAGCTCGGTTATCTTTGATCTATGTTTCTAGATTTCTTGAAATTTTTGATTAATGATGGTCATTTTCACCGATAACTCAGCCTTAAGATCATGATTACTTATAGTTAAAGCCTCAATTTTCTCTCTTGAATTCATTTGAGAGGTCAAGGATTGCCTATAAGTATCTTTTAACGAGACAATTTGTTTAGCAAATTATCATTTTGAAGTTTCAAGGCATCTATCTTAGACTTATTGGTCTTACAATCAGCATATGATAATTTAGAAGTAGAAGTACTAACCTCATTTTGCTTAGCCATGTAAGCAGATGAGGTTGAATCACTAATCTTTGCCATACAAGAGAAAGTAGTTGGAGGCTATTCACTTGAATCATCAGATTCAGACTCAATATCAGCATCAGAAGATAGTTCACTTCCACTTGAATCTTGAAAGTACTTAGGAAATCCAAGCATTGCCAAATTTGATTGACTGTTACCACATAGTAGCCTTTGTTACTAGTCATCACCATCTATGTTGGATAACATTGCTTGAGATCCAGAAGATGATGATTTACCTCCAGAAGACTTTCCTGCATCATTACCACTCTTTCCCGATGAGTTTTGATATTGCTTTCTGGGACCGGTATACTCCTTTTTACACTTATCAAATTCTTTGGCAAAATGCCCAAACTCTTGACAATTGCAGCACTTGACCTTTAATTTATCAAACCTTAATTTCTTGTTCAAAGATGGAAGATCTTTACCTTTTCTCTGCATATATTTTTTTAACTTTCCTGACTATCATCTCCATGTTCCACTTCAAGTCCACAGTTCTAAATCATCAGGATCAATATGATCATAATCTTCATCCGTCAAATCACTCATTCCAATCTTACTACTAACCAAATTCTCATATGAAGTCATGAAGGCAGACAAAACGCAAAGTTTTGTTCGGCCTCTCTCATGTTTACATTTGTTTGAGACAAGAATTGATTTGTGGGTGATGAAGATCCAGATCCTCTAGATGAACCAGAAGCACCAGAGAATCTAGTATTCCCAGTTGTGAAGAAACAGGCTCCTGGATCACTATACATGGTTGTTGCATTCTCACTTGCATTTTGTGTGAGAAATGCAGTGATAGGTGAAATGGTTGAACTTAATTGCATACTTCCACCATAAAATGCTGGATCTTGACTATCTTTTGAAGACTTTTGACATTAAAGATCATATTCTCGTGCTTCGATCTTTTGCATAAATTCTGATGCCGTCAAATCTTCATTTTGGAAATAATTATTCTCTTTCAAAACCATCAAGAAAGTAGAGTAGAAATTTGGTAGTGCACTTTTAATGGTATCAATTTTATCAATCTCAGAAGTTTCCAATCTCATTTTATCCATCTCATCTATCAAATGATTAAACCTTGTTGTCATCTCTTCAACAGTCTCACCCTTAAGCAGATTAAAGTTTCTGAATTGACACTTGAGCATAACCTTTTTGCTTTCAGCGGTGTTTCCCATACTTCTCATACGGATATGTTGAAATAAAGAAGCACAAATCTTTATTCTCCCTACTTGATGAAAAATGTTTTTAGATAAAGCTATAGTAAGAGTAGAATAAGCTTTTGTCTCAATTCCTAACGCTTTCTTCTCTTCAACCGAGTATTGTGAGATAGCTTTAGGTGTAAAACCAATAGTCTCATCCCCAATCATTGGAACGGTGTAAACCTCATCCAAACAGTATGAACAATCAGGGTGAACTGACCCTAGAGGAGCACGAAAACGAGGTTCCCATTTAGCAAAATCGCTAAATTTCATCAAACGTGGACATTTTGAATGTGAACCGATCTCGGTGTCCAGTTGTAACATTTTGTTGCATCAACATGTTTCATACATACCAGCCTTTTTGACAAGTTTCAAACTTTGAGGATTAAAATTGAAGATTAATTAACGAATTGTAAATAGTGTTAACGAACTGTGAACAGTTTTAACGAACAGTGAACAGTAAACAACGAATCAAACCTTAACGAAGTTAATATTGATCAGGTAACGAATCAGAAATGTTGTAACGAATTGGAAACAGTAGTTTTGACGAATTAGAAAAAATTTATAACGAACTGGTTTAACGAAGCAGGTGAATGTCTTAAGCGAATTACTAAGAGAAGGCTTAGCGAAATAGATAACGAATCTGCTACAATTGATATTTGATAACGAATCAACTTATAGCGAATCAGGTTGTTACAACGGTTTGTAACAAACTTCTGACAACAAATGCCACGTGGAAAAGGTTGTTATAACTCAATTTTCGAGGTAAGACACGTGTCACACGAATTAGTTGACACGAATCAGAATGTATAACGAATTGGTTAACAAATCAACCAAAACTCATAGCGAATTAGATAAATATGTTAATGAATCGAGTTGAAAGATTAACGAATCAGATTGATTTGTTAATGAATCAGATTTGAATCTTCAAATCTTCAAATCTTCAAATCTTCAGATTTCTGGAAATTGTAGAACACAAACCCAAACGCCAAATTTGTAATACTAACTCAATATCCAACCAAATTACGCGATCAAACTACCAAAATACCCGTAACCACATCGCGAATCCATTCGCTTCAACCCGTAAATTAATTAACCAATAATTCGTATCTGATTTGATCAAAATCAAACCTATGTTCTTGGCAAAAACCAGATCTGGCCAAAATCAATCTAAACACAACTCGACAACCAATTCCAATCGTCCAAACCTCACAAATACCTTAACAAACCCAAATCCAGTCCAATCAATCCAAAATCAATCCAAATCACACATGATTCGATTCAAAATTAAACCGAAACTAAACTTAATCATAAAATAACAATTAAATGTCTATTAATAACGAATTTTCTATCAAAATCAAGAGCAAAAGAGCACCGAAAGCTCTGATATCACTTGTTTTAATCCGGCTAATCCTTAAACACTACATAGATCTTAGATCTGATTATACGATTAACCTAAATACATATCTAGTTCGTAATTGCTCTTAATTGTATGTTATATGTATATATATTATCAGTTGTATGTATGTGTATATAATTAGTAGGAAACTTGAGAGAGAATTGGACAAAGGTTCGATAATTATAGCTCAAAACTTTAAATTAATAGTGAACAGTGTTCACTATATATAGAAGATGGATCTAGTTCGTTAACATCCCATAACGAACTAGAGTCCACTTCGTTACATATATTAATAAGAAATAACTTAGCGAATCACCCCCTGATTCGTTAAACATCCTTAACGAATCAGGAGGGTTAATAGCTTAGATATAGTTCGCTAAACATCCTTAGCGAACTAGATTATACTTTAGCGAACTAACTTAATAACTTAATAATGTATTACATAACTAAATGACAAATACATTAACGATAGATACAAAGGCTCGAGACGCAAAACCGTGTACTAACAGTTAAGCCTCAAAAATGAAAAATTCATAGGTTGTGGAGGCAACATAGTCGGTGTAGGAGGAATCACCGATGTAGCAGATGAAGGCCTTGGTATTTTAGATAAAACGGTTTGAGGAATCATACCAAGCCGAGGAACAGACGTAAGTGTGGTCGTCAAAGTGAGTTCTGGGGTGCTAGTAGTAAGCAGCACCACCGGTTTTTGAGTAACAGACGACCTTGGAGGCTGAACTCGAAAAGAGACGCCAGCACCAGCCAACACTCGTCGCTTAGCGGATCCTTCAGTAGCCAACTCTTTACCCTTTCGCTTGTGTTGAGCAGCAATTGTAGCAGCTAAAGCGGCTTCAACCGCAGCTTGTTGTTCAAGTATAGCAGCATCCCCATCACCACCATTACCACCGTCACCACCATCATCATTCCCACCTGATCCTTCCTCACGCTCAGATTCCGAATAATCATGGATCCAACGATCATTGTAAGTAGGGATGAGCATGGGAAAGTACCTGTATTTGTACCCGTACTTGTACCCATTTGTACTCGTACCAAAAATCAATAAAAACACGTACCAATACTCGTACTAAATTTTTCGGTAAGGTACGAGTACGGGTACGGGTACGGGTACGGGTATGGGTTTTGGTACGGGTATTTTGGCACAATACCCGTTTTTGATCCACTTTTGCTTTTTTATTTCTAAATTTTTGATGATCTTGAATCGGTATCGGTACAAGCAACAAGCAACCTGAATTAGTCCAGAAATCGGTACTTGCACATGTACGTGACGGGTACCAAATTTGTACAGGTATCAAATTGGCCATCGATTTAATGATAAGATAGTATTGAAGAACCCTAACTCTGTCGCCAATTTGAAGTGATTTGTTTGTTGGTTTGAGTCTTGGATGTTTAGTATTTAATTTTAAAGAAACGTTTGGTAATTGTTCAATAATAACAAGGTTGGAGACTTTATTTTATATATTAAATATGAAGAATTTCAATTAAACCCTTATATAATACAAATAGGTACAAAATACCAAATGTACCCGTACCGTACCCGTACCTGTACCCGATTGTATCTGTACCAAAATTCAACAAAAATGAGTACCAATACCCATACCGAATAGGTTAAATCGGTACGGGTACAGGTACGTGTACGGGTGCTGTACGAGTACAAGTACGGGTATTTGGAACAAAATGCTAAACCCTAATTGTCAGGACATACATAATTCGGATTCACCAGATGACTAATTAAACATTTGGTCCTAGGTTTATCCTTTCGATAGATCTTCATTCTTCGTACAATATCACCCGTCATGTGATCTAGTGGTAACACAACTTCCACCAATGAGTGATCAATCACCAGATTTGGGATCAAATCCTGAATAATTAATTGTAGAAACTGAGGATACATGAGAAATTTCTTGCGTTGAACTGTTTGTAGACACTGTTCCTTAAGATGATAGAAGATCATTTCTGAGAAGTTAAACGGCTTGTTAAGTACCAATGCAATGAAATCCGACTGTAACATGATCCGACATTCATCAAAGCCGCCTTTACGACCTCCCAAGCAATGAATCAACACATGCAGTAGATACTTGTAAGTTAGACACAAACCATTCTTGTTATACATAGAATCTCCGACATCACCACCGTAAAATACACGGCGAAATAAACCCTTGATTAATTCCTTATCAAATTCACAAGGATTGTCAATGTTATCTCCAAATTGAAGTACTCTTCGGATCACATTAATATCAACGGTGATAGGCGTTTGGTTGTGTAACACCCCGTAACCGCAGCGGAAACGTACACGGGATGCAACAGACACATCTGATATCAACAGTATTGTTTATAAAGAAAACACCACTACAATAATTTAAACGTATTACATTGTTCCGAGTTTCATTACCGACTAGGCGTTATCACATAAGTTTTACCAATAGTACGTTAACATGTTTAAAACAAAATATAGACCCTTAAGCTTCCACAAAATAGCACACATCATCAAGCACGTATCACTCATTCCAATTTGGGTGTACCTAGAAAGCATGTAAAGAAAACGGATCAACTACGAATAGTTGGTGAGTTTCACTAATTTAAGTAAACCATGACAAATCATTTTAATAATCATAAATTAATGATGTAATTATGCTGAGCCTACAAGTGAAAACTCTGTTAACCCAGAAACACATTTAATAACCTCTGGGGACACTGTTAACCCAGAAACACATTTAATAACCTCTGGGGACACTGTTAACCCAGAAATACATTCAATAACCTCTGGGGACACTGTTAACCCAGAAATACATTTAATAGTCTCTGGGGACACTGTTAACCCAGAAATACATTTAATAACCTCTGGGGACACTGTTAACCCAGAACACTGTTTCGGGCCTAACAATATTAGCAACTCAGACAATTACCATCTTAATACACTACCGTACGATTCCCGTACAATAAACATTATATAATACATTCATTTCCATGCGATCGGCATGTACTTAAACACTTTGATAAAAACATGCTTTCCGCCCCGGGAAAATATTTAAAACAGTTCAATAAAAGGGGGCTCGTGAAAACTCACCTTTTTGGTGAGCTGAGGTGTAATACTGGCACGGCTACCTGTCCGGATCTGTAATACGATCCCTAAGTCGTTACTACACAATTTCTATTAATATAACTTAAATTCGTGTTAACCGGTACGTCCGGGGACACTGTTAACCCAGTACCGTACACGATCCGGGGACAATGTTAATCCCCGATACACTTCTCAGGACTTAGATTGTGATATCACTTAGAGTTCTTTAGTCAAAACTACCGTTAGTTTGTTTTCTCGTTTTGCGTGCCTAGCACGGTTATTCGTCTTTATGTTTTCAAAAATGAGTTTGGCCACATACGGCCCGAAAATAGTTGTTATTGATATTTTAATTAAAGTGGTGAAATTAGAGCTCGGTTTAGACACCCCGTTTGGCCGCGGGGCCCGTTTCCGTCTTTAATATACCGGAAACGACTAAATCGGGTAAAATTACCCAAATCATCCGAATTACTTTCGGATGATTTATTTTTACTTGATTTACTCCGTTTCATGAAAATAGTCCATTTTTAAGGTTTTTATACACCAGTCAGCTCGCTTAGGCGAACTTTGCTGGTTTACACGTTTTAAGCCTTAAAAGTTTGTTTTTAAGTTCCATTTAACACAAATAAATATCCGTTTAGTCTCGGATCTTGAAATTTTGCACAAATCAGTTTTTGACAGTAAGGAATTTTATAAAAATATTTCCAGAATTAATTTTTATATTTAACATTTATTTATCTATTTTTAAACGTCATTTAAACACCAAATATGCCGAAAATACCAAATGACTTTAGAAAAATCCCAAATTTTTCTGAGATGACTCCTGCCATCCATATAGTTCCCAGTAATTTTTACAGAACCAAAAACTCATTTTTCATGCCATTTTAACCAAAACCGAGCTAGAAAACCCTAGAACTCGTTTTACCGAAAAGCCTACTTAGACTTCTCCAATGGACCTGAAATTTTGTGTGTGACTTTTATATGTTATAAAAAACGTATCTAAATTTTTCCAGAATTGTTCATGATGTTTAGCTATTTTTCACCATTTTTAGCCAAAACCGAGCATTAAATTCACCAAATATTCATCCTTTATCAAAAAATTACCAAAATTTCACAGATCTCATATTTTCATGTGTAGATCATCTCTGTGAAATTTCATGACTCAACTCTAAGTCTACCACAATCTGTCCAAATCTTACAAACCATACGAAAAACCAAACTACCTTGTGTTTCTAGCTTTAGATCGCAAAGATCTTGCTTTCTAGCCTTTGCTAGCAACTAGATACAACACCTACAAGCACAACAACACCACACCAAGCAAGTTATACCCACAATCAAGCCATTTCTCTCATGGTTTCGGTTAAGACATCAAAACAAAGGTTTTAACCGTAAAATTTCGTTTTTGACTCTTTTAACTCCTTTCTTGGACCAAGATCCATTGTATAACTTGTATACATCACTTGATCATGCAAGAATCGGTTTCATCTCGGGTTTTCACCCATTTTTCACTTGAAACCTCATTTTCTTGTAAATGATTCGAGAAAAAGACGATGAACACGACTATAATCCGATCTTTACCTCGGTTTCTTGGTATAAATCAAAGGAGGTTGGATGAATGTGTAAAGGGTTGAGAGGATTTGGAGAGTTGGATTGTAGAAAAAAGAAAATGAAGTGTGTGTGTGGGTGATCATGGACCGATCGGTCCATGTATGTGTGGGGGGGGGCCCACATCTCAAACCATGGCCACACATTTGGATTGTGTAATCCGGATAATGTTGTGGATAATCTGGTTCAGTTCGTTTTTCGGTTAAACACTTAATTCGGCTTAAAACGAGGCTAAAACGGTCGTTTTTCGGCTTAAAAATAAAATTTATATAAAACCGATTTAAAATCTTTAAAAACTTAAACCATGACATTTATTGACTCAACACATCATATTGTCGGTCATTGTGCATCTTTTTCGGCTTGATCGATCGTCTCTTGCTTGGTTTGATGTTAAAGGTTTCGTTTAACGTACCGACGTACTAATAAATCGAAATCCTTTTTCTGTGCTATAATTCACTTATCCCGAAGCCTTAATACTTCGTAAACCTTACTAAACATCATATATTTCATCTATGACGTAATCCCCGATTCGTTCAGGTTTCAATAACCGTTCATCGGTTAATTGTAATTCCAATACGACTAACTGTACATTCGAGTATAATTCGTACTGTGAATCTTATATACTCGTACAAACACATTATAATTCATATATTTAGTATTAAATAACACATAAATGGTATATTCCGGCTAGGGTATACCTGAATTTGCCGGAATCGTTACATTCTCCCCCTGTTATAAAAATTTCGTCCTCGAAATTTTACGCATCAACTACTTCCTTTTGCGGAAATAGGTGGGGGTATTTCTTCCGAAATTCGTCCTTTCGTTCCCAAGTATATTCTGGGCCTCGTTGCGAGTTCCATCTAACTTTGACCAACGAGATCTTATTGTGTCTAAGTTGCTTGATTTTCCCGTCTACTATTTCTATGGGCTCCTCTACAATGTTGAGCTTATCATTTATTTGGACACCCTCTAAAGGTAACACCGATGTCTCATCCGACAGACACCTTTTCAAGTTCGACACGTGAAACACGTTGTGAACTGCACTCAGTTCATCAGGCAGTTCTAATCGGTATGCTACAGGACCGATTTTTGCAATAATGTCGAACGGTCCAATGTATCTAGGGGCTAACTTCCCCGCCTTTCCAAATCTGACTACTCCTTTCCAAGGTGATACTTTCAAATACACTTTAGCACCTTTCTCAAATGATAACGGTTTTCTACGGGTATCGGCATAACTCTTATGCCGATCCCGTGCGGCCTTCAGATTGTTCTTAATTTCAAGGATTTTGCTGGTCGTTTCCTGGACCAGATCTGATCTAATAACCTGTGTGTCGGCCACTTCAGTCCAGCAGAGTGGTGATCGGCACTTCCGTCCATACAATGCTTCGTAAGGTGCTGCCTTTATACTGCTATGGTAACTGTTATTATAGGAAAATTCAACGAGTGGGAGATGTTGATCCCAACTTCCCTTAAAATCCAGTACGCATGCACGAAGCAAATCCTCCAGGGTTTGGATGGTCCTCTCAGACTGACCATCGGTCTGAGGGTGGTAAGCTGTGCTTAGATTAATACGCGTTCCCAGCACTTCTTGCACAGCTTGCCAAAGCTTGGAGGTGAAATGGCTATCCCGATCGGAGATGATTGAGATGGGTATCCCATGACGAGACACAATGTCATTTATATAAATCTGCGCAAGCCTCTCTGTGTTATAGTTATTTCTAATCGGAATAAAATGTGCCGATTTGGTTAATCGATCAACGACTACCCAAATTGCATCATGTCCTCGGGACGTCTTGGGGAGGTGTGTCACAAAATCCATCGTGATCTGCTCCCACTTCCATTCAGGAATTTCCGGTTGTTGTAACATTCCCGAGGGTTTCTGGTGCTCCGCCTTAACCCTCGCACACGTCGTACACTTGCCGACGTATGTGGCTATATCCTTTTTCATACCCGGCCACCAGTAGAACTCCTTCACATCCTTGTACATCTTATCCGATCCCGGATGTATGGAATATTTTGATTTATGCGCTTCGTCCATGATTAATTCACGAAGGTCATGGAGGGTCGGGATCCAAATCCGATCTTTGAAATAGAGAATTTCGTCCACGCGCTGTTCGAAATTCTTCTCGTTACTGTAAAGTCCTTCTTTTTCCAATTGGTCCTCTTTCAACGCCTCGCGTTGAGCGACTCGAATCAAATCCGAAAGGTTCGACTGAACTATCATCCCCAACGCTCGCACTCGCAATGGTTTAACCCGATCCTTTCTACTCAAGGCATCGGCTACGACGTTAGCTTTGCCGGGGTGATAACGGATGTCACAGTCATAGTCGCTTAATAACTCGACCCATCTTCGTTGCCTCATATTCAGTTCTTTCTGATCGAATATGTGTTGCAAACTTTTATGATCGGTGAAGATGGTGCACTTTGTACCGTAGAGATAATGTCTCCAGATTTTAAGTGCAAAGATAACTGCTCCCAGTTCTAAGTCATGAGTGGTGTAATTTTTCTCGTGTATTTTTAACTGTCTAGAAGCATAGGCTATGACCTTATTATTTTGCATCAACACGCATCCTAACCCTCTACGGGATGCGTCACAATACACGACAAAACCATCGTCTCCGTCGGGGAGACTTAAGATCGGCGCTTGGCACAATCTTTGTTTTAGCGTTTGAAACGCCGTTTCCTGCTCTTCACCCCATTCATACTTTCGATCTTTTTGGGTCAGAAGGGTTAAAGGTTGGGCGATGCTGGAAAAGTTCTCTATAAATCGACGATAATATCCAGCTAAGCCTAAGAATTGGCGGATTTCCATTGGCGATTTAGGCGCTTGCCAATTCTTA
The DNA here is from genome assembly GCF_021521415.1 of Bidens hawaiensis. Classification (NCBI taxonomy): domain Eukaryota; kingdom Viridiplantae; phylum Streptophyta; class Magnoliopsida; order Asterales; family Asteraceae; genus Bidens; species Bidens hawaiensis. Next base: position 1,304,651 of record NW_027491238.1, on the reverse strand, counting down.
ACTGCTTCAACCTTACTTGGATCAACGTGTATTCCTTGATGGTTTATAATGTGACCAAGGAATTGCACTTCTTGTAACCAGAAGTTACACTTGGAGAATTTTGCATACAACTTCTCCTGATTTAGAAGCTCTAAGATTAATCTTAAGTGTTGCTCGTGCTCTCCTTTACTCTTCGAGTATATCAAAATATCGTCAATAAACACGATGACGAATTTATCGAGGTAGGGCTTACAGACTCGATTCATGAGATCCATGAACACTGCTGGCGTATTTGTTAGTCCAAAAGGCATAACTAAGAATTTGTAATGGCCGTAGCGAGTCCGGAATGCGGTTTTTGGGATATCATCCTCCTGAATTCTAACCTGATGGTATCCCGATCTAAGATCAATTTTTGAGAAGTAGCTCGCACCTTGCACTTGGTCGAACAGGTCATCAATTCGGGGGAGAGGATACCTATTTTTGATTGTCAACTTGTTCAGCTCCCTGTAATCAATGCACATTCTAAGGCTTCCGTCCTTCTTTTTCACGAATAGTACCGGTGCACCCCACGGGGAATAACTAGGACGTATAAATCCTTTATCCAACAATTCTTGCAATTGGTCGGATAATTCTTGCATCTCTGATGGTGCAAGTCGGTAGGGCGTCTTAGCAACAGGGCCAGCTTGAGGTAATAAATCGATTCTGAATTCGACCTGTCGGGTTGGCGGTAATCCAGGAAGTTCCTCTGGGAAAACTTGTGGAAATTCGCGTACCACTGGGATATCGTCCACCCGTTTTTCCTCAGGATCCGTGGCCGTCAAGCTCGCTAGATACGCCACGCATCCCTGGCGTATATATTTTAACACCTTGAGGTGGGATATACACGGTATCATATTGCCCGACTTCTCACCCTGCACTAATACCTCTTCGTCATCTGACACCCGGATCTTGACGATTTTCTTTTCACAGTTTATTTCTACTTTGTTACGTGCTAACCAATCCATTCCCACTATCACGTCAAAACTACCCAATTCTACCGGTAACAAGTCAATCAGAAAGGATTGTTCGTTCAGAATAAAAGGGCAATTCCGAACTATCCGATTAACTATCATGGTTTTACCGTTAGCGACTTCTACGGTATAAGGTTCTATGGTCTCACCAATTGGAAGGTTTGCTATCGACAGGAATATAACGGAAACAAAACTCCTATCGGCGCCTGTATCAGATAATACAGAAGCGTAATGATCAGAGACGAGGAATGTACCTGTCACTACACTAGGGTCCTGGCGTGCTTCGTTCGCCCCCATCACGAATGCTCGGCCTCGCGCCGGATTGGACGACGATGCCTGACTCGCAGTTTGCCGCCCAATTCCTCCCTGGCTCAGCTTCGGACAGTTTCTCTTGAAGTGATCTGTGCCACCGCATTCAAAGCAAGCACGACTGGTGGTCATCACTTGATTTCCTTGTGGGTTTTGTTGTCGGGCTGATTGGGTCCTAAATGGCTGCGCACGGATAGGTTGCGGATGCCGGTTCAAGTTGTTCAGGTTTGTCCTACAACTCGGTGCGTAGTGCCCAATCCTACCGCACCGGTGGCACACCACCTCTTTGCACATGCCACCATGGTGGTAACCGCATTTCCCAGACTTAGGAAACGTTCCCCTCTGCGGTTCTTGCCTTCCGCCTGAACTAGTCATGGCGTAGTTCTGGGCAGTGGGCCTAGCACGTTTACCTTGCTGCTTTTCCTGGATCCTATGGTCATGTGTACCCCGCTTTCCCCCAGCGGACTCTCCCGCCACCTTCAGTGACCCGCTCCTTACGAAATCATACGTGACGATACCAGCTTGCGTCACCGCACCCTCATACGTCTGGTGTCCCCCAGAATTGACTATACTCCTTACAACTGGAGTTAGCCCCCAAATATAACGCTCAACCCTCTTCGACTCTGGGTTGACCAACCATGGTACCAAACGCGACAACTCATTAAACCGGTTCGTATAACCCAAATGGTCTGCCCCCTGCATTTCCAGGTTCCACAATTCATTTTCTAATTTTTGCAATTCGTTTTTCGGGCAGAAGTGTTCCAGTACAAGAGCCTTGAGCTCTGTCCAGGTCATGCGGTTTGTTGCCGCCTGACCCCGGGTCTGCACTATCGTGTTCCACCATGTCAAGGCATGGTCCGTGAATGTGCAGGTAGCATACTTAACAACACAATCCTCAGGGCAGTTGCTGATATTCACAACGGATTCTATTTTCTCCATCCACTTAACCAACCCATTTGGTCCTTCAGACCCGCTAAACTCTAGAGGTTTTCACAACATAAAGTCTTTGATCGAACATCCCCTGGATACACGAATCGGTTCAGTACGGTTCGTCTCTACCGTAGGTATAGGGCCATTACTGTCTGTAACGACCACCCTAGGCGGTGCGTCATTACTCGGAATCGTGTTATCATTCTGTGGAGGATTAACATTTTGTTCCCCGTCATTATTGGTGGTCATTTGATTGCTCGGAGGGGTTGGATTGGCCGAATTGTTAATACTGGCGGCGATGCACGATACTATATCCGGTATCGCCGCCTCTAACTGTTGAGCAATCAAACGACTCACGTCCACTTCCGACAATTGGGTTGAACGTTTTGGTGCCATTCTACACAACATCAAGAAAATATATATAATTAATACAAGTTCCAATCATAAAACACAACAAACATTCAATTCATTAACAAACATTAGTACATATTACATCCCTGTCAGTTCACATACTTTTCCTGTCATCATTACATAAGTTAAGTTTTCCTACATAGGGCCTATGTCGGCATCATCTCGACATAACCCACAACGGGTCAGTGCTTGAATGATACCCAAAAGTATCTATAACGATATACCCCAAAAGAGACCCCCCTAAGGGCCAGTGGTTGTATTATAACTACCCAAGATTTACTCTATGTTAGCATCACCACTAACTGCTTACACAGAGTATCAAAAAACGGTCCCTGTCTACTCCCATCCTAACACAACTAAACACGGTGGTATACCAAACCCACCAACACCGCCACCAACACCACCATCACAGCCAGCATAAACCGGATCCGCGTCTCCATCCGGCCGATCATCCACTTGGAGTATGAGCACTCCCTCTTCAGCTGCGAAATCGCATACTGGTGGTCCAGTATGCAATCCCCTAGGTACATCCGCCTCTGTACCCCCACCGTCAAGGCGGCGGAGTGCTCATTCACCTGTTCGGTGAGCACTCGTAGCCACGCCGCCGCGTCCCTCTCCTGCCTGGGGAGACCCCACACAGGTGGAGTCACAGGCTCGGGCTGGGAGCGGGAGGACTCGCCCCTGCGGGTAGCAGGTCTGGGTGGGGGCGAGGTAGGTGGGACCTGAGGAACACTTATCCGCGCCGTGAGGCGGGGTCCGAATCCGGGAGGGATAGGGACGGCCTGTGGTGCGGGTGGGGTAGGAGATCTAGCAACCCTGGCAGGGGAGGATTGGCTAGAGCTCCTAACACTAGCCTCGCTAGGCTCAGAGCTGGATGATACGGGGAGGCTCCCAGAGTTCCCGGAGCTGACCTCCTCCGGCTCCTCCTCCATCGATGCACTAGGTGTTCTTGACATTCTAACCTGCACACAAGTTAACAAACATATAGTTCTTTCCATAGTGTAAATCGTAATCAAATTAATACACACTTACATATACAACTTGACCACACACAATATTATCATATATTTGCACATATGTTGCCAATTTTACCTATTAAAGTCCCCCGTGACTTCCCCTGAATTCCCTCGTGCGGACAAGTCTGTTATTATGTTCCGGACCATAATAACTCACTTGTCCATCCAAGTTCATCCAGACCTCGTCACAATAAATTATTAGTTGATATTCAGATCCTATAATACTTGAGCTACTGGTTATATTTTAGGTATCTTTAAAAGACATCCTAATTCTTTATAACCAATGGCTCTGATACCAAGTTCTGTAACACCCCGTAACCGCAGCGGAAACGTACACGGGATGCAACAGACACATCTGATACCAACAGTATTGTTTATAAAGAAAACACCACTACAATAATTTAAACGTATTACATTGTTCCGAGTTTCATTACCGACTAGGCGTTATCACATAAGTTTTACCAATAGTACGTTAACATGTTTAAAACAAAATATAGACCCTTAAGCTTCCACAAAATAGCACACATCATCAAGCACGTATCACTCATTCCAATTTGGGTGTACCTAGAAAGCATGTAAAGAAAACGGGTCAACTACGAATAGTTGGTGAGTTTCACTAATTTAAGTAAACCATGACAAATCATTTTAATAATCATAAATTATTGATGTAATTATGCTGAGCCTACAAGTGAAAACTCTGTTAACCCAGAAACACATTTAATAACATCTGGGGACACTGTTAACCCAGAAACACATTTAATAACCTCTGGGGACACTGTTAACCCAGAAATACATTCAATAACCTCTGGGGACACTGTTAAACCAGAAATACATTTAATAGTCTCTGGGGACACTGTTAACCCAGAAATACATTTAATAACCTCTGGGGACACTGTTAACCCAGAACACTGTTTCGGGCCTAACAATATTAGCAACTCAGACAATTACCATCTTAATACACTACCGTACGATTCCCGTACAATAAACATTATATAATACATTCATTTCCATGCGATCGGCATGTACTTAAACACTTTGATAAAAACATGCTTTCCGCCCCGGGAAAATATTTAAAACAGTTCAATAAAAAGGGGCTCGTGAAAACTCACCTTTTTGGTGAGCAGAGGTGTAATACTGGCACGGCTACCTGTCCGGATCTGTAATACGATCCCTAAGTCGTTACTACACAATTTCTATTAATATAACTTAAATTCGTGTTAACCGGTACGTCCGGGGACACTGTTAACCCAGTACCGTACACGATCCGGGGACAATGTTAATCCCCGATACACTTCTCAGGACTTAGATTGTGATATCACTTAGAGTTCTTTAGTCAAAACTACCATTAGTTTGTTTTCTCGTTTTGCGTGCCTAGCACGGTTATTCGTCTTTATGTTTTCAAAAATGAGTTTGGCCACATACGGCCCGAAAATAGTTGTTATTGATATTTTAATTAAAGTGGTGAAATTAGAGCTCGGTTTAGACACCCCGTTTGGCCGCGGGGCCCGTTTCCGTCTTTAATATACCGGAAATGACTAAATCGGGTAAAATTACCCAAATCATCCGAATTACTTTCGGATGATTTATTTTTACTTGATTTACTCCATTTCATGAAAATAGTCCATTTTTAAGGTTTTTATACACCAGTCAGCTCGCTTAGGCGAACTTTGCTGGTTTACACGTTTTAAGCCTTAAAAGTTTGTTTTTAAGTTCCATTTAGCACAAATAAATATCCGTTTAGTCTCGGATCTTGAAATTTTGCACAAATCAGTTTTTGACAGTAAGGAATTTTATAAAAATATTTCCAGAATTAATTTTTATATTTAACATTTATTTATCTATTTTTAAACGTCATTTAAACACCAAATATGCCGAAAATACCAAATGACTTTAGAAAAATCCCAAATTTTTCTGAGATGACTCCTGCCATCCATATAGTTCCCAGTAATTTTTACAGAACCAAAAATTCATTTTTCATGCCATTTTAACCAAAACCGAGCTAGAAAACCCTAGAACTCGTTTTACCGAAAAGCCTACTTAGACTTCTCCAATGGACCTGAAATTTTGTGTGTGACTTTTATATGTTATAAAAAACGTATCTAAATTTTTCCAGAATTGTTCATGATGTTTAGCTATTTTTCACCATTTTTAGCCAAAACCGAACATTAAATTCACCAAATATTCATCCTTTATCCAAAAATTACCAAAATTTCACAGATCTCATATTTTCATGTGTAGATCATCTCTGTGAAATTTCATGACTCAACTCTAAGTCTACCACAATCTGTCCAAATCTTACAAACCATACGAAAAACCGAACTACCTTGTGTTTCTAGCTTTAGATCGCAAAGATCTTGCTTTCTAGCCTTTGCTAGCAACTAGATACAACACCTACAAGCACAACAACACCACACCAAGCAAGTTATACCCACAATCAAGCCATTTCTTTCATGGTTTCGGTTAAGACATCAAAACAAAGGTTTTAACCGTAAAAATTCATTTTTGACTCTTTTAACTCCTTTCTTGGACCAAGATCCCTTGTATAACTTGTATACATCACTTGATCATGCAAGAATCGGTTTCATCTCGGGTTTTCACCCATTTTTCACTTGAAACCTCATTTTCTTGTAAATGATTCGAGAAAAAGACGATGAACACGACTATAATCCGATCTTTACCTCGGTTTCTTGGTATAAATCAAAGGAGGTTGGATGAATGTGTAAAGGGTTGAGAGGATTTGGAGAGTTGGATTGTAGAAAAAAGAAAATGAAGTGTGTGTGTGGGTGATCATGGATTGATCGGTCCATGTATGTGTGGGTGGGGGCCCACATCTCAAACCATGGCCACACATTTGGATTGTGTAATCCGGATAATGTTGTGGATAATCTGGTTCAGTTCGTTTTTCGGTTAAACACTTAATTCGGCTTAAAACGAGGCTAAAACGGTCGTTTTTCGGCTTAAAAATAAAATTTATATAAAACCGATTTAAAATCTTTAAAAACTTAAACCATGACATTTATTGACTCAACACATCATATTGTCGGTCATTGTGCATCTTTTTCGGCTTGATCGATCGTCTCTTGCTTGGTTTGATGTTAAAGGTTTCGTTTAACGTACCGACGTACTAATAAATTGAAATCCTTTTTCTGTGCTATAATTCACTTATCCCGAAGCCTTAATACTTCGTAAACCTTACTAAACATCATATATTTCATCTATGACGTAATCCCTGATTCGTTCGGGTTTCAATAACCGTTCATCGGTTAATTGTAATTCCAATACGACTAACTGTACATTCGAGTATAATTCGTACTGTGAATCTTATATACTCGTATAAACACATTATAATTCATATATTTAGTATTAAATAACACATAAATGGTATATTCCGGCTAGGGTATACCTGAATTTGCCGGAATCGTTACAGGTTGATTGTAGCTGTGATGTTGCTCTCAATTTCAATGTATCTCGTCGTATTCTAGAATTGACGAACGATGCTTAGATAAACCTTAGGCCGAGCAGTCAAAGAAAAGTTTATAACCGATCTTCTAATAAATGCTAGCAAATCCCCAAATACAGCTTCATTGGCAAAGTTTGTACAGAAAAAAACACAAACATTATGCCATGTGTCGTATGGAAGCATTGGTAACTGCTGCTGATGTTGTTGATCAGCAACCTGGGGATCTTGTTCCATGTTATCGGCCAGAGTTCTACATACTACAATGTCGAGATTCAGTAATAATTAAGATATATATATATATAAGAGGTAAAAGTTAAACAAAAATTAAAAACTAAAATGAAAATTAAATGTCATTCGTTAAAGACAGGCTGATTCGTTAAAATGTTATAACGAATCATCTATTTCGATATCAAGTAAATAAATAACGAATGAGAAGTAGCGAATTATTATGAAAAGGTAACGAACAAAACATCTAGTTCGTTATAATTAACGAATACAAATCTGATTCGTTAAGAGAATTGATTCGCTATTCTAATTCGTTTGAATTTCTTAACGAATTGGACACGAATTAGTTCCAATTCAGAAGAATCAGAAGCGACAATGCTACATGAATTCAGTGCTCCATATACTCCACAATAGTGGAGTTGCTGAACTAAATAATAGGACTTTGATTGAGACTGTAATGGCTATGTTGGCTGATTCTAAACAACCAATTAGCTTTTGGTCAAAGTAGTTGCATCGGCTTGTTACACTCTCAACCGCGTTCTAACGGTGAAGAAGTAGGGCAAAACTTGAAGTGGCTTAAACTGTTTGGATCACAATATACCGTTCTTAATCCTAATGGTAAATTTGGTGCTAAGTTGTGGAAGGATTCATTGTTGGTTATGCTAGTTTATTACGACGTGTATTCTTACCTAGCATTAACCAGATTGTGAAAGTGCAACATGTTGATTGTCAAAATTATGATACCCCAATTCAACGAAATGGTTATTCGTGGATGTTTGATTATGATAGCATGTGGAGTTGTTTCTCATTTCCTGAAGAGGAAATCACTGATGAGGTCGCCACACTATTATTAAGAACATTTAAATGATGGTTTTAATCTAGAAAGAACACCACAAGAAGTTCCACTCTCTACTAATGACCCGCGAGCAGATGTTGATGACCCGTTTGAAGATACGCCGGCTACACCATCCTTTTATGATTATGATGTAGATCATGATGATGTGATTAAATCTTTGGTTCAACCAACACCTGTTTTTGATGAAGTGTTGTAGATGAAAATGTCAATAATCTTCCAACTGATGTGGTGGTCCATGATGAAATTATTCCTCGAACATTGTCTTATCATCCAGAAGAGAAAATTATTGGTGAACTTAATACTAGAGTTCAAACTCGAAGTCAAATCGACCAATGTGTTCGTTGTTACTATACACAAGTTGCTCCTCTTCAAAATAAGTTCTCATTTAAATGTTTCATCTCGCATATCGAACCGAAGACCTATAAGCATGCGTTGACAGAAGAAAGTTGCGTCAATGTGATGCAGGAGGAGTTATTACAGTTTGAGAAGCTGGGTGTGTGGAAACTTGTGGATCTACCTAAAAACAAAAGGTGTATAATACCAAGTGTGTTTTCAAGTGTAAAAGGGATGAAAATGTAACCATTTTCAGAAACAAAGCTCGATTGGTGATTCTTGGATTTAATCAAAGGGAAGGAATCGATTTTATTGGCTTTTGCATCTTGGATAATATTCAAGGTTTATCAGCTAGATGTAAAGTCTGCTCTCCTTGATGGAAAATTGGGTGAAGAAGTCTATTGGGGACAACCACTGGGGTTTGTCGATCCGATCCACAAAGACAAGGTGTATTTGCTCAACAAAGCTCTTTACAGATTACAACAAGCCCCGAGAGCTTGGTATGAAACATTGTCTCAACACATGTTTGACAATAGCTTTGTTCGTGGAACCGTCGATTTTACACTCTTTACAAAGGAACTAGATGGTCATTCACTGATAGTCCAAGTCTACGTTGTCGATATCATATTTGAGTCGACAAACGATATTATGTGCAATGAATTCGAGGACGTTATGAAATTGAAGTTTGAGATGAGTGCTATGGGATAAATGAAGTTTGTCTTGGGTTTAAAAGTTGAACAGATTTCTTATGGTATCTTTATTCACCAGACGAAGTATGCCAAAGATATCCTTGAGAAGTTCAACATGGCTGACTCAACGCCGATCAACACTCATATACCTCTTAATCATGAAAATAGTCCTGATCCCACCAGGGAGAAGGTTGACGACACAGTTTACCGTTCCATGATTGGCTCCCTCATGTATCTCACTGCTTCAAGGCCAGACGTCATGTATACTACCTGTTTGTGCGCCCGATATCAATCCAATCCAAACGTCTCTCACTTGACTTTAGTGAAATGGGTACTTCGGTATCTAAAGGGATGTCCAGGGGTCGGTCTTTGGTATCCAATACATGATGTTCTTGAGCTAAGAGCTTACTCTGATTCTGATTATGGAAGAAGCAAGCTGAATACTAATTTTTTGGTAGCAAGTTGGTGAAATGGTAATGTAAGAAGAAGACGACTGTATCTCTCTCTACCAGTGAGGCTGAGTACGTGGCTGCATCCGGTTGCTGTTCTCATGTTTTATGGATACAACAGCAGATGCGCAATTCTGGTTTGAAATTACTTACTACTCTCATATTAGTAGATAACACTGCTGCTATTTCCGGGCTCTAATCCTTCATCCTTAATTCTCTAACCCACTCAATTCTTAACCAAATCATTTGATTCCGGGCTCTAATCTTATTATTTTTGCGAGAGGAATTCACGTGTGGTGTCGGTTTCCATTAGTTCTATCTCGATATTTCTCTGGATTCATGTTGAGTGTGAAGAACCCTAAGAACCAAATTTGGGGATTTTCAATTTTAAGTGTTGTTTCTTGTAATTGAAGGTTAGTACATCTTCTTTCATCACTAAAAAGGTTTGTATTTCACTTTTAATTGAAGCTTAGTGCAACTTTTTTTATTGCTAAAATATTAATTTCTGAATAAGAACCCTAGAGATGTCATAATTATGTTAGGGTTTGAGTTTTGGTGACAAAAGTTTGCTAACAGATTCGTTTTTGTTTATTTATTGTTATGTAAGTTGATGTTAAACGACTATTATTGAATAATTGTTGATTCTATGATATATTACTATGAGTTTAGTTTCCAGAAAGGTAAACTTCGTAAGTTTTGGACGAGTTTTGAATAGTTTTTATGATTTTACAAAACCACTGCCCAAAGCTGATTCGGGGAGTTATATTCTAGTATGTCTTTCCGACACCATAACTCCCTAATGAAAAAACCATAATGGGTTGGTTATAGTTCTGGAACTTAGTATTAAGATTTATAAAGACAACCCAATTGGTGTTGCACAATTTGGATTAATGAGTTGATAGAACCATTAAACAAGTGTTTGTTGTGCAATTTGCTGAACTATTGGTACATATCTGTAATAGTTGAATTATTATGAGTTTTGTACGAATGAGAAAAATATAATAAAAATATTATGAGAAACCTAACGCATATATTTTATTGTGGTAAATTTTGTAGAATTATACCTAATTTTTTCGTAGTGAATAAAATCAGTTTGTACATGATATAATATGTCTCGTGAACTAAGTGATCATAAGTTAAGTTGTATGATGAATGTTTGATTGATTTGCCATGATACGATGTGTGAATACATGTTAGGACTTTTTAGTACAGTGGACATTGATTAATATCACCAACGAGTCTTCGATTAAAGTTTGTGTTTGTGTATACATTATGTCTAATGTGATTCTGCGTGATAGTCGTCGTGCTATGCATGGACGTACCACGGTACCTAGGAAGGGTGAAAACAATCTTCGTGGGGTATCACTTGCTGGATCACATGAGAATGGTGATGGTAGTGGCGATGTCGATGGTCTATGTTGGGTAGAATATTTGACAAGAAAAGACTTTTGGGGGATTGGAATCTTCTCAACACTCTCTAAATATGACTAAGTATGGATACCGAGCACACTTGGACCTTCCATCAAGGTTTTACCTGTCCTAGCAAGGTATTTTTCACTCCGAGCAAAGTTATCTTCTTGAAGTCTTCTTATGTGTCAATCCGAGCAAGATTCACTTTGTTTAGCAAAGGTGTTCTTGAAGTCGAGCATGGTTTGCTTACCAGCAAACTCTTGACTGAACCAAGCTAATGAAGCCAAGTACTTTGGAATATCTAGTCCGAGCATGCATGAATAAAGTTGATCAAGAATTATTCTAAGGACTTTCTCTAGCAAGGTTCAACTCCTAGGAAGCTACAGTGCTACCAGTACAAGTAAAACAGTGTTACCAACACACTTTGGTTTGCTTAATAAGTTATCTTTAACAAAGAGTTGAAGGGATTCATGAAGAACATTTTTCTCATAGGACCATATCGAGCACAATTTACTATGGTCAAGAAGATTGAAGTCTATTAGGTGAATTTTTTCTAAGGAAAATATTCTTAGTAAAGTCTACCTGGAGAACTGTTCCGCAGCACACTTTGGTTACCAGGTCTGCTCGAAGAAGACAAAAGCTGTAAAGCTTACTCGAAGACCTGCTTTATACTTAGAATCTTTTTTAATATGTTTTTCTGGTTATGTATCAATCATTAGGGTTTCCAGAAGGAATGCCAGCTGTAAGGAGGTAGGCCTATAAATAGAATATATTAGGGCACGCCTCCTAACACCCTTTCACATACTTTTAAGACCACCAGAAATATTCCTAAAAAGAGATTGTGACGACTGTCCTAAGAATCTTACGGATAAAACATTCCTTTTAGAAACCCTGATTGATTTACATTTGTATGAATCTTTCTATAAATGGAAATCTTTTAAGTTAATGTTTGTGTGTGTTACCTTAGCATTTATTGTGCAACATTTAGTGTGTTAGTGATTCCGCCGTTAACATACAATTGTTCTTACCTTATATAGTACGTCATTAACCTTCTTGTCAACACTTTAATAGTGTGGGTTACGACATATATGTGATTGATATATCCTATAAAGAGGGAATGACAAGTGGTATCAGAGTTGTTTGCTGCTATTAAGGTCAAGAAATGTTGCTAATCTGAAGAAGAAGAATGACGTAAGCAAGACTCTGTTTCATTGAAATATGTAACATCCTACTTTTGATTATAATAAATAAATGAAATTTCGTTAATTCAACAAAGTGTCGTGTGTCCGTTTAGATAAATAAACTATAAGATGATGGGCTTGGACTTTAAAGAAGGAATAAGAGATGGAATGGACCTTAGGTCCATGGGCTTAAGGGAGTATAATTACCCCTTAAACCCTAAACCTTTCCATTTTTTTCCATCTCTACACCATAGCCTACACCATCAAAAAACACACACAAACACCATCTTATATTCTGAGCCGAGATCCAAAGGTGAAAACCCGAGCTTGTTGGTGCTAGAACGTGTAATGATCCAAACCTACATCAAGACAAGCTCGAGTTCGTGAAACAACTCATTTAAGGTACGTTTATAATGGAAACTTGTTCGTTTAGGTTCGGATTCGTTTGAGAAATCTTCGATCTGTTTGAGTTTGGTAAAGACAAACGAAACACAATGATTCCTGTTAAAATTCGTTAGCATATAAGGGGTGAATTGTTAGTATGAAGGAGTCATAATATATACGAATCAAATACACCCTTTAAACGTGAATGTTTGGCTGATTGGACGGTTAGGGTTTGTTAGTGCTGTGATTCCGAGTTCATTTATACCTAAATTGTGTTGTTTCGTTAAGAATTGAAGGTTTAATTGCAAATCTGGTGAATGTTGACTATTTCGTGTTCTTGGCAATTTTGACTTTGACCCTGAGTAAAGGTTTGGATAAGAACTTGTTAGTGCACGGTTTTGCTTCTTGAGTCTTTGTATTTATCGTTAACGTATTTGTCATTTTTGTTTAATGTAATAAACAATTATTTATCTAGTTAGTTAGCTAATGTAACGTCTAGTTCGCTAAGGTTGTTTAGCGAACAAAGACTTAAGTTAAGTTCCCCTAATTCGTTAAGGATGTTTAACGAATCAGGGGGTGATTCGTTAAGATATTTACTTTGTAATGTATGTAACGAAGCGGACTCTAGTTCGTTAGGGGATGTTAACGAACTAGGTCCGTCTTCTATTTATACGTGAACACTATTAACGAGTTATTTAAGTTTTGAGAGTAATTAATGAAGTTCTGTTCAAATCGCTCTCGATGTTCATCTTAATATTATTCACATATACAACTACTAACACTGATAATATATACACATATAACATATAATCAAACGTAATTATGAGCTAGATCCGAGTTAAGGATTAATCAAATACACACAGATCCGAGAGCTGTTATAGTTATAGTGATTGATTCAGGGTTCCAACAAATGGTATCAGAGCTTTCGGGGCTCAATTACACTTGATTTGGTGGTTTATTTAGAGTATTGGACTGTTAATTAGTATTAGGTATTAATAGTGTTCTTTTTGAGTAAATTTTGGATCAACTTGATGTAAATTGATTGAATTATGGAAGGTTTGGACTGGATTTGAGTTGGTTAAGGTATAGGAAAGGTTTGGAGGATTGGAATTGAAGTTTGGTTTGGTTTTGGTTTGATTCGGTATTGATTCTGGTTTGTGGTCGAAACAGAGGTTTGGTTTTGGTACAATTGTGTTCGAGAAAGGGGTTAATCGGTTACGAGTATTGGTGTTTCGGATTCGCGTTTGGTTTGCGAGTCGTTTGGTAGGTTATTTGTGCAATTTGGTCAAGTTTTGAGTGCATACAGATTTGAGTTTCTGGGTTTCATGTTCTTCATTTCCAGAAAATCTGGAAATAATTTTCGAAGATTTGAAGATTTGAAGATGACTATGATTCGTTATCATCTTTTCGGTGATTCGTCATCTTGGTCACATTAATTCGTTAATTAATTTAGTCAATTCGTTATAAAATTCAATTAATTCGCCAATCAGTTCGCTAACTCATCTTATTCGTGTTAACAGATTCGTGTGACACGTATCTACCTTGAGATTTGTGTCATAACAACCTTTGCCACGTGGCATTTGGTGTCAGAGTTTGTTACAAACCGTTGTAACAACCTGATTCGCTCTTAGTTGATTCATTATCAACTGTAGCTGGTTCGCTATCTAATTCGCTAATTCTTTCTTAGCGATTCGTAACTGAAAATCTTCTAATTTGTTAAGGTTACATTTAGCAATTCGCTAGTCAATTCGTTAGTCAATTTGTTAGTTTGACTTATTGTTGATTCTGATTCATTGACTATCTAATTCGTTGGATTGATTCGTTAAAATTAATCTTGATTCGTTAAGATTTGATTCGTTAATTTACTGTTCACAGTTCTCTACAATTGTTCACAGTTCGCTACAACCATTCACAGTTCATTAAATTTTTGATATTTGACAAAAATGGCTGGTATGCATGCACTAGCCTCACAAAATATGTTAATGCAACAAATGTTGCAACTTGATACCGAGATAGGTTCACATTAGAAATGTCCAAGATTGATGAAGTTTAGTGACTTTGCCAAGTGGGAACCTCGGTTTCATGCTCATCTAGGATCAGTTCATCCTGACTGCTCATATTGTTTAGATGAAGTTTATACCGTTCCTATGATTGGGGATGAGACTATAGGTTTCAGACCTAAATCTATTTCTCAATACTCACAGGAAGAGAATATGGCACTAGAGATAGAGACAAAAGCATACTCTACTCTAACCATGGCTTTACCTGAAAATATCTTTCACCAGGTGGGTAGTATAAAAATCTGTGCCTCTTTGTTTCAACATATCCGAATGAGAAGTATGGGAAACACAGCTGAAAGCAAAAAGGTGATGATTAAGTTTCAATTCAGAAACTTTAATTTACTCAAAGGTGAGACGGTTGAAGAAATGACAACGAGATTCAACCACTTGATTGCAGAAATGGATAAAATGAAGTTGGAAATTTCTGAGATTGACAAGATTGATACTATTGAGAGTTCACTACCAAGTTCGTACTCTACTTTTCTAATGGTATTAAAAGAAAATAGTTATTTCAATGAAGACTTGACTGCAAGTGAGTTCTTACAAAATATTGAAGCTCGTGAGTATGACCTCAAGTGTCAAAAGTCATCCAAGGAAAGTCAAGATCCTGCTTTCTAGGGTGGTAGCATGCCTCTAAGTTCTACCATTTCACCGATTACTGCATTTCTGACTCAGAATGCAAGATAAAATGAAACAACCATCTATAGTGATCCTAGAGCATGTTTTTATACTACTGGTAACCCTGGATCACCAAATGTTTCTGCTGGTTCGAGAAGTTCATCCACTGCAAGTCAATTTGTTTCACCTCCAAATGTCAACATAAAAGAAGCTGAACAAAATTTTGCTTTTCTATCAGCTTTCATGACGTCTTATGAAAATATGGATAGTAGAAAAATTGCCACTAGTGATCTGACTGATGAAGACTATGATCAGATAGATCCAGATGACATAGAAATCATGTATTTAAAGTGAAACATGGCAATGATTGTTCGTAAGGTGAAAAGATTTATGCAAAGAACTGGAAAAGATCTTCCTGCCCTAAACAAGAAATTGGGTTTTGACAAGTTAAAGGTGAAATGTTATAATTGTCAAGAATTCGGACATTTTGCAAAAGAATGTGACAAACCGAAAAAGGAGTATACTGGTCCTCGTGGTCAAAATCAAAATTCTTTTACACCACAAGGTAATGACGCTGAAAAGAAACCATCAAGTTCTGGATCACAAGCAATGTTAGCTAATGGAGATAGTGGGAATGGTAAATGCAGTAAATGCTGCGTTAGCTGCCACTATTGCTGCTCAACAAGAAAGAAAGAGAAAAGTGAAAGGAGTGGCAACTGGAGAGCCATCAAAGAAGAGACGTGTGTCAGCTGGGGCTGGAGTAATTATTGGTGTGCCACCGCCTCGTCAAACAACGCCTCAACGCTCGGTAGTGCCGCCTACTACTAGCACTCCGATGCTCACATTAACAACGACGATGGTATCTCATGAAAGGCTTGGATTGATTCCACAGATGGCACATGCTGAAATACCATTCCCTTCTGTTACACCTTCCACTATCCCTCCAACCTCGTCCACAAGGCCTCCTCCATGTAGTGATATCTCATTTATGAGAATTACACGGCCTCAAGGACCAATCCAACCAGTTCATCCATCCCTGTACAACTTGCCACCGAACCGTCAGACATATACACTGTTAAATCTACTTCATCTGTATGAAAACCAAATGTCCACTGACCGTCAGAATCAAGAACGCCTTATGGGGAATCAAAGACAGATGATGAGTTATATTTCTTTTTTTCAAAAAGAGACTAAAGCGCTACGTGCGATTGTTGAGTCTCAGGGGGTGAAAATAAAGGAACAAGAGGATCTAATTTTGCAATTGACTTGCAAAGAGGATGCCTTAAAGAAACTCAAGAACAATAATGAAGATCCTGACGAATCTGGTGCAGGAGGTGAGCCTAAACAAACGCACGGCTCATCTTCGGGTGCTGGTACTAGTGAAGGTGGTGATTTGGATAAACAGGTTGTTGTGTATCATGACTTAACTGCTGTAAAGCCGATTGAAAGGATTGAAGCTGATACGGTCATATTTGTGGATTGATCGGGGATGGTTAGAAGGGTGGTGAACAGGAATGAGATCGAGGTTGGTGAGTTCGTTGATAGGTCTCTGACACGAGAGCAGATTTCTATACTGCTATGGTTGAATGATGAACAGGTAACCGTATTAGAGACAGAGCCAGAGATTGAGGTGGTGAATGAGGAAGGTATAACAGATGATCCGTCAATTCAAATGAATATGGATTTTATTTATGAAACCAGGAAGTTGAGGAAGAGGATGTCACTGCTGAGGAGTATCCTGACTTGTTTCAACACACAAACGTTGATCAAGGTGCTCCAGTGTTTGATGAACAGATGGTTAAAGCTGCTGAGAATGATTTGGTAAAGGCATCTAAGGGTAAACAGGCGGCTGATGTAGTACACAAATCACTTGAAGTCATATCCGATGCTGATATTGCTAAATGGTTCAGCTATAAAGCGGCGGGTAAGATTATCAAGGGGTATCAGTATGTTGATCAAGAACGAAAAGAAGTAGCTGCAGCTTGGATTAAAGCAAATCAAGTGAATTATTTCAAGACTGTTTCCAAGGTACGGTGATATCGTCTCTTGGCTATATGATTCTGAGCTTAAAGTATGTATAGTTAAATGGGAGAAGGGAATTCAGTACTATGAAACGATAATGGACGTTCTTACATTACCGCGTTGGGATGTACGTACCCTCGTGTGTCGTCCATATATCAATCGTGGTGGCTACCGGACAGCTGAGTGGTTTCATCAACACTTACTGTTCGAAGTCAATCATGGCTTCATGTTCTTCAAGCCCCAGGTCCCGAGACGTAAACATATTGACGAGATTGATCAAAGGACTGGCTGGAGGAAACTTGTTCTTAAGGTAAAGCCGCCGAAGACGATGAAACGGGTGCCGGTGAAGACGATGCACCAACACATGCATCTTACGTTTAACCGCTGGTATTACGATAATCGTACTGGAGAGGCCGTCAATGTGCTTGGTAAAGGACTTAAGACTGAGCTTATCAAGACAATCGACCCGTTGTGGTTGGTTAATTTATCTGAGACCGACAATGACGTGCTGAACAAGAATAAGATTCTGTTTGAGCGTGATGAAGACTATGACTTGGCTATGCAATTCCAACGCGTTGTTCATGTTTGTCATGAAAATGGAATTCATAGTTGCAGAGACTGGCAGTCCAAGCGTTTCAAGTGAAGACCAAAAACAAAGAGCTCAAGACGAGGGGGTGTCTGTTAGTGCACGGTTATGCGTATTGAGTCTTTGTATTTATCGTTAACGTATTTTTCGTTTTTGTTTAATGTAATAAACAATTATTTATCTAGTTAGTTCTCTAATGTAACGTCTAGTTCGCTAAAGTTAAGTTCCCCTGATTCGTTAAGGATGTTTAACGAATCAGGGGGTGATTCGTTAAGATATTTACTTTGTAATGTATGTAACGAAGCAGACTCTAGTTTGTTAGGGGATGTTAACGAACTAGGTCCGTCTTCTATTTATACGTGAACAATGTTCACAAGTTATTTATGTTTTGAGAGTAATTAACGAAGTTCTATTCAAATCGCTCTCGATCTTCATCTTAATATTATTCACATATACAACTACTAATACTGATAATCTATACTCATATAACATATAATCAAACGTAATTATGAGCTAGATCCGAGTTAAGGATTAATAAAATACACACAGATCCGAGATCTGTTATAGTTATAGTGATTGATTCAGCGTTCCAACAGAACTGGTGGTAATTCATTATGACATTCGTTACGCAGTCATAACGAATGGGACTCATTCGTGTGACTCTATAACGAATGAGCCCTTAATTCATTATCAATCCATTCGCTAAATAAGATAGTGAATCTGGTGATTTGTTATATGCTCATTCGCTATGCTACGATAACGAATCAGATGATGCTCATATAACGAATCAGAATGACGAATCTAGTCATGTTCAGATAACGAATCAGAATGACGAACTAGATGATGTCAAGATGACGAACTAGGATAACGAACCAGACCATGTTAAGATAACTAACCATAATAACGAATCAGCTAGCGAAAGATAACGAATCAGGCTTAATTCGTTATACCAAAGGAGTTAGTGAATTAGACAATAATTTAAAATCCTAATGAAAAATGTGTTAAGATAGTTTAGACAGCTTAACCCCATCCAGGGCCTTAAAAGTTGGTATCAGAGCAAAGTTCGAGAGATTTAAGCGTCCTATATGCTTAGACTCGAACAGAGAATGGGATTAAAGTAAGAAAAGAAAGAAGATGCCAGTTCAAAGATGCCATGTGTCACTCAAGGAAGCTCAGTAATGGTAACGTGCATGGTTATATAATATATGTCAATGATAGCTTAATTGCTAAAGAAAGGATACGCGAATGTTAGGGATAGGATTAATTGATTGTTTTGACTGATTGACTGTTTGAAAGTAGAACCAGCACAAATAGACTCATAAGGGGAAGTGTATAGGACACATAAAGTAACGTGATCAGCTAATCACAGCTGGCCACTGTTATTACCTGTTAGCCTTACTATCATTGTACTAATAGTTCCTTGAGTGACGACGGTTGTGCTTACCCTTATAGAATACGATGGCTGGATCTAGGGAAGTTGTTGGAGCAGGAGGCCGCACTAAACGTCATGGCAGGCCTCGTCGTGTCCGACAACCTTTAGTAGAAACAGCTTCCAACACAGGAGATGAAGGAAGAGCAGTTGGGCAAAACCCACATATCAACGAAGGGTTTCAACTTGACCCTGCAATTCAAGCAGCTATTATTCAAGCTGTAGCCACTGCTGTGATGAAATTGAATCCTGAAGGGACTGCTGGAGGCCGTGAAAGAACCGTTGAAAGAACGGGAGGAGATGATAAGAAAGATGATGAATGGGAGAGGGAGGCCTCGAGTGTGGTTAAGTCATTGAATGTTGACGACATGAAGAGGGGCCGAGGCGGGTGTAATTACAAATCCTTCAAGGGTTGTGACCCGCCAAATCTGACTGGTTTAGAAGATGCAATCGCTACTCTACAATTGATAACCACTATGGACAAGGTTTTCTGTATTAGCAAGTGCCGTCCCGACCAAGATTTCAGTTCAGCCACCCAATCGTTTGGTGATAAGGCAATGTATTTTTGAGGGCTGATATTTTCTCTGCTGAGGATATATTATACTTGAAGATATGTCTGGATCATTTATCCTTCCGAAGAGCTTCAGAACCACGTCAAATATCAAGGATCCTCAGAGGTTAATATATTTAACAATTGTTTCATGTGTGTAGGTTATTGTTCAACAGAAGGAACGGCTATGTGACTTGGTCCACCTTAATTTTTGCTATTGGAAGCTACCAGCACGTGGTCAATGAACGTTGGAAGACTAGTTGAATAGTGGCCGATAGATAGGACTTATTGTTGTATTTATTTTCTTTATAAACATCGAGATATAACCGATCATATTCATCACTGATATACTCACACACTTAGAATAGAACTCTGTTTTCTCTCTACACACGTTAGCGATTATTGTAACATCGATCTAATCCCAACAACCATTGTAACCCTTTTTTGATATTAATAAATTGGTGATCGACGAGTTGTCTCACCGGGGTTTTTTATATTTTGATCTGAATAAGATCAAAGTGTTTTTCCTCGTATCAAATCTCGGTGTTCATTCCATTTTCGTTATTATATTCACAGTTAATAGCATAGCACTATACATCACTTTACGGATTTGGATACATTATCCTTAGCTGATCTTTATCCAAAACAATTTGGTGCCCACCGTGAGGCAATTGGTGCTATAATCCAGATTATTTCCTATCAATTTTCAACCTTTCATACCCATATCACTATCTATGGCCTCTCAATCAACCTCTGCGTCATCAACTATGCCATCTTCGGTTCCTCTCTCATCAAGGGGTTTGTCACCGATGCCTCTTTCTTCCAAAGCTCAAAAACCGCTGCTGCTGCGCCGGTTGTTAGTATTAACAATGATGTTTCATCTATGTTTTCGCAGGTTAAAGCATATATAGAGCAACAGAACAAGACCAACCAGAGGATCCTTTGTGAGATTGAAGATCTCAAGAAGACTAACAGGCCAACAGAGGATCACACTCCTCTGATGCCCAAGATGCTGGATTTCACCAGTCCAGGATCCATGGCTCAGTTTTTACAAGGATCATCTATCCTTCAGCATGGTCCATGGGTCCACAGACTCAAGGATCCTCGCTTTTTCAACCAGGATCATTTATCCTGCAACAGGGGTCCATGGGTCCACTGACTCAAGGATCCTCGCTGTTTCAGCCAGGGTCATCTACTCCTCAACAGAGGTCTACGGGTCAACAGACTCAAGGATCCTCATACTTCCAACAAGGATCATCCATCCTTCAACCAGGATCCTCTAGGATATATAAACCAGGATCCTATAATTCCCAACCTCAAGGACCCTGCTTTCAGAATCAAGGATCCTCAGGGTTTCAACATCAACGATCCTCCGAGGTTCATGAAGGATATTTCATTCCTATGCAAACCATCGCGCCGAGTGGTCCAACTCCTGTGGCGGACTCTTCTTATCTCGTCCACTCATCCGGAATGCCGACCTTCACTCAGCAAAGAGGTAATTTGTATGATCCTTCATCCTTAGATGCTAACCGTGGTTCCACGCAGGATGCAAGTATCAACCAAGCCATGGCGAAGGAAATACAAAAACTCAAGGATAAAATATCCAGTGTTCCCGGGGTGATACGTCCAATCCCCGAAATACCGGAGGGAAGCCAAAAATTGTCTAGATTTGCTACACCTATCTGCTTTGCTGAAATCCCGAAGAGATTCCAAACCCCCAACATGATGACTTACGATGGGACCACTAATCCTGAGGAATATGTGGCATAAAACAGAGAAAGGATGGAAATCAATCCTATTCCCGAGAGACTTAAGGAAGCCTGTCTATGCAAAGGCTTCGGATCCACACTAACAGGATCAACATTAAAATGGCTTCTAAGTCTTCCTCCCTTTTCAATTACTTCTTTTTCACATTTAGTTAACTTGTTCAACAGTCAATTTTCCTGTAGCAGGAAATTTGAGAAGTTAACTAATGATTTATACCGAGTTACCAACCAAGTGATTAATCCCTTAAGGATTTTGTTATGAGGTTTTCAGAGGGGCTCCCCTTTTTATGATGATCTTGTGATGACTCCTTTCAGGTCCCTATATGAAGTAAGGAACAGAGCTTAAGATTTATACGGCTGGAAGATGACAAAAGCGTCCATGAATGTTACACCACGACTAGGTAGTTTCGGAAGAGTAAAACGGGAATGTAACAGATAATACTGGTATCAACAACATTGTTTATAAAGAAATTCACAAACTAATTTACATCATATTACATGGGTTGGTACTATGTTTACAAACTAGATGAGAATCACATAACCGGTTTACGAGCTTCTTATTCATTATTATATATCTGCGTCTATTCACAGCTATTCAACTTCATTCCTAACACCAAGAACGTAAGCAAATCATTCCACCTTTGCTATACCTAAAAAGCATGTTAAAATGGGTCAACTACGTCTAGTTGGTGAGTTTCAAGTTTCACGAGTATCAACGAAATCAGTATACGAGTTCGTAAAGTTTACAGTGTGTATGTATACATGTATGTGTATGATGTATTATACTAAGCCACAAGTGAAACCGAAACGAGCTAAAACACATGGCCACCCCTGCCCATGCACTCCCGTTGGCATTTAACAGCCACTTTGCCCCAAATATGCACTATGTCTTACACCACATAGCAGTATGTAACAAGTTTAAATGACAATGTGCAACTGGGTTAACATGTTCCGGCATACCCCACCGGCTCTGTCAGTTGGGTTTGTCAAACCGATAGTACTATCCACACGTCACCGGCATGAAGTTAATCACTTGTGTTTGTGGGGATATGTCAAGTGTTAGTACTTAGATAATTCACATCATCACACGTTTTCAAGTATATAAGTATATGTAAACATGCTTTCCACCCCAAAAGTTCATTAAACAGTTTAGAAAGTGGGGTCGTGAAACTCACCTTATTGTAGTTCGAGCAGGTAATATACGTCAATAAGTGTTATGCCTTGATTATAGCTTGTATCCTATAATAGGTATCGTACTGTTAATACTAGTACAGTGTTTAAACCAAATCGGGCTGTATAACTAGTTTGGTTATAGCTGTTAGGCCCAAAACATGACCATAGTCTTAGATTGTGACGTTGTATACTGTGAATTACTTAAAATCAGATTTAGCTCAGTTTCACCGTTTTCCGAGCCTAGCTAAGTTGATCGTTTACGAGTTTCGAGAATAGGTAAGATCATAAAACTTAAGTAAACACATTGATTGATAAAATGATTTAATTTATAAAAGAATTCTATGGTTTCGGTATCTGGATTGATCGTAGGGTTCGTTTCCGTTTTCACACCGGTTTGATTATACAAGACGCGTACAATCCACCCGAATTGTCCGGAATTCTCGTAAAAAGTTCGTTTTTATCAATTTCATCTAAAAATACAATATTTTACCACTTTTTATATTTTGACGTACCAGTCAGGCCGTTAAATATCAAACTGCCAGTTTCGTTAAAACAATAATAATTTAAATCTTTGATTAATCATAACTAAATATGTACTTATATATAAATTATGTAAATTTTTGTAAAAATACATTAAAATATGGAGAATTTAATAAAAATATTTTCAGAAATTTTATGATTAATTATTTATTTAGAAAAATTCATTTAATAGGTTATAATCGTGTAATAAATGGCCCGTTTATATCAAACGACCTCCGAAAAATCCGATAATTTTTAAAAATGGCCTCAATGTTATTAAATATTCCCTAAAAAATCTCTAGAATCTAACTCTTTTGACAAAATGCCTTTTTCTGCGTTTTTCGGCTGTTAAAATTTGGTTAAATCATAATTGCACAAACCATACTTAGGCATTTCCAATGATCCCCAAACTTTACCAGCAATCTTACCATCACATATTAATCAGCAAAACCAAATTTCATAATTTTTCAATATGTTTAGCTATTTTTCCCAAATAAACGCTCATAACCGGAAATAAATTCACCAAATATTCTCCGTTTATAGAAAAATTACCAAATTTGAACAGGGACTCATTTATATGATCCCTAATGTCCCTGCAAAGTTTCACAAGCAAAAATCAAGCACGTCACAACTTAATACTAAACAGCCCTTAAACGAGTGTTTGGGTTTACCTTGTCGGTTTTCGATGAGTTTTGCTAGCTTAAACGACTTTCCGGGTCTCGGGTTGTAAACTCAGGGTATCTACATATCATATAACATCAAACCAAGCATAAAACATTCATGTAACAGCCTTGATAATTAGGGTTTCGGTTTTGGGTTCAAACCGAACTTTCAAACCGTAAAAACGCTGTATTCATGTTCTAATCCGCGTAAAAACGTTTTATTCATGTTCTAATCCGCGGTTTTGATCAAAAAAGTATATGTTCCTGGTTTGTAAACATGTTTAACATCAAAACATGATTTTACTTGATTTTTATGCTTTTTGGATGGTTAAACATGTTTAAAACTAATCAAGGATTAATTTTTCATGGTTAAACTATGTTAATCATGGTTAAAATCAATGTAAAAATCAATATTTACCTTAGGGTTTGGGCTGGAGGATGAAGAAGAACAGCAAGGGTAAGTATTTTCTGGAAAAGTTGGTCCAAAATATCTCTAGATTTTTTTTATATAGAAATTACTAGAAGGGGGTGGGCTACCCCCTTTGCGGCCGCCAATGTATAAGGCCCATTGGGCCTTCATTTTGGCCCAATGGTGCCTCGGTATTCGTGCCATACGTAAACTTCGGTCCAAAATTTAATTCAGGTTTGGTTTTTGGCAAGAAAACTAGTTCGAGTGCGAAAACCAGCGCGAAAACGAGTGTTTTTCAGCTTCTTTTTGTAAAATAAGAAAAACGTACTGACTCGTTGTAAAATTCCAAAATATTTTCACGGATTGCTTAGAACATGTCATATAAGTGTTGTGTAAATCGTTTTCGGCTTAACGGATGCTACAATGCTCGTTTTGATATTAACGATTGCGTTTAAACTTATAGCGTATCGATAAACGAAACCTTTTTCGTTTAAAGAGTTTTAAACGTACTGGGGCCTAAATATCAATATTAGCCTCTATAATATATCTATAACTCGTATATGACCCCTCAGTATGTATACGGGTCATAATTAGTATCGGTGGTTACTCGTTTAAGCACTACGAATTAACCGATTTATCGTTTACTTGCTACATAGTGAATATAATATACCTCGTTTTGTCACGAATGTCACATTCTCCCCCTGTTAAGAAATTTCGTCCTCGAAATTTAATGTGTCATCGGTTTTCTTTTTTTAGGGAACAAGTGTGGGTATTTCTTTCGGAATTCGTCCTTTCGTTCCCAAGTATATTCGGGTCCTTGTTTTGAATTCCACCGAACTTTTACCAATGAAATTTTGTTGTGTCGTAACTCTTTGGTTTTTCCGTCCACAATTTCTACCGGTTCCTCTAAGAAGTTGAGCTTTTCATTGATCTGAACATCTTCCAGTGCTACTATTGTTGTTTCATCAGTCAAACACTTTTTCAGATTCGATACATGAAACACGTCGTGAATAGTGCTCAGTTCTAAGGGTAGTTTTAATCGGTAAGCTACAGGACCAATTTTTGCAATAATCTCGAAAGGTCCGATGTATCTCGGGGCTAGTTTACCAGTCTTACCAAATCTTATAACACATTTCCACGGCGACACATTTAAAAACACCTTATCACCTATTTCAAAAGATAACGGTTTTCTGCGAACATCGGCATAACCCTTTTGTCGGTCGCGGGCAACTTTCAATTTTTGCTTAATCTGGTGAATCTTATCGGTGGTTTCTTGAATTAAATCTGACATTGAAATTTGGGTATCACCCACTTCCGTCCAACATAGTGGTGATCTACATTTTCACCCGTATAGAGCTTCATAAGGTGCAGCTTTTATACTACTGTGGTAGCTATTATTATAGGAAAACTCAATAAGCGAGAGATGTTGATCCCAGTTTCCTTTGAAATCAAGTACACAAGCACGAAGTAGATCTTCTAATGTTTGAATGGTTCGCTCAGATTGGCCGTCGGTTTGGAGATGGTAGGCGATACTCAAATCTATTCGAGTTCCCAAAGATTCTTGTACTGCTTGCCAGAAATGTGAAGTAAAGTGACTGTCTCGATCTGAAATAATCGAAAGAGGTACTCCGTGTCGGGATACAATTTCATCGATGTAAATTTGAGCGAGTTTTTCGGTGGTGTAGTTGTTACGGATAGGAATAAAGTTTGCGGATTTGGTTAATCGGTCAACAAATACCCAGATAGCATTGTGTCCTCGGGAGGTTTTAGGAAGGTGCGTCACAAAGTCCTTGGTAATTTGTTCCCATTTCCATTGTGGGATTTCGGGTTGTTGTAACAATCCCGAAGGTTTTTGATATTCGGCTTTAACTCTTGCACACGTTGCACATTTACTTACATACACGGCTATATCCTTTTTCATGCCAGGCAACCAGTAAAATTCTTTAACATCCTTATACATCTTATTAGTACCTGGATGAATAGAATATTTGGACTTATGTGCTTCATCAAGAATTAACTTTCAGAGTTTATGAAGTGTTGGAATCCAGACCCGGTTTTTGTAATAATATACTTCATCAATTTTCTTCTCAAAATTCCTTTCATTCCCATGTAGTTCTTCTTTTTCTAGCTGATCTGCCTTCAAAGCCTCATCTTGTGCAACACGTACTTGTTCGGTTAGGCTACTTTGAACAATCATTCCGAGTGCTCGTACCCTTAATGGTTTGACTATGTCTTTTCGGCTTAAAGCATCAGCTACTACGTTGGCCTTACCCAGATGGTATTTAATCTCATAATCATAATCATTTAACAGTTCTACCCATCTCCTTGGTCTCATGTTTAGCTCTTTCTGATCAAATATGTGTCGTAGGATTTTGTGATCAGTATAGATAGTACATTTTGTGCCGTACAAGTAGTGTCTCCAGATCTTCAATACAAAAATAACCGCTCCCAATTCCAAATCGTGGGTTGTATAGTTCTTCTCGTGTATCTTTAATTGTCGGGAGGCATATGATATTACTTTATTTCCTTGCATCAGTACGCATCCTAAACCGTTACGAGACGCGTCACAATATACCACCAATTCATCAGTTCCATCTGGAAGGCTTAATATTGGAGCCTCACATAACTTCTGTTTTAGCGTTTGGAAGGCCATTTCTTGTTCTTCTCCCCATTCATACGCTCGATCTTTTTGAGTTAGGAGGGTTAGAGGTTGGGCAATACTTGAAAAGTTTTCAATGAATCTTCTATAATACCCGGCTAGTCCTAAGAATTGGCGAATTTCTCTTGGTGACTTAGGCACTTGCCACTTTTTAATGGCCTCAATTTTACTTGGGTCTACTTGGATTCCTTGATGGTTCACAATGTGCCCCAAAAACTGTACTTCTTGTAGCCAAAATTCATATTTGGACAACTTTGCGTATAACTTCTCTTGCCTCAATAATTCTAAGATTTCCCGCAAATGTTGTTCGTGTTCCTCCTTACTTCTCGAATATATCAAAATGTCATCGATAAACACTATCATGAACTTGTCAAGGTAAGGTTTGCAAACTCGGTTCATGAGGTCCATAAACACTGCAGGTGCATTTGTCAACCCAAACGGCATAACCAAAAATTCATAATGACCATACCAAGTTCGAAATGCTGTTTTTGGAATATCTTCTTCCTGAATTCTTACTTGATGATAACCCGATCTGAGATCAATTTTCGAAAAATACTTCGCACCCTGGAGCTGATCAAACAAGTCATCAATTCGGGGTAAGGAGTATCCATTCTTTATAGTTACTTTATTCAATTCCCGGTAATCAATACACATTCGAAAACTTCCGTCTTTCTTTTTCACAAATAACACTGGTGCTCCCCACGGCGAGTAACTAGGTCGGATAAATCCCCTGTCCAATAATTCTTGTAACTGGTTGGATGGTTCTTGCATTTCAGAAGGTGCAAGTCGATAAGGTGCCTTAGCAATGGGTGCTGCTCCCGGTATCAAGTCAATACGGAATTCAACTTGTCGGGACGGTGGTAAACCAGGCAACTCGTCGGGAAATACATCTGAATACTCGTGTACCACTGGGATGTCTTCTATTCGCTTTTCATCGGGTTCTTTGACTGTTACGCTCGCCAAGTATAATGTACAACCTTGGCGCAAATACTTTAAAGCCTAAAGTTGGGATACGAAAGGCAACATAGTACCAGATTTCTCACCTTGAACTGTCATAGCCTCATCATTCGGAAGAGGTATCCTAACAGTCTTATACTTACAGACAATTTCAGCTTTATACTTAGATTGCCAGTCTATGCCGATTATAACATCGAAACTTCCCAATTCCACTGGAAGTAAATCAATAAGGAACGGGTGGTCGTTTAGGATAAGAGAACAGTTTCGGACTATTCGGTTAACAAGTATAGACTTACCGTTAGCGAGTTCTATAGTATATGGTTTTGTTAGTTACCTAACAGGCATATTTTCTAAAGGTAAGAAGTTAACAGATACGAAACTTCTATCGGCGCCCGTATCAAACAAGACTAGAGCATACTGACCCGAAACTAAGAATGTACCTGACACCACATTCAGGTCATGACGCGCTTCCCCCGATCCTGTTACGAACGTGCGTCCCCTAGCTGCATTTGAGGCTGATGCTTGTGCTTGGTTTTGCCTTCTCGCTGCACCCTGGTTCAGATTGGGGCAGTATCTCCGAAAATGTTCTGTACTTCCACATTCATAGCCGGCACGGAGGTTCGTGATAGGTGGGGTTTGTCGATTGAGTTGTGGTCGGGTTGGTTGAGGTCGAGATAGCGGGGTTGGTTGTTGTGGTCGGTTTACATTGTTGGCGGGGGTTCTACAACTAGGGGCATAATGTCCAGTTTTCCCACACTTGTAACAAACTACCAGTTTACAATCGCCCATATGGTGAAGATTACATTTTCCACATTTCAGTAGTGTCCCTTTATAAGCGTCTTGTTTCACGTTCGAACTTGTCATGGCATAATTTCGAGTATTCGGACGGGCTCGTTTATTTTGAGGGTTCTCTTGCATCCTTGTCCCATAGTCAGATCGTTTCAAACTCGATGTGTCCCCCGGCATTCTTATCACACCACATCTCATAAGATCAAAAGTAACAACACCCGCTTGAGATACAACACTTTCCAATGTCGGGTGAGCTACTGAATTAACTATACTCCTCACGGCAGGAGTCAATCCCTAGATGTAGCATTCAATACGTTTAGCTTCCGGGGTAACTAACCACGATACTAAGCGAGAGAGTTCATTAAAATGGTTCGTGTAACCCACGTGGTCAGCAACATTCATTTCCAAATTCCACAATTCATGTTCCAGTCTTTGAATCTCACTTTTCGGTCAAAAATGCTCTAGCATAAGGGTTTTAAGTTCGGTCCATGACATACGGTTTATAGCATCTTGTCCCCTTATTTGGACCACTGTGTTCCACCACATCAAAGCATGATCCAGAAACATACTCGTAGCGAATTTGAATATATGGTCTGGTGGACATTCACTAATATTAATTACGGACTCGGTAGTTTCAATCCATTTGACCAATCCATTCGGTCCCTCAATACCTTTGAATTTAGTTGGTTTACACGATGTGAACTGTTTATAAGCGTAATCCTGACGTGGGGGTTCGGGATTATTACAATCATTACCCGTATTTGGTTGAGCGTTATTATTAATAGTTGGGGTTCATAACCGGTACGGGGTTTGGATTCGTGACATTATTTGTGTTCAAAACGGTTTCAGGGTTCCCAACAACATTAACAGTCGGGCGAGTATTATTAGTGTTTATAACATTATCAGTATTCACCAGGGTAGTAACACCCGGGGCTACATTAGTGTCCGGCGGAGGCATATTAGCAGTGGCCGTGGTGGTGCTCGTAGGTTAATTAACAGTATTGTTAGCACGTATGCCTGCAGTGACTTGTGCTACAATTGTTGGTATCACTGCTTGTAGTTGACGAGCAATCATTGCGGCCACTTCCGCCTCAGACAAAGGGTTTGCTTTCTTCGAGGCCATTCTATAAAATAATCAATTATATAATAATTAATATCGTTTCACTATAACCAGCACAACTTTACGATATTACAATTTCACAACACACAACTATGCCAAAGAAAACACATTTGTATTAATTATAATCATTACTGTACATATGCATCCAAAATTAGCGCATAGGCTTAACCTGGTATAGGCCAGCGCTTATATATGCGTATCAAAATTTGTCACTAAGTGACATATAGACTTAACCCGATAAGGGCCAGTGCTTGAAATAGTACTAAACCACAAACAACTCCCAAGTCAGCCCAACACGCTGTAACAAAATGCTGCTTGGGATATCAAAAGACTATATACATAAGGCTATACAACTATGTCCTATCCATTCTTTGTAACATGAAGCCACAACCAAACAACAGCAGCCACTAGGGCTGCATTAACCGTTAAACATGCTCCTAGCAGTATCATTGCCCGATCCTGACGCCCGTGGCTGTGAGCACTATATCTTTGCACATTTCTGATTTCTTGCTGCATGTACCACATTTGATCTTGCATATCATGTCTATGCTGGTTAAGATTATTTATCAAATGTGATTGTTCTAGAGTCTAATCAGTCACTAAACCCAACCATGCTGAATCAAACATAAGAGGTGGCTCTGGTACCGTGGCGGGTAAATCCCAAGTAGGAATAGGTATCTCAGTGACCTGGACATGTGATATTTCTCCCTTATGGTACGTAGATCGAGGTGGGGGAGAGATGTGCTCAGGTGGCAGTACTGAAATACGAGCGGTCTGACGGTTTCTAATAGTGGGTGGGGGTACTGGTGTATGCTGTACGGGTGGAGTAGGGGATCTGGGTGCCCTAATCGGTGAATGATAAGCACTAGTAGCTCCCCGTCCCACAACATTCCTAGGGGATTCCCTAGGGGGATAGGTGTCACAACGGTAACACGATAAGTCGGGTTGATTTGAGGGTGCCTCGTTGGGAATTACCGCATCTGAACCTTCTTCCATTTCCTCTGATTCCTCCCCAGTTTCCTCTTCTGCATCCTCCTCCTCCTCAGACAATATTGGTAGGGTATTAGATAAACGATCAGTAGATCTTGACATATTCCTGCACAATGGTTAGTAATAAGAATAATATCTTTCTATATTAATCATAGTAAAATACATGCATGTATTTATACACATAAGCACAAATATTCATTTATATACATATATATATATATATTTATTATTATTATTATTATTATTATTATTATTATTATTATATTTTATGCACATATGTTGTTGTTTTTACTTATTGGGTTGTTCATCGACTTCTTCTCGGATTCCTTCATACAAACAAGTCTGTTATTACGTTCCGGACCATAATAACCCACTTGTCCATTCGCGTTCATCACGAGAATCATCAGTGTATATTATTTAATATTATTTTATTCCCAGAGTTAATCGAGCCTACGGTTATCTTAGGGTATCCTAAGGGACAACCTAATTCTTTATAAGTTTAAATGACAATGTGCAACTGGGTTAACATGTTCCGGCATACCCCACCGGCTCTGTCAGTTGGGTTTGTCAAACCGATAGTACTATCCACACATCACCAGCACGAAGTTAATCACTTGTGTTTGTGGGGATTTGTCAAGTGTTAGTACTTAGATAATTCACATCATCACATGTTTTCAAGTATATAAGTATATGTAAACATGCTTTCCACCCCAAAAGTTCATCAAACAGTTTAGAAAGTGGGGTCGTGAAACTCACCTTATTGTACTTCGAGCAGGTAATATACGTCAATAAGTGTTATGCCTCGATTATAACTTGTATCCTATAATCGGTATCGTACTGTTAATACTAGTACAATGTTTAAACCAAATCGGGTTGTATAACTAGTTTGGTTATAGCTGTTAGGCCCAAAACATGACCATAGTCTTAGATTGTGACGTTGTATAATGTGAAATACTTAAAATTAGATTTGGCTCAGTAAACATATTCGTTAAAACAATAATAATTTAAATCTTTGATTAATCATAACTAAATATGTACTTATATATAAATTATCTAAATTTTAGTAAAAATACATTAAAATATGGAGAATTTTAAAAAAATATTTTCAGAAATTTTATTATTAATTATTTATTTATAAAAATTCGTTTAATAGGTTATAATCGTGTAATAAATGGCCCGTTTATATCAAAAGACCTCCGAAAAATCCGATAATTTTTAAAAATGGCCTCAATGTTATTACATAACCCCTGAAAAATCTCCAGAACCTAACTCTTTTGACAAAATGCCTTTTTGTGCGTTTTTCGGCTGTTAAAATTCGGTTAAATCATAATTGCGCAAACCATACTTAGGCATTTCCAATGATCCCCAAACTTTACCAGTGATCTTACCATCACATACTAATCTCCAAAACCAAATTTCATAATTTTTCAATATGTTTAGCTATTTTTCCCAAATAAACGCTCATAACCGGAAATAAATTCATCAAATATTCTCCGTTTATCGAAAAATTACCAAATTTGAACAGGGATTCATTTATATGATCCCTAATGTCCCTGAAAATACTAAACAGCCCTTAAACGAGTGTTACGGGTTTACCTTGTTGGTTTTCGATGAGTTTTGCTAGCTTAAACGACTTTCCGGGTCTCGGGTTGTAAACTCAGTGTATCTACATATCATATAACATCAAACCAAGCATAAATCATCCATGTAACAGCCTTGATAATTAGGGTTACGGTTTTGGGTTCAAACCGAACTTTCAAACCGTAAAAACGTTGTATTCATGTTCTAATCCGCGTTTTTGATCAAAAAAGTATATGTTCCTGGTTTGTAAACTTGTTTAACATCAAAACATGATTTTACTTGATTTTTATGCTTTTTGGATGGTTAAACATGTTTAAAACTAATCAAGGATTAATTTTTCATGGTTAAACTTTGTTAATCAAGGTTAAAATCAATGTAAAAATCAATATTTACCTTAGGGTTTGAGCTGGAGGATGAAGAAGAACAGCAAGGGTAAGTATTTTCTGGAAAAGTTGGTCCAAAATATCTCTAGATTTTTTTTATATAGAAAATACTAGAAGGGGGGTGGGCTGCCCCCTTTGCGGCCGCCAATGTATAAGGCCCATTGGGCCTTCTTTTTGCCCCAATGGTGCCTCGGTATTCGTGCCATACGTAAACTTCATTCCAAAATTTAATTCAGGTTTGGTTTTTCGCAAGAAAACTAGTTCGAGTGCGAAAACCAGCGCGAAAACGAGTGTTTTTCAGCTTCTTTTTGTAAAATAAGAAAAACGTACTGACTCGTTGTAAAATTCCAAAATATTTTCACGGATTGCTTAGAACATGTCATATAAGTGTTTTATAAATCTTTTTCGGCTTAACGGATGCTACAATGCTCGTTTTGATATTAACGATTGCGTTTAAGCTTATAGCGTATCGATAAACGAAACCTTTTTCGTTTAAAGAGTTTTAAACGTACTGGGGCCTAAATATCAATATGTTAGCCTCTATAATATATCTATAACTCGTATATGACCCCTCAGTATGTATATGGGTCATAATTAGTATCGGTCGGTTACTCGTTTAAGCACTACGAATTAACCGATTTATCGTTTACTTGCTACATAGTGAATATAATATACCTCGTTTTGTCACGAATGTCACAATGAAAGACTAGGGGCTCAGACAAAACAAGAATACCCTAACAAGAATAAAGGATCCTCGTATAGGAACAACAACCCAAAGCTGTAGAACAAGTTCAACAATCAAAACGTGCGAGCAGTCGAAGAAGGAGATGATGATGAAGATTATCATGCATCTCTGATTATTGTTTCTTCGTAGATACCCATGGATTTATTTGTGCCATGATTGATCTAGGGTAAAAAGCAAGATGTCCTTGAAAGAACGAGAAGACAACCACCTTCAAAGACAAGTCTAAGTGGTGTGCCTTCCACGAAGATTTTGGCCACATGACAGGTGAGTGCATCGGCATAAGGAGGGAAATTGGATACCTCCTGAGGAAGGGCCACTTTAAAGAGCTCATGGGAGGAAGAAATCCAAGATCCAGGATCCTGAAGATCTTCCACAAAAGGAAGCACGACCACCATCAGATGCTTACGTGATCAGCTTTGTCTCCAGAGAATACGACATATATCAATCTTCTTGTCCTAAAGAAGAAAAACCCGTAGAAGAATTCAAGTTGGACGATGAAAGAAGACCGCTCATCCCCACTACTCGAGTAAATAATAAGAGAATCTTCTTCGATTCGAGTATCCAGGATCCTCACTAGGATGTACTGGATGT
Organism: Bidens hawaiensis; assembly: GCF_021521415.1. Classification (NCBI taxonomy): domain Eukaryota; kingdom Viridiplantae; phylum Streptophyta; class Magnoliopsida; order Asterales; family Asteraceae; genus Bidens; species Bidens hawaiensis. Next base: position 1,270,400 of record NW_027491238.1, on the reverse strand, counting down.
ATGAATGGTCAATTTCATATCTGGAGGATCAGACATATGTGGAACTTCCTTCTCCGCAGCAAAAAAGCTTGCCAAAGAGATCAAGTTGGGTAACGGAGACCGACCAATAGTATCCGCCACTTTGAAGATAGACAAAAGGATCTTCTTCGATGAGGAAGATAAATTAAACATCCAGGATCCTCATCATGACGGTTTGATCATTACTTTATTTATCGCTAACCATTATGTACGCAGTATCCTAGTTGACGGTGGGAGCTCGGTCAACATCATCCAACATGATGTCCTCAAGAAGATGAACATACCGGATTCGGAGATCAAGCCTAGAACATCACTGCTAGTAAGTTTCAGTGGAGAAACCAAAAATACATTGGGGGACATCAACCTACCAATTTATATTGAAGGGTTAAATTCATATCTGAAATTTTGTGTTATTGATAACCTTTCTTATTGAAATGTTATTCTAGGTAGGCACTGGCTGCATGGAATGAAGGAGGTGGCCTCAACACCACCAATGAGTCAAACTACCTACTCCATGGGGAGTTGTGAAGATAATTGGTGATCAGGCGGAAGCCAAGAGCTATTATTCCTCATCAATGAAGCCAACAACCAAACACACTATAGCATAGCAACCACAGCAAGATCCTAGGGATGTGCTGGAAGCTTGCGAGAAAGACACTAAAGAAGCATCCTTGAACCCCGAGGATCCATATGTAAAGTTATTCCTAGGATCCAACATCCCTAGCGAGATCGAGGAGGATTTGGTATCCTTCTTGGGGCGAAGGAATCTACCTTTGCCTTTAAGCATTCAGACATGACAAGTATTTCAAAGGAGGTAATTACCCATAAACTAGGCCTTGATTTATCTGTTAAACCCGTCCATCAGAAGCGAAGAAAATTCGCTCCTGAAAGGAACAAGATCATACAAAGAAGAAGTTGAAAAACTTCTTAAGCCCAGTATGATTAGAGAGGTTCAGTATCCTCGATGGCTAGCTAATGTGGTCGTTGTTTCAGAAAAGAATGGAAAGTGGAGGGTGTGTGTCGATTTTACCGATTTAAACAAGGCATGACCAAAGGATCCTTTCTCGTTACCACATATAGACTCCATGGTGGATGCCACGGCAGGACATGAAATGCTTACCTTTATGGATGCTTCCTCTGGATTTCAACAAATTCAGATAGAACCATCTGACCAAGAGGATACAGCCTTCATGACTCCTACCAGCATATACAGTTTTATTGCTATGCCGTTTGGACTAAGAAATGTAGGGGCAATATACCAAAGACTAGTCAATATGATGTTCAAGGATCAGTTGGGAAAGACTATGGAAGTAAACATAGATGACATGGTGGTAAAGTCAAAGAAAGCTGAGGATCACCTTAGAGACCTTGAAGAAGCATTCAATATCCTTGACCAATATAACATGAAACTAAATCCGTCAAAATGCAACTTTGGTGTTAAGGCTGGAAAGTTTCGGGGGTATATGGTGACTAAGAGAGGAGTTGAAGCAAGCCCCGAGCAGATAGAAGCCATCATCAACTTGAAGTCTTCTGCAAATGCCAAGGATGTCCAAAGGCTCACTGGAAGAATAGCTGCTCTCAATAGGTTCATCTCAAGATCCGCTGAGAAGTGAAAAGATTTCCATGACATTATTAGAAAGAATAAGAAGTTTGAATGGACGGAAAAGCATGAGGCTGCGCTGAAAGCCTTGAAGGATTACCTATCCTCAGCTCCGGCTCTGATGAAGCTTGTGGATGGAGAATCCTTATATCTGTACCTAGCTGTTTCAGGAAATGTCGTAAGTGCTGTCCTTGTAAAGGATCATGAAGGTGAACAACATCCTGTTTATTATGTAAGTAAAAGTCTTTTGGATGCAGAAGCCAGGTATTCTCATTTAGAAAAATTAATTCCTGCACTTATTAAGGCTTCTACTATATTGAGACATTACTTTGAAACGCATAACATTATTTTGAGAACTAACTATCGTGTTAAGAATATCCTTAGAAAGCCAGAATTGTCAGTTAGAATGGCTAAGTGGGCTGTGAAACTGAGTGGATATGATATTCAGTACGAGCCAAGAACAACAATCAAGTCACAAGCACTCGCAGACTTTGTGGCTGATTTCACTAGTGACCTACAGAAAGAAGCTGACTTGGAGGTCCAACAACTAGAAAAGACTAAGGATCCTTGGATACTCTTCACTAATGGCGCTTCTAATGTAAGAGTAACAGGATTGGGGATCCTACTAAAATCACCACAGGGGGACATATTAGCCCAGTCTATAGCCTGTGAGTTCCAAGCAACGAACACCGAGGCAGAATATGAAGCTTTGATCGCAGCATTGCAATTAACTAAGTGCATGAGGATCAGGTATCTTCAAGTATATATAGATTCATTATTAATTGCTAACCACTTTAATGTCTCATATGATGTTAAAGGAGAAAAACTAATCAAATATCTAGATGTTGTGAAGGAATTGGCAAAATCCTTCGAATTGTTTAGTATTGTACATGTACCAAGGGAAGAGAATGCTGGGGCTGATGCTTTGGAAAATTTAGCCTCATCTTTGAAAATTCCAGAAGACACAAAGATTTCAATCATTCATGTTCTCTTACCAGCAATAGGAGAACAAGAAGTGGGGGAAATAACGAACGACAAAGAAATTATACTTTGGGATCCATTATCCTCAAATAATCAAGAATCATGGATCCTCTCGATCAAAAAGTACATTCAAACGGGAGAGATTCTAGCCATTAAGAATCCCAAATCCTTTAAACTCAAGGTATCACAATACATTTTATTAGATGATATGCTATACAAGAAATCTCTTGAAGGTCTATACTTGAGGTGCATTGAGGATCCTGAAATCCAAGAGGTGCTCAAAGATTTTCACGAAGGTGATTGTGGTAATCACACAGGAGGTAGAGCCCTGTTTTCCAGGATTCTAAGAACAGGATACTTCTGGCCAACGATGAAGAGAGATGTAGTGGAATATTCAAAGAAATGTGATGCTTGTCAAAGACATGCAAACATCCTTCACCAGCCAGCAGAACCTATGTATCCTATATCCTCTTCATGGCCTTTCATGAAATGGGGTATGGATATTGTAGGCAAACTACCTAAGGCACCAGGAGGAAAAAGTATTCATGCTTGCTATGACGGATTATTTTTCAAAATGGATAGAAGCGGAAGCTTTTGTTCAAGTACGCGAAAAAGAGGTCATATCTTTCATTAAAAGAAATATTATTACTAGATTCGTTATCCCCTCGGAAATTATTTGTGACAATGGTTCCCAGTTTATCGGGAAAAGAACCACTAACTTTTGTGACAGCTGGGGCATCAATATGATAACCTCTACTCCAGTGCATCCTCAAGCTAATGGTCAAGCGGAGTCTAGCAAAAAAATAATCATCAACAATCTAAAGAAGAAGCTAGGATCCAAGAAGGGAAAGTGGGCCAAAGAGCTACCTTATGTTCTTTGGGCCGACAGGACAACACCCAAGAATGCAACAGGCCAGACACCCTTCTCATTGGTGTTTGGCTCAGAAGCAGTAATTCCCACAGAAATGGTGGTTCCCATAGCTAGAATGGTCATCTGTGATCCTGAGGCCAATGAAGAAATCCTTCTTGAAGATTTGGATACTGTTGAAGAACTTAGAGTCCTAGCCAAGATTCGAATGGTGGCTTATCAACAATGGGTAGCTGGGGCATACAAGAAAAATATAAGAATCAGAAGATTTAAAGAAGGAGATTTAGTTTTGAGAAAAGCCTTCCAAAATACAACCAATCCGGCTGATGGGAAGTTAGCACCCAAATGGGAAGGTCCTTATCAAATCAAGTCGGAGGCAGGAAAGGGGGCATATCATTTGCTCACGATGGATGGCAACAGGTTACCAAGAGTGTGGAATTCTATCCACCTCAAGAAGTACTTTTTCTGAGGATATATTATCCTTAGAGGATCAAGGATACCCGAAATTGGTAAAATCTATCCTATCCTTTATCCTTTTCAATTTCTTAATTTTCAATTTACGGATAATATATTCTTCATGATTTGTTTCTTCCAAGTTTTAAGTATCAATGAAGGATATTAATAAGATGCGTAATAACCAAGAAGTTGGCCACCTCTCCTTTACATTCAAGGTACTATACTATTTCCCTTGGCCTAGCCCACGATTGGATATGATCCCCGTTGGTCATATCCCCTAAGGTTTAAAGGTTTTCGCCTTTCTAATTATAAATTATAGTTTCTACACACTCGCCTGGAGCGCACACTATCCAACGTATAGTTCGGGGCAGCGGGACCAGTACACGCTTAGTGGATGACAATTTTGTTGTCTTCGACTATATGGAGGATCCTACGATTTATGGTAGCCGTACCATACCACCGGTTTATAACGTTTTCCCGTTATCTTACATTTTGGCTAAATCCCGGTTTGGGCGAGTCCCCAGTTAACATCCGTATTTGGGCTTGTCCCCAGTTGCACGGGCTTGTCCCCAGTTTCACGGGCTTGCCCCCAGTTGCAAGGGCTTGTCCCTAGTTTATTATTTGGGATCACCCCAGTTTAATGGGTTTAATCCCAGTTAACGTTATAAGTTCTTTGCAACAGTTATAAGTTCTTTGCAAAATCCCTAAATTGCTTCTACTAGGATCACAGAAGGATCCATACTTATGGTAACTTAGGTCTACTTAGACCTTCTGGTATGGTTTCTATTAACTAATTTACATTGTCTTAGTTGCAATATTTTTAAACGTTTTAATTTAAAGGGTTATCCCTCTAAGTATATTCTATTATAAAAACTTTTATCAATTTTTAAGGATACTCTATCCTATGGTTTGCTCTTTAAGAATATTCTGTCCTAAATATTTCTCGTAGAGATATTTTATCCAAAAAATGTTGCTCAAAAATATTTCTCAAAACTTTCAACAAAGCTAAAGATATATCAAACAAAGTTTTGAAATTACAAATAACAAATAGATAGTTAAAAGTTTCATATTATTAAGCATAAGTCACCTGGACTTACCAAAATCTTTAACCCGGATTTCACCATACAAAAAGATGGATCATCCACCCGGGTTAAACAGGTGTTACTAATTGTTCTTAAGTGTAGGAAAATAAACATCAGAGGCACCAAAGGCTTCATCCCCACAAACAGAGGATCCATCCACCTTCGGTAACCCTGGAAATTGTCTTGAGGATCAGTGAACCTTAAACCTACTTACTATTGTTTATTACAAACCAAGTTATCCTTAAAAACATCAACACAAAACACAAAAAAAGTGGGCTCGGGCCTTGTCTTTTATATCCTTCATCGCCCACTTATGCTGCATCTTCACCCTCAGCAGCACCTTCTCCATCATTGGCATCATCCACCTCCTTGACACCACTAGTTCCAGCCTCATTTTCCTCAGCCATCTCCTCATCATCTTCACCACCAATAGCCTCCAAGGCAGTCTCCCACTTTTTCACATCCCAGTTCGTCTTGTCAAAAGCAGGATCACCGGCCTCCTTCGCCATCTTAATCCATGCTTAGAACACCGACCTAGCGGCCACATCTTTGCCTCGTCTGTAGCCTGCTTCACTGCCTCTTGGTGTTGGGTTTCCACTAAGGATAGCTTATCCTCCAACTGCTTTTCATCCCTGGAGAGTTGAATCATGGCTTTCTCCTTGACAACCACGGCTTTCCCTAAGCCAAACAACTTCTCACTCATCTGTTGAGTCAAACAATTGACCTGAGGGGGAGATTTTTAAGTCAAAGACTTGTTCTAAAAGACATATGGAAGATTGGAATCTTCTCAACCTCCTCAGAATTCGCTAAGTATGGATCCGGCTACACCTGATACCTTTGAGCAAGCTTTTACTAAGACGAGCATGATATTTTGTCTATCGGGCAAGGTTATCCTCAAGAAGTCTTCTTTAGTGGATATCCGAGTAGGGTTTGCAAATTGCTGTATTACCGAGCAAGGTTCACAAGTTTATGCCAATCCGGGCAAGGGTCACTATATCAAGAAAGTCTGTTCTTCTTAGCCAAGTATGGTTTACTTCCGAGTAAGCTTTTGGCTAACCAAGCTCATGAAGCGAAGTGATTGGAAGACTGGGCAAGGTATTCATTAATAATACAGTGGTCCAACTAGGCTTGATGATTTAATGGAATATCTCCAAGAGACATTGGGCAAGGTTCAACTCAAGCAAGGAATAGTGCTGTCGAGTACACTTTGCTTATAAGTTATTTTCTGACAAAGAGTTGAAGGGACCATTGAAGAACAAGGTTGCTCGTAAGGGTTTGTCGGGCAATGTATGGCAAAGTCAAGAAGATTGAAGTCTACCCTGTGAGTATTTACTTGGTAAAATACTCTTCAAGTAAAGTCTACCCGGAAACTGATCCCGGGCACACTTCTATGTTACCATGTTATAAAGGATGGCAGTGCACACAGCCTACTCGGAAAATCAATATTGTATCAAAGCCTACCCGGAAGACTTGTTTTACACTTAGAATAATTCTGAATATGTGATTTTGAATATGTATCATCATTTGGGGCTTCTAGAAGGAATGACAGTTGTCTTAGGATGGCAGGCCTATAAATAGAATAATTTAGGGCACGCCTCCTACGGATTCTATCCTTTACAATTTTCGGATAAGAAAGAATATTTCTTGAAAGTGACGGTTGTCTTAGGATTCGTACGGATAAACTTTCCATTAAAGAAACCCTAAATCGATTATCCTTTTGTATGATTAACTTTATATAAATGGAAATCTTTTGAGTGAATCTTGTGTGTGTTAGTTATCTTTGATTATTGTTTAGCAACCACATCGTTTGTTATTGATTCCGCCTTTAACAATCGATAATCTTTCTAAATATAGCAACCCGTCATCAACTCCCTTGTCGACACATTTATTTGTGTGAGTTATGACATGATTTGAGTAAGATATACCTGAAATCGGAGACCTGACAAGTGGTATCAGAACTTGTTGCTGCTATTTTGGAAAGATTCATGTTGCTGATTGAAGATTCGAAGAAAGTTGACGTAAACAGACCACTGCTCTATTGAAAAGTGATGTCCGCAGCTTTGTTCTTCATTTTTCTTCCATATCTACAATCTTTTGGTGTCTTCTCTTCCTTATTTTATCTAAAGCTGTAATTTTTATATATAAATCTTGTTCTAATCGCATCAGACACATCAGATCTGGACAACTAGTTTTCAGATTTGATTATTCTTGAACTCTTTTTTTACAAAAAACTATTTTTGGTTTTACAAAAATGTCTGGTTATGAAGAACAAGAAGTGTCTACTAACAAGATTCCTAGACTGTATGGACAGGAAAATTTCACAAAATGTAAGGTCTTGTTTGAAGAAGCCGTTTGCTATAATGATGTGGATATGTGGAAGTCAATAAAGGAAGGTCCACAAGGCACTGAAGAAGATGGTGCAAATCCAGCTGCAACTGTTGCTGTGAGAGAAAGAATGAGAAAAGTAGATGACAAGACTTTAGCAATGTTAAAGCTAGGTCTGTATTGGGAGATACTTACCAAGGTTGCACATCATGCCGCAGCAAAGACAATGTATGATGCAATACTTGAAATGTTTGAGGGAAACACTGAGCTAAAAAACATCCAGAAGCAGAGAATGAAACAACAATTAGAGAGGTTCAAGTATAAAGATGGAGAAAGGTTGAAGTCTAATCTTGAAAGGTACTTAGCAATAGTGAATGATCTCAGAACCACAGACTATGTCATGACTGACTTTGATTTGAATACCAAGCTGCTCAACTCAATGCCAAAGGAATGGTACACTGCTTGCAAATTCATCCTCAGAAGCACAACTTCAATGATCTGAAATTGGATGATGTAGTGTGCTTCCTTCAGGCTGCAGAGATTGAGATGATAGAGAATGAGATGATTAATGACGAAAGACCTTGATTCAATGTTTCAAATGCATTGATTGCACCCATGGGAAATTTGACTACCAAGAATCAACAACAAATTCCCATTATTCAAGAACCAGTTGAACATAATGCTGATACTCCAAAATCTTTTATTGGTGGTAGCACAAGTACAGCAAAGGTTCAATGTGCAACTGATTGATGATACAGATTCTACCTCAATGGCAAGTGGGCATGCACCTCATACTAGTGGTAGAAATGGTCAAGGCAGTGAAACACAGGCTTTGTTTTCAATGTTTACAGAGTCATGTAATTCTTTTGTTGCAAAGAATTTATTTCACACAAGTGTGGCACAAGATGATCTTGAGCAGATAGATGCTGATGACTTGGAGGACATGGATTTGAAGTGGCAAGCAGCCATGTTGGCTCTTAGAAGTAAGAGGCTATACAACAGGACTGGTAGATCAATTCTATCAGGGCCAAATGAAAGAATTGGTTTTAATAAGTCAAAAGCCATTTGCTATAATTGTTAACAACCTGGTCATTTTGCAAGAGAATGTAACATGCTAAGAAACTTTCAAATGAACCAGTTTCAAAACCAACCAAGAAATCAGCAACCTCAATATCAACAGACTCAGCAGAGAACCAACAACAACAACAACTTCAACAACAACTATAATCCCAACTTCAACAACTTCCAACCTTAAATTAACAATCATAATCAAGGAGTGCCTCAGAATCAAGGTTTTCAGAGAAACAACAACCAAAACCTTCAAACTGTTCGAAACAACACTGTTCCAACCAACCAAAATCAGATCAGAAATCAAGGAAATGTTGCTGCAACTACACAACGTGGGGGTAGTTTTGATTGGATCAATAATGAAGAAGACATTGCAGATGATATCAAGAAAGCAAATGTGGCATTCATGGCCATAATTGAGAAAGAAACTGGATCATCATCTCAAGTACACTCTGCTCCTACTATTGATTTAAATGAAATTATCAATGAGTTAAAAGTAAAAGTAGGCAAGCTGGAAAGTGAGTGTTTCAAGAAACAAAGTATTATTATTGGATATGAGGCTAGTGAGATGATTAGTGAAAAAAGGATGAAGAGTCTTGAAGATGACTGTATCAGTAGTTACAGAGCTCATAAAAGGTTCACAACTGAAATAGAAGGGCTGAAGAAAATGATTATAGAAGAGAAGGTGTAGAACACAAAATTGCAAGTTGACAATGAATTCTCGAAGAACTTGGTCTCCACTGGAAACATCTGTGGTATTCTTAACCAAGTAAAGGAAGAAGACAAATACAAGGCAGTTCCACCACCATTCAACAACAACTTTATGCCAATAGTTGATAAAGAAAAAATAGATGCATATCTACATCAATTCAAAGATGTTTTTCAAGACAAAAAGGAATTTGTGGATTTGTATAAGAATGTTGAGATGAATGAAGAAGGAGAATTTTTTCTGAAGAAAGATATGAAAGAAGAAAAGTCAATTGGAGTTCAAGTCTCTGAATATGACTTTGATTCAATTGATTTGCATCAAGATGACTTGAGTGATTTGAGTGATCAAATCACTGATGAGGAAATTAAAGCTGCTGAAATAGGAAGAAAATACAAGAAACGGGAATCCATTAACAAACTTCCAATGTATCCACCTGTCACACCAAGAATGAAGAAACAGAATGAAAGAGTGAAGAGAGAGCATGAGTCCTTTGACATATGTGAAAAGAAGAAGCTAAATTACAATGTTTTAAGGCCTCCAAGCAAAGCAATATTGGAAAGGATAAAGCAGAACAACAAGAAAAGGGTGAATGTAAATATAGATGTTGAAACTTTATTCCAGTTTATCCAGATTTCTCTAATCATGAGGTGCTTGATATTGTAGAAGTGGAAACCATGGAAGAATATGATAAGAGACAATCAAGACATAGAGAGAGTCAAGAGGAAGAACTACTGAATATGCAAAAAATTGTGTTTGTAAAGAGCAAGACTAAAAGACAAGACATCAAGATTGAGGAGTTTGTTCCTTTCTCAATCAATTTTGATAGTCTAAAATATCAGAAGACCATTGGTGTCAAAGAACCCAGACCAAGTGAAAGGTTCAGAAAGGGAAGTGATCATGAGAAATACAAAGGAAAGGTTTGGTGCAAGAAATGTGATGAGTATGGTCATCACACAGACTCTTGTAATGAAAGACTCAAATTCAAACCTTTTTATGTCCCAGATGAAACAAAGTATGGACAAGACTTTGTTATGTATAAACAGAAGTATGATGATTACCTGGGAAAAGGTAAAATTTGTGAAAAGGAACATCTGAAGAAAGAAAGCCAGAAGTCATCAGTAAAAGCCAATAAACATGTGGCAAAACACTCTCAAAGAAATGAATCTCCTGTAAAGCATGAAGAAGATGTCAAAAAGAGCTTTCAACCCTTGAGAATCATTCCTAAAAGGGATACACATTCTGTCAAATCTGATAGTTCTCAAGGATCACCAAATAGTGAGAAGGAAAGAATCAGAGGTTCCTTTCCTAGAAAGAAACCAACTGAACTTACTGGTGATGAAAAGTTTCTAATGAAACATGGGTTTGAACCTGAAGGATTCCTTTGGAAACCTAAGGCTGAAACTAATGTTGAGACAGTTGCTGATGTAAGAGACTGCTCTGAAAAGAAGGACTATGTGATTAAGGAGTATGCAACTGACTCAGCAGAATGCTAGAACTCAACCTCATTAGTTAAAACCCCAAGAGAGTATGGTTATGAGACATACAATTTAGACAATATAGAAGTCACTCATGAAGATCCTGAACCAACAACACTCACTTCCCAAGCTGCCACTGAAAAATGAAATTGATGAGTTGCAAGCTGAAATAGCATGCACTTCATTACTCAACTAATCAAACTTTTTCTTTTGTGCAGGAACAGTCCACTCCTCTAAATGACATATGGTACATGGATAGTGGTTGTTCTAGGAACATGACTTGTGATAAGAGATCACTTGTCAATTATGAAGAAAATTTTGAAGGTCCTGTAGCCTTTGGGAGTGATGACAATTGTGGAAAGATTGTTGGAAAAGGAATCTTAACAAATGGAAAAGTTTCATGTTGAAGGTCTTCAGTATAATCTACTGAGTATATCACAAATGTGTGATAAGGGTTACAAAGTCAGTATTGATGATTCACAATGTTTTATTCTAAAACCTGAGTTTGTTATCCCACATGAAATGATTATGATGATGGCACCAAGAAATGGCAATCTGTATGAATTGAACAAGAAAGAAGCTATTTCAAGGGGAGGTGCATGTTTTGTTTCCAAAGCCACTGAAAATGAGTCAAAATTGTGGCATAGGAAATTTTATCATGTGAATTTGAAGAACATGAATAGACTAGTCAAAGGTGAACATGTGATTGGCTTACCTACAAGAGAATTCAAATTGGAAGATCATTGTAGTTCATGTCAGAAAGGCAAACATCACAAATCTTCTCATAAGACAAAGTTCATCAGTTCAATTGGTCAAGTACTTGAATTACTTCACATGGATCTCTTTGGTCCCGTGAGTGTGCCAAGTATATGAAAGAAAAGATATTGTCTTATGATCATTGATGACTATTCAAGGTATACTTGGGTTTATTTCCTAAGTGCCAAGGATGAGACTGCAAAGTTGATTAAAGGATGTGTAATAATGATTGAGAACAAACTGAGTAAGAAGTTTAAAATGATGAGAAGTGACAATGGAACTGAGTTCAAAAATGGAGTTATAGAAGAATTTTGTGTAAGTAAATGACTCATTCAACAATTCTCAGCTCCTAGAACTCCTGAACAAAATGGTGTTGCAGAAAGAAGGAATAGAACTTTGATTGAAGCTTCAAGAACCATGTTAGCATATGCTAATTTACCTGTTACTTTTTGGGCTGAAGCCATAAATACAGCCTGCTATGTTCAGAATAGGGTACTTGTTAACAAAAGGCATAACAAAACTCCTTATGAAATATTCCACAATAGAAAGCCTTATATCAAGTTTTTCAAACCCTTTGGATGCAAATGTTTTCTTCTGAACACAAGGGATTATTTGAACAAGTTTCAAACAAAATCCTTAGATTGTTTCTTTGTTGGATATTCTACACACTCAAAAGCATACAAAGTATATGTTAAAGACCATCTGAGTGTTATAGAATCATATGACATCATATTTAATGAGAATCAATTCAATACAGTTGATGGTGCAGCATGGTTGTTTGATCATGAGAAGTTGATAAGGTCTTTCAAGATTTATCCTGAAGACTTTGATGACTCATTGTACAAGACCAGTGTAATTGAAGGAAAAGGGAATAAAACATTGGACTTGGAAGAATTGTGGAAGAAGGTTGCTAGAAAAGAAAAGGAATACACTTTTGTGAAGAATTCCTCAAGTGATATTGTTGAACAAGATCATGAAGATTTGAATCAAGATAATGAAGAACCAAACAATGATCTAGCTCAGAATGAGGGAATCTTAGGCAACCAGCAAAGTAATTAAGAAACTGTATGTACGGCAAGGTTTCAAGATTTGTTTCAAAGACTGAACTTAGGAAATAATGGTGCATCTACTTCAGGACAAAATAATGAAGAAGCACCAGAATTTCATGATGCAGAAACTGATTTGATCATTGAAGAACCAGATCTCAATGAGTCAAATCTTGACACAAATGTATCTGCATATATGATTGTTCAAACTCCTTATGTAGAAAAGAATCATCCTTCTGAAAACATCATTGGAGATTTGCATGAAAGAGTCACAATAAGTCATTCTGAGATTGCAAAACATCTGTCTTTACTCCTGCTTTCTATCCCAAATAGAGCCAAAGAACATTGCTCAAGCACTAAAAGACAATAGTTGGGTGGAAGTGTCGGAACCCGGTAATTTGTATCAATCCAGTAACAATAACAATAATAGATCTCAGATCTGTGGATAATCGATTAATACGTTTATATAGATCTGGCTCATAATTACCTTTGATTAAATATTATATATGTTTATATATTATCAGTATATGTATATCAATTGTTTTGTTTGTATAATATTAGGTTGAAGATCGAGAGAGGAATCGGGCAAGGTTTTTGTTAAAAAACTCTCAAAACTTAAATTATGCATGAAGAGTGTTCACTATATATAGAAGACAGGTCTGGTTCGCTAACATCCCCTAGCGAACTAGACGCTACTTCGTTACATACATTTAAATAACGAAACACCCCCTGATTCGTTGATGTTATTCTTAAAGAGCCTGTGATTTCCGAAAATTCTAAACCAAGTAAGTCTGAAACTGTTAAAACCCAGTCTGTTTCTCAGAAACCTCATGTTCAAAGTAACAAAGTTTTTGTTGAAAATGTTGATAAATTTATCATTGAGGATGTGTTTGAACCTGAAATTATACACAAGAACAAGAACATTCCAAGTTCTAATCATATACGGTGTGAACGTCATGAATTTGAGGAGGCTGTGTATGGTTCGCACACAACTAAAATGAAACAAGATTTGTTTGTCAAACCAGTGAAGGCTAAGAGACCATAAAAACCCAACATTTCTTTTGAGGATTTGTTGCGTTTTATAAATCCTAATGCACTTTAGCCATCATATGCTCGTGTTTTAAAGTTAAAGGGGATGGATACGATGTTCACTGAAAAAGACATTCCTCTTAGTATCATTAAACCTGAACTGATTGAGAGTGTGTTTTACAATGAAACTTCCAAGGTTCGTGAACTTGAACGTCAATATGCTCATGCAAAAACATCAGTTTCGTCAGATCTGATGACAAGAGCAAAGCAAGTTTTAAAACAAGCTAATCAAGTTAAATTTGTAAAATCTACCGAAACTGACATGTTGAAAAGTTTTTCGAACTGTTCTAATTTAGATTTTTACTTGAAAAAGAAATCTGAGTTATCTGATGATTTTGCTAAAAGCGTGACTAAAAATGTGAGTCATCAGTCATCATCTGTGTCACATGTTCCAACAAATTCTCAACATAATCATGTTGATATGCGAAGTTGTTTTCTTTGCCGTCAACAAGGTCATGTATTAAGAAACTGTGGCCAGAAGAATTATTAGACTCTTCATCCTTTTATGAAGGACCATCCAAACCGATTCCAGTGGTAAAGGAGATTCTAAAATGACCAGTGTCGTGTGCTGATGATACTCATATTATGTTTTCGAATATACATCCTCGACAAGTTGTTCATGTGAATGAAACTCATGGTTCAGTTAAACCTAAGTTTATTCCTACTGGACCACTATGAAAAAATATTAATTCAAGTGTGGTTCAAGCTCCATATCTAAGACGAAAGTTGAAGAAACCTGTAACTTATTCCCATGTTGCTGAACAACAATTGAATGCAGCTAAAGTTAACTTTTCTCAAGGAAACCAAAAGGTGCCCAAGACTGAGGCCTGGGCTGCCTTTTTGAATTAATCATTTTCTTTTGTGTGTAGGGTTCATCCAAGACCATTTCTGGTGAAAACTGGATCATGGACAGTGGATGTTCTCGTCATATTACTGGAAATCTCAACCTCTTAGCAAATGTGAGAAATATTCAAGGGGGCTATGTGGCGTTTGCTGGGAATTCTGGGGGGTATGATTACACAAGAGGGTGATGTTTCAAATGGGAAGATTATGTTTGAGAAGGTTAACTATTGTGATAAAATGGATCATAACTTATTGAGTGTATCACAAATTTGTGATAAGCAATACACAACAGTATTTACAGATAAAGAATGTTTTATTCTGAAACCGGGTTATGTGATTCCCGAGGACATGGTTGTCGTGCGATCACCACGATCAAATGATATTTATGTCTTGAATATGAATTCTAAAGTATCTACATCGATCGAAACTTGTTTTGTCTCGAAAGCAAACGAGAAAGACTCCGTGTTTTGGCATCGAAGAATGGGTCACATACATGTTCGAAAGATGAATTATTTAATGGCAAACGATTTGGTAGAGGGGGTGTCGTTAAAAAATTTTAAGTTATCAGATCACTGTGTTGCTTGTAAAAAGGGCAAACAGAAGAAGAAATCGCACCCATCTAAGATATTGAATTCCATTGATACTCCACTTGAATGACTTCATATGGATTTGTTCGGTCCAGTGAATCGGGCAAGTATTTCTGGAGACTGGTATTTCCTAGTCGTGACTGATGATTAGTCGAGATACTCATGGGTCTTATTTATGATTTCAAAATATCAAACGCCTGTTTTGGTACAAAATCTTATCTCTAAAATCGATTCACATTACAAAAAAAAGGTGAGGAGAATTCAAAGTGATAATGGAACTGAATTCAAAAACACTATATTGGACTTCTTTTGTTTTCAAAAGGGTATCCACCGTGAATATAATGCACCTTATGTACCTCAACAAAATGGTGTTGCAGAACGAAAGAATAGAACCTTGATTGAAGCTGCAAGAACTATGCTCGCTGATTCTAAGCTTCCTGTCCAATTCTTGAATGAGGCGGTGAACACAGCATGTTACAAGCTTAATCGGGTTTTGACTATTAAACGACTCAAGAAGACTAGTTATGAGCTCTTGAACAATTGAAAGCCTAACTTAAAGTACCTGGAACCTTTTGGGTGTCCTTGTACAATATTGAAGAAGGATGCGGGTAAATTTGAGGAAAAAGCGATCGAAGGTTATTTCTTGGGGTATGCATCTCCTAAGAAAAGGGTATATAATTTTACATCTGATTGTGTTGAGGAATGGTTCCATGTGGACTGTCAACGGTACACTACTCCTCCTCAAGGGAAAGGTCCCGACTGGATGTTTGACTACGATAGCTTATTTAATACATTTACTCCATCAATCGATCATCCAGATGAAGATTTAGTCCGTGCTTATTTTGAAGAACATTTGGACATTCCAAGATTTGCAAGTTCCAATGATGTTGAAGCTCCATTTGTTACTCCAACTGAAGAACCTGATCATGAATCTCCTGTTCATTATGATACTGCTTCGTCTTCATCTGATGATAATGCAATTGTGAATGATGATAATGTTTCATCTCCTGAATTGGGTGAACATTATACTAACTTATTTGAACACGTTGTTGTTTCTGAAAATCCTACTCTTAGGATTCATAATTACCATCCACAAGAAAATATTATTGGAGACCTCGGTGTGGGAGTTCAAACTCGTCACCAAATTGCTTCCTCGAATAACAATAATGTCTTATGTGCTTATACCAATTTATGTTCTACTGGTATAGTAAATACAGCTAAATTCACTTGCTTTCTATCCCAAGTTGAGCCTACAACTTCTCGTGTGGCTCTGCAAGATCCATCTAGGGTAGAAGCCATGCAAGAAGAATTACAGCAATTTGCACGCTTAGGTGTTTAGGATTTAATCGACAAACCTGCTAGAGTCAAGAAAGCAATTCTGACAAAGTGGTTATATAAGTGTAAGAAAGATGATCGTGGGGTAATTGTAAGAAACAAAGCAAGTTTGGTGGTGCAAGGTTTTCATCAGCAAGAGGGTATTGATTACACGGAGGTGTATGCTCCAGTTGCAAGATTAGAGTCGATTCGAATCTTCCTGGCATATGCTGCTTACAAGAATATCAAAGTGTATCAAATGGATGTTAAGAATGCTTTTCTCAATGGTGAACTTCACGAGGAAGTGTTTGTTTTATAGCCTCCAGGCTTTGAAGATCCTGATTATCCTGACCGTCTTTACCGATTAAACAAGGCATTATATGGTCCACATCAAGCCCCGAGAGCTTGGTATGGCACGTTCGACGACCATCTGACGGATAACTGCTTCAAACGTGGAACTTTTGACTACACTTTATTTTATAAAAAGATTGGTGATGATCTTCTTCTCGTTCAGATCTATGTTGATGACATAATCTTTGGGTCTACAGCCGATACATTGTGTAAGGAGTTCGAGAAATCCATGCAAACCAAGTTCGAGATGAGTTTGATGGGAGAGTTGAATTTCTTTTTAGGGTTGCCGGTTCATCAGTCTGCGAAGGGAATCTTCATTCATCAGACAAAATATGTGAACGATATCTTGGGCCGATTCTAGATTACTGCTGGAAAAATCCCTTCTACTCCTCTTCCCGTGGGTCACAATTTATCACCGGATGAATTGGAGGATACCGTTGATCCGACCCTTTATCATGCCATGATTGGTTCTTTAATGTATTCAACTGCTTCTCGACCCGACATAATGTTTGCTGTTTGTTTATGTGCTAGGTACCAAGCTAGTCCCCAAGTGACTCACCTGGCAGTGGTCAAGCATATTCTGCAATATCAACGGGGAAACCCTGACATTGGGTTATGGTACCCCAAAGATGATACTTTCGATCTTACCGCTTACTCAGACTCAGATTATGGAGGATGCAAGATCAATTTTAAGTCTACTACAGCGGGATGCCAATTCTTAGGAAGCCGGCTTGTTTCATGGCAGTGTAAGAAGCAAACAACGGTCTCCACTTCAACCGCCGAAGCTGAGTATGTTGCAGCCTCGAGTTGCTGTTCCCAGGTTTTGTGGATACAACAACATCTTCGCGACTATGGTTTGAAATTTCTTACTACTCCCATCTTGATTGATAATTCTGCTGCTATTAGTATCACCAAGAATCCTGTACAACATTCTAAAACGAAACATATCGAAATTCGATATCATTTTATACGGGATTGTTTTGATAAGAAATTAATTGATCATGAGAAAGTGCACACTGATTTTCAAAAAGCCGATCTGTTTACCAAAGCGTTTAATAAAACACGTTTTAACTTTTTGCTTGGTTTAAATGGATTGAAGACCCTTGCTGAGATTCTTAAATTAGGATAATTATCTTTATTTTCAGTTTTTATTCATGTTTAAATTTCGTTATGTTTTTAGGTTTTAGGGGGTGAATCTTGAAAATACAAAAATATTGTGCTTTGAGTTTGTATAGATAAAACCTAAAAACATTAGAAAACATTGAAAAATTAAAAATATTGTTCTTTCTTGTTTTATTTTAATACCAGAAAAACCAAAAACATTTTAAAATTAGAAAATTTCAAAAAGATTGTGATTTCTGTTTGTACAGAAAAATTTCTGAAAAAGTCAAAAAGAATGTGAATTTTTCTTGTTTTTGTAAAGAAAAATCCGAAAAGACAAAAATATTGTGTTTTTAGTTTGTAAAGAGAAAAACCAAAAAGATTTTTGCTCATGTTCGCTGAAAATTAGGTCATTTGCTTCTATTTCGAAGAAAATATACTTGTATGTGTTTGGTCCTGATAATTTCTTGAAAATATTTGGGTTAGCCATTTATCTGACAAATGGATAGTACTTGGGGCGTTCGTTAAGCTTTCTATTTAATTTCAGCTGAGAATTAGTCAGTTATTTAAGTTTGTGAAGCATGCTTGCATGTTTTAGTCATGTTCTCTACTTGTAGATGATTAGGATAACCATTAATTTATGAACTTAAATTAACTGGGGCAATTTTTAAACCACTTTAATTTATGCTCCTCAAAATTTTGAGTTTTTGAAGCAAAAAGAGAAAATGATAGTACATTGATTATTTGACCCCAAATCCAAAAAGAAATAAGCTTAAAAGACTGTGTGCTTAATCATGTGTGCTTAAAGTAAGTGATATATACTTAAAGAAAATCCAAACTGAAAGAAGTGTTAGTCTCTAGCAAAAATCTCGGTGGGGATGGCAGAAATGTAATAACCGGTCATACTCAAGCCTTATATTTGTTGATCACCAAATATATAATAAAACAAATAACAAGCGTTAGGATTCTGGACCTGTGAGTCTTTATGCGGCTTAATCATCTGGGTATTCATATGCATGAATATTTAACTCGCTTTCTTGAGCAAACCCAAAGTCATTAAACTTGATCACCGATGTACTTTGTAGAATCTAAATTACTGACTTGATCAAAATCCGCTGTTAGTCATACAATTGTTCCTCCCTTGCGTGCGTCTCATTACCAATAAGAAACGGACCACAGGGGATAAAATGTATGTAAGCCGACAGATGGACTCGTGCATACTCACTCACAGTAAAGGAAACTTAATGCATTGCTCAAAATTTCTACAATTGGTATCAAAATTTTGATCAACATTATAATGGTTTAAGTCAAGTTGCGGTGATTTGCCAAAAATCAAATTAAGCTTGAACCGAGATTAGGGGCTGACAGTTTCTGATATTCTGTGCGCTAATTGAATCATAAATCATATCACAAAAATGCTCGAAGGTTTGTTATAAGATTTAAGTGGACAACAATATCAATGACCGACTTAACGCCAGTCATAATATCGCTGAAATATAAAACTGTGATGGAAGGACATTATGGTCAATATGATTCTCTGCTCAAACTCAACAAAAAAATAAAAATATGTTTTGTTTTTGATAAATCATTGAAAAACACAAAAAGATTGTCTATTTTTTATTGATTCGGATATTCTTTTGTAAATACATTCTTTATTTTTTTACAAAATACCAAAAATATTTTCTTCTTTTTATTTTCACATATTATTTAATGGATTTAAGTTATGTTTCGTAAAATGAAACGTTTTTAAGGTATTTAGTTATCGGGATAAAACGGTTCTCGGTAATTTACTTAAGTTAAAATTTATAGAAATTTATGTTATTTAATTAATTCATTATTTAATTCATTTAATTATTTAATTTAAAACTAAATAAAGTTTGTAATTCGTTAAAAGCTACTTCGCTAATTATGGATAACGAACAAGGTGATTCTTTAGCGAACTGATTTCTAGTTCGCTCACCTAATTCGCTTCCTCACTCTCTAACGAATCATCCCTTCTTCGTTATACATATTTAACGAATCAAGACACGAATCAAGTCTTGTTCGCTACTTTAAGGTAACGAATTGTAATAGCGAATTATCTAATTCGTTATTTATAATTCAAACGAATTGCGTAATTCGTACAATATGCACCTTGGGTAGCGTGCAGGGTTATATACGACAGAAAAACGAACAGTCCTTCACTGTTCACCTTCTTCCTTCACTCTAAAGTCACCCTATTCAAAATTTTCTCTGAAATTCGACC
Source organism: Bidens hawaiensis (assembly GCF_021521415.1). Lineage (NCBI taxonomy): Eukaryota > Viridiplantae > Streptophyta > Magnoliopsida > Asterales > Asteraceae > Bidens > Bidens hawaiensis. The sequence continues at coordinate 1,250,486 of NW_027491238.1, read as the reverse complement.
TTTGATTTTCGACATTTCATGGCTATTATTGTGATTCTAGGGTATAGATGATCACCGCGGTGTGATATTCGTTAAAAATGACTGAGATTTGATAGACCATTTATGGATTTTTGTAGTCTAAGGGTTTTCCGAGTTTATAAACCCGATTTATTTATGATTTATCATGTTAAATCTGCTTATTTATGATTCAATGAGATCGGAATGCGATTCCGATACCCTGGGTAGACTTTAATCAAAGATTGATTATTGTTTGTTGGGTCGATTGAATGACTATGTTTCAGGGTTTTAGACTTTGTTTTAACGTATTGATTGTTCTTGTTTAGAATACAGTGTAAAGCATAAATCTTAACACCGTGAGTTTCGTTTAGCGATTCCGAGTCACATAGACCTATTATTTTGTTTGTTCGACGATAAATATGTGCTAATTGTTGCTGGGTTTGTGTTGTTGACCTTTGGTGTTCTTATTAATTTTGACCTTGACTTTGAAGAGTCAAAGATCAAGTCAAATTTTTATTGACCATTCGTTTTTCTTAGCGAATTGGAACTGCTTCGTGTTCAATTCGCTAAGGACATACACGAATTAGCTCAGCGAATAATTTAGTTCACGAATCAGATTTGGATTCTTTAAAAGTTTAAAGAACTAGACCCTTAGTTCGTCATTATGAATAGTAATTCGCTACGTCTAATTCGTTAGTTAATTTACCTGATAGCGAATCGCTCGATTCGTTACTGATTGTAACGAATCAGAGTGATATTTAACGAATGACATTCAATTTTAATTATTTAATTAAATGTAAACATCATTGTTAATTTAAATAAAGTATTTCAATCGTCTAAACGCGTAAATAAATTATATTCACATATCTTTTGATAATGAACACACCACTTATAAATATCTAGACATATTTTGATGTTTAATACATTTTACGTCTTCTCATTCCTTATATTAGTTTATACTTATACAGTAACCATGGCTGATCAAGTAAATCAAGATCCACCTATTGCCGAACGAGGGCAACCCGAGCAACCACCAAAACAAGAACAACAAGACGGTGTTATTTACTACTATTTGACAAGAAACATAATATTTGTGGATACGTGAATCAAGATGTTGCAGATTTGGATGTGTTTTGGGACATGTTAACTATCTTAAGACGCTCAGTGATACACTATGCTATAACTGCTAGACCTAAGGTGTATCTGAGTATTATTAGGCAATTTTGGAACACAACTGAGTATCTTGAAGCGGAGAAACACATTCGAGCAACAATCAATCAAACTCCGATTACAATTGATGTTGAGGTCATTCGCCGTGTACTTCAATTAAGTCAAAACGTGGCGACATTAATAAATCTATGTTGAACAAGAACGGATTATGTCCACCATACAAGTATCTTCTACATGTTCTACTTCATTGTATAAGTGGTCGTCATGGTGGGTTTGACGAATGTAGACTCAGCTTGCAGTCAGCCTTTGTTGCTTTGATTCTGAATAAGCCGTTTAATTTCTCAGAGTTAGTCTTCGACCATTTGAAAGAAAAAGTTCAGCAAACATTCCAGTTAAAGAAGTTCTTAATGTATCCTCGCTTTCTACAGCTGGTTATTCAAGATTTGATCTCGAATTTGGTTATTGATCAGACATTGGTGAACGATGTACTTCATATGGAACACATGACAGCTGAAACTGTGCATCGAATGTTAACTTATAGAAAGGAGAAGCCAAGAAATAAATGGATGATTGGTCAAATAATCAATCCTAATTATGTCTGTCCTCCTAATGAACGCTGGATCCATGACGATTCGGAATCCGAGCGTGAAGGGGGAGAAGGTGGGAACGATGATGATGGCAATGATGGTGATGGTGGAGCTGGTGATGCTGACTTTTAAGAACAACAAGAGGCAGTAAATGCTGCTTTAGCTGCCACCATTGCGGCTCAACAAGAACGGAAGAGGAAAGGGAAAGCAGTGGCAACTGGTGAGCCATCGAAGAAAAGACGCATTTCAGCGGAGGCTAGGGTAATTATTGGTGTTCCACCACCACGTCAATCAACGCCTCAACGCTCGGCAGTTCCGCCAACTACTAGCACTCCGATGCCTACATTGACAACGACGATGGTGTCACATGAAACTCTTGGTTTTATTCCCTCAAATGGCGTTATCTGAGATTCCAAGGCCTCCTGCTACATTATCTACTGTCCCTTCAACACCCTCAATGAGGCCTCCTCCTCCTTGTCCTCCTACTCCTCCTCCTCCTAGTGATGTTTCTTTTATAAGAATCACTCAGCCTCATGGACCGATTCAACCTGTTTATCTATCTCTGTATAACATGCCACCGAACCGTCAAACTGAGATGCTGTTGAATCTTCTACATCTTTATGAAAACCAAATGGCAGCTAATCGTCAAAACCAAGAAAGACTTATAGAGAATCAACGACGGATGATGAGTTATATCTCATTTTGTCAGAAAGAGACTAAGTCGTTACGTACGATTGTTGAGTCTCACGGGTTGAAATTAAAGGAACAAGAGGAGTTAATCCTTCAACTGACATGCAGGAGGTGAGCCTGATGAATCTGGTGCAGGAGGTGAGCCTAAACTATCGCATGGTTCATCTTCCGGTGCTGGTACAAGTGGCGGTGAAGACTCGGGCAAACAGATTATCATATATCAAGATCCAACTGCTACTAAACCAATTGAGATGATTGCGGCTAATACTGTGATATTTGTGGATGGATCGGGGGTAGTTAAAAGTGTGGTTAACAGAGATGAGATAGAGGTTGGGGAGTTTGTGGAGAGGTCTCTGACATGGGAGAAGATTTCCATACTGCTTGGGCTTAATGACGAACAATTAACCGTGTTAGAAACTGAGCCAGATGTTGAGGTGATGAATGAAGAAGGTTTAGAAGATGACCCGTCTATTCAGATGAATACGGATTTTATTTATGAGAATGAGGATATTGAGATGGAATACGTAACTGCTGAGGAGTATCCAAACTTGTATCAACACACAAACGTTAATCAAGGTGCTCTGGTATTCAATGAAGAAATAATCAAAGAAGCAGAAGACCATCTTGAAAATAAGTCCAAAGGAAAGGGTTTTTATACTGGTAAACTGTTCGATCCGTCTGTTGAAGAGATTATGAGTTGGTTCATATTTAAAGCAGCTGGTAAGATTATTCAGGCTCATCGTAATGTAGATCAGGAACGTAAAAACACAGCTGAAGCTTGGGTCAAAGCATACAAAGTAACCTCCTTCAAGACTGTATCCAAGGTACATGGTGATATTGTCTCCTGGCTTTATGATTCTGAGCTTAAAGTATGTATAATCAAATGGGAGAAGTGGATTCAGTATTATAAGACGATAATGGATGTTCTTACTTTGCCGCAGTGGGATGTTCGTACCCTCGCGAGACGTCCATTTACCAATCGTGCGGGTTACCGAACAGCTTAGTGGTTCCATCAACACTTACTGTTCGAGGTCAATCATGGCTTGAAGTATTTCAAGCCCCAGGTCCCAAGACGTAAGAGTATTGACGATATTGATCCGAGGACTGGCTGGAGAAAACTTGTCCTGAAGGTGAAGCCACCAAAAACGATGAAGCAGGTTCCTGTGAATACGATGCCTCAAGACATTCATCTCTCATTCAACCGCTGGTACTATGATAATCGTACTGGCAAGGCCGTCATTGTTCTTGGAAGAGGACTGAAGATTGAGCTCATCAAGGTAATCGACCCGATGTGGTTGGTTAATTTATCAGAGATAGACAATGACGTGCTCCACAGGAAGCAGATTTTGTTCGAGCGCGAAGAACACTACGACCTGGCTATCCAATTCCAACGAGTTGTTCGTGTATGTCATGAGCATGGAATTCATAGTTTCAGAGACTGGCTGTCCAAGCGCTTCAAGTAATTTAAAGACAAAGAGCTCAAGACGAGGGGGTGTCTGTTAGTGCACGGTTTTGCGTCTTAAGTCTTTGTAATTAACGTTAGTATTTTTGTTTAATATTTAATGTAATAATTAGTTTAATTATTATGTAGTTCGTTATATGTGCAGTCTAGTTCGCTAGGGGATGTTAGCGAACTAAGACTTAAGTTTAATCCCTCCTGATTCGTTAGGGGATGTTAACGAATCAGGAGGGATTAAACTTAAGTCTTAGTTCGCTAACATCCCCTAGCAAACTAGACTGCACATATAACGAACTAGATAATAATTAAACTAATTATTACATTAAATATTAAACAAAAACATTAACGTTAATTACAAAGACTCAAGACGCAAAACCGTGCACTAACAGGAAGCAATGCAGGAGGAACTGGCTCAGTTCAGAGATCTACATGTGTGGGATCTTGTTGATAGACCAATAGACAGATATGCAATAGGAACTAAATGGGTTTTTAGAAACAAAGGGATGAGAGGGGTTTGGTGATTAAGAATGAAGATAGGCTTGTAGCATTGCGATGCCTTCAAGAAGAAGGAATGGACTTTGAGGAAGTCTTTTCACGAGTTAAAAGACTTGAGGCTATCAGGATCTTTCTTGCATATGCTGCCTCAAAGAACATTAAGGTGCTCCAGCTTGATGTTAAGTCTGCATTCCTAAATGGAAGATTGATGAAGAGGTGTATGTTGCTCAACCTCAAGGTTTTAAGGATACTGTGTATCCAAATAGGGTGTATAAGTTAAATAAACCCTATATGGATTGCATCAAGCTCCTAAAGCTTGGTATGATGAACTGTCAAATCATCTTCTTGAAAATGGTTTTCAAAGAGGAGCCATTGACAAGACACTCTTCTACAAAAGAAAGGGATCAAATTTACTTCTGTTACAAGTATATGTGGATGACATCATCTTTGGATCTACAAATGAACATATGTGCATGGAGTTTGAAGGGGTAACGAAATCCAAGTACAACATGAGCTCTATGGGAGAAATTAACTTCTTTTTTGGACTACAAGTTCAATAGAAGGCTGAAGGGATTTTCATTTACCAAACCAGATATGTGCAGGACATTTTGAATAAGTTCAATTTTCATGAGTACAAAATTGCTTCAACTCCAATGGACACTAAAGAAAAGATGATTGCTGATGAAAAGGGGGAGCCTGTAGATGAACATGAGTATAGAGCCAAAATTGGATCCCTGATGTACCTTACTGCAACAAGACCTAATATTATGTTTGTTGTATGTGTGTGTGCAAGATTCCAATCAAATCCAAAAGTCTCCCATCTGAAGTGATTATGGTTGCTGTAACATGAGCAGAAAGTCAACCTCAGGTGGATGTCAATTTTTGGGTGAAAGGCTAGTGTCATGGCAATGCAAGAAGCAGACTACTGTCTCAATCTCCACTGCAGAAGCTGAATACATTGATGCATCTGCCTGCTGCGCACAAGTTCTTTGGATTCAAAACGAGATGCTGCACTATGGTTTGAATTTCTGAATACCCCTATTCTTATCGATAACACTACTGCATATTTTACTGTTAAGAATCCAGTTCAACATTCTAAGACTAAGCACATTGAAATCATACATCACTACATAAGAGATTGTAGTGAAAAAGGTTTGATTGAAATGAAAAGAGTTGATACAAGTGATAATTTGGCAGACTTATTCCCCAAACCACTTGATAGAACCAGGTTCAACTTTCTTTTGAATGCCCTGGGAATGATCAACTATGATGAGATCTGATTAAGTTGTGTACCTCTATGTGCTAACTGATTATATTGTTAGAGGCTGCACAGAATGAAGGTTTAGTGAATATGCTTGATTATGTTACTTGTTATGATTTTCTTGTTACCTCTAAGTGTTCTTGTTATGATTTTCTTGTTAAAGTAAGCTTATCTCACATCACTGCTTAATTGTGTACCTCTAAGTGTTCTTGTTATGATTTTCTTGTTAAAGTAAGCTTATCTCACATCACTACTTAATTGCTTGAATATGTGCTCTATCTGATCATTTGATGTTATTAGGATAGGATAGACCTTGATTAGAACTGTCTGCTTATTTTGATGATGTTATAATTGATTAAGATTTGATTATGTGTGACAACTGTTTGTGTCAAAATGAGTATTATGTCAAAATTAAATGATAAAATGAATTTTCTAATGAATTTTGAATAATCACTTTATTTTGGTCAAAACATGAGCAATTTGATTAATGGTGTAGAGATATGATAAGATTATTCAGTTCAAGCTTTATAGAAGCTTAAAAGAAGGACTTTTAATGAAAAGTCTCAAGCAGTTGTTCGTGCAAAAAATTATGTCATTTGCCCAGTTGAAAGGATATGCACTTGTGTATGTTTGGTCCTAAAATCTCTACACATTCAAAGGATAGCCATTGACCTGGAAACTGAAAGCATTTGGGGCACTTATAACTTGTTTCTTATTCCTTCACTTAAAACTATGTCAATAGCTCTGACTTTGAAAGGACATATATTAACATGTATGTTGGGTCTTGTTGACCACTTGTGATCAAATAGGATAGCCATTTACCTTCCAATGAAGAGAAATTGGGGTGATTGAATATTAAACTGAATTTAATATGGGAAATGATAGTACATTGACTACTTAGCCAATCATATGGATTTTATAGGCTAAAAGGGCACTTAGTACAGTCATTAATATGTATGGTTGCTTTCTCATGATGTGTAAATTCTAAGGTGATATAAACGTAATGAAAATGTTAATCTGCATGTGGAGATACATAGTTGTCTTTGCATGTCTCAAGATAAATCTCTCCAAATGACAGGCAGAAAACTGATTACCCAGTCATACACAAGACTGTTGTTATTTGGTCAACCAAAAATGAAACATCTTTATATATGACAAAGAACATGCTTATGAAAAGTTGAGAAAATATCAAAAACAAGGGGAAGAATGAATAAATCAACCAAAAGTTGATAAGTGTTATAAATACTTTATCAAACAAGAGGGTTACAACCAAGAACTACAGAGATGTTGATATAATCTGTCTCATCTTGAATGAAAGGCCTATTATTTAACAGTAAGTCCAACGTTCAACCTCTATATATGTTTGAATATCAAATATACAAAATGATCCAATAAGTTCTGTTATATAAAAACAAAATTTTTGACCAAATACAGGAGGTTGGAGTCAAATTGGGTTGATCTGGGGGAAGCCAAAAAAGCTTTGAGAAGAGAGTTGAAGTCTCTCGGGTAGACTAAACTGTTTATTTTAAGTTCTCGGGCATACCTGATGTTTGAATATGAGTATCCTAGTAAGCTTAGTGCTAACAAAGGATTTTCGGGCAAGCTCTTTGAGATTTTAGGCTATAGCACACTTATATGTTTTCATGTTTAATTTCATTCCATGCATGCTCTGTGATATGTGTGTTTATGATTTCTTTGAAATTACAAGTGTCTCTGGGCAGACTTTGTCTTTCAGGCATACTTTATATTCCGGGTACAATATTGTTCCCTCAATATACTTGGTAATTTCAAAAATGTGACTTTTCGAGTACATTGTCTGCTAGATATCATTTTGGGCACACTTTATACTTCGGGCACACTTTGAGTTTTCAAATGTTACCCTAGTATACTTGGATTCCTAGTAAGGTTGCATGCTTGATGTCTTATACTTGATTAATGTTACTTGTGATTTAATTCTCAAGAAATCATGTATTTCAGGTAGGCTTCCTTCATTTTAATTAACTATATTCCAAAAATACTTTACCTTATCTTTAAATACTTTACCATTTCCGAACATATTCCAAAGCAACCATTCCTTAAGTAGATAAGAAATTTATGAGCTAAAAGACAAAACACTTTTTAAGTTTCTCACTTTACCTGGCATGTAAAAGAAAAAGGTAGAATCAAAAGAACTTTATCTACAGCTTTTCTGCCAAAATTGCAGATATGTACTTTACATTTATCCTAACTCTCATTAAAAGGAGACCTGCATATGTTGTACAAAATTGAAACTTCAGATTTCAAGAGTAACTCACATTTCTGTTTTGTGCAGATTTCAATATCATTCAAGCCAACGGTTTGAATCGTAATATTCTTTATGCATTAATCTTTATTTGTCTCTTGAATACACTTAGAAATCTAACTAACAATTGTTTGTTCATTGCTTAATAGAGAATCAGCAATGGATCCAATTCCAAGTAATTCCAATTCCTATAGACATCATCTTTCTGAAGAACTGAAAAAGGATCTACAAAGAGTTCAAACCCTAATGTCTAAGGTTGAGAAGATCTTAGCTGCCCCAAAACAGGGGGAGAAATCACTGAATCAGGAGGAGAAATCACTGAAGCTTCTTTCAGTTTATAAAGAAAACAGTTCAGATGATGAAACTGAAAAAGTTTCAGAAGATGTAAAGAAAGAACTTGAGGAAAGAAAGAAACTAAAAGGGAAAGAAATTGCTCTAGAGGATGATAAAATTCAGACTTTCAATCTTCAAGAGAATACAATGGACTTAGATATGGATGAATCTGAATTAGAAGCAGAAAGAGTCTATGTGCAAAGAATGACAGAAATTTAAGACATAGAATTTCTAAATCAAATGATGTCTGATAAAGAGTTTGAGGAACAAGAAAGTTTAATGAAACTATTTGAAGATGAGAAGAAAACAATGGATGAATCTAAAAATGAAAATCAGAAGGAAGTCCCACAAGAAGTGTTCGAAAACTGCTTAAATGATGAAGAAATTCCAACAGGAGTGCTAGTATCTCTTCTCAAGCTAATTAAAAAAGAAGAACCAGAGACTGAGGTAAAAGAGAAACTAGACACTGTAATTGACAAAATTTCTACAGCATTATGTAAAGAAAAGATTGTCAAAAACAATGAATTTTTGAAAAAGAAAGATGAATTGGAGGAAGAAATGCAGTTTCAAAAGTTCTTGAGCAAGTATGGTGGAAAACCAAAATTTTTGATAAATAATGGAATTCCCATTGATTCAGTAAAAATCATGACAAGAAAAGAAATTTTGAGCAACTTCATGAAAATGAAAGGACAACAGTTGAACAAGAAAAGAAGAGCTTCTCAGTCTCTAGTTGATAAGAGCAAAGGAATATCCAATAAGATGGCTGATCTGACAATGAAAGGGAAATCCAAAGTAAAGGAATTCTGCAAAAAGACAACATCATTGGTCTTAAAACAGAACAGTACAAAGAAAAGGAAGATGTCTGTAAATACTCAAGAAAAACCAAAGCAGATGCACTTAAAGATGGATAAACCGTTTGTTAAGGCTGTAGTAAAAGCCAAAAACCCTTCAGTCAACCACAATATTCTGCCAAGTAGAGTATTTTATGACTCCAGGACTGAACATCTGAATGTTATGATGGAAAATGGAGAGATTGTGAAGATTTTTAAAAATGACTTCAGAAAATTCAATCTATGGCATTTGACTGTGATTGCAGAATTGCATCTCTCTGATTATAAAGAAAGGCAAAGGCCTACAAGTGCTAAGTAATCAGAACTGTTAAGATTCTTGGCTAAAATGAGGATTCTTAGATTAGGCTTTGTTATGTAATGTCTTCGGACAAAATTTTGATTATGTAATTTGTTTATGTTATGAATATGTATTTTGATTTTGATTTGGTGTGTATTTTTGACTAAGTGTAAGTAACCATAGAAATGTTTTGGGTCAGCTGAGGTGTTCCAATCTAGGGGGAGATTGTTGAGTCAAACAATTGACCTGAGGGGGAGATTGTTAAGTCAAAGACTTGTTCTAAAAGACATATGGAAGATTGGAATCTTCTCAACCTCCTCAGAATTCGCTAAGTATGGATCCGGCTACACCTGAGACCTCTGAGCAAGCTTTTACTAAGCCGAGCATGATATTTTGTCTATCGGGCAAGGTTATCCTCAAGAAGTCTTCTTTAGTGGATATCCGAGTAGGGTTTGCAAATTGCTGTATTACCGAGCAAGGTTCACAAGTTTATGCCAATCCGGGCAAGGGTCACTATATCAAGCAAGTCTGTTCTTCTTAGCCAAGTATGGTTTACTTCCGAGTAAGCTTTTGGCTAACCAAGCTCATGAAGCCAAGTGATTGGAACACCGGGCAAGGTATTCATTAATAATACAGTGGTCCAACTAGGCTTGATGATTTAATGGAATATCTCCAAGAGACATTGGGCAAGGTTCAACTCAAGCAAGGAATAGTGCTGTCGAGTACACTTTGCTTATAAGTTATTTTCTGACAAAGAGTTGAAGGGACCATTGAAGAACAAGGTTGCTCGTAAGGGTTTGTCGGGCAAAGTATGGCAAAGTCAAGAAGATTGAAGTCTACCCGGTGAGTATTTACTTGGTAAAATACTCTTCAAGTAAAGTCTACCCGGAAACTGATCCCGGGCACACTTCTATGTTACCAAGTTATAAAGGATGGCAGTGCACACAGCCTACTCGGAAAATCAATATTGTTTCAAAGCCTACCCGGAAGACTTGTTTTACACTTAGAATAATTCTGAATATGTGATTTTGAATATGTATCATCATTTGGGGCTTCTAGAAGGAATGACAGCTGTCTTAGGATGGCAGGCCTATAAATAGAATAATTTAGGGCACGCCTCCTACGGATTCTATCCTTTACACTTTTCTGATAAGAAAGAATATTTCTTGAAAGTGACGGTTGTCTTAGGATTCGTACGAATAAACTTTCCATTAAAGAAACCCTAAATCGATTATCCTTTTCTATGATGAACTTTATATAAATGGAAATCTTTTGAGTGAATCTTGTGTTTGTTAGTTATCTTTGATTATTTTTTAGCGACCACATCATTTGTTATTGTTTCCGCCTTTAACAATAGATAATCTTTATAAATATAGCAACCCGTCATCAACTGCCTTGTTGACACATTTATTTGTGTGAGTTATGACATGATTTTAGTAAGATCTACCTGAAATCGGGCACCTGACATCATATGACTGATGATCTTTTCATAATACTCTTTGAAAGCATTCATAGCCTGTACACAACCATGTAATCAAGACTAAAAGGACATTGGATCCTTAAATTCAAAATATCATGTTGCAAGATACCTACAGAGAGGACTGTATCATAATGTGTTTCGGGTTCCGCGAAGCTCTTCCTTTTAGAAGCAGCGGACTTAGCTCTAGTCGTCGCAGTCTTGGGTTAGGAACTGGTAGCCATCTTGAGAATTTCTTTCTTAACATCTTGAGGAGTGAGCATGCCGTCGATGTCATCCAGAGAAACCTTGTTTGCAGACTTTTGGGACTTCTTAGCACCTACATAAATCCGGTTAACAGATAAGTACTCTATACAGTGTTATTTATTTAAATATATATATATATATATATATATATATATTCAATAAACTTACTTGACATATTCGAATCCAAGGAGATCTCGCAGAAAGCTTCGATGAATCGGGCTTGAAACGTTCTAACTTCGGTATCCAGTGCTAGGAAGCATTTTGTTCTTTCCTCTGTACCACGTAATTTCGCCAAAGAAGCAAAGTTCTCAATTGCAAAAAAAAAAAAGACTCGGAGTTAATGTTAAAGCATCAAGGATCCTACTATTTTTAAGGATCTAGGATCCTACCCTTTCTAACCCACTTTGAAGGAAGGTCATTCCCATAGGTATGGAGTCACGTTTTACAAAGAAAAATTGATTCCTCCAGAGGGAATCATTTATAGTAACTTTTGAGATCGGGTGGGGTTGTCGAGGCTTGGATTTTAAAATAAATCGGGCAGGACTGTGGGTAGTAACACTGTGTTCCTGAATCTCATTTAACCAGGGGAGGGGAAGGAAAAGAGAGGAAAATATAAAAAATTCATGTTCCAGAGATTTTTTAAGAAAGAGAGGGGAGGGGAAAGGAGGGAAAATGCTAGAATATTTAAGCATATTATCATCCTCCCAAATTGGAGAGAGTAGGAGAGAAAATAACGAACGGGACTCGTCAACCTCGGGATCCGTGAGTTTGCAAATCTCGATAGAATGGTTGGATATAAGGCATTGTGGCTCCATCTCCGACAACTTTGAGTCATCGGAAGATTGCTTGGAAGGTTTAGAAGGAGACAAAAAAGAGGAAGTGATCGACATTATTATCAAAGAAAATGAAAGAAGAAAGAGATGGATACCTGATGCGTCGCTTGGATGTGTGATTATAAGAAAGATATAGGACGGCATATATAGACGGTTATCATTAACTCAAGGGCTTAATGGTAATTATTTCAGGCAAACTGTCCCATCATCCAGTTTTCAAAGAAGTTTGAATTTCAAAGTGACAGTTGTGTTCCACTATCACCCGCCATTTTGGGGGCAATTGTTAGGGCTGATATTTTCTCTGCTGAGGATATATTATCCTTGAAGATATGTCTGGATCAGTTATACTTCCGAAAAGCTCCAGAACCATGTCGAAGATAAAGAATCCTCAGAGGTTAATATATTTATCAATTGTTTCATGTGTGTAGGTTATTGTTCAACAGAAGTAACGGCTATATGACTTGGCCCACTTTAATTTTCTCTACTAGAAGCTACAAGCACGTGGTCAATGAACGGTGGAAGACTACTGGAATATTGGCGGATAGATAGGACTTATTATTGTATTTATTTTCTTTATAAACATCTAGTTATGATCGATTAGATTCATCACTGATATACTCACACACTTAGAGCAGAACTCACTATTCTCTATATACACGTTAGAGATTATTGTAACATCGATCTAATCTCCACAACCATTGTAACCCTTTTTTGATATTAATAAATTGGTGATCGACGAGTTGTCTCACCCGAGGTTTTTTTCTTTTGATCTGAACAAGATCAAAGGGTTTTTCCACGTACCAAATCTCAGTGTTCATTCCATTTTCGTTATTAAATTCACTGTTATTAGCATAGCACTATGCCTCACTTTACGGTTTTGGATACATTATCCTTAGCTGATTTTTATCCAAAACAGTATTGGTGGGAATCGATTGAGCAGAGGAAGAGTCAAGATGAGATTAAGGATACGAAGTGGGAGGATCTGAAGGAGTTGGTGATGAGTAGGTTTTGTGCTGACGTCGAAGTTGAGAGGGCGGAGATGAAGTTTCTAAATTTGAAGGCTGGAACGATGACACATCGTGAGTATACCATGGAGTTTAACCGGATAACTAGGTTGGTACCCGATATGGTCAGCACTGAGAATAAGAGAATCAAGTGCTATGTGAGAGGATTGCCACAATAAGTTCGCCTGCTAGTCAGGGCTAATAAACCTTCTACTTTTGACTCTGCCGTCGAACTTGTAGAAATGGTTTATGAGGACCTGGCTGTGGATGATGTTGTCGTGGGAGAAGAGAATAAGGATAAGAAGTGGGTCGCTCCTGTTAAACGGCCCGGTACTTACTTGTGGAACCCTAAAGACAATAAGCAGAAGATATGGGAGAAAAGGTAATGCAAGACTTGTGGTAAGGCACATGGTGTTGAGTGCAGATGGAGTACTGGTTAAGATGTTTGTTGTAAATGTGGGAAGATTCATGCTGGTGAGTCCAAGTTCAGTACGAATGCTTGATACAAGTGCGGGTAGGTGGGGCATTACGCTCCAGATTGTACTTCGAAGTTCTCATGTTACAAATGCGGTAAGACGGGTCATTTTGCAAGGGAATGCACTAAGAGTAAAGCTAGGAGAAGTGGGAGAAGGATGCTGAACCATTAAGGCCAAAGACCAGAGCCTACATGCTGACTCAAGTACAAGCCAAGCAGATTCCGGATGTCGTCACAGGTACGTTTCTAATAAATGGTGTTTCCGCTTTCGTATTATTCGATTCGGGTGCAAACAAAAGTTTCGTAGCCAGGCCATTTAGTAAATTAGCTAAAATGAAATGTTGCCGAGTGTCTGAAACTTTTATAGTAGAAACCGCTAGTGACACTTCGATTAAAATAATGAAAATGGTTAAGGACTGTTAGAGGGACATGAGTTCCCTGTTACTTTGTATGTTATGACCTTAGGAGGGTTCGATGTGGTTTTGGAGTATGAGGCTCAGATAGTGTGTAAGAGAAGAATAATAAGGTTAAAGTCCTTGGCCGGTAGTACGGTGATGGTTTACGGTGATAAGGAAAGTTCGGGGCTTAATGTCATTTCGATGATAGAAGACGAGGGTTTGTTAAGGCGAGGGTGCGGTGCCTACCTGGCATATGCTGTCAACGCTACGCCCGAGAAAAAAGAAATAAAAAATGTTCCTATTGTGCGCGACTATCCAGAAGTATTCCCTAAGGATCTTCTGGGGTTGCCACCAGAGCGAGAAATAGAATTCCAGATAGATTTAATACCAAGATCCCAACCCGTCGCGAAAGCGCTTTAACGTCAACACCGTCGGAGATGAAGGAATTGATGTCCCAACTACAAGAAATCCTCGACAAAGGTTTAATAAGGCCGAGTGTTTCTCCGTGGGGTGCACCGGTGCTGTTTGTGAAAAAGGATGGAAGTATGAGAATATGCATAGACTATCGTGAGTTGAAAAACCTTACAATAGAAAATAGATATCCTTTGCAAAGATCGATAATAACTGCAAGGTTCAAGTTGGTTCTCATGGATAGATTTCAAATCAGGCTATTATCAGCTGAAATTGAAAGAGGTAGACATCCCTAAGACAGCGTTTCGGACGCGGTATGGACATTACAAGTTCCTCGTAATGTCATTCGGTCTAATGAATACTCCCGCAGCATTTATGGACATGATGAATAGCGTGTGTCGGCCGATGTTGGATAAGTCAGTTATCGTCTTCATCGATGATATATTGATTTATTCTAAGAGCGAGTCTGATCATGCCGACCATCTGAGAGAAGTATTGGAGATTCTGAAGAAAGAAAAGTTATATGCTAAATTTTTGAAATGCTCGTTCTAGTTAAGAGAAGTACAATTTCTAGGTCACGTGATCAATCCTGAAGGGATTACAGTGGACCCAGCTAAGATTAAGGCAATAACAAACTGGAAGACTCTGCAGAATCTGACTGATATACGAAGGTTCCTAGGTTTAGCAGGCTACAATAGGAGATCCATCGATGGTAAATCCAAGATAGCCACACCATTGACCGGTACTACCCGAAAGTCGGTGGGGTCAGTTGGGGTAAGTTTCAAGCAGAGGCTTTTGAGTAGTTAAAGAAGAGACTTACGCAAGCACCAATCCTTGCTTTACCTGATGGTAACGAGGATTTGGTTGTTTGTACTATGCTTAGCATCGTGGGTTAGGTTGCGTGTTGATGCAACGAGGGAAGTGATAGCTTACACGTCTAGACAGTTGAATGTCCACGAGAGTACTTATTTGACGCATGATTTAGAGCTAGCAGTAGTAGTGCTCCCCATTTATGACGATCTTGTGATGACTCCATGCAGGACATCAGAAGAAGTCAGACACAAGGCACTCAGATTTATAAGGCTAGAGGATGACATGAAGATCCAAGAACGGTTAGGAGCTCCAACAAAACAAGATTCGCCTAACTAGAAACAAAGATCCTCATTCAGGAATAACAACTGAAAACCATATTCCAAGTTCAACAATCAAAACGTCCGGGCAGTTGAAGAAGGAGATGATGATGAGGACTATCCAACTATTATAGAGTATTGCTTCTCTGTTGATACTCATGGCTTAATTTGTGCTATGATGGATCTTGGAGAGAAAGCAACATGGCCTCGGAAAAAGGAGAAATCGACAACCTTCAAAGACAAATCCAAATGGTGTGCATTCCATGAGGATTTTGGCCACATGACTAACGACTGCATTGGTCTAAGGAGGGAAATTGGATACCTCCTGAGCAAAGGCCATTTCAAAGAGTTCTTGGGAAGAAAAAAATCAAGTATACAGAATCCTGATCATGTCTCGAGGAAAGCAACTACGCCCCCACCAGACGCACAAGTCATCAACTTCATCTGCGGTGGCTCAGATATATGTGGAACTTCCTTTTTCGTAGCCACGAGGCACGCTAAAGAAACAAAGTTAGAGAATGGGGAACGACCAGTCATCTCCACTACTTTAACAACTGATAAGAGAATCTTCTTTGACGAAGAGGACAAATCAAGCATCTTGGATCCTCATCATGATGGTTTGATTGTAACTTTTTTTATTGCAAACCATTACGTTCGTAGGATCCTAGTCGACGGGGGGAGTTCAGTTAACATCATTCAAAATGATGTGCTCCATAAGATGAATATCCGGGACTCAGAAATTGTTCACTGAACATTCATGCTTGTCGGTTTCAATGGAGAGACTAAGAAAACATTGGGGGGCATCAAACTTCCTATATACATTGAAGGGTTAAACTCTTACCAAAAATTTTGTGTTATTGATAATTTTCTTGATGCAACGTTATTCTTGGCGGGCATTGGTTGCATGGAATGAAGGCTGTAGCCTATACTTATCACCAATGAATCAAACTGCCAACCCCTTGGGGAGTAGTAAGAATAGATGGTGACAAAGTGGAAGCTACAAATTATTATTCTTCGTCCTTGAATCCGGCGTCCAAGGAAACGATAGCATAGCAATCACAACAACATCCTAGAAACGTACTGGAAGCTCGAGTGCAATACCTAAAAGAAGTATCCTTAGACCCTGAGAATCCAGACGTGAAAATTTTCCTAGGATCAAGTATCCCTACTAGCGTTAAGAGGATACAGTATCCTTCCTCAAGCAACGAAAATCTACATTTGCCTTCAAGAACTCAGACATGACAGTCACCATGATGTTTAAATAGTAGCTAGGGAAAACCATGGAAGTCTATATAGACGACATGGTTGTCAAGTCCAAGAAGGCTGAAGACCAATCTAGAGACTTGGAAGAAGAATTCAATATCCTTGACCAATATAACATGAAACTTAATCCATCTAAATGCCATTTTGGTGTTAAGGCGCGAAACATCCTTGGTTATATAGTCACTAAGAGGGGAATAGAAGCTAGCTCGGAACAGATAAAGCCATCATCAACCTAACGTCTCCCGTGGATGCAAAGGATGTACAAAGGTTGACTGGAAGAAATTGTTGGTGCATGTTTTGTAACAGATGATCTTTTGTGTTTGTTAGAATTGAGAGCAACGGTCAAAGGGGAGTCTGTTGGTGCATTTTGTGACCGTCGCTATGCAATTCTGATCAGCGGAAACGATGTACGAAGTTAGGACAACTTCGCCATAGGAGAAGTTAGAACAACTTCGCCATAGGCGAAGTTGTAACAACTTCTGCATAGGCGAAGTTAGAACAACTTCGCCTTAGACGAAGTTATAACAACTTCGCCTACTGGCCCAAGCCCGTGAAGTTGTTTATATATATATATGTGTGTCTTGGTTAGGTTTGTGTATCCAGAAAGTTAGAGAGATTTGTGTTACAGTTCAATTGTCTAGAAAGAAACAGAGAGGGAGAGCCGTGTGGGACGGCCCGAGGTAGAGCTCACCTCGGGTCGGACGTGTTTTGGTTTATGTTCGGTATGTAACGTGGTTTTGATTATTATAAAGGATCTGTAGATTTGTTTATCCCGTTCGTGTGTTTGTTCGTGTGTTTGTATGTGTGTAATCGTGTTCTTCGTCTTCTACACCAATAAACGAGTCTAGGAGGATTCCGCACTCCTAGACCTCGTGCGGATCTCGTATCGATCGGCGACACTTCGGGGGGGACTTACAAGTGGTATCAGAGCCTTAGGCTCTTATGCTATGGTTCGAGATCTGCGTTTTGGTGTTTCTGGCACGTTTCTGATGCTTTTCTGGCCGAACAGCCGCCGCAGGCGAAGTTATGGGGTTCAGGCGAAGTTGTCGCTTAAATTTTAGGGTTTTGGCGAAGATATAAGGTTAAGCGAAGTTATTCACAACTTCGCCTACCTCACAAGTTCGCTTATCTCAGGCGAAGTTATCTGTCATGCGAAGTTTTGGACAGGCGAAGTTATGGACAGGCGAAGTTAAAGAGGGGCGAAGTTGACACTTAGGCGAAGTTAAAAAAAAAAAGGAGTTTTCGTCTGTATGTCTAGGTGTACGCGATTATTGTGAGACCGAAGACGTTGTTCCGTCAACGAGTGAAACTTGTTATCTCTTGGTCTTACGTGTGAACAAATACGTGTCAACTCTGGATATGGAGTTGAGTTTGTGAATGGGATATTGATTGAAACTGGATATTGACACATATTTGGGTGTTTGTGGGCAATGAAATAGTTGTTGTTCGAGGTTGACCAACTGAAGAAAGTCAAATTGAACTGAAGGTTTTTGTCAATACTGGATTTGGGTCAGAGCATATTATTTATGTTATTTTCAAGGCGTTCGAGAATTGGATCCTGAAACGTGATGCTTATTTATTAAAGTGAAAATTCTGGAACAAGTTGGATTTAATCGGGAATTAAAGTGTTTATGTTCTTGATCGTTTTCCCTGGTGATTGAAGATGCTTCGGATTAATTAATGGTCATGTGTGTTAGATTCTGTCAAGGTGGTTTTGTGATGAAATTGATCACTTGATGTTGAGTAGTTGAAGATTAAACCTTATCGTATGCCGACGTGTTGGTGAAGTTGTGGAGGGAGCCCAACTTCACGTGTTGGTGAAGTTAGAAGAACTTCACGTGTTGTGAAGTCAGAAGGACTCACGTGATTGGTTGAGATGATCAATTAGGCACGGGGATGCATGCATTTCAAAGACCTCAATCTATATAGTCGGAGAAGCTTACACTGAAGGGGAGATCTGATATGGAAGACGCTGGGTGATTGGTAGATTTGTGAAGCTACAAGACAGTTTCAGACACGGCTGGTTGAAAAGCAAACAGAAGATCATCAGTTAAGAGGGAGTCTGTTGGTGCATGTTTTGTAACAGATGATGTTTTGTGTTTGTTAGAATTGAGAGCAACGGTCAAAGGGGAGTCTGTTGGTGCATTTTGTAACCGTCGCTATGCAATTCTGATCAGCGGAAACGATGTACGAAGTTAGGACACCTTCGCCATAGGCGAAGTTAGAACAACTTCGCCATAGGCGAAGTTGTAACAACTTCTGCCATAGGCGAAGTTAGAACAACTTCGCCTACTGGCCCAAGCCCGTGAAGTTGTTTATGTATATATGTGTGTCTTGGTTAGGTTTGTGTATCCAGAAAGTTTGAGAGATTTGTGTTACAGTTCAATTGTCTAGAGAGAAACAGAGAGGGAGAGCCGTGTGGGACGGCCCGAGGTAGAGCTCACCTCGGGTCGGACGTGTTTTGGTTTATGTTCGGTATGTAACGTGGTTTTGATTATTATAAAGGATCTGCAGATTTGTTTATCCCGTTCGTGTTTTTGTTCGTGTGTTTGTATGTGTGTAATCGTGTTCTTCGTCTTCTACACCAATAAACGAGTCTTGGAGGATTCCGCACTCTTAGACCTCGTGCGGATCTCGTATCGATCGGCGACGCCACGGGGGGACTTACAGAAATGCAGCTTTGAATAGGTTCATCTCTCGATCTTCGGAGAAGTGTAAGGATTTTTATGATATCCTAAGAAAGAATAAAATGTTCGAGTGGACCGAAAGGCGTGAGGCTGCACTCAAAGCTCTAAAGAATTAGTTATCCTTAGCACCAACATTAATGAAGCTAGTGGATGGAGAATCCTTATACTTGTACCTAGCTGTATCAGGAAATGCAGTAAGTGTTGTCCTTGTAAAGGATTATGAAGATGAACAACATCCCGTTTATTATGTAAGTAAAAGTCTTCTAGATGCTGAAGCCATGTATTCTCATTTAGAAAAAATAATTCTTGCACTTATTATGGCTTCTACTAAATTAAGGCATTACTTTGAGACTCACACTATTATTTTGAGAACTAATTATCCTGTTAATAATGTGCTTAGAAAGCCATAATTGTCAGGAAGGATGGCCTAGTGGTCTGTAAAGCGACGGGCATATGATATTCAGTATGAGCCTAGAACAACCATCAAATCACAAGCGCTTGCAGACTTTGTGGCTGATTTCAACAATTAGAAGAAACCAAGGATCCTTGGATCCTCTTCACAGATGGAGCTTCCAACCTGAGAGGAACAGGATTGGGTATCCTACTGAAATTGCCACAGGGGGACATAATACCCCAGTCCATAGCTTGTGAGTTTCAAGCCACAAATAGTGAAGCAGAGTATGGAGCTTTGATCGTATGTTAGCAATTAGCTTAACACATGAGGATCAGGTATCTTCAAGTGTATATAGATTTGTGATTGATAGCTAACCACTTTAATGGTTCATATGTTGTTAAAGGAGAAGAATATCTAGGCATTGTGAAAGCACTGTCAAAGTTCTTTGATTCTTTTACTTTTATACAGGTAGCAAGGGAAGAAAATGTTGGGGCATATGACTTGGCAAATATAGCATCATCTTTGAAGATTCTAGAATCTACGAAGATCCCGATCATCCATATACTCTCACTAGCAATAGAAGAACAAAAAGTTATGGATATAACAATTGACAAAGAGATTGTGCTTTGGGATACATTATACTCAAATAATCAAGGATCCTGGATCCTCCCGATCAAGAAATTCATTCAAATCGGAGAGATTCCAGCCACAGAGAATCCTAAATCCTTCAAACTTAAGGTATCACAATACATTTTTTCACATGATATTCTATATTGAAAATCTCTTGAAGGTCCGTACTTGAGGTGTATTTAAGAGCCCAAAATCCAAGAGGTGCTCAAAGATATTCATAAAGGTGATTGTGGTAATCACACTGGAGGAAGAGCGCTATTATCTAGGATTATGAGAGCAGGATACTACTGACCGACTAAGAAGAGAGACGCCATGGAATATTCAAAGAAGTGTGACTCATGTCTAAGGCACGACAACATTCTGCACCAGCCAACCGAGCCTATGTATCCTATATCCTCATCATGGCTTTTCATGAGGTGGGGCATTGATATTGTGGGTAATTTTCATAAAGCACCAGGAGGAAGAGTGTTTATGCTAGCCATGACTTATTACTTCTCGAAGTGGATAGAAGCTTAAGCTTTTGTACAAGTCTGCGAAAAAGATGTGATATCCTTCATTAAAAGAAACATTATTACTAGATTTGGTATTCCTTCGGGCATTATTTGTGACAATGGTTCCCAGTTTTTCTTAAGAAGAACTACTAACTTTTGTGACAAATGGGGCATCAAGATGATTACCTCCACACCAGTTCATCCTCAAGCTAATGCCAAGGCAGAGTCAAGTAACAAGATTATCATCAACAACTTGAAGAAGAAATTAGGATCCAAGAAAGGCAAGTGGGCAAAGGAACTTACTTATGTTCTTTGGGCTGATAGAACAACACCAAAGAATGCAACAAGTTAAATAACCTTCTCCTTGGTGTTTGGCTCAGAGTGTAATCCCTACGGAGATAGTGGTTCCCACTGCCAGAACAAGCATCCATGATCCTCAAGCCAATAATGAAATCCTTCTCGAAGACCTAGATACTGTTGAAGAGCTCAGAGACATAGCCAAGATCATAATGGCAGCATATCAACAAAGGATAGCTGGGGCATACAACAAGAGTATCGAGATTATAATATTTCAAGATGGATATCTAGCCTTGAGGAAAGCCTTCCAAAATACGACTAATCCAACCGATGGAAAGCTAGCTCCTAAGTGGGAAGGTCCCTACTTGATTGAGTCAGAAGCTGGAAAAGGGGCATATCATCTGCTGACTATGGAAGGCAAAAGGTTACCAAGAGCATGGAATGCTATCCATCTCAAGAAGTACTTTTTCTAGTCAGGATCCAATATCCTTATAATATCAAGTATCTATCGAGGATCAAGGATCCTCAAATTGGTAATATCTAAATGATCACTTATTCATTTCAGATTCTTATTAATTTAAGGATAATATATTCTTAACATTTACCTTTTCCAACTTTTTTAGTAATATTGCAGATGTCAATAAGAAGGTTAAATGATTAAGAGGTTGGCCACCTCTCTTTCACACTTATGGTACATTGCTATTTTCCTTGGCCTAGCCCACGATTAAGGTATGAGCTTTGATGGTCATATCTTCCAAGGTTTAAAGGTTTTCTTGATTTCTTATAAATTAGAGTTTCTACACTCTCGCCTGGAGCGCACGTTATCCAACGTATAGTCCGGGGCAGCGCGACCAGTAAACGCTTAGTGACTGACAATTTCGTTGTCTTCGGCTATATGGAGGATCCTACGATTTATGGTAGACGTACCATACCGAAGGTTTTGGCGTTTTCACGTCACTCACGTTTGGGTTAAATCCCGATTTAGGCGAGTCCCCAGTTAACATCCGTATCTTTTGGCTTGCCCCCAGTTTTCAGGCTTGTCCCCAGTTTGGGCTTGTCCCCAGTTCACGGGCTTGTCTCCAGTTGCACGGGCTTGTCCCAGTTTATTTTATTGGCTTGTCCCAGCTTTTTGGGTTTAATCCCAATTAATATCATAAGTTATTTGCATCAGGTATCTTAAGTTCAACTATAAGGATCACAGAAGGATTAACATTTACGGATCCAAGATCCTTAATTTATTTTTTACAAGGATCGAGGAAGGATCAACACTTATGATAAGTTAGGTCTAATTCGACCTTATGGTATGATTTCTATTTATCAATTTACATTTATTTGACTAAAATCTTTTGAAACTTTGTTATATAAGGATTTAAGATTCTTAATTTATTTTTGCAAAGATAATTAATCCTAAAACTTTTTACTCAAGAGTATTTCTCAAAACTTTCAACAAGACTAAAGCTATATCAAACATACTTTCAGAATAACAAATAACAAGCACATAGTCAAAAGTTTTAAATTATTATTAACCATAAATCACCTGGACTTAACCAAAATCCTTAACCCGGATTTCACCATACGAAAGATGGACCATCCACCCGGGTTAATCTGGCGTTTCTAACTGTTCATAAAGTGTAGGAAAATGAAAACAGGAGCATCAAATGCTTCATCCCCACAAACAGAGGATCCCTCCACCTTTGCTACCCCGTAAATTGTCTTAAGGATCATGGATCCTTTACCCTAATTACTATTTTTCACGTACTGACCATTATCAAATATCCTTAAAAACATCAACAAAATAAGAAAAACAAGCTCAGGCCTTGTCTTTATTATCCTTCATCGCCCGCTTAAGCAGCTTCTTCACCATCTTCTGCTACTTCCTTCCTTTCATCCATCTCATCCACATCCTTCACTCCACTCGGTCCAGCCCCGGCTCCACCAGCTACTTCAGCATCCTCTTCCTCGTTTCCTCCACCAAGTTTCGCCAAAGCTTGCTTCCATTTCTCCACCTCCCAAGCTGAGCTATCGAAAGCAGGATCAATGGCTTCATCGACCAGCTTTATTCGGGCTTGCACGACTGACCTTTTCACCCACATATTTGACTCCTCAGTAGCTTGCTTCACCTCGTGTTGATGCTGGGCTTCTGTGGTGGATATCAAATCCTTCAAGCGCTTCTTATCCCTGATGAGCTGAGCTAGAGCCTTATCCTTCGCTACTGCTACACTCCCCATTCCAGTTAGGCTCTCCCCTAGTTGTCCATTAATCCTTTCACAAAGGTGTCTGGAAGCGTTCACAACATGTACCAAAAAATTGTGCAAAGTTGGAAGGACACTTGATTCATAAACAAGGGATATCAAGATAAAGGATACTTACAGCAATAATCATGTCAAAATCATTATCTACCTCTGAGGATATTTTCCTCTTGGAAGCTGCCGATTTATCCCTGGTGGTTGAGTTCTTGGTTCAAAAGTGGTGACTGCCTTTAAAGCTTATTTCTTGATATTTTGAGGAGTTATCAGACTATCAATGTCCTCCAAAAAGAATTTGCTGACCGACTTGTGAGATTTCTGGGCACCTGTAAAACACAAGAAATAGATAAGTCTTCTATTTTATGTTATCTATTATACAACTTTAAGTCTTACTTGACATGTTGTTGTTGGAATCCGAAGAGATTTCACAAAATGCCTCAACAAATTTGGCCTGGAAAGTTCGAACTTCAGGATCTAGGTCAAGAAATCTTTTTGCTTTCTCTCTTGTTCCATGTAAATTAGCCAAGGAAGCAAAGTTATCCACTACAAATAAGAACAAAAAAGGAAAAAAAATTAAAAGAATAATCAATTATCCTAAACCGTTTCTCTTCCAAGGATCAAGGATCTTACCCTGTTAAAGGTAAATCAACCCCACCAAGAATGGAGCTCCGATTCACAAAAAAAGAACTGATTCCTCCAGAGAGAACCATTCTGGGTTACTTTGGAAATTGGAATGGGTTGTCTCGGTTTGGATTTCAGGACGAACCGGTTTGACCCGTGGGGTTGTTAGGCTATAAACGTATGATAACTCTTGAACAATGAACTCTATGCTTTCCTCCTCTATTAACCTCTCGATGGTGCGCTAAACCCTCCAAATCATCGGCATGGCTTGAATATAAGACATTCCGGTGGTATCGAAGAAACTTTGAGTAAAAGAGGGGAATCGATACGTGTAGCCGATAAGAGCGGGACATGCGGGGAAGCATATCCAAGTCTTTGAATAGGTATCACACTGGATCAAAGAGTCAAATGGACGAAAAACAGTTTCCGGTGGGAACAGTGGTCGGAGTTCATCAATCTCAGGATCGGTGAACTTGCAGATCTCCATGGATGGGTTGGTGATAAGGTTATGTGATTGCATCTCCGATAACACAGAATGGTCAGAGTGGTCAGAAGGAGAAGAAGTGCCGGTAGACATTTTTTAGAATATTATTCAAAGAAAAGGAAAGATGATGGAAGATGGATACCTGTTTGGCTGCCGGATAATGTTGTTATAAAAGAATTGGGAAAATCGCATATATAGGCGGCTAGAATTGATAAGAAGGGCTAATGATAATAATGATGTCTGACACCAGTCTAATCGTTCTATCTTTTGCAGGGATTCAAAATTCAAAATGACAGTTGTATTGCAAAAACACCGCCATTTTGGTGGTAATTATTAGGACATAGAATTTAGATGAGGATCCTCTATCCTTAAGTGACTTATGGATAAATTATTCCTGAGATATGTTCCAGGCTGCGAATGATTAAGGATCCTTGGCATTGTTTGTTTACTAACGATTGTGTTAGAGTGGTGTTGTGATCAATAGGTATAACGGCTCTATGACCAAGTCCACCTTATTTCTCGCTACTGGAGGCTTCTAGCACGTGGTCAAAAGACGTTTTAGGACCTAGTGGAAGAGTGACGGATTTATAGGGAATTTAGTTGTAGATATTTTCTTATTAATTGATATTTTCTCTCTAGCAGTTCACACGCACCTAGCATTCTTGTAATCATTGATCATAATCTCCACCATCTGTAACGCGATTTTTAATTTATAAAGTGCTGATAGACGATTTGTCATCACCTGGGGTTTTTGTGCCGGCGATCCGAACAAGATCAAGGGCTTTTCCTCGTAACAAATCCTTGTGTTTTTGTTTGAAATCATTACATAACCATTATTATCATCTTAGCCCTAGACCACACCTTACAAATTTGGTTACTTGATCCTTAAATGATTTTTGACCAAAACAAGATTGTCTCCCTAACTTCTGGAGGCAACCTAGGTTTTGTGAAATGTATGCAGCAAAGGAATTTGAGATCGAAAAAATGCATTTTTAGTTCTTTAGGGTCTGCCAGTAAAAGACCAGTGTTGTATTTTACCGGTGAGAGGGATAAAGTGGTAAGGTTTTTGAGTATTGTGTTGTAATTTGGTGAATGGTTTGAGGGAATAGTGATAATATTACATTTTTCTTTATTCAACGCTTCGTGCGGTCTTGAAATGAACACTTGAGACAAGTTTTATTCTCAATATTACAAAGCTTCTTTTTACTTTTTCACTTTTTTGGTTATAGTAGATTTTTAGTTGGTTATTTGCAAAAAAATTTCTTAGATTTTCTTTTGATTTTGTTATAAAATCAGTCTTTGTTTGCTACAAAAATTTTGTTGTTAGAGAATCTTATAATTAGTTGAGCAAGCAATTGGTTAAGTAATTTCCCTCCCCATACTTAAAAATCACATTATCCTCAATATGAAAAGATTCATAATAATATTCATATGAAGTATGGTGGGTAAAATGGAAAGAAACTTTCCTACAGGTCAACTGAATTTCGGCAGAGGGTCCCCTGTTTTTCATTCGTTTTCCTGTAGTGTACCTAAATAATAAAGATTGCACACAACCAACAAACAACCAAAGCATAATACAACTGAAAATTAGGTATGAAATCACCCGTACCCAGACCACACGGGCTAAATAAGTCCATAGTCAATGTCTCGACACCTGATATAATGTTAAATATATAGGTTTCACTTGTATATTTTATTTAATATTTAATTAGTTTTTATTCGTTTTTAGTCAATATTTGTATACTACTAACATTATTAGAAACTCATAGGTGTTTTCTTGAAGGGTCAAGGGTCATGTTCGAGTTTTCTTTTAAGTTTCTATTTTACGATCCCAGTTCCATAACTATTATTTTCCAACTATTTGATAACTGAAACTTTGGGGATTCTAGCGTATGTGGTTTTTCATTATCATCTGAGTTTGTCAAACTATTTGTCTTGTGTTTCATTAATTTTCATTATATTATTTAGTTTAATATAATATTAGTTTAAAACCCCCTTAAATAATAATATTTAAATAGTCCTGTCTGTAAGTCGAGTCTAATTTGCAAGTTAGGTAATTAAAGAGTCTCATGGGTTCGATATCCAGACTTACTTAGCTATACTAGAGTCGACCGATACACTTGCCGGTTAGTAGTTTTAGTTAAGTTTAAAAGTCTAGAATTTATTACTTAGTGTCTATATTAGCTGGTTTTATTTGACTACTTTTAGCACATCAAATTTTTTGGCGCCTCT
Organism: Bidens hawaiensis; assembly: GCF_021521415.1. NCBI lineage: Eukaryota > Viridiplantae > Streptophyta > Magnoliopsida > Asterales > Asteraceae > Bidens > Bidens hawaiensis. Next base: position 1,223,766 of record NW_027491238.1, on the reverse strand, counting down.
GCCGGGGTCTCTTGGCGATTGCGTTATTAGCTTTGATTAGACTTACTTAGACTTACTTGCTACATACGCACTATTTTTTTACTTTCGTTTGAGTCGTAGGAGTCTAATTTAAGCTTTAGTTTATTTTTATTTTACTTTTAGTTTTCGAGTATACATAGTTGGTTCTCTTTTGCGTTTTTCAGGTTTATGCCACATCTTCGTTCACAAGGACCACCACCGGATAATCTTGGGTTTTCTTTGTTGAAGTCTGAGGCTAGTTCTTTAGCAAAGAAACAACCATTAGAAGCTGGTTCTACACCAAAGTCATCACCACATATTTCACCACAAAAATGTCCGAGAAGTCAACTCAAATGGCCAATGTTAGAACAGTTGCTGCACAAGCCTTCGATTATTTAACCGGAAACCAGTCGTGCATAATTATTCATGAGATCGACTATCCAAATTCGTGGCAGATTCCGTCATACGTCATGAACTCTCGCGTTCAAACTAACCAATTTCATGGGCATGATGACAAGGATGCACCTACGCACATTAACCGGCTCTAACGCATTTTAAAACTTTTTAACTTGCAATGTGCTACTGAACCATATGTCATGCTTGGGAGAGATTTCTGAATCTGTTATCTCGTTGTTCACATAATGGTCTTACATCCTTTCCCTTTTCCACTTGCAGGAAAGGAAGCTCTTTGGCTTGACACTCAGCCACCTAGCACATTCACCACATGGGAAGCAACGTTTTCAGCTTTTGTCAAGAAATACTTCCCACCTGCTAAAGCAGCTCATCTTCGTGATCAGATCCACTATTTTCACATGGAGCCAGATGAACCATATTGTCATGCTTGGGAGAGCTTTCAGAATCTATTATCTCATATTTCCCAGAATGGTCTCAAACCATGGGCTTTCTTTGAGAAGTTTTACAATGGGTTGAACTACGGAACCCAAGTCCGTTTTGACACGGCTGCGGGAGGGAATCTAACGGCTAAGAAAAATGTCACCGAATGTAACCAGATGTTTGAATATTTTGCTCAATCAAAATACCCCAAAGGGCAACATAGCAGGAATTCCACTCCTGTTACTAGTACACCCTCATCTGCTCGAGGTGTGCACTAGGTTAATCTGGACACTAGTGTGGTTGCTTCTTTGGAATATTTGACTATAGAAGTGAAGGAGCTCAAGGCTAAGGTTGAGAAATGTGAGTTTGGAAGGGGGGGGGGGACATCGTACCTTGGAGTGCCCATTGATGAGTAAAGAGGTCGATTTTATTGCTGGTCAAAACAGGTTTCAAAATGCTTTTAACAGCAACAATAATTCGAGTTGGAATACCTATAAGAACCTGAATCAGAGTAATTCTAATTAGCATCCGTCCGGGCACCACCTGGCTTTCGAAAAACTTATAATCAAGGACAAGGTAAGTATTTTAATAATAACAATAATAACAATGGTGCTAATGTTCAAAGTAATGTGCAGAATTTGAATAGTGGAATAGGACGTTTGGAAGATATGATGAAATAAATCTTGGAAAGAGATCAGGGAACACAGAAAAAGTTCACCGAGCAAGACCTACATTCAAAGAATCAACAATCATTGTTATTTGACCTTCAAAGGTCCGTTGGCGATATTGCACTTCTTTGAGAAGAGAGGCCTCTGGGTCATTTTTCGGGTATTCCTCAAACTAATCCTGCTGCTTAATTAAAAGCTATATCCACTCGTAGTGGTAGGGTTTTTGGTCCGGAGAGAGTTAGTAGAGAGGTTAAGAAAAATGGGGACGATGAGTTGGGGGATGAGGAGATTGAAATGGAGGTTCCGGGAAAAATACAAGGTAACACACCAACAATAGAGCAACAACTAGAGAGGAGCATCGAGAAAAAGGCTGTTGAAATCCGGCTACCACCACAAATCATTGATCTTGCCTATGTCCCGCATCCTGATCACCTAAAGCATCAAAGTACACGATGGAGAACGGGAATTTTCCAGATATGTTCCGACAGTTGAATATTAATCTCCCGTTCATTGAAGCTGTCCAGCATATGCCTAAATATGCCAAGTTTTCGAAAGATCTTCATAAAAGAAAGGATAAGTCGGAGGAGCTTTTGTTGGTGCATAGATGTCAGTAGTTCATATGTATAAAGTCTGTAATCGAGTCTGTAATATTGTTTATGTAATTGTTTGTTTAGAAGCGAAGTTGTTGACAAGTTCGCTTAGGCGAACTTGTTAACCAAGCGAAGTTGTTGACAAGTTCGCCTAGGCGAACTTGTTGAATGAGCGAAGTTAAGGACAACTTCGCCTGAGGCGAAGTTGTCGTGTATTTAAGTAGTTTACTGTTTACGATTAACGTGTTGGTCAGTTAGTGTTTTGGTTGATCGAGTTCAGTTTACGTGAGTCTATTGACGTGAGTCTGTAAGTAACACGGTTCGAGTTATCAATATAACGTGAGTGTTGTTCGTATCGTGTGTACGTGTGTTTGTGTAATTATATTCTACGTCCGTAACGATCTACACAGGGATTCCGCACCTGTGTATATCGGGATATCTCGTGTGATCCGTCCGGGGAACCTACAATTGGTATCAGAGCATATGCTCGATTGTGTGGTTCGGGATATTCACGCGGGTGTAGAATTCGTCTCATTTCGGGTGTTACCGGGACGAGTTTGTGGTGTTGTTGCTCATTCTAGCTTCCTACCAGTGTGTTCAAGCCTTCAAACCATCAAAATCGTCGTTAAAATCCGTTTTTCAGATCTGCAGAAAGTTCAAGTTCGTTAGGCGAAGTTGCTGTTCATCAGGCGAAGTTGCCGTCAGGATTCGTAGGGTTTCAGCGAAGATATAAGGAGAAGCGAAGTTATTCACAACTTCGCCTACCTCCTCAACTTTGCCTAACTCAGCGAAGTTCTTCTCAAGTTCGCCCAGTTCAGCGAAGTTCTCTTCAAGTTCGCTTATTTTCTAAGTTCGCTTATCCTAAGCGAAGTTATTCTCAACTTCGCCCAGTTACGCGAATTTAAGAAGGATCCAGCGAAGTTATTACTTAAGCGAAGTTATACTTAACTTCGCCTACAGTACTGTTTCGAAGAAATTTTTCTAACTTCGCCCTTTTCAAATTTTTTCGGGTTTCTTAGTCTACAAGAAGGATGTCGTCAATCAACATTTCAGAGCTTGTCAAGATGGAAGTTGAAGCGGGGTCAGCTACAAAGGCACCAAGGCTGCTGAAGGGAACCGACTTTGTTGCGTGGAAGGATCGGTTCATACAGTATGTTAAGTACCAGGATGCGAAGATGTGGGTATGCATCCAAGATGGATATATTCCACCGATCATGGAGTATGAGGGTCGAGACCAGATAAAGAAATACAGTAAAATGGAAGAGGAGGAGAAGAAGATGTATGAAGCCGAAAGCAAGGCTCATGCTGCAATCAAAATGGCTCTTCCACAGGAGATCCTCCATACTTTCAGAAAGTATACATCAGCTAGAGAGCTTTGGGAAGCTCTTGAGAGCAGATTCGAAGGAAATGTAGGCATTCGGGCCTCAAAGATAAAGCTGCTTAAAACTCTATTTTCAGTCTTTAAGTACTTAAAGAACGAATCTCTTGATGATATTATCACGCGATATTATCATCTAATGACTGAATTGAGTAACTACTCCATTTCCTACCGAGAAGAAGAGATTGTGGAAAAACTTCTCGATGCTCTCCCACCAAAATGGGAGATGTATACAGTGCTGATGAGGGAAGACAAGGACTTCCCTACTTACGATCTTGAAACCGCTGTGAACAAGCTCAGAACTTTTGAGCTTAATATGGTCAGAAAAGAAACATCTATGGATCAGGTTCAAGATCCAGGCATGTACGGTGCGAAAGTAAACTCCAATACAAGTTCAAAGACTGATTCTGCCGCCTACTACTCGAAGGGTAAGTCGGGTGCCAATTCTTCACAGGAGGGGCATGTGTCAGTAAACTCAAATGGGGATGTTTGCTTTGTTGCGGGTGGATCACGTGGTACTCAACAGACAACAAGCTAGATTAGTGGATCTTCAAGTTCCTCAAGCAATAATTACTCTAAGATGCCAATGAGCGTCAAATCTGCTGAAGAGCAGTTTGGACTCTATGCTTCATTTATTGCTTCATATGAAAATTATATTCAAGGAAAGGTGGTTGATCCGGCGATGCTAGATGAAGACTATGACCAGATCGATGCTGATGATCTGGAGGAGATGGATTTACAATGGCAGATGGCCATGATAGTGAGGAGAGTGAAGAAGTTCATGCGAAAGACGGGGAGAAATTTGTTGGTGGCTGGCCAGGGTTCGACAAGTCTAAGGTGAGGTGCTATAACTGTCAACAAAACGGGCACTTTGCCAAAGATTGCAGAAACGAGAGAGTTGAACGTGGTCAGGGCCGGTCTGCACAGCACACTGGAAGCACTAAAGAAGTCAATGCCATGCTGTCCAGAGAAGCAGGTGAATATAACTGGAACCTGCATTTGAATGAAACTGGTGAGCAGGCTAATATGGCTAAGGTTGAGAGTGAAGAACGTGAAAAGTCTACCGGAGAAGAGAAAGCTACTGGTAAGGAAAAAGCTTTCATGGCAGATAACAATGATCAAGTCTCCGAGGTAAGTTCTAAATCTATTTGTATTAAATGTGAAAATTTGTCTGAGCAACTTGCTACCATAACTGATCAGTATGTTCGTTTAGATGCTGAATTTAAAACTCTTAAAGAAGATCATCACTTTACGAAAGCAAGAGAAAACAGTTACAAAGTTAAAATAAAAGCATGTGAAAAAGATGTTAAAAGCTTAAAAACTAAACTTGCTGAAAAAATTGAAGTTATTGATCTTAGTTATGAGGTTTTAGAAGAAAAGACTAAACTGATTGCTGAACGTGAAAAGCAGATTGCTGACCACCAGGTGAAAGTGGTGGAACTGAACCGAAAACTAGAACAGTTCAGAAATTCCTCAGCTATTCTTGATCACCTTGTTAGTGATCAAGGTACCTCTACAAAGAGAGGAGGAATTGGTTATCACGAGGTTCCACCACCGTATAACCACAATTACACTTTTAACCCTAGTGTACAGAAATCTGCTGATTTGGAAGTTCCTCAGACAGTTCCAATCAAGGTTACAAGTAAAGATTCAAGTGTTAGTAGTGGCGAAACGAGTTCGCCTGTTTCAAGTGTAAATATTTCTGTTACGAGTCCAGTCTCATCGGATTCGGATAAGTTGTCCGAATCGGGTAAGACAAAAGAGAAGGTAGTGTTACCCACTGGTGGAGATAAAGATAAAACTTCTAAAAAGAGTACTCCACTCAACCCGTACGTCCCACCTTATGTGAGACGAACTGCTGGTAACACTGCCTCTACATCCAAAACAACATTTGAAAAGAAAATGGAGTATAGGTGTTGCTTTAGGTGTAATAAGGTTGGACATCTTGTTGCAGATTGTCCTCTGACGCCGAAATTCAGAGGCGTGAGGCCTATTAAAACTGAGCATAAATCTACTGGTAATTTTAATACTGTTAAAAATGAAAACCCTTTAAAGTTTCGAAACGTAACTAATTCAGGTTTTCACAGAAACAAACCTCAGTTTAACAATGCTAATAACCAAACCGTAAGATATAATACTTTCAATACACATAGGTTTGGAAGGCCTCACATTCAATTTCCAAGGAGATTTCCTACTAGGACTGACAGGAATTATCCAAATGCTAACTGTGGAAAGCAGAAGTACGGGATGTATAGATCCAAGACCAATTGGTCTTGGGTCCCTAGATTCTAATCATTTGCTTTATTGTGCAGGAACAGTTGAACAGGGCTGCCCACAGTCTTTGGATTGTAGATAGCGGCTGTTCCCGGCACATGATGGGCAACAAATACTTGTTGCACGACTTAAAACCTGTTCAGGGAGCGAGAGTTAGTTTTGCTGGTGAAAGTGGAGGAAGAATTACTGGGAGAGGAACGGTGTCCAATGGGAAGATGACACTTGAGAATGTGAATTTTGTGGAAGAGCTGAAGCACAATCTGCTGAGTGTGTCGCAGATTTGTGATAAGGAGTATACTGTTCACTTCACGAAGAATGAGGCGATCGTGTTGAAGCCTGGTTTTCAGATACCAGACGAGTGGATAGTGATGAAAGCTCCACGTGATACAAACACATATGTGATGGATATGAGGTCTACTGAAATGGCCACGGGAGAATCATGTTTAATGACTAAAGCAAGCGAATCAGAATCCGAACTATGGCACAGAAGGATGGGGCACATTCATCTTCGGAAGATGAACCACATTGTCAAAAATGGGCTTGTGATGGGCGTTCCCTTGAAAAGTTTTAACTTTGAAGACAAATGTATAGCATGCAAGAAGGGAAAGCAACACAAGAAATCCCATCTCACCAAGAAGGTCAACTCAATTGCCAGTACTCTAGAACTGCTTCACATGGATCTCTTCGGTCCAGTGAGTGTACAAAGTCTAGGAGGTACTTCTTACTGCTTGGTGATCACTGATGACTACTCGCGATATTCGTGGGTATATTTTCTGAAATCGAAAGATGAAACGGCTCAAATGGTGAAGAATTTGATTACTAAAGTTGAGAACGTCAAGAGTAAAACTGTTAAGTTCATCAGAAGTGACAATGGTACGGAGTTCAAGAATTTTGAAATGGAGATCTTCTGTCTTCAGAAAGGAATTGAACATCAATACAGCGCTCCGTATACTCCGCAACAGAATGGAGTGGCTGAAAGGAAGAACCGAACTTTAATTGAAGGAGCCAGGACTATGCTGGCAGATTCAAAGCTTCCTGTGATGTTCTGGGCTGAAGCGGTTGCTACAGCCTGCTATGTTCTGAATAGGGTGTTAACCGTTAAGAGACTTGGTAAAACATGTTACGAACTTATGCATGGAAGGAAGCCCAACTTGAGTGGTCTTGAACCATTCGGGTCCCCTTGTTCGATGTTGAAGAAATATTCTAAATTTGGGGAAGTAGCCGATGAAGGAATATTAGTCGGTTATGTCGTTGGTACTCCCAACAGACGGGTCTTCAATACTTTGACTTGCAAGGTGGAGGTGGTGTGTAACACTGACATCACAAGTTACCAACCGCCAAAACCTAGCAATGGACCTGCTGAGCTTTTCGACTATGTTAAGCTTTTTAAGTCATTTAACGTACCGGATTTGGAGATTTCTGAAGAAGAAGAAAGAGCTGCGATGAAGATGATACTCGATGAGGAAGAAAATCTATTACAAAGACAGCTGATTGATAAATGTCAACCTTCCTCATCAAACACTATTGTTACCCCTGCTGCCTCAACTGAAGAAGAATTTATCAATCCTTTTCACTCTCAGCATGAAACAACCATTGATGAGATCTCTTCTAATTTGGAAGATAATTTGCATGTCGGTTCTGTTCCAACCACGAGAATTCATAAAGATCACCCTTTGGATAATGTGATTGGTGATGTGTCCTCAGGTGTACAAACGAGAAGTAGCTTGAATGAACATACCTGTGTTTATACAAGCATTAAGGAGACAGGAATAATCGATGAATGCCTGTATACCTGTTTTATAAGCCAAGTTGAACCGAAGAATTATCAAATGGCTTTAAAGGACAGCTCGTGGGTCGAAGCCATGCAAGAAGAGTTGGCTCAATTCGAGAAGATGGAAGTTTGGACTTTGGTTGAAAAACCAAAGAATGTGCATGCGATAGGCACAAAATGGGTGTTCAAGTGCAAGAGAGATGATAAGGGGATCATTATAAGAAACAAGTCGAGGCTTGTCGTGAAAGGTTTTAATCAACAAGAGGGAATTGATTATAACGAAGTGTTCGCTCCTGTCGCCAGGTTGGAAGCCATAAGATTGTTTTTGGCGTTTGCTGCTCATGAAAAGATGAAGGTGTTTCAACTAGATGTGAAGAGTGCGTTTTTAAATGGGAAAGTTGATGAGGTTGTGTATGTTGAGCAACCTCCGGGTTTTCCTGACCCAGACTATCCAGATCACGTGTACAGGTTGAGCAAGGCGTTGTATGGATTACATCAGGCACCTCGTGCCTGGTATGCAACTTTATCGGATTACTTGCTCGAGAATGGTTTTGAAAGAGGGAAAATTGATAGCACGTTGTTCTTCAAAAGAGATGGAAGCGACATCCTGCTGGTACAAGTCTACGTGGATGACATTATATTTGCTGCATCAAAAGTCTCCATGTGTCAGGAGTTTGAAACCGTCATGAAGAAAAGGTTTGAAATGAGTGCTATGGGTGAACTAACTTTCTTTCTAGGATTGCAGGTTGATCAGAGGAAGGAAGGTATGTTCATTCATCAGACGAAGTATGTTCATGATGTACTCAAGCGCTTCAAGATGGAGGACAGTTCTCCATATGATACTCCAATCTGCGTCAATCACAAATTGGGTGCTGAAGTAGACGGTGATGCAGATGTGGACCCAACTCAATATCGGGCGATAATAGGTTCTTTAATGTACTTAACTGCATCTAGGCCTGATATAATGTTTGCTGTTTGTCTTTGTGCACATTTTCAGGCAAATCCAAAAGAATCTCATTTGAAAGGTGCAAAGAGGATACTGCGGTATCTCAACGGCAAGCCGAAGCTGGGGTTGTGGTACCCGAAAGGAGGAGACTTGGAGCTGGTCGCTTACACAGACTCTGATTATGGAGGGTGCAATCAGAGTCGGAAGTCAACAACCGGAGGATGTCAGTTTCTTGGTGGCAGATTGGTGTCGTGGCAATGCAAGAAGCAGACTTCAGTCGCAATCTCAACCTGTGAGGCAGAATACATGGCTGCATCCAACTGCTGCTCTCAGGTTCTTTGGATACAACAACAGCTGCGCGACTATGGTCTGAATTTCTTACTTACTACTATTTGCATTGATAACACAGCTGCTATCTCAGTAACTAACAATCCCGTGAAACATAGTAAAACTAAACACATTGACATACGTCATCATTTCATACGGGATTGTGCTGAGAAGAAACTGATAATTCTTGAAAAGGTGGATACGCTTGATAATTTCGCTGATTTATACACTAAAGCGTTTGACAAATCCATATTTCAAAACCTTATAGAACTGAATGGGAAGATCAATCCCGAGTAACCATGCTTTTCTTATGTTATGTTAAAAAAAAAAAAAAAAAAAAAAAAAAAAGGTTACTAATCGCTTAAAATTATGTCGGTTACATTAGTTATGAAGGACTTGTCTTTGGATATGTTTTGGTCCTCATTTTCTACTTGTAGATTTTGAGGATAGCCATTAACCAGATTACTGATAGTGACTGGGGCGTTTTATGACAAGTTTTTCTTTCTTTCGCTTAAAATTAGTCGATCATACTTAGTTAGAAGGACACATACTAGTATGTGGTCGGTCCAGCTGATCCTTTGGATCTTCGGGATAGCCGTTTACCTGAAGACTTTGTTTTGGTCGGGGCGATTTTTTTTTAGTATTTTGAAAGAAAAAGGGAAATGAAATTATTTTTCATGTCTGTTACTTCGTAAGAAGTTCGTTAGCTATGTTAAACGGAAAATTGATCCAACCCTGGAAAATGATAGTATACTAATTCTGTGTGCTTAGCTAGTGAAGTTATTAGGCTTAAAAGGCTTTAGGACAATCATTGTATGCTATGTTAACTTTTAATGGTGCGTAAAAGTAGATGTGATACAAACTAAATTTACTTGATTTTACGTGGAAACTCCTTAAGAGTTTTGCGTGTCTTCATATATATCTTTTCGAATGATAGGCAGAAAAGCGATTACCCAGTCATACACGAGCCCATGTGTGTTCTGATTCCCGTGAAGATAGCATTTCAAGATACTGCAGTGATCCAGATTCGGGACTTGCAGTTAATTTCTACTCTGAAGTCTAGATTGTTCGAAAAATATATATATATATATATATATATATATTTGAAGTTATTGAAACATTTTAGAGATGACGCAATATCAAGACTTCTCAATCTTGAGTAAGAAGAAGAACGGGAACCAGAAGAAGAGTCCTTACATGTTTAATCAGACACTATGGGTCGAACTCAATTCGGGGTGACTAGGGGAAAGCCAAATACGCTTTGAGGATAGATAGGAGGCATCAATATTTCTGAGTTGTTACCCACTTAAATTTTAAGGATTAATTGAACCTAACTCGTATCACAGAAACGATGAAAACCATCTTAAGTATATTACCTACTTACAACCTGTCTCTATATGTCATAATACAGCTAAACACGGATCTATGTGACAGTCACGTAGTTAGTATGATTCCTGTTCGGATCTTTTCTAAAACGTAGCAGTCCCTAGCGAGACTGAAATTTGATCCCTTATACTTTAAATTTTTTTTAGTTTTTGTACTTAGATAGTCTTATGATTTATTAACTGGTTACTTAGAATTGATCATGTCATTTATTTCTTCTTGGAAAGTTTTATAACTTAATTGGAAAATTGTTAAAATTATAAGGTTTGATTTTGTAAATATATAGGCGATGTTGTTGAACAGGCGAAGTTGTGGATAACTTCGCCTAGGCGAAGTTATCCGTAACTTCGCCTGTATAACAGTTCCCCTATATAAGGGATACTTATCGTCAAAACTGTTCATCAGTTTTTAAAAAACCAGCGAACATATCCACAGTTAAACCATTCTCGGCGAACTTATACTAAACCTTCGTGTTATCTTGTTCTTCGATTTCAAAACGATCTAAAGGTTGTTAGGGTTCGTTTATCACATGTTTATGTTCTTATGTTAAGCTAAGGTTGTTTCGACAACCGGATTATTAACCTCGAACCATCGGTTTTGAAACCGATTTTCATAACCTATGTTTTTACGTGGTGAACACCATACTGATCGTCAACATGTCCTTAAAACTTGTGTTTACGAGTGCTTAATCGTCTAAAACTAGCCGAATCATCACCTGCACGTTGTTCCATGAATCTCACTGTCGCCGATTCAGATTCAGGCGAAGTTAGGGTTTAGGCGAAGTTATCCGTAACTTCGCCTGGGGCTTAAGTTCGCCTGAGGCGAAGTTATCCGTAACTTCGCCCGAAGCTTAAGTTCGCCTGAGGCGATGTTGTGATGAGGCGAAGTTAACTTTAACTTCGCCTAAGATCAATTTTACTTAGTTTTAATTAGATGAACTTAAAGCTGAAGCGAAGTTGTTCCCAACTTCGCCTCAACTTTAACTTCGCCTATACAGAGTTTATCACGACTTCGCTCATGGTAACAAAGCGAACTTGTGCTATGTCTTTGTGTCGTTCTAACTTGGTTAGTTTGTTGCAGATATGGCTGCGATAGCGGGTGCTGGAGGTGCAGGAGGAGACGATGGGGATAACCAACGTCAATTCTTCCCGGGTCACAACATGTACATTACACTTGACCCGGAAGCGAGCGGCGTTGACGATTATCACGAGATAATAACTTTCCTCCTGCGCTCGAGGATTTTTCACGCGATTACCAACACTCTTCCGATATCTCTACCGAACATCAAAGACTCCTGGGAGACGTTAGAATATGATTGCCGTGTTGAGCCCCCGGTGATGAGAGCTACGGTGAATAATCAACAGGTTCAGTTCAACTCTGAACAGATCCGGGTGGCGCTACGGTTCGGAGACGAGACTCGAGACGATCCTACAGAGTTCGTAGCTCCTTTTCGTGATGGAGCATTTATTCGAATGGGCTACTCTGGTCCATTAGGAGACACCCAGAGGAGGAAGGGTTTCCTTCTAGACCAGTGGCGCTTCCTCATGCACGTTATGATCATGTGCATGTCGGGGAGGAAGGCGGGCACTGACGGCATGGGTGCGACCATGCAGTCTGCCTTGACTGCGCTGACCTATAACAAGCGTTATAGCTTCAGCCAAATGGTCTTTTACGAGATAGACAGGCAACGAAGGGCGATGTCTCGGGAGCGGTTCATCATGTACCCACGCTTTTTACAGATGATATTGAACCATGTGGCTCCGAGTCTACCTCAGAGACACCCGATCACATACGTCGAATCAGTGAGCAAACGTATCTTTGCTCAATGCCGCACGTCAAGTGCGAGGAGCAATCCTGAACGTCGTCCCAGGCATACTCCTCTATTTGGGTTTTTAATCAACCCAGAGTATGTTCCTGCTGGTGGGGACGAGTTCAGAGATCCTCAACCACGACAGGCAAGAGCAACTCAAGCTGTTCCTGCTCCTGCGGTGCCTGTTGTGTCTGCTGCTGAAGATATAGACCTTGACGCGGCTTTTGGAGGTCAAGGCTATTTTGACATGGATCAAGTTGAAGTGGTGCAGGTCTCGGCTGCACAGGGTTCGGGTGTGAGTATGACTAGAGCAGCTACGTCGATGGCTGACTCCGATTTGGATGAGATTATGAATGAGGGGAGACGTTTGATGGTGTCTCGAGAAAGAACGATTGGGAAGAGGAAGAGAACGGAAGATGATGATGAGTCAGAAGAAGAAGAAGACATACATAAGCTGATTAGAAGATCAAGACGGGAGAGGACAGTTGCTGGCATGGGAGCTGGAAAGACTTCAAGGACTGTACGATTTGCTCCGGCCGCACTGTCTGGTATGTCCATTGTTCCTTCTTCTATACAGGTGACGAGTACAAGCGCTGCGGATGTTCCCGTGGTGGCTACATCAACGGCTGGCATTTCATCCACAGCTACCATCCAGACGTCGGCTCCGGAGATCGTGTCACTACCACCGCCAACGCTTACTCAATCGGTGGTAGCTACTCGTTTTGTGGAGTCAACGGTCGTCACTGCTGCAGGGTTATCAAGTATGGTACCACCTGCGGTTACGCCTGCTTCTGGAGTCTCGCCTTCGCCAATGTCAGATTCAGAAAGAATAGCTTCACTAGAGCGGATCGTGGCAGAAGAGTCGAAGACTATTCAAAGCCTAGTGGAAGCAAATCAACTACAGGCATCCCTCCTGGTTGAGCACGGGAAGATTATAGATGCCTTGAAGGAGTTCTTGGCATCTCAGGGGGAGATGGGCTGTAAGGGCGACGAGCTCAGAACGAAGAAGAGGAATGACCGTGACGATGATCCCAATGCATCGAAAGATGCAGGTGGTGAGCTGCCAAGAACTTCTGAAGCTCTTGGTACTTCCATAGCTGAGGGGGAGTCTACTGACGTGGCTGGTGGTTCTGGTGATGATGTGGTATTAGTTGAAGATGATGTGATAGATGCGCTGAAAGAGCTGGACGATGACATGTTCAGTGACGATGTTCTGTTTGATGAAGATTTGCTACCGAGTGACATGATTGAGAAGATCGGTGAGCAGATTGAGATTGAAGATGGAATAGAAGAGGGGGAGATAGTAGAAGAAAACGTTGAACACGAGATCCCTGAGGTTGTGAAAGCCGATGTGAGTGCTGAGATGGATGAGACTGAGTGGGAGGAGCAGCCTAGGTGGAAGGAAGGCTGTGCTCATTGGTTTATCAAGACCAAGAAGCCTGCTGTTCCAGCCATGTTCAAGAAAAGTTATAACATCAAAGGCTATGCTGAGTCGAAGAAGGGAATCATCTGTTGGATTTATGATGAACAGATCAAGTTGTTTGTGGTGAAGCGTTATGATGGCATACAATACTTCAAGAGAATGTTGAGATCTCTCAATACGTTGCCGGAATGTGAGGTGAAGGATTTGGCCAGGTTGGGCCTGATAAACAGAAGTGACAATAATATGGCAAGAATGATTGAGAAGATTGTGTGGAAAGAAGGCATAAAAGAAAAGAAGTTTGAACTATTAAAGCCACAGAAGGGAAAGCTCGTGGAGGATACAGAGAGGGGATTGAGAGCAGATTGCAAGCCATGGATGGTGATGAAGTACAAGCCGATCCGATGCATCAAGGAGGTTCCAATGAAGACTATGCCTCAAGATGTGTTGAAGAATCTGAAATGGTGGTACGTTGATTGCCAGACTGCTGAAGCCGTGATGGAAGACGAAGATGAACAAGAAGTGCTGAGGGTGTACGACCCGATGCATCTTGTTAACTTATCGAAAGCTGATTTGCAAGTGTTGAACGAAAAGAAGATATTCTACATTCCTGCTTGGAAGGATGAAGCAAGGAAATATCAGCGAGTAGTCACGGTGTGTGTGAGAGAAGGAGTGCATGCATGAAGATACAGGATTACGAGACAAGAGCTGAAAGATCAAGATATGAAGCTACTGCCAAGGGGGAGTCTGTTGGTGCATAGATGTCAGTAGTTCATATGTATAAAGTCTGTAATCGAGTCTGTAATATTGTTTATGTAATTGTTTGTTTAGAAGCGAAGTTGTTGACAAGTTCGCTTAGGCGAACTTGTTAACCAAGCAAAGTTGTTGACAAGTTCGCCTAGGCGAACTTGTTGAACGAGCGAAGTTAAGGACAACTTCGCCTGAGGCGAAGTTGTCGTGTATTTAAGTAGTTTACTGTTTACGATTAACGTGTTGGTCAGTTAGTGTTTTGGTTGATCGAGTTCAGTTTACGTGAGTCTATTGACGTGAGTCTGTAAGTAACACGGTTCGAGTTATCAATATAACGTGAGTGTTGTTCGTATCGTGTGTACGTGTGTTTGTGTGATTATATTCTACGTCTGTAACGATCTACACAGGGATTCCGCACCTGTGTATATCGGGATATCTCGTGTGATCCGTCCGGGGAACCTACAGCTTTCGACTGTTCCACTAATTGGAGAGAGTTCTACGGTGGTTCTTAATAAGTTACCGGAAAATTTACCCAACCCGGCGTTTTTACCATTCCAGGTCTTTTCGGAAGAGACACAACGTGTCAAGCATTGGCCGATCTAGGAGCTAGCATAAACCTCTTGCCATATTCTTTATATGAAAAGCTAGGCCTAGGAGAGCTAACCCCTACACATATGACGTTGTCTTTATTCAATCGTTCCGTTAAGTAACCGAGGGGTGTCATGGAGAACATGCTCGTTAAGGTCAATAATTTGGTTTTTCCCGCAGATTTTGTTGTTTTAGATATGGAAGCCGATGAAAGCGTTCCTATCATTTTAGGTCGTCCGTTTTTAAGTACTGCTAGGGAAATAATTGATGTTTTTGAAGGCAAGATCACTCTTAGACACCTTAGTGATCAAGACTGTCTTATTGATCCATGTCATCTAGTTTACTCAGTAGAATCATTTATGTCGGGCATAGATCCACGTCTTGATGATTCACATTCGGTCCGAGTTAGTGTGGAGAAGGAGCGAGAGGTTTCGAATTCTCGAGTAATGGTGAAGTGTGTTAGAGAAAGTTTGAAAGGGTTCATGGGGTTAGAAAGAAGAAGAAAAAGATTGATGAATGGTCGGATTGTGATTCGGTATCTTTGAGGGCACTAGAGTTCTACCGAGGTGGAGAAAGCTCCACTCGGACCGCCACGTAATTCGTATAGCATGGGTTCTTGAGTGAAAACTCAAGTGTTGAGTTTGTACATTTTATTTATAGTTTCTTTTAATTTTCTTTGAGTCACTAACATAGTTTTTTGTAGTTCTTCTTTGTTTTTAAGTTTTTCTAGGTAAAGTAAAGAAATATTAAGCTAGAGACGATCCCCAGGTTGAGTATATTGAAAAAGACAAGTGTGGGGATGTAGCAGTAGAGCCGTATACTTTATATTTACTAGTTACTGCTAATTATTCATGATTATTTTATATATTTGTCGGTTTCGAAATGACTCTAAATGCATAATATCTATCTGCTTGATAAGATATATTATTAGATATGATTTGCTGAATTTTTGCCGCTTTCGTTCGTGGATGAGAGAAGATGTACTATTTGCTGAGCACGTTCGGAGTCGGAGGCATTAATGGATGAAGACTTTGGATTCACATTTCATGCGCATATTACCAGCTAAGTCTTTTCCATTATCAAGCTTATTAACTTTTTAATTTGTTTTTGTTTTTAATTTTTAGGTTTTTTTTTTGTAGTCCGGCTTTATTTTACTTTTTAAGCCGTCCTTATCCTTGCATTGAGGACAATGTAAAATTTTAGTGTAGGGATATGATATTTGAGTCATAGTAAAAATATATTTGATTCATAATTTAAATCTAGCATATAAAAAAAATTTAAAAAAAAATTGAAAAAGTTTTGAAAAATGTCACTTGAATATATACTTTTCTGCGTGAAAGTGAGAGATGATGATAATTATCGGAAATTGGTTTTTCAAACTACTAATAATATGAGATAATATAAAAGAAAACACACTTAACTTGGGATGTGTCGGTAGGCTCAGCCTTTAAAATGAAAGGTCAATTTAATATAATGGGTAAACAAAAAACTTTTTTGGGTAAAACTTTTTGTCAGTGTAAAATAAGTAATGAAAGGTCAGGTCATACTAAAGCCTCAATATTTGGTATGAAATGTGAAAATATTATAGAATCTTAAAAATTTTGAATACGTTATCATATGATGCTTAGGTAGGTTTAACGTTAGAGTATGCGAAGTAGCCGGTGATATAAATCTTAAACTGCTTAGTTTTAGTGTTTTACACTTCATTGGCGTATGGTTTTATAACCTTAAATCTTGTATTAATGGGATGCCTCGGGTTCGGAGACTATGGGTCTGTATGCAGTTTATTCAACTGGGTATTAAAAATTCCTAAGCGGGGTTGTGAATATTTAAATAAAGCAAAAAAATAGCAAACCCGCAGTTGTCTACCACATAAGTCATTAGACATGATCACTACGTACTTATTGTACAAATGCACTACTAACTTGATCATCCACGTTGTTAGCCATGTGTAGCTCGCGTGTCTTTACCATTAAGAAATAGACCACAAGGGACACGCCACATGTAAACCCTATAGATAAGTTGTGCATACTCACCTATGGTGATGCGTTTAGGGTATTGACTAATAACAGGGGCATGTCATGTTGTGTGGATTACTACCTATTAATTAATTATACATTTTATTTAATGGCTGCTTGGTAGACTTTGATGCTTAAGCTTAGGTGGATAAACAATACCCTTGATGGTCTTAACTATTCATGAAAAAAAAGAGAGCAAAAAAAGTTTTAAATCTGTTAATTTTGAGGACTAAATCAAGTTGGTGTGGTCTGGTCTGGTAAAAACTGAAAATAAGCGAGTCTTAATTGTGTAAACCACTGAGTAATATTAATGTTGGATCTTATTTGTCTTGGTAAAGATTAAGGCATGGGTTTAAGTGAACAACAATATCGGTGATCGCTGTTTTGGCGTTTTTCTGAACTTTAAAGTAATCTATATGTTTTTAAGATTATATTTTTCGATTCTGATTCCACTGCATTAGACTTTTTCAGGGACTAAAAAAGAGTAAGTGTGAGGATATTTGATATAATGCTAAATATATATGTTTCACTTGTATAATTTATTTAATATTAAAGTAGTTTTTGTTCGTTCTTAGTCAAGGTTTGTATACTACTAACATTATTATATTTTGTAGGTTCCTGGAGTTGATCGTGATCGAAAAGGGTGAAAAACGAGTCAAAACGATCCTAAACGAGAAGTTGGACATCGTCCGGAATAAACCGGAAGGAGAACCGGACAGATCAGGCCGGTCGGACCCCTCTATGTAAAACGTCGCGCTGCGAGGCCACGGGGGTCAGTCATGGTCGCGCAGCGCCTAGACCTAGTTGTTCCAGAAAGTTTGTCGTTTTTGTCAGGTTTTGGGCCCTGTTTCGGAATAAATACACCATTAACCTTAACCCGAAGAATACCCTACAAACCAGAGCCGAATTTGGAGTTTCTTGGAGCATATTTTGGAGTTATTTGGCGGTTTTTAAGGCAAGGAATAACCCAATGAAGAGCTTTACGTTCAAGATCGAAGACTACGTGTTTTGCCACCTTTAATATTTCGTTTGTCATATTTTCATCATGATTTCTTTTATTATTATTTTGTTAGATTTTAAGATGCTAGGCTAAACATTATAGACTGCCTAGGCTTACGATGATCCATCGTTGATGTTTTGATTTTAGTTGGATTGTTTCTTTTCGTTATGGTTTTATGATTCAGTAAACTATTTAATTTTACTTGATTTATGTGTATGTGTACTTGGTTTTGGTGGTTCTAGTTTTATTATTCCACATTATCCCTAGTGATTGTCTGTCATATAATAGGATTTTTTTAGGTCATTTACTGTGTCTTCTTGAGTAATTTGTGGTTGATTTGCAACAAAACCATACGAATAATATTATTAGACAAACGAATAAAAGTGTACTGCTAATCTAGAAAGTTGTAAGGTGATAGTTTATTGTTAGATCTTTGTTGATTAAGATTGCAAGATTTAGTTCTTCGTAAGGAGTCCGTCTATGTTTGATTAATTAACCTTGTCTAGCTAATCAATTGAGTTTATTAATTTACATTTGATTTATGCGTTTTAAGGTAGGATTTCACTACAAAGGTATTCGGTTATAAATTAATTAGATAACCGGAAGGAAGTTTAATACATATAACTGGTGTGTCTTAAAACTTGTTAGAAACTCACAGGGTTCTTCTTGAAGGAACAAGGGTCCTGTTCGGGTTTTCTTTTATTTGCCTATTTTACGATCACAGTACCATAACTATTATTTTCCAACTATTTGATAACTGAAACTTTGGGGATTCTAGCGTAAGTGGTTTTTCATTATCATATGAGTCACTCAAACTATTTGTCTTGTGTTTCATTAAGTGTCTTTTATTATTTAGTTCAATATCATATTAGTTTAAAACCCCCATAAATAATAACATTTAAATAGTCATGTCAGTAAGTAGAGTCTACTTTGCTAGTTATGTAATTTAATGAGTCTCGTGGGTTCGATATTGGGACTTACATAGCTGTACTAGAGTCGACCGGTACACTTTCCGATTAATAGTTTTAGTTAGGTTTAAGAGTCTAGAATGTGTTACTTAGTGTATAGACTAGCTAGTGTCTATTTGACTGCTTTTAGCACATCAGCGCCCCCGGCCATAATAAGTAGTAAACAAACAAACAACCTAATCGAAATTGTCTCAAACAAACATAATAATAATAAACTCAATAAGTACTACCGCCCATGCCCATGACCATGCCCATACCAGACCTACCATCGTCGATGCTCGTCAGTTACCTGGGTGTTCCAGGTCAATGAGTCCCCACTGCCTATACATGTGCTCACCCAACTGACGAATCTCCCGCCTCATCTCTGCGTACTCTATGGCATGTTGTGCATCAGATGCAACAATCTGTCCTGATAACTGTTCAAAATAAGCAGTGGTGTGAGTATGAAACTGGTCAATGAGCCCATATAGCCCGTCGAAAGAGTACTGGCTATGATATGTCGAACTGGGGCCGGCTCTTTATGATGATGGGCCACCCTACTGAGAGTACATGAGGCGGAGGGTCTGACATGGCAGTGATCCGCTCCCTCTCTCGAGTATGTCTTGGATGGTCATCTTAGTGGGTTCCTCAGGATCTCAAACTTGGTTGAGGGCATCCCGAAACCTCCACTTTTTTGGGTTTCTTTCTATCTGGTCGACCATTTGCATACTGATACAAAAGTTGAAATCGAGTGGGATTCGGTGCGGGCTAAGTGTTCCTTCTCAGTCTGCACCCTAAACATTGTAAAGCTTATATATCCATGCTCCACCAAAGATCGGGGTATTTGGGATCCTTGCATTTGTGGGTTTGGTAAATGTACCTCATCAGTGGGTCACGTAAAGCGGTGCTCTTGGTACTGCTTGCGTAATACCGTTAATCTCCATAACACAACCGTTCCCACACTTGTATCCTGGTGTTCCCTAGTTCACCTGATTCATCACCATTCTTATCTGCATAAGTTTTCCCAACCTCATACCATATGGGAGACTAGGTTTCATCGGTCGTGTAAATGCCCAAATCGATCCCGAGCTGCGAGACCGAAGTACTATACCATTATCCTCCTACCCTGAAGTAAATAGCCTTTTTTCCCACACGGATAAAATGAAAAACGAGGCCAATAATTCCTTAGTCAATTCGGTCACTGCTTTGCCTTTCTGGTTGAGAACACGTGCCCATGGCCTTTTGACGAGCCCTTTGTACCTTCTCTATTGGTTTACCCTTTCAAACAAATGACACATGCATAGAAGTTTGGCTCGGGGAATCGGTTCTTCAAGTAGGTTAATCTTTTTTGGGCCATCATATCCCGTGTTGTGTTCTCTAGGAAAACCAAGAAAGCATGTTCCTCGTCCTCATATTCAGCCATTTGTAGTAATAGAACAAGATTAGGCAAGTAATCACAAAATATAACTGAAAATGTGGAACAGAGAGCAAAGCACGGCCCCGTGCCCATGTGGCACGACCCCATGTTTCTCTGGTTTTGGCAATTTTGACCATTGTGACAAATTTTGACTTTTGGTTGACCTGCAGCTGACCATGGGGCGTGTTTTGTAGAAACGGAGTCCGTGTTTTTACAAATGTTATGATTCGAACTAGCAATTCAACCCGGTTCTTAAGAAATATCATCAGGGCTTGATTTTTATGGTATGGGTCATCCAAGACCCGCACCCGAATGATTTTTCTCCACAAACTCTTTTAAACTTAAGTTCGAATCGGGTCAAACTTATTTAACAAATCAAAACCCTAGAATTTAACAATTAATTATCCTAGTTTCTGGGTTTTAACCCGATTCAACAATAAATGGGTATATAATTCGGATTTGGGATCCGATTTAGGCCTAGAATGATGAATTAGAGTTACAGAATCATCAAATTAACATACCTTTTGTTTGGAATTGGAGGTTTGAAGCAAAGATTGGAATAATTGGTGTTGGCTTGCAGGTTTTCGGATAAAGGCGGAATAGTTTTTAGGGTTATGTTATGATGAAGTTGGTGTTTTTATTAAAATCCCATAACTACACTGTAGGTTGGGGCACGGCCCGGTGCTTGGTGAAGCACTGCCCGTGCTGCATGTAGCAGTCAGGTTCTTTTGTTTATTTTTTATTTAATGTGCTGTTTTGTTTTTAACTGAATTTTTTTTTTTGAAGAATAAGGGTAAAAACATAAAATCCTATGAAATTGCATTAACTTCTAAACATTACACCGAAAATGAAACAACATAAACCGAAAAAACATAAAACTAAGTTTAACTAGAACAATTCCAAAGAAAACAAGACAAGGCTTATTCTACTTGAAACTACTAACTACAACCATTCCCCACCAGGTCTTGAATATGTGGTGGGGCTCTCTTGGCTTCCAAGAGCTCGGAAAGCTTTTTGTCGAGCTTTCCGATTTCTTGGTTAAGGAAGTTGAGCTTGTAATCCACATCTTTGTTGTGACTTTCAACAATGTGAAAATTCTCGAACCTCAGTAATTCGACCTTGTTTGTTAACTCGTTCAAGAGATCCTCTACTTAAATGTTGCTCTCAACTTGGTCTCTTACTATGCCTTGAAGCCTTATGATTTCTTCTTCAAGGTGTGAAGAAGATTCACCAATTTTGAATTTCCTCACTGGTTTCCACTCCATTTTCTTGTTTCCATTCCAGGAATTTTTAGTTTGGTAGAATGGAATAGTGAGGATGACAAGTAATATATAGAGACTGGAACGTCGAGCACAACGCCGTGCTTGGTGAAGCACGGCCCCCGCGATTTTAGGGGAATACATGCTTCTAGTTAAGAGAATTGTACGGAGTTAGCGCGTATAATGCTGAAGATTCTAATGTGACCACGGCCCCGTGTAAAGTGAGTCACGGCCCGTGCTTTTGTCACTAGAATTTATCTTTAATTTTTCAGCAAAAGCGAGAGCATGAATTTTTGGAATGATGTTTAGGATATTAATTGAACATTTTTAACGTCATAAATAACTTTTCATTAAATAATAAGGTCCTAAACATGGAGTCGGGGTAAGTGTTAATCCAATAACTATAACACTAACAGATCTCAGATCTGTGGATAATCGATTAATACGTTTATATAGATCTATCTCATAATTACTATAGATTTAGTGTTGTATGTGTTTATTTATTATCAGTATATGTATACTAGTAATTCGTATAATATTAGTTTGAAGATTGAGAGAACGATTGGACAGAGATTCGATAATTAACCCTCAAAACTTAAATTAACAGTGAACAGTGTTCACTATATATAGAAGGAGGTCTGGTTCGCTAACATCCCTAGCGAACCAGACACTGCTTCGTTACATACATTAATTTAGACGAAACACCCCCTGATTCGTTAACATCCCCTAACGAATCAGGAGGGAATACACTTAATGTCTTAGTTCGCTAACATCCCCTAGCGAACTAGACTTTAAACCTAACGAACTAGATAATAATTTAGCTAATTATTACATTAAATAATAAACAAAACGTTATAGATAATTACAAAGACTCAAGACGCAAAACCGTGCACTAACAGTAAGCCCGAATATCCTAAAAAACATTAAATTAAGTCGGGTTAAGCACGAAAGTCCTAAACTTTGTGCCTAATGAACTTGATTACACACGAAAAGATAAAGAAAAATGTCTCTATGACAGAGCCGAGCCTGGGTGCAGAATCGTGTGTCGTTGACGAACATGTATAAATGAGCTCAGTTCCAGGATCAAATCGTAACATGCATTCACTCTTGAATGATAATAATGGACGGATGTGCAGAGTTCGATTTGATTAACAATCAATAATACGATGAACAATTGTAATCAAAACACAAAAGATAGATGTAGAAGTATGTTGGGACTTATATTTTAGACCAACGCATCGAATTAATCTTTGGGTAAAAAATGAATTATTCGGTCTCAACCAAGGGTGGATGGCTTGAAGACCAAGTCATGCTAGGCTAGTATAAATAGATGTTTTTATTCATTTGTCTAGTATGAGTGACTGTATTGTGTATGTGTGAGATTTAGGGTTCTATCCCTTTGAGAGAGTCTCCGCCGCCAGGATGAGCTCTCCTGGTGGCGGCTGAGATATTTCTTAATTGATTGTATGTATGAATGTATGTATCAGTGTTTCATCTTAATGAGAATCATTCGACTAATATTTCATACTACCGTTTCTATCTTGTTTGTGTTTTGATTACAATTGTTCATCCTACTTTATTGTTGATTGTTAATCAAACCACCCGTAGGGTTGCAAAGGACCCATGCTACTGGGAGCAAGACGCAAATTCCTTTCTTCCTAGCCTCGAAATACTCTACTGCTACCCATGCGGTAACCACTAAAAATAATGTTTATGTTTTGTGTTCACAAGTTAAGGCATATATGGAGCAGCAGAACAAGACCAACCGGAGGATTCTATGTGCGATTGAAGATTTCAAGAAAGA
The DNA here is from genome assembly GCF_021521415.1 of Bidens hawaiensis. Taxonomy (NCBI): domain Eukaryota; kingdom Viridiplantae; phylum Streptophyta; class Magnoliopsida; order Asterales; family Asteraceae; genus Bidens; species Bidens hawaiensis. The sequence continues at coordinate 1,200,585 of NW_027491238.1, read as the reverse complement.
AAAAAGGCCAGCTGTAACACCCCGTAACCGCAGCAGAAACGTACACGGGATGCAACAGACACATCTGATATCAACATCATTGTTTATAAAGAAAACACCACTACATTAATTTAAACGTATTACATTGTTCTGAGTTTCATAACCATCTAAGCGTTATCACATAAGTGTTACCGATAGTACATTAACATATTTAATGCAAAATATAGATCTTTAGACTTCCACAACATAGCACACAGCATCGAACACATATCACTCATTCCAATTTGAGTGTACCTAGAAAGCATGTAAAGAAAACGGGTCAACTACGAATAGTTGGTGAGTTTCACTAATTTAAATAAACCATAACAAATCATTATAATAATCATAAATAAGCGATGTAATTATGCTGAGCCCACAAATGAGAACTCTGTTAATCCCAAAACATATCGATTAACCTCCGGGAACTCTGTTACCCCAGAATACTTCCAATAACCTCTGGGAACTCTGTTACCCCAGAAACTCATTTAATAACCTCTGGGAACTCTGTTACCCCAGAAACACATTTAATAACCTCTGGGAACTCGGTTACCCCAAAACACATTTAATAACCTCTGGGAACTCGGTTACCCCAGAACACTGTTTCGGGCCTTACACTGTTAGCAACTCAGACAATTACCATCTTAATTCATTACCGTACGATTCCCGTACAATAAACATTATATAAATACGTTCATTTCCATGCGATCAGCATGTACTTAAACACTTTGATAAAAACATGCTTTCCGCCCCGGGAAAATATATAAAACAGTTCATTAAAAAGGGGCTCGTGAAAACTCACCTTCTTGTGAGCAAGATGTACTACGGTGCACGGCTACTGGTACAGATCTGTAATACGATCCCCCAAATCGTTACTACACAATTTCTATCAATATAACTTAAATTCGTGTTAACCGGTACGTCTGGGGACACTGTTAACCCAGTACCGTACACGATCCGGGGATAATGTTAACCCCGAAATACTTTTCAGGACTTAGATTGTGATATCACTTAGAGTTCTTTACTCAAAACTACCGTTAGTTTGTTTTCTCGTTTTGCGTGCCTAGCACGGTTATTCGTCTTTATGTTTTCAAAAGATGAGTTTGACCACATACGACCCGAAAATAGTTGTTATTGATATTTTAATTAAAGTGGTGAAATTAGAGCTCGGTTAGACACCCCGTTTGGCCGCGGGGCCCGTTTCCGTCTTTAATACACCGGAAACGGTTAAATCGAGTAAAATTACCCAAATCACCCGAATTATTTTCGGATGATTTATTTTTACTTGATTAACTTAGTTTCATAAAAATCATCCATTTTTAAGGTTTTCAAACACCAGTCAGCTCGCTTAGGCGAACTTCGCCGGTTTACTCGTTTTAAGCTTTAAAAGTTTGTTTTTAAGTTCCATTTAGCACAAATAAATATCCGTTTTGTCTCGGACCTTGAAATTTTGTACAAACCATATTTTGACAGTAAGGAATTTTATAAAATTTTTCCAGAATTAATTTTTATATCTAAAATTTATTTAACCATTTTTAAACGTCATTTAAACACCAAATATGTCGAAAATACCAAACGACCTTCGATAAATCCCAAATTTTTCTGGGATGACCCCAGTCTCCCACATAGTTCCCTGTAATTTTTCCAGATCAAAAACTCATTTTTCATGCCATTTTTACCAAAACCGAGCTAGAAATCCCTAGAACTCGTTTTACCGAAAAGCCTACTTAGACTTCTCCAATGAACCTGAAATTTTGCGTGTGACTTTTATATGTTATAGAAAGCTTATCTTATATTTTCCAGAATTTTTCATGATGTTTAGCTATTTTTCACCATTTTTGGCCAAAACCGAGCATTAAATTCACCAAATATTCATCCTTTATCCAAAAATTACCAAAAATTCACAGATCTCATATTTTCATGTGTAGATCATCTCAGTGAAATTTCGTGACCCAACTCTTGGTCTATCACAATCTGTCCAAATTATCTAAATCATACGAAAACCGAACTACCTTGTGTTTTCTAGCGTTAGATCGCAAAGATCTTGGTTTCTAGCCTTTGCTAGCCACTATATACAACACTTACAAGCACAAAAACACCACACCAAGCAAGTTATACCCACAATCAAGCCATTTCTTTCATGGTTTCGATTAAAACATCAAAACAAAGATTTTGACCGTAAAAATTCGTTTTTGACTCTTTTAACTGCTTTCTTGGACCAAGATCTTTTGTATAACTTGTATACATCACTTGATCCTCCAAGAATCGGTTTCATCTCGGGTTTTCACCCATATTTCACTTGAAACCTCATTTTCTTGTAAATGAATCAAGAAAAGAAGAATAACACGATTATAACTCGGTCTATACCTCGTTTTCTTGCTTAAAAACTTGGATCTTCGGATGAATGTTGAAGATTGATGAGAGAAAGTTGGGGTTGGGATGTTAAAAAAAGAAAATGAAATGTTATTATGGTTAAGGTGGACCGATCGGTCCATGATAGGGTGTGGGGTGGGGCCCACATCTCAAATATAGGCCACACATTCGGATTGTGTAATCCGGATAATGTTGTGGATAATCTGGTTCAGTTCGTTTCTCGGTTAAACGTTTAATTCCGCTCAAAACAAGTCCAAAACAGTCGTTTTTTCGGCTTAAAATTTAAATTTATATAAAACTGATTTAAAAACTTTAAAAACTTAACCCATGACATTTAATGACTTAACACATCGTATTGTCGGTAATTGTGCGTCTTTTTCGGCTTGATCGATCGTCTCTTGCTTGGTTTGATGTTAAAGGTTTCGTTTATCGTACCGACGTACTAATAAATCGAAATCCTTTTTCTGTGCTATAATTCACTTATCCCGAAGCTTTAATACTTCGTAAACATCACTAAACATTATATATTTCGTCTATAATGTAATTCCCGATTCGTTCGGGTTTCAATAACCGTTCATCGATTAATCGTAATTCTAATACGACTAACTGTTCATTCGAGTATAATTCGTACTGTGAATCTTATATACTCGTACAAACACATTATAATTCATATATTCAGTATTGAATAACACGTAAATAGTATATTCCGGCTAGGGTATACCTGAATTTGCCGGAATCATTACATTCTCCCCCCGTTATAAAAATTTCGTCCTCGAAATTTTACGCGTCAACTACTTCATTTTGAGGAAATAGGTGGGGGTATTTCTTCCGAAATTCGTCCTTTCGTTCCCAAGTATATTCTGGGCCTCGTTGCGAGTTCCATCTAACTTTGACCAACGAGATCTTATTGTGTCTAAGTTGCTTGATTTTCCCGTCTACTATTTCTATGGGCTCCTCTACAATGTTGAGCTTATCATTTATTTGGACACCCTCTAAAGGTAACACCGATGTCTCATCCGACAGACACCTTTTCAAGTTTGACACGTGAAACACATTGTGAACTGCACTTAATTCGTCTGGCAGTTCTAATCGGTATGCTACAGGACCGATTTTTGCAGTAATGTTGAACGGTCCAATGTATCTAGGGGCTAACTTCCCCGCCTTTCCAAATCTGACTACTCCTTTCCAAGGTGATACTTTCAAATACACTTTATCACCTTTCTCAAATGATAACGGCTTTCTACGGGTATCGGCATAACTCTTCTGCCGATCCCGTGCGGCCTTCAGATTGTTCTTAATTTCAAGAATTTTGCTGGTCGTTTCCTGGACCAGATTTGATCTAATAACCTGCGTGTCGCCCACTTCAGTCCAGCAGAGTGGTGATCGGCACTTTCGTCTATACAATGCTTCATACGGTGCTGCTTTTATACTGCTATGGTAACTGTTATTATAGGAAAATTCAACGAGCGGGAGATGTTGATCCCAATTTCCCTTAAAATCCAGTACGCATGCACGAAGCAAATCCTCCAGGGTTTGAATGGTCCTCTCAGACTGACCGTCGGTCTGAGGGTGGTAAGCTGTGCTTAGATCAATACGCGTTCCCAGCGCTTCTTGGACAGCTTGCCAAAGTTTGGAGGTGAAATGGCTATCCCGATCGGAGATGATCGAGATGGGTATACCGTGACGAGACACAATTTCATTTATATAAATCTGCGCAAGCCTCTCAGTGTTATAATTATTTCTAATCGGAATAAAATGTGCCGATTTGGTTAATCGATCCACGATTACCCAAATTGCATCATGTCCACGGGACGTCTTAGGGAGATGTGTCACAAAATCCATCGTGATCTGCTCCAACTTCCATTCAAAAATTTCCGGTTGTTGTAACATTCCCGAGGGTTTCTGGTGCTCCGCCATAACCCTCGCACACGTCGTACACTTGCCGACGTATGTGGCTATATCCTTTTTCATACCCGGCCACCAGTAGAACTCCTTCACATCCTGGTACATCTTATCCGAACCCGGATGTATGGAATATTTCGATTTATGCGCTTCGTCCATGATTAATTCACGAAGGGCATGGAGGGCCGGGATCCAAATCCGATTTTTGAAATAGAGAATTTCGTCCACGCGCTGTTCGAAATTCTTCTCGTTACCATAAAGTCCCTCTTTTACCAATTGTTCCTCTTTCAACGCCTCGCGTTGAGCGACTCGAATCAAATCCGAAAGGTTCGACTGGACTATCATCCCCAGCGCTCGCACTCGCAATGGCTTAACCCGATCCTTCCTACTCAAGGCATCGGCTACGACGTTAGCCTTGCCGGGGTGATAACGGATGTCACAGTCATAGTCGCTTAACAACTCGACCCATCTTCGTTGCCTCATATTCAGTTCTTTCTGATCGAATATGTGTTGCAAACTTTTATGATCGGTGAAGATGGTGCACTTTGTACCGTAGAGATAATGTCTCCAGATTTTAAGTGCAAAGATAACTGCTCCCAGTTCTAAGTCATGAGTAGTTTAATTTTTCTCGAGTATTTTTAACTGTCGAGAAGCATAGGCTATAACCTTATTATCTTGCATCAACACGCATCCTAACCCTCTCCGGGATGCGTCACAATACACGACAAAACCATCGTCTCCATCGGGGAGACTTAAGATTGGCGCTTGGCACAATTTTTGTTTTAGCGTTTGAAACGCCGTTTCCTGCTCTTCACCCCATTCATACTTTCGATCTTTTTGGGTCAGAAGGGTTAAAGGTTGGGCGATGCTGGAAAAGTTCTCTATAAATCGACGATAATATCCAGCTAAACCTAAGAATTGGCGGATTTCCTTTGGTGATTTAGGCGCTTGCCAATTCTTAACTGCTTCAACCTTACTTGGATCAACGTGTATTCCTTGATGATTTATAACGTGACCAAGGAATTGCACTTCTTGTAACCAGAAGTTACACTTGGAGAATTTTGCATACAACTTCTCCTGATTTAGAAGCTCTAAAATTAATCTTAAGTGTTGCTCGTGCTCTTCTTTACTCTTCGAGTATATCAAAATATCGTCAATAAACACGATGACGTATTTATCGAGATAGGGTTTACAGACTTGATTCATGAGATCAATGAATATTGCTGGCGCATTTGTTAGCCCAAAAGGCATAACTAAGAACTCGTATTGGCCGTAGCGAGTCCGAAATGCGGTTTTTGGGATATCCTCCTCCTGGATTCTAACCTGATGGTATCCCGATCTAAGATCTATTTTTGAGAAGTAGCTCGCACCTTGTAGCTGGTCGAACAGATCATCGATTCGGGGGAGAGGATACCTATTTTTGATTGTCAACTTGTTCAGCTCCCTGTAATCAATGCACATTCTAAGGCTTCCGTCCTTCTTTTTCACGAATAGTACCGGTGCACCCCACGGGGAATAACTAGGATGTATAAATCCTTTATCCAACAATTCTTGCAATTGGTTGGATAATTCTTGCATCTCTGATGGTGCAAGTCGGTAAGGTGCCTTAGCAACAGGGCCAGCTTGAGGTAACAGATCGATTCTGAATTCGACCTGTCGGGTTGGCGGTAATCCAGGAAGTTCCTCTGGGAAAACTTGTGGAAATTCGCGTACCACGGGGATATCGTCCACCCGTTTTTCCTCAGGATCCGTGGCCGTCAAGCTCGCTAGATACGCCACGCATCCCTGGCGTATATATTTTAACACCTTGAGGTGGGATATAAACGGTATCATACTGCCCGACTTCTCACCCTGCACTAATACCTCTTCGTCATCCGACACCCGGATCTTGACGATTTTCTTTTCACAGTTTATTTCTACCTTGTTACGTGCTAACCAATCCATTCCCACTATCACGTCAAAACTACCCAATTCTACTGGTAACAAGTCAATCAGAAAGGATTGTTCGTTCAGAATAAAAGGGCAATTCCGAACTATCTGATTAACTATCATGGTTTTACCGTTAGCGACTTCTACGGTGTAAGGTTCTATGGTTTCACCAATAGGAAGGTTTGCTATCGACAGGAAACTAACGGAGACAAAACTTCTATCGGCGCCTGTATCAAATAATACAGAAGCGTAATGATCAGAGACGAGGAATGTACATGTCACTACGCTGGGGTCCTGGCGTGCCTCGTTCGCCCCCATCACGAATGCTCGGCCTCGCGCCGGATTGGACGACGATGCCTGACCCGAGGGTTGCCTCCCGTTTCCTCCCTGGTTCAGTTTCGGACAGTGTCTTTTGAAGTGATCCGTGCTGCCGCATTCATAGCAAGCACGGCTGGTGGTCACCATTTGGTTTCCTTGCGGGTTCTGCTGTCGGGCTGGTTGAGTCTTAAATGGCTGCGCACGGATAGGTTGTGGTTGTCGGTTCAGGTTGTTCAGATTTGTCTTACAATTTGGTGCGTAGTGTCCAATCCTGCCACACCGGTGGCACACCACCTCTTTGCACACGCCACCATGGTGGTAACCACATTTCCCACACTTAGGAAACGTTCCCTTCTGCGGTTCTTGCCTTCCGCCCGAACTAGTCATGGCGTAGTTCTGGGCAGTGGGTCTAGCACGTTTACCTTGCTGCTTTTCCTGGGTCCTATGGTCATGTGAACTCCACTTCCCCCCAGCGGACTCTCCTGCCACCTTCAGTGACCCGCTTCTTACGAAATCATACGTGACGATACCAGCTTGCGTCACCGCACCCTCATACGTCTGGTGTCCCCCAGAATTGACTATACTCCTTACAACTGGAGTTAGTCCCCAAATATAACGCTCCACCCTCTTTGACTCTAGGGTGACCAACCATGGTATCAATCGCGACAACTCATTAAACCGGTTCGTATAACCCAAATGGTCTGCCCCCTGCATTTCAAGGTTCCACAATTCATTTTCTAATTTTTGCAATTCGTTTTTCGGGCAGAAATGTTCCAGTACAAGAGCCTTGAGCTCCGTCCAGTTCATGCGGTTTGTCGCCGCCTGGCCCCGGGTCTGCACTATCGTGTTCCACCATGTCAAGGCATGGTCCGTGAATGTGCAGGCAGCATACTTAACAACACAATTCTCGGGGCAGTTGCTGATATTCACCACGGATTCTATTTTCTCGATCCATTTAACTAATCCATTTGGTCCTTCAGACCCGCTAAACTCTAGAGGTTTGCACAACATAAAGTCTTTGATCGAACATCCCCTGGATGCACGAATCGGTTCAGTACGGTTCGTCTCTACCGTAGGTATAGGGCCATTACTGTCTGTAAAGACCACCCTAGGCGGTGCGTCATTACTTGGAATCGTGTTATCATTCTGCGGAGGATTAGTATTTCGTTCCCCGTCATTATTGGTGGTCGTTTGATTGCTCGCAGGGGTTGGATTGGTCGAATTGTTAATACTGGCGGCGATGCGCGATACTATATCCGGTATCGCCGCCTCCAACTGTCGAGCAATCAAACGGCTCACATCCCCTTCCGACATTTGGGCTGATCGTTTTGGTGCCATTCTACACAACATCAAGAAATATATATAATTAATACAAGTTCCAATCATAAAACACAACAAACATTCCATTCATAGTAAACATTAGTACATATTACATCCATGTTAGTTTACATACTTTCCTGTCATCATTACATAAGATAAGTTTTCCTACATAGGGCCTATGTCGGCATCATCTCGACATAACCCGCAATGGGTCAGTGCTTGAATGATACCCAAAAGTATCTATACTGATATACCCCAAAAGAGACCCCCTAAGGGCCAGTGGTTGTATTATAACTAAACAAGATTCACTCCATGTTAGCATCACCACTAACTGCATACACAGAGTATCAAAAAGCGGTCCCTGTCTATTCCCATCTCAACACAACTAAACACGGTGGTAAACCAACCCCACCAATATCGCCACCAACACCACCAACACAGCCATCATAACCCGGACCCGCATCTCCATCCGGCCGAGCATCCAATGGGAGTATGAGCACTCCCTCTTCAGCTGAGCAATCGCATACTGATGGTCCAGTATGCAATCCCCCAAGTACATCCTCCTCTGGACTCCCCCCGTCAGGGCGGCGGAGTGCTCATTCACCTGTTCGGTGAGCACTCGGAGCCAGGCCGCCGCGTCCCGTTCCTGTTTAGGAAGACCCCACACAGGTGGAGTCGCAGGCTCGGGCTGAGAGCGGGAGGACTCGCCCCTGCGGGTAGCAGGTCTGGGTGGGGGCGAGGTAGGTCGGACATGTGGGATACTGATCCGCGCTGTGAGGCGGGGTCCGAATCCGGGGGGTGCAGGGGCGGCCTGTGGTGCGGGTGGGGTAAGGGATCTGGCCATCCTAGCTGGGGAGGACTGGCCGGAAATCCTAAGGCTAGCCTCGCTAGGCTCTGTGCTAGATGCTACGAGTGGGCTCCCAGAGTCCCCGGAGCTGACCTCCTCCGGGTCCTCCACAATCGACAAACTAGGAGTTCTTGACATTTTACCTGCACACAAGTTAACAAACATATAGTTCTTTCCATAGTGTAAATCATAATCAAATTAATATACACTTACTTATACAACCTGACCACATAACAATATTATCACATATTTGCACGTATGTTGCCAATTTTACCTATTAAAGTCCCCCGTGACTTTCCATGAATTCCCTCGTGCAGACAAGTCTGTTATTATGTTCCGGACCATAATAACCCACTTGTCCATCCAAGTTCATCCCGATCTCGTCACAATAAATTATTAGTTGATATTCAGATCCTATAATACTTGAGCTACTGGTTATATTTTAGGTATCTTTTAAAGACATCCTAATTCTTTATAACCAACGGCTCTGATACCAAGTTCTGTAACACCCCGTAACCGCAGCGGAAACGTACGCGGGATGCAACAGACACATCTGATATCAACAGCATTGTTTATAAAGAAAACACCACTACATTAATTTAAACGTATTACATCGTTCTGAGTTTCATAACCATCTAAGCGTTATCACATAAGTGTTACCGATAGTACATTAACATATTTAATGCAAAATATAGATCTTTAGACTTCCACAACATAGCACACAGCATCGAACACATATCACTCATTCCAATTTGAGTGTACCTAGAAAGCATGTAAAGAAAACGGGTCAACTACGAATAGTTGGTGAGTTTCACTAATTTGAATAAACCATAACAAATCATTATAATAATCATAAATAAGCGATGTAATTATGCTGAGCCCACAAATGAGAACTCTGTTAATGCCAAAACATATCGATTAACCTCCGGGAACTCTGTTACCCCAGAATACTTCCAATAACCTCTGGGAACTCTGTTACCCCAGAAACTCATTTAATAACCTCTGGGAACTCTGTTACCCCAGAAACACATTAATAACCTCTGGGAACTCGGTTACCCCAGAACACATTTAATAACCTCTGGGAACTCGGTTACCCCAGAACACTGTTTCGGGCCTTACACTGTTAGCAACTCAGACAATTACCATCTTAATTCATTACCGTACGATTCCCGTACAATAAACATTATATAAATACGTTCATTTCCATGCGATCAGCATGTACTTAAACACTTTGATAAAAACATGCTTTCCGCCCCGGGAAAATATATAAAACAGTTCATTAAAAAGGGGCTCGTGAAAACTCACCTTCTTGTGAGCAAGATGTACTACGGTGCACGGCTACTGGTACAGATCTGTAATACGATCCCCCAAATCGTTACTACACAATTTCTATCAATATAACTTAAATTCGTGTTAACCGGTACGTCTGGGGACACTGTTAACCCAGTACCGTACACGATCCGGGGATAATGTTAACCCCGAAATACTTTTCAGGACTTAGATTGTGATATCACTTAGAGTTCTTTACTCAAAACTACCGTTAGTTTGTTTTCTCGTTTTGCGTGCCTAGCACGGTTATTCGTCTTTATGTTTTCAAAAGATGAGTTTGACCACATACGACCCGAAAATAGTTTTTATTGATATTTTAATTAAAGTGGTGAAATTAGAGCTCGGTTAGACACCCCGTTTGGCCGCGGGGCCCGTTTCCGTCTTTAATACACCGGAAACGGTTAAATCGAGTAAAATTACCCAAATCATCCGAATTATTTTCGGATGATTTATTTTTACTTGATTAACTTAGTTTCATAAAAATCATCCATTTTTAAGGTTTTCAAACACCAGTCAGCTCGCTTAGGCGAACTTCGCCGGTTTACTCGTTTTAAGCTTTAAAAGTTTGTTTTTAAGTTCCATTTAGCACAAATAAATATACGTTTAGTCTCGAATCTTGAAATTTTGTACAAACCATATTTTGACAGTAAGGAATTTTATAAAAGTTTTCCAGAATTAATTTTTATACCTAAAATTTATTTAACCATTTTTAAATGTCATTTAAACACCAAATATGTCGAAAATACCAAACGACCTTCAAAAAATCCCAAATTTTTCTGGGATGACCCCTGTCACCCACATAGTTCCCTGTAATTTTTCCAGAACCAAAAACTCATTTTTCATGACATTTTTACCAAAACCGAGCTAGAAATCCCTAGAACTCATTTTACCGAAAAGCCTACTTAGACTTCTCCAATGAACCTGAAATTTTGCGTGTGACTTTTATATGTTATAAAAAGCTTATCTTAAATTTTCCAGAATTTTTCATGATGTTTAGCTATTTTTCACCATTTTTGGCCAAAACCGAGCATTAAATTCACCAAATATTCATCCTTTATCCAAAAATTACCAAAAATTCACAGATCTCATATTTTCATGTGTAGATCATCTCAGTGAAATTTCGTGACCCAACTCTTGGTCTATCACAATCTGTCCAAATTATCTAAATCATACGAAAACCGAACTACCTTGTGTTTTCTAGCGTTAGATCGCAAAGATCTTGGTTTCTAGCCTTTGCTAGCCACTATATACAACACTTACAAGCACAACAACACCACACCAAGCAAGTTATACCCACAATCAAGCCATTTCTTTCATGGTTTCGATTAAAACATCAAAACAAAGATTTTGACCATAAAAATTCGTTTTTGACTCTTTTAACTGCTTTCTTGGACCAAGATCTTTTGTATAACTTGTATACATCACTTGATCCTCCAAGAATCGGTTTCATCTCGGGTTTTCACCCATATTTCACTTGAAACCTCATTTTCTTGTAAATGAATCAAGAAAAGAAGAATAACACGATTATAACTCGGTCTATACCTCGTTTTCTTGCTTAAAAACTTGGATCTTCGGATGAATGTTGAAGATTGATGAGAGAAAGTTGGGGTTGGGATGTTAAAAAAAGAAAATGAAATGTTATTATGGTTAAGGTGGACCGATCGGTCCATGATAGGGTGTGGGGTGGGGCCCACATCTCAAATATAGGCCACACATTCGGATTGTGTAATCCGGATAATGTTGTGGATAATCTGGTTCAGTTCGTTTCTCGGTTAAACGTTTAATTCCGCTCAAAAGAAGTCCAAAACAGTCGTTTTTCGGCTTAAAATTTAAATTTATATAAAACTGATTTAAAAACTTTAAAAACTTAACCCATGACATTTAATGACTTAACACATCGTATTGTCGGTAATTGTGCGTCTTTTTCGGCTTGATCGATCGTTTCTTGCTTGGTTTGATGTTAAAGGTTTCGTTTATCGTACCGACGTACTAATAAATCGAAATCCTTTTTCTGTGCTATAATTCACTTATCCCGAAGCTTTAATACTTCGTAAACATCACTAAACATTATATATTTCGTCAATAATGTAATTCCCGATTCGTTCGGGTTTCAATAACCGTTCATCGATTAATCGTAATTCTAATACGACTAACTGTTCATTCGAGTATAATTCGTACCGTGAATCTTATATACTCGTATAAACACATTATAATTCATATATTCAGTATTGAATAACACGTAAATAGTATATTCCGGCTAGGGTATACCTGAATTTGCCGGAATCGTTACACCAGCAGAGGATCACACTCCGTTAGTGCCTAGGATGCTGGATTTCTCCACTCCGGGATCCATGTGTCCATATGCCCATGGATCCTCCACCTTCCAACAATGATACTCCATCCTTCAACAAGGATACTCTGTACTTCAACAATGATTTGTGGCTCCATATGCTCAAGGAACCTCGATCTTCCAACCAGGATCCTCCATCTTTCAACTAGGATCCTTAGAAATGTTTCATCATGGATCCTCCAACTATCATCCTCAAGGATCCTTCATGCAGAGTCAAGGATCCCAGGAGTCCAACATCAAAGGTCATTGGAGGTTCATGAGGGAGACTTTATCCCTATGCAAACCATTGGTACCGGTTGACCAACTATTATAACAGATGCGTTCTATCCTGGATACTCTTCTGGGATACCATCCTTTAGTCAACCAAGAGGTAACCCTTACAATAATGTATCCATAGACAATAACCTTGGTTTTATAGAGAATGCAGGTATTAAACAAGCTATGGCTAAGGGATTACAAAAACTGAAGGACATGATATCTAGCGTCCCGGGAGTGGTAAGACCTATTCCGGAAATCCTAGATGGAAGTCATAAGATTTCAAGGTTTGCTCCACCTATATGTGATGTTAAAATACCAAAGCACTTTCAAACTCCTAAATGAAAGTATATGACGGCACGACTGACCAGAAGGAACACGTAGACTAGTATAGTGAAAGAATGGAGATTAACCCCATTCAAGAAAGACTCAAGGAAGCATGCTTGTGCAAGGGTTTTGGATCCACACTGACTGGATCTGCTCTAAAGTGGATGATAAGTCTTTTTCCTTACTCTATTACTTAATATTCTCACTTAGTTAATTTATTCAGTAATAAGTTATCTAGTGATTTATACCGTGTTGTCCAACCTCGTGATGAATCCTTAAGAACTCTGTCACCAAGTTTGGAAGGGAAGCGTCGGAGATCCCAAATCTTGATATGGCTACGGCAGTTGAGGCATTCAAGATAGGATTGCAAAACGACTCCTCCTTTTATGATGATCTTGTTGTAACTCCATGCAGGAACTAAGATGAAGTAAGAATTAGGGCACTCAAATTCATCATACTAGAAGATGACAAAAGGATCCAAGAATGATTGGGTACTTCAACAAAACATGAGCAACTCGATAAGAAACAAGGATCCTCGTACCGGGACAACAAATCCAAGCCCAATTCAAAATTCAACAACCAAAGCATCCATGTAGTAAAAGAAGACGAGGATGAAGAGGAATACACAAGAATATTAGAGTATTGTTTTTTTGCATTGATACTCCTAGACTTATATGCGCCGTTGGAGATCTAGGGGAAAAGGCAAGGTGGCCTCAGAAGAATGAAATGTCAACATCCAACAAGGATAAATCCAAGTGGTGCGCATATCACAAAGACCTCCACCACATGACTGACTAATGTATTGCTCTTAGAAGAGAGATAGTGAGGGTCACATCAAGGAACTAATGGGCAAGAAGAAGTCAAGGATCCAGGATCCTGAAGAAATCCTAGAGAAGGCTGCTCCACCACAAGTTGATGCGCAAAATATCAATTGCGAACATATCTTTGGAACTTGTTTCTCCTCAGCGAAACGACACGCCAAAGATATCAAGCTGGAGAATAGAGAAAGGCCCATCAGAACGATAACTTTGACTGACCAAAGAGTCGTAAACTTCGATGAAGAGGATCGACTACACCTCAAGGATCCTCACCATCAGGGTTTGATTATTACTTTATTTATTGCTAACCATTATGTTCTAAAGATTCTTGTAGAAGGTTGAAGCTCTGTGAACATCATTCAGGTCGATGTTCTCAAGAAGATGAACATTCCCGAAACATAAATTATCAAAGATCATTTGTCCTCGTTGTGTCAGTGGTGAAACCAAGATTACGCCGGGGGACACTAAGCATCCTATCTATACCGAGGGAGTTAATCCTTTCCAAAAGTTTTGTGTTATTGATAACCTGTCATGCTGTAATGTAATCCTTAGCGGGCCTAGGATTCACGAAGCTTAAGTTGTTGCCGCAACTTACCATCAATGTATCAAACTTCCAACCCCGTGGGGAGTGGTGAAAGTTGATAGTTATCAAGCAGAGGCTAGGAACCACTACACGTCATCCATGAAGCCAGCTGCAAAGCCGAAGATCACATACCAATCAAAGAACCATTCCTGAGAAGTGATGGAAGCAAGGGAAAAGCAACTGATTATCCTGAAGAACTTAAGGATCCTCAATCTTATCATGAATTAGGATCATGGGTCCTTCCAATTAAGAAATTCTACCAAGATGGAGAAATTCCTGAAGGGGAAAACCCCAAAGCTTTTAGAGTTAAGTTATCACAATTTATTGTTTTACAAGATACTGTATATATAAAATCTCTTGCGAGTCCCTACTTGAGATAGGGGTAGAGTACTGTATTCTAGAATACTTAGGACATGTTACTTCTAGCCAACAATAAAGAAGGACACCATGTGTTGGGTATTATATTTTAGACCGACGCATTGAATCGTTACTCGTTTATAATAAGAAATTAAAGACAGACAACACGATATTATAACGAGTAATTGAAGCATTTGGCGGGTGAAATATCATATTATATTCTATTCCTTTGGTCTTATCCAAGTGGCGGTGGAGTGAAGACCAACGCTCAAGACTAGTATAATAGACGATTTAGGTCATTTATTTAGGTCATTTGTGCATTGTGAGATTTTCATTGTATTGAGAGTTTGCCCCCGTGGAAGAGCTCTACCCGGGTGGTCGTTCTTTTATGATTATGTATGTATGAATGTATGTATGTGTGTTCTTGATGAAAGTCATTCGGTTAATGAAATCATACTTCTGCAACTATCTTATGTGTTTTGATTACAATTGTTCATCCTATTATTGATTGTTAATCAAATCAAACTCTCCACTTCCGTCCATTATTATCGTTCAAGAGTGAGTACATGTTATAGAAATATCCTTGGACCCTAAGGATCCAGATACTTCTGTCAGGCCTATCCACCAGAAACAAAGGAAATTTGCGCTTGAGAAACTTCTTAAGGCAGGTAAGATTATGGAGGTTAAGTTTCCAAAATGGTTAGCCAATGTGGTTGTTGTTTCTAAGAAAAATGGAAAGTGGAGGGTATGTATTGATTTTACTAATTAAAACAAAGCATGTCCGAAGGATCTTTTCCCCTTACAACAGGACATGAGACGCTAACCATTATGGATGCTTCGTATGGATTCCAACAGATTCAGATGGAACCATCTGATCAAGAGGATACAACATTCATGACTCCTACTAGCATATATTGTTATATTGCTATGCCTTTTGGACTAAGAAATGCAGGCACAACTTATCAAAGACTTGTCAACATGATGTTTAAAGACCATAGGGAAAAACCATGAAAGTTTATATAGACGACATGGTGGCCAAATCAAAGAGAGCAGAAGATCATCTTAAGGATCTCGAAGTAGCCTTCAGCATCCTTGATGAATACAACATGAAGCTCAATCCATCGAAGTGTCACTTTGGTGTCAAAGCAAGAAAATTCCTAGGATACATAGTGACCAAAAGAGGAATAGAAGCCAGTCCCGAGCAAATTGAAGCCATCTTTATCTTAAAATCCCCGATGAATGCAAAAGATGTCCAAAGATTGACGGGAAGGATCGCAGCCCTGAATTGATTCATCTCATGATTTTCAGAGAAATACAAAGACTTCTACACATCCTAAGGAAGAACAACAAGTTCGAGTGGACTCATAAACATGAAGATGCACTCAAAGCTCTTAAGAATTACCTAGCCTTAGCACCAACATTGATGAAACCCCTGGATGGTGAACCGTTATTCTTATATCTAGCTGTTTCAGGTAATGCGGTTAGTGCTGTTCCGGTCAAGGATCACGAAGGACAACAACATCCAGTATATTATGTAAGTAAAAGTCTTTAAGACGCCGAGGCCATGCATTCTCACATTGAATAGTTAATACTCGCTTTAATCATGGAATCAACTAAGTTAAGACATTATTTTGAAACTCATACTATTGTTGTTAGAACTAACTATCATGTTAAGAATGTGCTTAGAAAACCAGAGATGTCAGGTAGGATGGCTAATTAGGCTGTGAAGCTCAGTGCCTATGATGTACAATATGAGTCCAGAACCGCAATCAAATCACAAGAACTAGCAGACTTTGTGGCTGATTTCAATAGTGAGTTACAAAGGGAAGCTGATCTAGAAGTCCAACAACTTGAAGAAAACAAGGATTCTTGGATTCTCTTCACAGATGGTACATCACATGTTAGAGGAACCGGATTGGACATACTAGTAAAACCATCACAAGGTGACATAATACCCCAGTCCATAGCACTTATTGCAGGTTTACTATTGCAGGTTTACATACTTTCTTCAGCAATTAGGGAACATGAAGCAATGGAAGTAACAACTGATTATCCTGAAGAACTTAAGGATCCTCAATCTTATCATGAATTAGGATCATGGGTCCTTCCAATTAAGAAATTCTACCAAGATGGAGAAATTCCTGAAGGGGAAAACCCCAAAGCTTTTAGAGTTAAGTTATCACAATTTATTATTTTACAAGATACTGTATATATAAAATCTCTTGCAGGTCCCTACTTGAGATGCATTGAAGATCCAGAATTACAAGAAGTGACTAAAGATTTCCATGAAGGTGACTGTGCTAACCATATAGGGGTAGAGTACTGTATTCTAGAATACTTAGGACATGTTACTTCTAGCCAACAATGAAGAAGGACACAATGTGTTGGGTATTATATTTTAGATCGACGCATCGAATCGTTACTCGTTTATAATAAGAAATTAGAGACAGACAACACGATATTATAACGAGTAATTGAAGCATTTGGCGGGTGAAATATCATATTATATTCTATTCCTTTGGTCTTATCCAAGTGGCGGTGGAGTGAAGACCAACGCTCAAGACTGGTATAATAGACGATTTAGGTCATTTATTTAGGTCATGTGTGCATTGTGAGATTTTCATTGTATTGAGAGTTTGCCCCCGGGGAAGAGCTCTACCCGGGTGGTCGTTCTTTTATGATTATGTATGTATGAATGTATGTATGTGTGTTCTTGATGAAAGTCATTCGGTTAATGAAATCATACTTCTGCAACTATCTTATGTGTTTTGATTACAATTGTTCATCCTATTATTAATTGTTAATCAAATCAAACTCTCCACATCCGTCCATTATTATCGTTCAAGAGTGAGTACATGTTATGATTCTATCCAAGATATGAGCTCAATTATCACCGATTATTCCCGCTTCCGCATCGCGGCTTGGTTCTGTCAGTTGGTATCAGATCCGGTTACCGAATCATTCAGACTAACCGCTGAATTTTGATTCATTTCGCTCTTGAATCCTCCATGGACGTTAAACTTGAAGTTTGTTGATGTTTTCATTGATTTTTGCAAATATTTGGATGAAATTTGATGTTTTGAAGATGATTTATGTGAATTGATGTTTATGCTGATGATTAGTTCGAAGATTCAACAGCGATTTCATGTTTATACGTTAAGATTCTTCCAAATCTACATCTTCGGTTCGTTTTTCGTCATGTTCGTTTATATGAGATATTCAGATCTGAAAGTTTGGTGAAATTGATGACAGATTGTTGATATATTGATGTTTGTAAGATGATTTAATGTGATTCCAATGATCAAATTCGTGTGATTAGTGTTTAATTACAGATCTAAAAATTTACGGCTTATTTGTTCTAAATTGGGGGAAAGTCAAAATCGGATGATTATGACCTAATTGATGATTGAGAAGTTAATTTTGGGATGATTGTGTTGTGTTCTGATTCAAGAAGCTATGATTAGGTGTTCAGATTGTTGATTTGATGATGGGTTTTCACCAACAAATAATCGAGTTCACAAGTTGTTTGTTGATTTATTAAGTCTAGAACACATGATGATATGTGATTACTTAATCAGTTACGTATAGATTTAAATTTCACAATCTGAAGTTGTTAGTTGCATCATGTTGTCTTTGAGTACTCCTTTGATGATTGGGTTCACGAGTATATAATGTGTTTGCTGAATTTATATGTCACAAATAGTTAAGAGCTGAACATGTAATCTCATGCTGATATGCTCTATTTCCGAGAAGATTCGAGTGCTACTGCTACTTCACAATATGGTTATTTGTTGCTGATGTACAATTTTATCAGGGGCAATCCTGTAATTCAGCTGATACATGCTGCTTATTCACGAAAGGTACAAGTGGTCGGTGTTAAAACTTGCTAATGAAGAAGAATGAGGGCATTTTTGGTGATATTTGTACATGATATCAAATTAGTATTCACAAACACTAGCTGCAAATTTCAAGGAGCTGCTGACACATACTTATTTGTTGATCTTATTCACGAGGGTTAAATGATGATACTGTATATCCCGAGCAGATAACGCATTTGCTAAGTGTTTAAAAAATGGAATGTTATTGTTGCTGCATATATGGGTTGCAATCTTAAAACAAAGTGTCTGAACAGTGAACGCAAATTCAGATTTGAATTATTGACTCGTGAACAGTTACCACGTAGTTGACTCCAAACAGCTACTGATATGATGAGAGGCACGGACAGAAATAGGTGTTCAACCGAATGGAGATTCAGATCTGATTTTACTCATTAGAATATTCACAAACAGATGCAGAGAGTTACTCAGATGCTGATAATCTGATTATTCACACGCAGATGTAGTTGACGTAGATGTCGTGCTCTAATAAAAAACAAGTATTTATAATGCTTTAATACCTATAACTAGTACGGGTAAGCAAGGTCGTCTCCACAGGGAATCAGTGGAAAGTGCAAGTAAAGTTCATGATTACTAATTAATTAACCAATGTGGACAGACGATGTCAAGCGGTTTATAAAGATTATTATTATAACACAAGATTACTTTTAAAGCTGTAAACAAATATGAGAGAAAGATTCACTTCAGGTTCAGGTAAAGTGATAACCGACTAATCACAGATTCTTTAAGATTAATTGAGCAGTAATTACTAAACCTAACAGTTGGGTTGTGAGGATAAGCGATACCCTAACCGAATTGTTGACACAACTGAACCCCGGTTTACCCAATTACCAGTTTAATGAATGAAATCCAATTTTAAGCAATGACTAACGATTACTGGTTCAATGACATAAGAGCTAACCCTACATGTGATGAACACAACCAGAAAAGTGATGCAAATTTTGATAATCAAATTCATAAACTGTTTAAACAATCAATTCATAAAGTAAAACAAGATAAAGATATTCAATCAAGTTTATAATCATTCAAAACATAGAAGCTGATCAAAGTTAGTTTACACAAAACCCTAGCCTAAAGTGAATACTATGATTTTAGCCTGACATCGTCATCACGAAGGATTCGCTTATCTGATGCGAGGATGAAAGCAAGCGATAAACGATCGAACCGAAGGCTTCGGGGTGGTGGAAAATTGTCCTATGGCTTGTACTTGGTTGATGGAATGAATGTTATCTCGAATGGGGGCTGAAAACTCAATATAATAGAGTTAGGTTTTAATTTCCCATATGGAGGACTTTAGCGCGGCGCTATAGTCCAGGGGGTGAGACTTTAGCGCGGCGATAAAGTCTAATTTCCTGATGTGAGACTTTAGAGTAGCTCTAAGGACCCTTAGTGTCGCGCTAAGGGTGTCTAACAGAATTTTCTTCATTTTCTTCATTTATTTTGCATTAGAAAGCTTGCCAATCGTCATGAGTCTTCTACATCTTCGTTCCAAGCCCGTAATTCATCCCGATAAGCGTCCTTAACGTCAAGTATCCTGAACCACATAAACACGCTTGATGTACCAAAGTTCACATAATATTTAAACCAAAAGTAAACAAAAACTATAATAATATACATGACTTTTTCCCGATCATCACATCCCCACACTTATCTTTTGGTTGACCTCAAGCAAACTCTCATGCAACACATACACCTCGACCGATGATTCATCAATTAACAAGATTAATACTAGTGAGGTATAAGGTCATACCCAATTCCCAAGAACTGTCACTGTCAAGGTTGATAACCCACCAAATAATTTAATGTTACAATTTAAAACTATGGAACCGCCCAAACGAGTGTACTTTGTTTCCGGTTAAGGCACACATTGTCATACCCCTCATAATATAACATCTCTCCTCTCGGTTTAATATCTGGACTAGCAAAAGATGTGCTAGTATCACTCTACTCTCAGTATCAGTCATAAGCAAATATTCATCCATAAAGATGCTTTGACACAAATGCAAATCAAGAGGTCTTAAAAGGGTTGTAACGGGGCCAGGTGTAAGGGTATGGAAGGGAAATATTTAAGTAGCTCAAACGATCTGACCCGGCTTATTACAAAATAACTAAATAAACAATGACTTAATTTATTCCAACGACTAAACAACGAAACAAACTCACTGACTTTCATTTACAACCAATACTGACTAGAATATTGACTCTTTTTGAGCTTTTCTTTGACTGATTTTTTTCTTTTTTTTTTCTTCTTTTATTTTTTACATAAACGAACTACTGAATACATAACTGAATATAGACATACATATTTTTGGATTTTTCCTCAATTTTTTTTAAAGCATAATAACGTAATGTTTAATACTGGACAAATACAAATACAAAATCAAAAACAAGTACAATTACAAATAAACCTATTAAGCCGGATCGTCTCGTAACATAATGTTGGGGTTAACCAAATGAAAAATAAGTCCAATAAATGTTTTCTAAGGGACCCAACCCCCCGCTCCTCACATTAACCATCCTCATATAATGTATGAGGCCCCAACCCTCCAGTTACCCACATTCTCGCTCATCCAGACGAGGCTTAACCTAATTGCTTCTATCACTTTTGCATTTTGCCAACTACGAACCCGTAATCCATGAACATCAATGAAAGCACTCAAATGACATGTGTATACTATATATTATATGTGTATTATATATATTTTGGTCAACTAACACACGTACCCAAGGAATTGTGATGCCGATATAAACATGTGTACATGTCCCCATGACTCGTTATCCCCGCTTAAACGATCCCATTTTCAATTTTTCTTTTTGAAAAACATTTGCATGGGATGACTTTCGAGAAGCTTAAAAATTGACCACGACCAAGGACCTCTACTTGGCATTAATAATAGCAATTAATTATTTACAATTCCGGCTTTTGCGCACAATCAAGGCACTCTAAAGCAAAAAATTTTAATTTTCCCCCCATCCCCACACTTGAGGTTAACATTGTCCTCAATGTTTAAAATTTAACATTGAAAATATATTATTGAGGATGGGGTGAAAATTTTACTGATTATAAATTTTAAAACCGGGCTAAATGTGATGGTCTTAAAAATTATACAACTATACAATTACACTTTTACCAATAAAACTAATTAAACAAAAATAATTATGGAAACAAAATCACCTGATAAGAAAAATAAGCCACTCAAATACACTTGTGCTTGCCCTCAACGAACTAGGCTCCTCAATTCACTCAACAGAATCTTCAAACTCTCACATGAGTAGAAGCACGCTTCTCACACTGTTAGGACAGGTCTTTTAAACCGTTTACAAAAACCGTTAATTTTAATTACCAAGCCAAGTTATATAAATTTCATAATTAAATTTGTTAAACTAGTGAAAGTGTTAAAAGACCTAACTCACATTCGTAGGAATCACGATTGCATTTAGCATATGCAACAAGCCCTTTAAACCCCCCGGCAGCCCGGGTGGACGAGTGAGGTCTCGTGAGGGTTTATAGCGAACTACACCCACAAAGTTTAAATACAAAACAAAAATACAAATAAACAACATCAATTATAAAAGTTATTCATATATTACCTAGCCGATTACCCATTTATACATTTTTCCCATAAGTATATTAAATTTAGTACAGACCATCATGATATAAAAATAAAAATAAGGGGAAAATAAAAGATAAACCCAAAATTAACCAGCTGTTACTGCTACTGCATCCATCATCAACTACTCCTCGTCACCGGCCTCACCGGTGCCCGAACCTCCTGCCTCAGAATCATGCCCAACATAACCTGATCCACCCATGTCAGAAGACAGCCTCAGATAGTCTGGCATCGGTACCTACAAATGATCAAATAAAGCACAAAAACAAGTCCGACTCTCCTCATGCATCGCCAGCTGCCTCTCAAACACATACTCTAAGGTCAACGGATGTGGCTGTGATGGTAGACGGGTCAGCCGTGGTGCTCGTATGCTGGGCTGAGCAAGTGGTCTCTCAATCCGATATCTCTGCGAACTACTACCTGCCCCATCTGATACACGTGCTCCACCAGACGTGGAGGATCCTCATACGTACAAATACCTGCCTTCTTTGCATCAGCTACATTCACAACCTCTGTGTCTAAACCCGAAGTCAAATAAACAGCAGAATATTTCTCAAACACCCCCAATGCGGCTGCAATCTGTGAGATAATAGGCCCCAAAGGCAACCTATCCGACACACCCTCAGGACGACGTACAGCACGACCCATGGATGATAATAAAAGGGTAGCTAGGTTAACGTCATGTTAGCCAATAATGCTGTATAAACACATCAAATCCAGATTGCTACACTCATCGTGACCTGACTGACGACGAACGAAAGTGGAGGTAATAACTCTATGAACGGGATCCCGAATGGCAGATGAAACCGCATTACTAGCATGCGGACCCTCAGCAATAGTAGACCAAAAAGCAGCCAGCTTAGTGGCTGGAATCCAATACCGTCGGGTCCCCAGAGTATAACCCCGAACACTCTCCGTGAATGCACTCGTCTGCACCTCCTCCTCGGTATACAACCCAGCAAGTACCGTGAATCTCGGTACCAACATCTAAAATAACTGCCTCCCCAACGAAAATGATACCGCATGTTGGCCATTGAAATCGCCAGTCTTGTGTCAAAATCTAGCATAAAATTCGCGAACCAATTCGACATAGTTTTTCCTCTCAAACCTCAATGTCGTGGCCCCAACAACGTCCTAACCCTCTCATTCTAACCCAATGTGCCCATCAACTCCCAATTAAACGTACGATGACGCAACGGTGGCACATCCCAAATCCTATCATATATTTCCCTTTCCACGGTATTCAAACTGATCCTCAATATAATATGCAGTGTATCCTCTTCCCCCATAATCTTATCAACTGAAGCCTCCTCAATCGGGATCTCTTCCACCTCATAACGAATATGAAGCATATTTCGCTGAGCTATCGGGTCATACTCGGGATTGTTAGGACTTATATTTTAGACCGACGCATCGAATTAATCTGTGGGTGAAAAATATATTATTTGGTCTCAACCAAGGGTGGATGGCTTGAAGACCAAGTCATGCTAGACTAGTATAAATAGATGTTTTTATTCATTTGCTTAGTATGAGTGACTGTATTGTGTATGTTTGAGATTTAGGGTTTTATCCCTTTGAGAGAGTCTCCGCCTCCAGGATGAGCTCTCCTGGTGGCGGCTGATATTTCTTAATCGATTGTATGTATGAATGTAGGTATGAGTGTTTCATCTTAATGAGAATCATTCGGCTAATATTATCAAACAACCATTTCAATCTTGTTTGTGTCTTGATTACAATTGTGCATCCTATTATTGATTGTTAATCAAATCAGGCTATCTCCCAATACACCTCATCCATCCAGATGTCTTTCAAGAGTGAATACGAGTGAGATTCGATCCTAACCCTAGATCCGAGCTCCATCGTCGTTAATAATACCGATTATTCACGCTTCCGCACCGGGGCTTGGGTCTTCACAATTGGTATCACATCATGGGTTACCGAATCGTTCAGACTAACTGCTGAACAGATTCAGTTCGCTCTTGAATCCATCATGGACGTTAAACGATGAAGTTCGTTGAAATTATTTTTGGGGGTTTTGAAATTATTTGATGATTTGGAGAAAAGTATATGGATTGATGTTTGGGTTGATGACTCGTTTGGAGATCCAACATCAATTTCATGTTTATTTAGTCAGAACGGTCCAGATATGATGTAATAGTGTTATTTGGCTCGTTTTGGGGCAACACTGTTCATTTGATGATTTGCAGCTCTGAAAAGGTTGATTATGATATGAAGATAGGTTTCTTTGATTTCGAGATAGCATGGATGGTGCTACAATGATTTATTTCAGATTATGAAACTTTTTCTGAATCTGAAGAATTAGGGTTTTGTGTGCTCGTGCTGCACAAATAGTAGATGTGTGTTAAAAATGTTGCTGATGGTACAAACTGATAAGGAGAATGTACAAGTCAAGAATGAACATGTACTAAAGGCAATTTCATCATTTTTTGTTGTAGCAGATGCAAAGATTTTTTTTTCACTCAAAAGATTTCCATTCATATAAAATTTATCATATAAAGTGGATAATCGGTTTAAGGTTTCTTGAAGGAGGGTTTTTCCGTACAGAGACAACCGTCACTTTTCAAGGAAAATATTCTTTCTTATCCAAAAGTGTAAAGACTCGAATCCGTCTTATCCGTAGGCGGCATGCCCTAAAACATTCTATTTATAGGCCTGCCAACTTAGGACAGCTGTCATTCCTTCTAGAAACCCCAAACGTAAATACATATTCAAATTACATAATCAGAAAATATTCTAAGTGTAAAAAAAGTCTTCCAGGTAGACTCTGGATAAGTAAACTTCTCCGAGTAGACTGTGTGCTCTTCCTGCTTTAGACTTGGTAACATAAAAGTGTGCTCAGGATCAGTTTCCGGGTAGACTTTACTTGAAGAGTACTTTACCAAGTAAAATACTCACCGGGTAGACTTCAGTCTTCTTGACTTTGCCAGACTTTGCCCAACAAACCCTTAAAAGCAACCTTGTTCTTCGATGGTCCATTTCAACTCTTTGTTATAATATAACTTATTAGCAAAGTGTACTCGGGAGTACTGTTCCTTGCTTGAGTTGAACCTTGCCCGATGTTACTTAGAGATATTCCATTTATACATCAAGCTTGCTCGGACCATAATTATTAAAGAATGCCTTGCCCGGTCTTCCAATCACTTGGCTTCATGGACATGGTTAGCCAAAAGCTTACTCGGGAGAGAACCTTACCTGGCTATGAAGAACAGACTTGCTTGATAACGTGAACCTTGCTCGGATTTACATAAACTAGTGAACCTTGCCCGGCAATGCACTAATTTGCAAACCCTGCTCGGATATACACTAAAGAAGACTACTTGAAGATAACCTTGCCCGATAGATAAAATATCGTACCCGGCTAAGTAAAAGCTTGCTCGGTGGTCTAAGGTGTGCTCGGATCCATACTTAGCAAATAATGAGGAGGTTGAGAAGTTTCCAATCTTCCATGTACTTCATTTTGGTCAAATATTTGACTCAACAATCTTCCCGTTAGGTCAATTGTTTGACTCAACAATCTCTTCCTAGATTGGAACACCTCAGCTGACCCAAAACATTTCTAAGGTTACACACACTTAGTCAAAAATACACATAAAAGTTCAAAGTCAAATTACAAAATCAAATAACATAAACTGATGTGTGTATAATGATGCTCTCACAACTAAGCTTTAAATTTATTAAACGAAAATCCTAAAGAAACCACACAAAACCGGCAAGTGTACCGATCACTAATAGTGTACCACTAAGGAAGTCCGAGTATCGAACATAAGGACACTTGAAAACGTACTTAATACTTAACCCTAAATAAGAATCACCTAAGAAAAATATATTTTAAATGATTTTTAATTATTAACTACTTAACCTAATTTAAATTAACTTGAAAGACTCGAATTAAGAAAACTAGACGAAACTTTGAAAATAAGTCTAATCAATGGGAAAAACGTCTACCTAGATAAGAATCCTATTGAAGGTATAATAAGCTAATGGATTATAGAATCTCACGACACCGGTTCCTAAGGATGACACAACTAAGCTTTACTCAAGAAAGCTAGATCACCTCTCGGTCTCACTAAAAAACCCTAACCTACACTTAGTTGATTTTAAGAACTAACCGGGTGACGAATTGTTAACGTGCTCTAATACCGACTCTCCTCTCGGTCTCACCGACGCACTACCCTAATGGAGACGAATACTACGCAACCAAGGATAGAGGAACAATTTATTTCAACTTAAACTATGTCAACTAATCGCTCACAAACCCAAACCTGACAAGAATCCGAACCCGCTCTCGCGCGATACTAATCCTAACAAGTAAAAGCTATGAGACGACCCTGCTTCTTATCACCTCTCGGTCTCTATGATGGTGTCTCACAACTGATTTTATCTAATTAATTTACCCACTTATCCCTACGGTTGTACTTCCCGCAAATAAACCCTGAACACAAAGTAAAGAGCCTTAAACATGCAACAACTAATCAAAACCGATTCAATTAATTAAAGCACGAGGTTATTAGGTATAATCAAACAAAACACAGCCACTAAACACAATCTAATTTACTATTAAATCAAACTTTACATTAACAATTTAAGCCATGATCATTAACAATCCATATTACTAGTCAAAACCTAACAATATTCATCAAACCTAGGTAGAACAAACAAGATTAGCTACTCATTAAGTTTGGACAGCCATTAACATTCAAGTAAATCATCATAAACATCAACATAAACATAATCAAACTCATTCAAGATCCAAGAATAACTAAATCAAAGTCAAACAATCAATTACTTGCAAAACAATCCAAAGAAAAAGATCAATTAAACTAGTTAGGGTTCTTGAACAAAAAACAAAGTTTATGAATGATTATTTAGGTTATATGGCTAAGATTATGAATGTATATGACCCGTAGCTGCTGTCCACAACTATCTTTAGCCTCCTTCTTCTTCCCTTGGTCAAGAATTGCAAAAAACGAATTTCTCCTCTTGAATGGGAGCTTTTAGGGTTATTTTTTTACTAGTTGGGGGCTGATTTCGGGATTGATGGGCTGTTAGGGTTCTTTTTTCTTTTGTTTAATTAATATATTATGCATGTAAGGCTTCTAACTTGTGGTCTTGGGTCGGGCCTTGAGTTGTAGTCTTCAAAGTTGCTCAAATAAGCCCCTGGAGTCTTCAAACTTGCCACTTTTCTTCATTAAAACTCATAACCTACAAGTAAACATCCATCTTTGTAAAATTAAGCAAAAACAAGCTATACCTCTTAATAATTAAACTTAAAAGCAATTAAATCATGATAAAACAATAAGGAAAGTAAGTGTGTTTTACAACACATCATAAACAGATTACATAATCAAAAGCTGTCCGAAGACATCACAAAACAAAGCCTATTCTATTGATCTTGTCTCTTTCTTGCATTATGAACGGCTTGTCTTCGATTGACTATCTCAGAAGCAGCTTTCATTTTGAAGATATTAAGGGCTTGGTAGTGATTGTGACTTTCTGGTATAGCCAAATCCCTTATATCCATCAAATCTTCAATATGCAGGCAGGTCAAGTCTTCATCTTTCTTAATAATCCCTGGTATTTTTCCATTAGAGTTTATTAGTACAAAGTGATTAGCATTCTCTTTGTATTCAATTTCAGCTATAATGCCATTCCACTGCACTGTGTAGTTGGGGCGTCTCATTCTTCTTCCCAGACTTATGCATGTATTCATGTTAGAAAAAGGATTCTCTTCTCTGATCGTCATCTGATAATCTATCTCAGTTATGTCCATTCTCTTCAGCTTTCCAGTCCTTTTTGACTTGTGATGTTGGATAGTTCTTCAACTTCTCTTTTCTTTCAAGAACTTGAACCCTTTGCCAGCTTCTTCATACAAGAATTTTGACAGGTCATTCATCTGTCTACCTGCCATTTTGTTTCAGTTCCAATAATCATAAAATCTAAGAGTCACCATCCTTTCCAGTTGTTCTTCATTATATTCACGGAAGTAACTCCTAACAACAATCTCTCTCAACTGTCTGCTCTCCATAATCACCTTCAATGAATCAGTAACAAAGTCAAAGTATAGTTCTCTTGGTAGATCCACATCATATTGTGGTCTTGTTCTTTGTTGTGCAGAACTGCTTGATTCACCTCTTCCACCTTGACCTCTTCCACCTTGTGAAAATCTTCTTGAAATTGGTGGCATGAAAGGAATAGACTTCTTTGGTTTCCCAGGCCTTAAGTTGAAAAACATTATGTAGATGGCCTCTACCATTTCAGTTGGAAGATTGGCAAGTTCAACAACATCTACTCCATGTTCTTTAAGTTCTAGTAACATTTTTGTCATTCCAGGAGTTTTTGCCAACCCAGCAGGTAATCTGCATAGTATCTTGGGTTCTCACCTTCTCTTAAAGCTTTTTCCCATTCATCCTTTTGAAGATAGAAATGGTTTTTCAGATCCTCCTTTTCCAAGACATTAAAGTCTGCTTCACTCTTTCCCCTTTGTTTGATCATTATGTTCCTCAGAATGTTGATCATCTTTTCATTCTCCGAAGGAACAAATGGTTCATCCTCAGGTTCAGGCTTTACTTCTTGAGGAGTAGGGGTTTCAACTGATCTGACATGTTCTTTTGTCTTCTCCCTCAAAGTTTGAATTCTTCTTTTCTTAGAATGAGGTTCATCAGTTTCTTTAGCCTGTTTGGTAGACCGTTCAGTTTGAGCTCTTTTCAGCTTTTCTTTTCTCTTCAATTTATTATACTGGTCTACCACTGATTCTCTTGACAGATGCTTAACAATTTCAGGCTTCATACCTCTCTCCAGCAGGTATCCACACATTCCTCCAAACTTTTTCTTCAAAATTTCCATCTTCTCCAGTTTCCCATTTTCTTTCACACACTTCTCAATTACCTTCTCTCTCTCTCACTGTTATACAGATCTTGAAGTTTGTCAAAGTTGAGGTGAGACAGATCTTTTTCTGAATAGTTGTGCCTTCTGAGATATTCCCTGAATTTTTGACTTTCCCTGTTTTTTTCTTCCATCTTTTTCTTCAGGGCATCTCTCTCTTTGTCAAGTCTAATCTGCAACTGATCATCATCACGATCAGCCAGTGAATAAAAACTTATGCCATATTTTCTTAATTTTACAACCAAAGGATGACTCTTCTTTGCTTCTCTCATACTCATCTCAATGTTTGCCCTCTGTTCATCAGTCATTACAACTTGTGGGGACACAACATTAGCAGCTTTTGACAGTTTTCCTTGATCATTCTCAGGGTCATCATCATTATCATCTGAATCCTCAGACTCATCCTCTCCTTCAGTTAAATCATTCATTGCATCAATCTTTGGTTCATCGGAAGGTTGATATGGTTCACTTATGTTTGGCACATCAGGGATACCATGAACTCTTTCACCTGGTTGCAAGGTTTGTAGTTGGACAGCCCTTATAGGACTAGCTTCATCATCTGGTGTTTCAATAAAATACTTGTTCTTATCATCCCACTTGCCCCTCTTAGCAGCTCTTTCATGCTCAGTCTGCTCATATGTCCTTTTTCTCCTCATGTAGGTATTGGCAAACCTATTGACTTTTCAGCAAATTCTTCATGAAGTTTAGAAAGTCTTTCTCTTTTCTGGTTAAGTGTTTCATGAGGCTCAGGCATATTCACCCTTTCTGACCAGCTGTCAGTAGGATTCTTCTTCAGATCTTCTTTTACTTGCTCAGTCCATTTCTTGGCAGCCATTAAAGCAATTGACTCACCAATTTCTTCTTCAATAATCAGACCAGTATTCAGATTGGTTGGTTCAGCAGTTTCTGATTGTTGACTTTCAGATTGAAACTTGCTAACCACCATAGCCAATGATTTTCCTCTTGCTCTCTCAGCTTAATCAAGGCTTCAATTACTTCTTGATCAGCCATATCATCAGAAATTTCTTTTTCAAGTTTGGCTTGTTTGATCAAGATCTCCTGTTCTCCAATTTCTTCAGGAGTCATGGATTGGGCTAGAATTTCCCTATCCCTTGTTTCTGTTAAGATGTTCTCTTGTTCTCTCAGGGCATTAGCATCAGCAGTATCATCATCTGTAAACAACACATCTTTTTCTGAATATGCCTTAACAGGCTCTTCTTCTGTGACTTTTGCTTTTCCCTTGTCTAATCTTTTCTTTAATTCTTCTTCAGTTTCAGGAGGGAAATTATCAATGTCTTTCTCAAGCTCATCCATTTCCTCATCATACTCTACAGTCTTGGAGCATTCAGGTTGTTCAGTTTGAGTTGCAGGCTCCTCAGTAGCAGTATTTCCTTCTTTCAACACTTCAGTGTCTACATCAGTCAATATATCAGTTAAGACATCAGTAGCTTTATCAATAGCAGCTACATCCTCCTCAACATTTTCCTTTTCAACCCTTTCCTCTGTCTCAACATCCTCTCCAACCCTCACTTCATTGTAATCATATTCTTGTTCACCAACATCTAATCTGTCACCATTATACTCTTCATCCTCAATCCTCCTCTCCTCACTACTTTCCTCTCCATCATCATACTCAGTCAATCAATTTTAAACTGTCTGCAGTCACAAAAACTGTTACAGTTTCTTCAACATTTACACCAGAGATAGTTGGTATAGATTCATTCTCCCCCTGTTTTGGGGCAGCTGAGGTCATCCCAACCTCATGCACCAGGGCTTGAATTCTCATATTAGCTTGTAGCAATTTCTCTATCAGCATAACATTTTCATTAGTCACCTATTCGTTTCTTCTTCTCAACTCAGCATTTTCTTTCAACAAGGTTAGAAGGTCAGTGTCAGTGGGTGGTTATGAAGGTGGTGATTTGGTGAAATGTTCAAACTCAGGTTGTTTTGTGGTGTGAGTTTGGAAAATGGATGGTGGTGGTGATTGTGTATGAGGTAGACTTGAAATTAATGGATCAGAATGACTTGGGCTAAATGTTGGTGGTGTTTGTTGTGTTGGGGATGTATGTGTTGATACTTCTGGTTGGCTTATGGTTAGGGTTTGAGGTGGTGTGTGAGTGATTTGGTGTGGTGGAGTTTGTGGTGGTGATGGAACAATGGGTTGGTCAACGTGTGATTGGGACTGTGGTGGTGCTGGAATAGGTTGTTCTGTATGCTCAAGTTGCTCCCCCTGATCAGGTGCAACAATGTCAATAACTACCCCAGCTCCTCCATCATCTCCATTCACATCATCATCTTCATCATCAGAGTCTCCATCATCACTCTCATCATCATCAACTCCTTCCTCCTCTGAGCTTAACTCAGGAACTGGCATCACATTCAGATCATGGTCCAACAACCATGGTAATATCTCAAATGGGACATTTGAGTTGTACATATTTGAAACACCTGGATTCTTGATTCTTTTGTATGTATCGTGATTTTGCAGTTGGTGTGTAGTTCCAACAGTGGGTAGATCTTGAAGTTCACTATTGAAGATTATCTATAGGAATCTTGGATATTGTAAAAATATTTTCTCTTCAGCCTTCTTCAAGTTTCCTACTAATCCTTCAAATATCATATTTGAAAAATTGACAGGTAGATCATATATGATTCCAACAGTGGCATTTGCCAGGTCATGACTCATCAAGGTCCATGATCCCTTCCTTGGAGCAAATCCATGTATCACATGGTGAATGAGAAACCTGTACAACATAGGGAACATACCCTTCTGAAACTGTCCATCATGTACAGTTCCTTGATACCCTATCGTTTCTTCAAATATTTTCATCAAGTGAGGTGTGCTGAAGTTTATGGAATTATGATCACCATCATTCAACTGTAGACACCTTCTTATCATCCTTTTTGTAATATGTATTTCTTGTCTAGTAACGGTTGCTTCGATTCTTTTACCATTTATGTCTTCAACCAGTTCTGCAGATCTACAAAAATCTAAAGAATGATTTCTGTAGATCACAGGGCTTTCAGTGAACGCGAAACTGACATTTGACCTTGCCATCCAAGTTATCATCTTTGCCATCGGCTCATTGTCAGGTGTGACTAGTAACAGTGCACACATATTGTGTTTTGGTTCGAAGACATATTTGGGTTCATCGTTTGCCATATCTGAATCACATAAACAACCATATTCAACTGTTTTGGGTCTTCACAGGACTGCCTATGGGGTCGCTTGCGCCTCGCGGGTCTCGAACCACTATGTTCTTGTGATATATCTGCAAATTTATAATTCCAATAATCAGTTCGGGTCACACGTAATCATATTAACAACCGTATAGTGTTTCGGTCGCGATTGTCAATACGATAACAAAAACCACTTTATATATACACACACAAATAATTATAAAACTAGAAAAATAAATAAAACAAGATTGTCGGAAATGCTAATATAAAGCTTAGAAAACTCGGTTTATTCACCCGAATGGTGTGTAAGTACGGGTGATTCACCGTTTACTCGTGTAAGCTTTCATTAATCAAAATAATTCCCGACAATCCAACGACACGACAATGAACCAAAAAAAATATACAACACTTTGTCCCGACATTCAAATATTTCCGATAAAAACTTATAAAACCGGGCAAAATCCGACATCAAAATCTCAACCCGACACATTCAAAAATCCTCACACTTCAAAATAATTATATTCACTTAAGACCCGACCACTCTTTTCCATTTTCAAGTTACCACTTGTTTAAACCCGAGCATGCCCGAGACCAAACCCACATACCCCTAACAATGATTTTTTTTACACCAAAAACTCGTCCCGACACACAAATCCATATAACCCAGTTCTCACTTATCAAAAAATTTTCATTCAATACAATTCATACACGACACCCATTTGACTCACCCTCGTACTTGGTTCGGTTGAACAAGTACATAATAAAATCATAATAACTCGCCCTCGTACTTGGTTCGGTTGAACAAGAAATTTAAAAGTAACTTGGTGTGTCGTGACAGGGTTTGGTGGACGGACGAGACTATGGAGGTGGTTTTGCGATGGTGGTGAGGTGACTGTGGTAGCGGTGGTGGTGAAGCGGCGGTGGGTGTTGATGTGGTAACAAGGTTTAGGGTTTAGTAGTGACGATGGTGGTGGATTGAAGTGTGGTTGAGAACGGTGACGGGGAGGTGGTAGGCCGGAGATGGTGAATACAGCCGGCGGAGGGTGGTACGGCGGTGGTTGAAATGGGAGATAGTGTGGTGGTGGACTGTGATGGTGCTACTGTGGTGGGTAAGTTAGATAGAGAAGACGGAGAGGACGGCTGGAGATGACGGGAGGTAGTGGTGGTGGTGCAGATGTGGTGGTGGTGGGTTTGGTGCGAATGTGTGGTGATTGGTTTTGAAAAGGAAGAAGAAAAAGTCTGTGGAGTATTGGTGGTGGTGGGTCCCACCTGCTCTCATTATTATAATAATCTATTTTTTAATAACAATAGACCTTAGCGCGGCGCTAAGGACTAACCCTGGTGACTTTAGTGCCTCGCTAAACGCACTTTTCACAGAAAGTTTGGCCGAATTTTTTATGTTGAAAATTTTTTCTATCTTTCAAATTTGTCATGTTCTTGAATTCCTTAGCCATTTTTCAACATTTTAACTTAAAATACTTACCTGGAACTCGAGAACACCCTGCTTTGCTTCTTCCCCACACTCGATCTTTGCACTATATTGAACATTTGAGACAAACGATTAGAAAAAAAAGACTCCTAATACAAAAATATACACTTTTAGAGTTGGGTTGCCTCCCAGTTAGCGCTGAATTTAGTGTCTACAGCTAGACACCTCTTGGCTCTTATTTAACCGAATACGTCGGTTCGTCTGCAATGAACCAAACCTCCGACTCGTGCACTTCTTTATTCAAGTCTGCATCTTCTAAATATGGCTTCAATCGATGTCCATTAACAACTTGTCTCAGATGATCATCAAAATCCTCGATTTCCACGTCACCATTTTTGCCCACTCGTTTGACTTGATATGGTCCTGTCCATTTGCTCTTCAACTTACCCGGGTATAACTTCAATCGTGAGTTATACAACCACACTCTTTGACCTTCCTCAAACGTCTTTCTCCTCAACTTAGCATCATGCACTCTTTTCATTTTGTCTTTTAAGTTGATGCACATTCATATGCTTCGTCTCTCAACTCCTCTAACTCACACAAGTTCAACTTTCTTTTCTTACCTGCACACTCATAATCTAGATTAATATTCTTAACCGCCCAAAACGCACGATGGGCAAGTTCAACAGGTAAATGACATCTATTAGTGCACGTTTTGTGACTGGTGATTTGTGGTTAAAGTATTCAAGGTTAAAGTATTCGATAGCTACGGAAAAGGGGGTGTCTGTTAGTGCATGGTTTTGTTGTCCATAGCATTCAAATAAGTTATACATAGTCTAGAATGTTTATTTATTGTAAAATGGCCATTCGCTATGGATTGTATAGAGAATGGGTCCATTCGTTAGTAGGCTAGACTAGTTCGTTAAGGTAAAAGCTCCTTCGTTATGGAAGCCTAACGGATGAGAACTGGTTCGTTAAGTTATTAGCCTTAACTTAAAAAATTGTGTCTACTTCGTTTTGTAGGCATAATGAATTAGAGCTAACTTAACGAATGGAGCATGTGGCCTATATATAGGTGGTTCCATGCTCATAATTTGGTAGAGAACTTATACATAGATCTAAGTTATCCTCTCCATAACTTATTATTCTCTCTAATGTATTCTTCCATATCTATCAATAAAGTATATATTTACAGTATCGATTTCGTGTTGATGTATCGTATTAGCGGCTAGATCTTGGTCTCTATGACGTTATTTCAACATCCCTTCACATAAACCAACCTATAAGGGGTGGTTCCAATAGGCGTTTTAAAAGCCGTACGGTAAGCCCATAAAACATCATTTAATTTATTTGACCAATCTTTAGGATCAGACCTTACCGTCTTTTACAAAATCTCTTTAATTTGCCTATTAGAAACCTCCATTTGGCCACTCGTTTGAGGATGATATGGAGTGGCAATGCGGTGGTTAACGCCATACCGTTTAAGCAATTTGCAAAAATTAAAATTTTTAAATGTGAACCCCCATCACTGATTATGACACGAGGAACTCCAAATCGTGAAAATATATTTGATTGGACAAACTTGCAAACAACGGTATGGTCATTTGTCTTGGTGGCGATGGCTTCTACCCATTTAGAAACATAGTCAACCGCCAACAAGATATATATGAATTCCCATAAGATTTTTGAACGGACCCATTAAATCAATCCTCCAAACATCAAAGATGTCGAAAACAAGGATCGGTTGCATGGGCTACTCGTCACTCTTTGAAATGCCACCCATTAGTTGGCATTTAACGCAATTTTTAACAAACTCAGCTGCGTCTTTAAAGAGGGAGGGCCAATAGAATCCACAAGTCAAGACACGATGCCCCTTCTTTTGTCCACTAAAATGTCCACCACATGGTGATGAGTGAACATGGTATAGGACACTTTTGACTTCCTCCTCCGGAATGCACCTTCTCATTACCTGATCGGCACCCACCCAAAACAGGTCCGGGTCTTCCCAAACGTAATACTTTACCTGTGACAAGAAGTGTTGATGGTCCGCGACCACATTCTCGCTCCCTTTCTTTTCCCTGATCTCCACATCAAATTCTTGAAGTAACAAAATCCATATGATCAAGTGCGGCTTCGCATCCTTCTTTTACATCAAATATTTCACTACACTATGATCTGAAAACACAACAACTTTGCTTCCTCAAATATAAGATCGAAATTTATCCAATGCATATACTACCGCTAGCAAATCTTTTTCCGTGGTGATGTAATTTATTTGAGCATTGAAAAGAGTTTTGCTCGCGTAGTATATGGCAATGGGTTTCTTATCCACCCGTTTACCCAAAACAACCCCGACCGCGTAGTCACTCGCGTCACACATAATTTCAAACGGAAGTGATCAATCGGGTGACATTAATATAGAGGCTTCAACCAATTTGTTTTTAAGCACGTTAAAAGCGTTTAACCAATCTTCATAAAAAACAAATGGTACATATTTTAACAACAGATTACACAACCGTTTTGTAATGACAATAAAATTTTTTATAAACCGTCTGTAAAACCCGGCATGTCCCAAAAATGACCAGATTCCCCTAATATTAGTAGGAGGTGGCAAATTAGATATAACATTAACCTTAGCGCGGTCAACCTCAACCCCCCCTACTCGAGATGACATCCCCCAAAACCGTTCCCTCTTGCACCATAAAATGGCTCTTTTCCCAACTTAAGACCAAATTCGTTTCCACACATATTTTTAAAACTTTTGTTAATTCATTTAAACATGATTCAAAAGATGAATCGAAAATAGAAAAGTCATCCATAAAAATTTCAAGTGAATTCCCAACCATATCTAAAAAGATACTCATCATGCACCTTTGAAAGGTGGTCTGGGAATTACACAAGCCGAAAGGCATTCGCCTAAATGCGAATGTACCGTATGGACACATGAAAGTGGTCTTATGTTGGTCATCAGGGTGAATGGTAATTTGATTGTACCCCGAATAGCCATCTAAAAAGCAATAAAATTTCTTAACTGATAGTTTTTCGATGATTTGGTCAATGACTGGTAAAGGAAAATGGTCTTTTAATGTCGCGGCATTCAACTTCCGGTAATCAACACAAATTCGCCACCCGGTTACCGGTTGGGTAGCAATTTCTTCACCTCTCTCATTACGGGTAATCTCACCCAAGTACTTTCCGAAATCGGGAAAATAATTCCCGCAACCAACCATTTCAAAACTTCTTTCTTCACCACTTCCCGCATGTTCGGATTTAACCGTCTTTGTGCATCATGTGCGGGTTTCACCTCGGGGTCCATGATAATCTTATGCATTACAATAGACGGAGTAATTCCCCTCAAGTCTGCTATCGTCCACCCAAGTGCAGCCTTATGTTCTTTCAGCACTACCATCAATTCCCTTTCTTGATCTTCTTCTAAATTTGAGGCGATGATGGCGGGTAACGTATCATTTTCTCCCAAAAACACATATTTGAGGTGTTTTGGGAGTTCCTTCAACTCGACTACCAGAGGACTTTCAAGTGAAGTTCTCAATTTGTAGTCAATAGTGTCCGGTAGTTTCTCCACCTGTTGAGACCATGGTGGTTTCCCAATACTTGCAGCATACACTTCAACTGCTCTTTCCTCTTCCTTTAACTGATGTGAATGCTCTACTGCTGACATGCAAAAAATAACACACTCCTCTGTGGCCTCTTCCTCATTCTCATGAGGATTCAACCCGTCAATGATTTCAGCTGCGAAGCATTCATCACTCACCAAAGGGTTACACACGTTTTAAAAAACGTTTAACCGAAGATTTTTATTCCTGGAAGCCATGTCAACTACCCCGGTTCTACAGTTTATTAAAGCATTTGTAGTTGCCAAAAAGGGCCTACAAAGAATCACGTTCGGTTGCCGTTTTGGGTCAATTGTGACATAGTCTAGAACCAGAAAGTCAACCGGGTAATAAAATCCTAGATCATAACAATTACATCAGTAACAATTACCCTAGGAAGCTTAAGTGTAATCGGCCAATACCACGGTGGTGTCAGCTTGTCTAAGTGAACCAAAATCATATTGGTCATATAAGCTTCCCGGGAGAATACTCACCCCGGATCCAAGATCTAATAACGCCCTCGTCATTTTAAAATCGCCCACTTGAATGGGTATTATTGTTGTTCCCGGGTCTTGTAGCTTGGGTAGGAGGATTCCCGTCAAAACCGAACTCACATTAGACGTTAAATCGACCTGTTTGGCATCTTATGAGTTCGCTTTTGAGTACACAAGTCCTTCAAATACTTAGCATATGCGGGGACTTGTTTGATAGCATCAATGAGGGGTAAATTAATTTTTACTTGTTTAAAGACTTCCCACATTTCCTCCTGTTGTGGGCCCCTCTTTTTTAGTGATGATGTTTCGGGATTCACCAATGCCCAAGGAAATGGAATGGTTTTACCCGTGGGACCCGTCTCCTTGGCGTTTGGTGTTTCTTTTTCCTTTACCGATTCGTTTAAATTTTTATTAATAGATTTTTTTGGTGTATGTGTTGATGCGGTTTCCACCTCATCGTCACGGTTCCCATTTTCCCCCAAGTCTTCCACCATTCCTTCAACAAAGGAGGATGGTGGATTTACCCCGTTATCATAAACCTTACCATTCCTAAGGGTACTTACCTGGTTAATGTGGGTATTCTTCCCACTTGAAGAACTGTTGTTCTGGTGGCTACTATTGTTCAAAGTGTCACTCGGTAATTTGGATGGATTTTGCTTTAGGCTCGCAATTTCTTCATCTAGCTGACTCACCTATTTATCTCTCGCAGCATTTTCCTTCTCTTGAAGCTCCAACCTCTGATTCAATGCCTTATTCTAAGTCTCCTGATTTCTATTCTGAGTCTCTTGATCTGCCTTCATTTGTTTCAATAACTCCATCATATCCTTAAGTGACTCCTCTTTGCTACCTGAAGAATTTTCTTTCCCCTGTTGATAACTCTTTTAATAAGCCTTATTGTAACCCCCATAATCTCTCTGATTTTACCCACTCTGACCGCTGCCCGAACCATTACCATACTGTTTCTGATTTGACTGATAACCTGTCTTCTGAAACTACCCTGAAAATTCGGGTTCTGTTGCGTGTTCGGATTTCCATAACTAAAGTTTGGATTATTCCTAAGGCCCGGATGATAAGTATTTGAATTCATATTATTGCATTTCTTTTCACCCTGCACATAGTAGACCTCTTCTTCTTCAGTTTCTTCATCTTGCACAACCCCATAACTCGCAACCTCGTGTCCCAATTCACCACAACTTTCACATACCGGATATGTTTTCCCCGACTTTCCAGCTCCTTGTACACCTGCAACCAGCAACCTATCTATCTTGTTTTCCAGTCTATCCATTCTATCATCTGATCCATGACTTTCAAATGCTTTTACCACTGACCGTTTTGACATCCTATTCGACTGTGCTTGTTTCTTTGAATTACTCGCTTGTCTCTCCAAATGTCCCCAATCATCGTTTTCATCATTTGTAAGAAAAGATCCATTCGTGGTAGCTTGGAGGTCACGAACATCATCATTTGAGAGACTATCGTGGAATGCATTTATCAATTCCCATAACGCAATCCCACGATGTGGACAAGTCTCCCATAACGTTTAAACCTTTGGAATGATTCATAAAAAGTTTCACCGGTGATCTGCTGAAAGTTTCAAATGTTGTTGCGGGCCTCTGTGGTTCTTTGTGGAGTGTAATACTCGTCGAAAAACTGTTGTGCCAAGTCTCCACAACTGAAAATACTAGCAGATGGCAACGATAGAAACCACTGCTTTGCCGCGTCTTTCAAACTGAACTGGAAAACTACCATCTTCACCTCTTTCGCAGTAAAACCTTAACTCTAGATGAGTGCGCATATCGAGTTGAAGTCACTCAAGTGTAAGTATGGTTCTTCTATAGCCTTTCCATGAAATGTCGGTAATCCCGTTAAACTATTTTGCCTTACTGAAAAAGTTCTTCCACGTCTAACTGGAATGATAATCGGTAGAGGATTCGTAGCCACTTTTGGAATGAAGTGGCTTTGAATGCCTCTGACTGGTGGAGGAATAAATGCCCTTGGAACCTCATCATCAAAATCATAATACGGCTGTTCATGGTTTGGTTGTCGTCTCGATGTTCGATCTCTAGGTTGATCTTCTAGGTGATTCTGTCGAATTTCTTGGTCATCACGAGGATCTTGTTGCTGATATCGACCCCCCTGTTCATCTCTAAATTCCTCCTCATCCTTAGAATCGAAACCAAGGTCATTCCCTATCCGACAATTTTCCACTTGCGCATGAGCACGATTAACCTCGGGCCTTTCCTCTCACAAATCATCGTTTCTTTGACGGCTTACAGGAGCGGATCTGATTAACAAATTGTCATCCATGTTTCTGGGATTACGGTTAACATTTCTGTGGTTGAACAGATTGCGGTTTTCTTTAACGGTTAACATTCTAGTTTTGTGGAACTGTCTGTTCTTGGTTATTTGGTTGATAAGCATTTGGGTCTCTTCGGTTTCGGT
This sequence comes from Bidens hawaiensis, assembly GCF_021521415.1. Classification (NCBI taxonomy): domain Eukaryota; kingdom Viridiplantae; phylum Streptophyta; class Magnoliopsida; order Asterales; family Asteraceae; genus Bidens; species Bidens hawaiensis. The sequence continues at coordinate 1,160,296 of NW_027491238.1, read as the reverse complement.
TACTCATTGTCTCTTCTTTTGGTGTTATGATTTCGTGTATTTGGTTTAGTATGGGTTTCTGAGCTACTCGGTTTCGTCTTGCTATTTTCTCGATTTTGGGATCAAACTGGAGCGGCTCTTTCTCACGGGAATATCTTGTCTGCATCAACTTGTGAAGTTACCTGCACATACACCAAACACTAACATACCGCGTAAAATCAACTAAGAAAAATTAAAAACAAAAACTAAAAACTAAGCTAAACTAGCACTCTGCGCGTTGATTCCCCGGCAACGGCGCCATTTGACGTAGATGTCGTGCTCTAATCAAAAACAAGTATTTATAATGCTTAAATACCTATAACTAGTACGGGTAAGTAAGGTTGTCTCCACAGGGAATCAGTGGAAAGTGCAAGTAAAGTTCATGATTACTAATTAATTAACTAATGTGGACAGATGATGTCAAGCGGTTTATAAAGATGATTATTATAACACAAGATTACTTTTAAAGCTATAAACAATTATGAGAGATAGATTCACTTCAGGTTCAAGTAAAGTGATAACCGACTAATCACATATTCTTTAAGATTAATTGCGCAGTAATTACTAAACCTAACAGGTTGGTTGTGAGGACAAATGATACCCTAACCGAATTGTTGACAAAACTGAACCCAGGTTTACCCAATTACCAGTTTAATGAATGAAAACCAATGTTAAGCAATGACTAACGACTACTGGGTCAATGACACAAGAACTAACCCTACATGTGATTAACACAACCAGAAAAGTGATGCAAAGTTTGATAATCAAAATCATAAACTGTTTAAACAATCAATTCTTAAGGTAAAACAAGATTAACGACATTCAATCAAGTTTATAATCATTCAAAACATAGAATCTGATCAAAGTTAGTTTACCCAAAACCCTAGCCTAAAGTGAATACAATGATTTTAACCTAAAATTGACATCACGAAGGATTCGCTTATTTGATGAGAGGACGAAAGCATGCAATAAACGAACGAACCGGAAGCTTATGGATGATGGAAAATCGTCCTAGGGCTTGTACTTGGTTGAAAGAATGAATGATATCTCGAATGGTGGCTGAAAACTCAATATAATAGAGTTAGGTTTTAATTTCCCGTCTAGAGGACTTTCGCGCGGCGCTAAAGTCCAGGGGGTGAGACTTTAGCGCGGCGCTAAAGTCTACTTTCCTGATGTGAGACTTTATAGTAGCTCTAAGGACCCTTAGCACCACGCTAAGGGTGTCTGATAGAATTTTCTTCATTTTCTTCATTTATTTTGCATCGGAAAGCTTTCCAATCGTCATGAGTCTTCTACATCTTCGTTCCAAGCCCGTAATTCATCCCGATAAGCGTCCTTAACGTCAAGTATCCTGAACCACATAAACACGCTTGAAGTACCAAAGTTCACATAATATTTAAATTAAAAGTAAACAAAAACTATAATAATATACATGACTTTTGCCCGACCATCAGTAGTTTCAATTCAGATTTCGTTTCCGTGCAGATATGCTTTTGATGCTGAATATTTATTTTACATGCTGCTAAATTTTATATGCTGCTGATTTTCAAGCCTCGAACAGATGGGGCCACTAACTAAGTGTTCGAGTTTCTACATAATTTAGTATTCTAGAAATTTAGCTGGTGATGCAAATCAGTTTTAGCTAAAGTTGCTGACTACGATGACAACTGGGTTCGAATTGTCGCTCATTTCAGTCACGAACAATCAGAAACAATTGCAACATGCTTGTTTGTTAAGGGCTGCATATGTGAGTTAAACAGTCTGCTGAGTTGATTGATTAATACATGTTGGAGCTGATATTAAGTATTCACGAACAATTAAGGGGCAGCATATTTGCAAGGTTTATTTCACGAGTTGTTAAGCAAGATGTTGGTCAAAATTAATGTTTCCGAGCAAATACCTGCTAATTTGCAGGTGCATTTAACGAATAGATGGTAGCTGAGCTGCAGGGCAACTTTGAAATTTTAGCACTGGCGCAAGTGGTGTAATAAAAGAAAATTTCAAATGTTCGGTTTTCAAAATGTCAAGTTTCATGATCGAAAATTGAGTTTCAAATGTCAAAGGGGCCAAGTTTGGTACAAGTCTTTATTCATGTTTATGTGTTTTAAATGAAAGATGTTTGCCCAAGCTTGATAAACCGTTTGGAAGTGACTTTTCTGGTCAACTCAGTAGTTGATCGTGTCGGGTCAACGAGGGGCAGTTGGTCATTTTTGAATATTTTTGAGCAAAGATTGGGAAAAATTCACCGAAAATTTCACAACCTCAACAAGGTGCTTACAGAAACAAAATTGTTGATTTATCCGGATCATTTCAAGAGTTGACCATGTCAAATGTCAACTTTCAACCACAAAAGGTATTTTATTTAGTTAGTTTATTTGGAATTTTATCAAGAATTCTTGATACAGATGGTCAAGATTGTTTGAATTGAATTTTATCAGCAATTCTTGATAGCGATGGTCAAGTGATCTTAATGAAAATCATTCTGTTAATGAATTCATACTTTTACATCTATCTTTTGGGTTTTGATTACAATTGTTCATCCTATTATTGGTTGTTAATCAAATCGAACTCTCCACATTTGTCCATTATTATCGCTCAAGAGTGAATACATGTTATGATTTGAGCCATGATCCAAGCTCGTTTGTACACTTTCGTTCACGACACACGCTTCCGCACCGAGGCTCGCATATGTCACTATGGAGTATTCAAGGAAACGTGATGCTTGTAAAACACATGTCAACATTCTTCATCAACCACCAGAACCTATGCATCCTATCTCTTCTTCATAGCCTTTCATGAAATGGGAAATGGATATTGTATGCAAGCTACCTAAGGCATCGGGTGGAAAAGTCTTCATGCTTGCCATGGCAAATTACTTCTCAAAATGATTTAAGTAGAAGCATTGGTTCAAGTCCGTGAAAGGGAAGTTATATCCTTCATTAAAAGAAATACTATAACAAGATTTTGTATCCTATCTGAAATTATTTGTGATAATGGATCCCAGTTTATTGGGAAAAGAATTACTAACTTTTGTGACAGTTGGGGTATAAAGATGATCACTTTTATACCAGTCCATCTTCAAGCCAAGCAGAGTCAAGCAACAAAATCATCGTCAACAACTTGAAGAATAATCTAGGATCCAAGAAAGGCATGCGTGCTGAGGAACTTTCTTATGTTCTTTGGGCTCAAATAACAACACCCAAGAATGCAACATGTCAAACACCATTCTCATTGGTGTTTGGAGCAGAAGTTGTGATTCCTAGTGCCTAAACAAGCATCTGGGATCCTCAGGCAAACAACGAAAGCCTTATCCTAGATCTAGACACTGTTGATGAGCTCAGAGACTTGTCCAAGGTCAGGATGGCTGCATATCAACCAAGGATGGCTAGGGCATATAACAAGAATATCAGGATCCGAAGATTTCAAAAAGGAGATCTAGTTCTAAGGAAAGCTTTCTAAAATACGACTAATCCAGCTGATGGAAAGCTAAAACCCAAGTGGGAAGGACCCTACATGATCGTGTCAGAGGCAAGAAAGGGTGCATACAACCTACTAATAATGGAAGGTGATCGACTGCCACGAGCCTGGAATGCCATTCATCTTAAGAAGTATTTTATGTAGTAAGGATCAAGGATCCTTATAGGCTCAAGGATCCTAAAGTTGGTAAAATCTTATCCTATTATTCATTCCTTTCAGATTATTATTACTAATTACTAATCAGAGGAAACAATATTCTTAACATTTACTTTTACCAAGTTTTAAGTATTATGCAGACAATGCAGATTCAATAGAGAATACAACGGTTAAGGGGTTGGCCACCTCTCTCCCACGTTTAAGGTATAATCGCTATGATTGTACCTTCTAACGTTCAAAGGTTTTCACCTTTCATATAAATTAGAGTTTTGACGCTCTCGCATGGAGCACACGCTAGTGCCAGATAATTTCCAAAGTATAGTTAGGGGCAATGGGACTAATACACGCTTAGTGCCAGATAATTTCATTTCTTTCGACTATATGGAGGATCCTAAGAAAAAAAATGGTAGACGAACCATAAAAAGGTTTCTAAAATTTTCATGTCAGCAAAGTTTTCTAACAATTTCATGTTAGCAAAGGCTTCTAACTTTTTCATGTTAGCTAAGGTTTTGGCGTTTTCACGTCACATTTAGGCTTGACCCCTGTTTCCGAAAGTTTAACACAAGTATCTTTAGGTTTGACCTCAGTTTCCTCAAGTTTAACACAAGTATATTTGGGTTTAACCCTAGTTTACTCAAGTTTAACACAAGTATCTTTTTGATTTACCCCAATTTCCTCAAGTTTAACACAAGTATCTTTGGGCTTGACCCCAATTTACTCAAATTTAACACAATTATCTTTGGGCATGACCCTCAGTTTCCTTATGTTTAACAGCCGTATTCTATGTGCTTAACCATAGTTTTCTGGGCTTGACCCCAACTCAAATGATTATTTTAGTTAAAATCCTAAGATATTTGTAGCAGGTATCCAAAGTCTATCTACAAGCCTCATGGAAGTAATTGTAGTAACTAAGGTCTAATCAAACCTTGTGGTATGATCTTTACTTATCAAGATACATTCATTCAAGTTATATCTTTGAAATTTATTATTTTCAAGGATCGAAGATCCTTAATCTCTTTCCGAGGATAATTTATCTTTAAAACTTTTCAAAAACCAAATTATAACAACTATGTTTTTAATGATAAACAATCGACAAATAGATAAAGTTTAGAGTTATTATTAAGTCACACTGATTTACCATAAGCTTTAACCAGGATTTCACCATTAAAACATGACTGGTCCCTGATTGCTATTAGATAGTTAAAAAATCAAGTCATAACTCACAAAAATAAATGTGTTGACAAGGGAGTTAATGACGGGTTGCTATATTTCGAAAGAAAACCGTTTGATAAAGGCGGAATCAATAACAAACGATTTCGTTGCTAAGTAATAAATCAAAGGTAACTAACACACAAGATTCACTCAAAAGATTTCCATTCATATAATACAAATCATACAAACGATAATCGATTTAGGGTTTCTTGATGGGAAAGTTATATTCGTACGATTCTTAGGACAGCCTTCACTGACAAATATTCTTTCTGAAAAGTGTAATGGCTAAATCCGTCGGAGGCGTGCCCTAAATTATTCTATTTATAGGCCTGCCATCCTAAGATAGCTGTCATTCCTTCTAGAAACCCTAATCATTAAAACATATTCAAATAACATATTCAAAACTATACTAAGTGTAAAAAAAGTCTTCCGAGTAGACTGTGTGCTCTGCCTGCTGTTAGACTTGGTAACCTTGAAGTGTGATCGAGAACAGTTTTCGGGTAGACTTCACTTAAGGAGTATTTCACCAAGTTAAATACTCACCGAGTCGACTTCAATCTTCTTTACTTTATCAGACTTTTCCCAACAAACTCTTATGAGCAACCTTTTTCTTCAATGGTCCCTTCAACTCTACTAAGAAATAGCTTAATAACAAAGTGTGCTCGGTAGCACTATACTCTGCTTGAGTAGAACCCTGCCCGATGTTACTTAAGATATTTCATTACACATCAAGCTTACATGGACCATTGTATTATTGATGAATACCTTACTCGGTCTTCCAATCACTTGGCTTTATGAACTTGGTTAGCCAAGAGCTTACTCGGGAGTAAACCTTACTCGGCTATGAAGAACAATCTTGCTTGATAAAGTGATCCCTACCCGGGTATGTACTAACTAGTGAACCCTGCTGGGTTATGAACTAATTAGTGAACCTTGCTCGGATATGTACTTAAGAAGACTTCTAGAAGATATCCTTGCCCGATGGAAAAAATACTTTGCTCGGCTAAGTAAAGCCCTGCCCGGAGGTCTCAGGTGTGCCCGGATCCATAATTTGCAATTTCCAAGGAGGTTGAGAAGATTCCAATTTTCCATATGGTCGTTTTAGGTCAAATCTTGACTCAACAATCTCCCCCTAGATCGGAACACCTTAGCTGACCCAAAACATCTCTAAGGTTACATACACTTAGTCAAAATACATATTCAAATCAAAGTCAAAATACATATTCATTACAAAATCAAATAATTACATAATCAAAAGCTGTTCGTGGACATTACAAAACAAAGCCTATTCTAAAGATCATTTTTTTGCATTGTAGTAGGCTTGTCTTCGATTTACTATGACTGTACATGCCCTTTGCCTGAAGATAGAAAGGATTTGGTAATGAATGTGACTTTCAGGAATGTCCAAATCCCTAATATCTCTTAAATCTTTATAGTGTAATTAGGTCAGGTCTTCATCTCTTCTGATCATGCCCAAAATTATTCCATCAGAGTTTCGAAGAATACAATGGCTTGTATTTTCTTTGTATTCAATTTCTGAAATGATGCCATTCTTCTGCACAGTATAATTAGGACGTTTCAATTTTGCAGCTCTTTTAGTTTTCACTTGCTGTGTCATCCTCCAGCTTTTCTTTACTTTTAAAAATGTAAAACCCTTGTCAGCCTCATCTTTCAAGAACTTGGAGAATTCATTCTGTTGTCTTCCTGCCATCTTGCTTCTGTCATGATAGTCATAAAGGTCAAGCTTGGCCATTTTCTCCAACTGTTCTTGGGTAAACTCACCAAAGTCATCTTTCAGAATTATGTCTCACAATTGTTTACTTTCCATTACAACTTTCAGAGACTAAGAGACTGAATCAAAGTAGAGTCTTCTTGGTAGATCCACATTTGATTGTGGATTTGTCATTCTTTGAGTTCCAATTCGACTTGATTCACCTATTTGTGTTGTTGATTGATGCCTTGATGTAGATGGTCATGTTGGTATAGACATCATGGGTTGGCTGGGCCTTGTGAGACCAAAAGCATTTAAGTATATAAACTCAATCAGTTCTGCAGGATAGAAGATCAGAGCTGTATAAACTTCTCTAGCATCTCTTGAAAGTTTGTGATCATCTCTGCCATTCTGGGATCTCCCAATAGACATGCAGGAACAAATCTACCATTTACAAAGCTTCTTGGATTGTCTCCTTGTAGCAATACTTTCTCTCATTCAGCCTTTTGCAAGTAAAACAGCTCTTTGAGTTCATCTTTGTTTAGAGCATTAAAGGCATCAACATCCATTCCCTTTCGAGTTGTCATTACCCCTCCCAACTATTTCGTCATCCAAACAATCAATCATGTTGGGTTTCATTCCTCTCTCCAACAGGTATCCACACTTTCCTCCAAAATTTTCTTTTAATGCTTTAAGCTTTGCATCCTCTTCAATTTCTCTTATACAGTTTTCCTTTATTTCTTCTCTGATGCTATGGTAAGAGTCTCTCAGTTTCTCAAACTTGAAGTGGGTCAAATCTTTCTCAGAATACCCATGTTTCCTCAAATATTCTGTGTATCTCTGGGCATCTATGTTCTTTTGTTAAATTCTTTTCTTGATTTCATCCCTCTCCTTATCTAATCTCATTTGCAATTGATCATCATCCAACTCAGCCAATGTTTCAAAGCTTATACCAAAGCTTCTTAATTTCACAAACAATGGATTTTTCTTTTTAACTTCCATCAAACTTTGCTCAATGTTTGCCCTTTGATCATCAGTCATTGTGACTTGTGGGGACACAACATTAGCAATCTCAGCATCTTTTCCCTAATCAATATTAGTTTCATCTTCATCAGAATCATCAGTTTCATCCTCCTCCTCTGTAGTATCATCTACAACATCAATCCATGGCTCTTCAGGAGTTAGATTCTCAGGAATTGGTACATCAGGTATTCCTTGCACAGTTTCACCTGGTCCTAGAGTTTGAAAAGGAATTTCCCTAATTGGACTTGCATCAGCATCAGTGGTCTCAATATAACATTTATTTTTATCATCCCATTTCCATATTTTGTTCTTCAAGTTTTCCCTCTCACCCTGATTAGTTGCTTTTCTCTTTCTTGAATAGGTCTTTTCAAATCTATCCACTTTCTCATGTATCAACGAAGCTTTAGCCATCATCTCTTCAATAGTTTCTTTAGTTTGTTTTTCAGGTTCCCTTTCAGGTTCCTGTTGAGATTTGCTAGTTGATTGATCAAACGTACTCACAACCATGTCAAGGGAGTTATCAACTTCCTCAACCATTCTCAAATTAATCAGTGCCTCAATGACAATCTGACCATCAGCCTCTTCTTCATTTATTACTTTAGCAACATTGGCAAGTATCTCCCTCTCCCTTGTCTCTCTTAAAACATTCTCAAACACTCTCCTTGCAACAGCAGAAGCCTCTTCCTCTTCATTTTAATAGTTTTTCTTTCACAATCTCAGCCTTAGAAGGCTCTTCTTCATATACTTTTGCCTTTCCTTTCTCTAGTCTCTTTTGTACAACTTTTTCATCCTTAGACTGTTGATAGTCATCAATCTCTTTTTCAAGTGCTTCCAACTCTTCATCATTCTCTACCCTCTTTGAGCTTTCAGGTTGTTTAGTTTCAGTGATTTTTGGCTCCTCAGTAGCAGCATTGTCTTCAATGATTATATCATTTTGAGCTTCAGTCTGAATATTCACAACATCAATGGACACACCAGTGGTATCCACATTCTCTTCATCATTTGTCTTTTCAATTTCATCTATTGTCTCCTCATCATTTCTCACTTCATCATCCTCCTCTCTGCATACAACATGCATGACTTCATCATTAACAACATAGTTTTGCTCTTTAGCATCAGATTTGTTAGCCTCATATTCAACATTCTCTGTCCTCCTCTCTTCACTTTTCTCATCATCATCATAAGCGTTCAAGATGCTTGTCAACCCATCAACATTCATAGCATCGTCCTCACTCCCTTTTGTTCCTGTATTCACCACTTCCAGATTTTCAGCACTACCAGCATCAATTGGTTCATTTAAATTCTTCCCCAGTTTTGGTGCAGCTGAGGTCTTCTCAACCTCCTGCTCCAGTTCTTGAATTTTCAACATTGCTTGGGCCAAATGATCCAGTAGGTTCACATTCTCCTTAGTCATCTCTTCATTTATTTCCCTTAATCTTGCATTTTCCAACATCAGATCCAAATTTCTTTGGAATAAATCGGTTCCAGCAGGAGGGGTTGTTGGTGGTGAGGTAGAGAAAGGTTCATGTTCTGATTGGTCTTGGTTTGTGGTTTGACTGATGGTAAATGTGGGTGGTGTAGATATTTCAGGTTGAGTTTGAGTTGTGGTTTGAGGTTGGATAGAGGTAGGCTGGGTAGTTGTAATTGGTTGGGGTGGTGATTGTGTATGTGGAGGGCTTGGAATAAATGTATCTATTTGGATTTGGTTGTTGGTTGGTGGTGTTTGTGGTGTGGTTTCGGGTGGGGATTGAGTATGGTGTGGGCTTGGAATGAATGTGTCTGTTTGAAGTGGGTTGTTGATTGGTGGTGTTTGTGGTGGTGTTTGTATAGGTTGGTCAATGGGTAAAGGTTGGTGCGGTGGTGTTTGAGGTGGTTGTTCTCGTATTATTTGATGCTCCCCTTGAGGTTGTGCAATGACCTAAAGATTTGCATCTCCTCCTTCTAAATTTGCAAACACATCCTCATTTTCATCATTATCATCACCTCCATCATCATCCGAACTGCCATCATCACCATTATTTTCACCATCACCTCCAGCAACATCCTCAGCCTCAGATAATAAAACATGTAACTGAGGGATCAATATATCTTCAAACATCTACCATGGCAGATCTGCATATATCTTTTCTGGATCAAATATGCTTGTACTAGCCAATTCTCTATTCGTTTAAAAGTATCAGGATTTTGCAGGACATGAGTGATTCATGTAGTTGGTAGGTTTTCCAACTCTTGATTAAAAATAATTTGCAGAAACCTCGGATATGCCAAAAATTTATGCTTGATTGGCTTATCCATGTTTTGCACTAATCCTTCAAAAATCATCTGTGAAAAGTTGAAAGGATAGTCAAATAATATAGCTACTGCGGCATTCGCCAAGTCTCTGCTCATTAGGGTCCATGACCCTTTCCTTGGTGCGAACCCCTGTATAATATGTTGAATCAGGAATCTGTAGATGGTAGGAAACATGCCTTTCTAGAATTGTCCGTCTTCAGTGTTCCCTTGATAACCCATGCATTCGGTAAATATCTTGAATAGCTGAGCAGTTGTATGCTGAATCAGGTTAGGGTTATCATCATTCAACAGTAGACATCTCCGAATCACAGCCTCGTCTACTTGTATTTCATGGTTTGTAACAGTGGCTTCGATCCATCTTCCATTAGCGTCTTCCATCTGTGTTGCAGAGTTCCAAAAATCTAAAGAGTGGTTCCGGTAGACGGTAGGACTTGCCGTTAGTGCAAATTGAATATTCGATCTTCTCAACCATTGTATCATTCTGGCAACCTCCTCATTGTCCGGCGTGACTTGTAGAAGAACGCACATGTTGTTCTTCTTCTCAAAGAAATATTTTGTAACTTCCTCTTCTTCTGTCATATCTAAAAATCACAATCAAACATATTCAAAGTTAAATTAGCACAAAAGTTCACTACTTTAAGCAATTTCAATTTATAAAATTGAAGAAGAAAGAGAGAAATATCATTAAGAATCTGTTCTTCGACAAATTTATAACCTACACACAAACAGAGTGTTAGCATAAAATCATAATCAAGGACCAAAATCATCTAATCGTTGTCGGAAAACATGTTATTAGTTGGATCAAAAGTGAAATCGATAATTCGACTAGGTTTTTCTTAGAGTAATCAGTGGAAGGAGAGAGAGAGAGAGAGAGAGAGAAAGGGAAAATAATGAATAAAAACGTCTCTCACTCCCTCTTATATACCTTTTGAAAGTGGGTTTTAAATGCTTTTTGTCTTTTAGTGAGTTATTAGCTGTCAAACAGTAACCTTATCCATTTAACATTTTAAACATTTGAAAACATTCAACTTTTTAAGTTTAGCAAACCTTGCTCGGAAATTATCATTGTAGTATTTGCAAAGTCTACTCGGTATACTCCACTTACTCAAAGCTTACCCGGCAATAGGTTGGTACACATTAGAAGTTAAAATGATGAAAGCTTACTTGAAATACAAGATTGCTTGAGAACTAAATCACAAGAGAAGTTAACCAAGTATAAAACATTAAGCATGCAACCTTGCTAGGAATCAGCTAAGATTCCCATAAAACATACATCTAATTTACCTACTTTGCCCGGAAAATTCATTTAATCACCTAACCTTACTCGGTCAATTACAAATCACAAGTAATCAGTCAAGTGTACTATGATGCAAATTATGCTCGTAAGAGAATACCGTGTGTTAGAGAATACATAGCACAAAGTGTACTCGGAAAATCAGTGAAATTAGCCAAGTATATTATAGGAACATTTGAACATTCAAAGTGTGCCCGGAATATAAAGTGTGCCCGGAAAATCAAGGTTTTCCCGGAAACACTTGTAATTTCAAAGAAAAACATACACTAATCACTTAAAAACACAAAGCTTGCTCGGTGGACTAAAACTAAGTTCACAAAGCTTGTTCGGTAGTTCATTCAGCATATAAGATGCAACGCTTGCTCGGAACAAGAAATAACTTGTTAAAAGCTTGCTTAACCACATATTCACGTTAAGACTTCAAGCTTGCTGGGGAATTTAGTACATGGAGTGTACTCTACCCGGAAAGTGTAAACATTTCAAAGCATGCCCATAAATCAAAAACATAGTCCAAAGTGACTAAGCTTGCCAGAAAGGTTATAAAACATCAAACCTTACCCGAAAATACATATTTATCTGTTTTGTGCTCGGGAAGGTTAGAAAACATCAAACCTTGCCCGAAATACTTATTCAACCTATTTTAGGCAAAATGCAACTCTTTTTGACTTAAACCACTTGTCAAATTATATTTTTCTTTAATGATTATTGTATAAGAGAAAATGGTGCATTTAGAGATCAAATTTCAGTCATATTTCTCTTCAAAACAATTTCTTTCTTTTGCTGAAAAGATCTCAAGAATGGGATCATATTGACTAAGTAGCTTTCTCAATACTTCATTGTCAGCTTTATTATGACAGTATAGATAGGTTAACAGTAGGTATGAACTTAATATGACTATCATTTCTTTGGTGATATGATTAAGGTTCATTTAAGTAGCATAATATAGAATTGGTCAACACTGTGCTATGATGCCTCATATCTCTTCTCAAAGTTTCTTTGGCTTTCCCCAGATCACCCCAATTTGACTCCAACCTCCTGTATTTGGTCAAAATTTGTTTTTGTATGACAGAATTATTGGATCTTTTTGTATTTTTGATTTTCAAACATATATAGAGGTTAAACGTTGGACTTATAGTTTAGATAACAAGCCTTTCATTCAATATGAGACAGACTTTGTCAACATCTCTGTAGTTGTTAGTTGAAACCCTATTTGTTTGATAAAATATTTAAAACACTTATCAACTTTCGATTGATTTATTCTTCCCATTGTTTTTGATATTTTCTCAATTTTTCATAATCATGTTCTTTGTCATATTTAAGATGATTCATTTTTGGTTGACCAAATAACAACAGGCTTGTGTATGACTGGGTAATCACTTTTCTGCCTATCATTTGGAGAGATTTATCTTGAGACATGCAAAGACAACTATGTATCTCCACATAAAGATTAGCATATTCATTATATTTATATCACCTTAGAGTTTACACATCATGAGAAAGCAACCATACATGTTAATGACTGTACTAAGTGCCTTTTTAGCCTTTAAAATTCATATGATTGGCTAAGTAGTCAATGTACTATCATCTCGCAAAGTAAATGCAGTTTAATATTCAATCACCCAAATTTCTCTTAATTAGCAGGTAAATGGCTATCATGTTTGACCACAGGTGGTCAGCAGGACCAAACTTACATGTAAATATATGTCCTTTCAAAGTCAGAGCTATTGACATAGTTTTAAGTGAAGGAATAGAAAACAGGTTTTAAGTGCCCCAAATGCTTTCAGTTTTCATGTTAATGGCTATCCTTTGAATCTATACAGATTTTAGGACCAAACATACACAAGTGCATGTCCTTCCAACTGGGCAAATGACATAATTTTAATCAAGAATAACTACTTGAGACTTCTCATTAAAAATCCTGCTTTTAAGCTTCTATAAAGCTTGAACTGAATAGTCTTATCATATCTTTGCATCATTAACAACTTGCTTATGATTTGACCAAAATAGTGTAATTATGCAAAACTCAATAGAAAAATTCATTTTATCATTTAATTTTGACATAAAAACTCATTTTGACACAAACAGTTGTAACATAATCAAATCTTAATCAATCATAACATCATAAAGACAAGCAGACAGAACTATCATTCAAGGTCTAGCCTATCCTAATAACATCAAATGATCAGATAATGCACATAATCAAGCTATTAGCCAAGGATGTCAGATAAGCAAACATATTCAAGTATTCATATCAAGATCGCTTATCAGGACATCACATACACATATCAACTGATAAGCATGCATAAACAATCAATGATACCTAACTTTGCACAAATAGTCAATTAAAGCACATATCAATTAATTGAAGCATACATCAGTTAATTGAAATAAGGAAGAGAGAACACCGAAAAGTTGTATATCATGAAGAAAATGAAGAACAGAGCAGTTGACGTCAATCTTTAATGGAACAGTGGTCTGCTTACATCATATTTCTTCAAATCCAAAATCAGCAACAAGTATCTTACTAAAATAGCAGTGACAAAGCTTTGATACCACTTGTCAGATCCCCGATTGCAATTAGTTCGTTAACAAATCAAGTCATAACTCACACAAATAAATGTTTTGACAAGGGAGTTAAATTTAGAAAGAAAACAGTTTGATAAAGGCGGAATCATTAACAAACGATTTCGTTGCTGAGTAATAAATCAAAGGTAACTAACACACAAGATTCAATCAAAAGATTTCCATTCATATAATATAAATCATACAAACGATAATCTATTTAGGGTTTCTTGATGGGAAAGTTATATCCGTACGATTCTTAGGACAACCGTCACACACAAATATTCTTTCTGAAAAGTGTAATGGCTAAATCCGTAGAAGGCGTGCCCTAAATTATTTTATTTATAGGCCTGCCATCCTAAGATAGCTATCATTCCTTCTAGAAACCCTAATCATTAAAACATATTCAAATTACATATTCAAAACTATACTAAGCGTAAAACTAGTCTTCTGAGTAGGCCTTGTAGCAGTATTAACTTTTCCTAGTAGACTATGTGTTATGCCTGCTGTTAGACTTGGTAACCTTGAAGTGTGCTCGGGAACAGTTTCCAGGTAGACTTCACTAAGGAGTATTTCACCAAGTGAAATACTTACCGAGTAGACATCAATCTTCTTGACTTTATCAGACTTTGCCCGACAAACTCTTACGAGCAACCTTGTTCTTCAATGGTCCCTTCAACTCTACTAGGAAATAACTTATTAGCAAAGTGTTCTCGGTAGCACTATACTCTGCTTCAGTTGAACCCTGCCCGATGTTACTTAAGATATTTCATTACACATCAAGCTTACTTGGACAATTGTATTATTGCTGAATACCTTGCTCGGTCTTCCAATCACTTGGCTTCATGAGCTTGGTTAGCCAAGAGCTTACTCGGGAGTATACCTTACTCGGCTATGAAGAACAATCTTGCTTGATAAAGTGATCCCTGCCCGGGTATGTACTAACTAGTGAACCTTGCTCGGTTATGCATTAATTGGTGAACCCTGCTCGGATATGTACTTAAGAAGAATTCTAGAAGATAACCTTGCCCGATGGACAAAATTCCTTGCTCGGCTAAGTAAAACCCTGCTCGGAGGTCTTAGGTGTGCCCGGATGCATAATTTGCGATTTCCAAGGAGGTTGAGAAGATTCCAATCTTCCATGTGGTCATTTTAGGTCAAATCTTGACTCAACAAAACATGGACCATCCACATGGGTTAAACAGGTGTTACTAATAATTCATAAATGTAGGGAAAATAAAAATGAGTCAACAAAGGCTTCATCCCTGTAAAAAGAGAATACCTGATTATTGTTCTTCCGAGTTATGAAGAGAGAATAGTAAGAGGAGTTGGCTACATAGCCGAATGGGAAGTTTCCAAGGATGGGAAAATAGTAAGAGGAGTTGGATATATAGCCAGAAGGGAAGTTTCCAAGAAAACTCTATAGATATATGATAATTATCTCTAGCTTGTCAAATATCACTTATTTTGCAGAAGGTTTGAATTTAAACACAAAATGACAGTTGTGATCTTATCACAACCGCAATTTTGAGGGCAATTGTAAGGGTCGGAAATTTGACGTTGTGGATACATTATCCTGGCATACGTTTTGGATTAGTTATTATTAACATGTGTTCCAGATCCTGTCAGGATCAAGGATCCTCAGTACATATTACTTACTAATGATTTTTCTCTTTGATATATTAATATTATGGCAGGTACAATGGCTAGTGACCAAGTCTAACCTATAATTTTACAATTAAAGTCACTAAACAACGTGGTCAATGCATAAAACGGTTACATTGAAGGCATAGCTTGATTAGAGGCTAAAAAATAGGTGTATTTGTTATCTTATTTTTGTATATATTGAAGCTTGATTAGCTAGGTTTAGACATCCCACACACGACTTATACATTCTTTCCCTACAATTCTAGCAATTCATGCACACTTAGCAATTATTGTAATCATTGGTCAAAGCTTCCACCCTTGTAACTTGATTTTTGATGAATATAGTGGTGATAGACGATTCGTCATCACCTGGGGCTTTTGTGCCGGCGATCATCATCCGATCAATGGCTTTTCCTCGTAACAAATCATTGTGTTCATCTTTATTTTGTTTACATAATCACCATTGTTATTCAAGCACCCTACCTCACAAAATCAGATTTGGATACATTATTCTTAAACCAATTTTTGACCAAAACAAGAACCAGCAAGGCTTGAGTGTGACGGACTATTACATTTCTGCCTTAATTTCCAAGACTTTACTAGAGACTAAACCCCTTTCAATCATGTTAAATCACTAATGTTTGGCAGTATTTAAATTTATAGCACACATTTTAAGGCCTACCAACACACCAATACAGTTAAGCACACAACCTTTTTCGCATACTTGTTACTGGATTTAAGACATAGACGATCATTGTACAATCATCTTCTCTGTATGCTTCCAAAAGTCATTTTGAGGAGCATTTTTAGTGGTTTTTGCTTTTAACATATTTGAATGTCTTTAGATTTTCAAAAATTCATCATGTATTTTGATTTTCTCAATAAAATTTCTCCCCCATAAGATCAAAAACATCTTTTTGGATTTTTGAAAACATAACTAAATAAAAATTTTATTCATGATGTTTGGATTACATAATATCAAAATCAATAATCTCGGGATCACGCTCTTTCCCACCGCTCATTTTCTTTATGGCGTTAAGCTTTAGAAAATATGAAAATCTGTATTTTTATCAAAAGCATTAGTAAAAAGATCGGCTTTTGGTTCATCGGTGTGAATTTTTTCAACGGTTATAAACTTCTTCTCGTAGGAACCACAGATGAAGTGATACCATAATTCTGTTTGTTTAGTTTTAAAGTGGTTTACCGGATTTTTAGTTATTGAGATTTCATAAGTGTTATCTACAAAAATAGGTGCAGTCAGAAAATTCAAACTGTAGTCTCGCATCTGTTGTTGGATCCGCAGGACGTGAGAAAAACAATTTGAAGAAGGTACATACTCAGCCTCACATGTTGACAGCAAGATAACTGTTTGTTTCTTGCATTTCCACGTGACCAACCTACTGCCGAAGAATTGACATCTGGCAATTGTTGATTTAGTGTTCAACATGCAACTTCCATAATCTAAATCCGGGAAAGCTCTCCGAATGAATTCGTCATCTCATTGATACCGAAGACTGATCCTTGGACATCCTTTCGAATACCGTAGAATTCTTTTGACGATCATCAAGTGCGAGAACTTCATATTGGACTAATATCGGGCACATAAACAAGTAGCATACATGATATCTGGTCTTGAAGCTGTAAGATACATGACAAAGCAAATCATAGTTTGATCAACTTTCTCCTCAGTGGAATTTGGACAAATTCCATGATTCAATGGTAGAGGAGTACTAATTGCTGTTGAATAAGCCATGTTGAACTTTCCAAGGATTACGTTGACATACTTTGTCTGATGAATAAAGATTTCATCGGGTTGATCTACCCTAGAAAGAACTTCATCTCCCCAATTGCACTTATCTCAAACTTGGATTTCATAACATCTTCAAACTCTTTCCATATATCTTCATTTTTTAACCCAAATATGATAGCATCCGCGTATACTTAAACAATTAGCATTTGACCTGCCACATCTTTGGTAAATAGTTTACAATCAACGGTTCCTCGACAAAAGCCATTATCCAATAGATGTTGGGATAAAGTTTCATACCTAGCTCTCGGGGCTTGATGTAATCCGTAAAGGGCTTTATCAAGTAAGTACACTTTGTCTTTGTGGACCTGATCGACAAACCCCGACGGTTGTCTGATGTGTTAAAAGTAGTCAAATAATTATTAACTAAAATTATACTAATCTAGACACTAAGAAATACTCTAGACCCTTAAACTTAACTTAAACTACTAATCGGCAAGTGAACCGGTCGACTGTAGTACATCTAAGTAAGTCCGGATATCGAACCCACGAGACTTTTTAAATTATGAAACTAGCAAACAAGACTCAACTACAAGACACGACTATTTATTAATAATATTTGAGGGGGAATTATTAAACTAGTTAAACCTAAATAATAATTAACTAATAATTAAAACATAATAATAGTTAACTAATGATTACTTTAATTAACTAATTATTAAACTAATAACAAAATAATAAAACCCTAAACCTAATTAATGTAGTAATATAAAACATAATCATAACCTTAAAACTAATTAAATTAATATAAAACTTAAAACTAATTACTTTAAACTAATAAACAATTAAGAAAACTTAGATTGATTCAGTGATAAAGATAACTACCTAGGCTAGAATCCCCAATGTTACGGTTATTAATTAAATGGAAAACTCAAGCTATGGAACTGAGATCATGAAATAGACCCTTTACAGAAAACCCGAACAGGACCCTTGAACTTCAAGAAGACGCCTATGGATTTCTAACAAGTGTTAAGACTCACCAGTTTTATAAATTAAACTTCCTTACAGTTATTTAATAGCTTATGTCTAAGTATCTTTTATGACGAACTCCTACCTTACAGTGCGGAAATCAAAGATAGCAAAGCAGACTCAATTAACTTAATAGACTAAGCTGGCAATCAAACCTAGACGGACTCCTTATGAAGAACTAAATCTAGTAATCCCGACAAGTAAAGATTTATCAATAGCCTATCACCTTACAGCTTTCTAAGTTAGCAGCTCACTTTTATATGTTTAATTGATTTTATTGTTTCTATGATTTTAATTGATATCAATCACAAACCAGTCAAGAACACACAGTAAATGACCTAACAAAATCCTATCCTATGAAACAATCAACAAGGGCAATGTCAAACAATAAATCCAAGTAAACAAAACCATGCAATCAAACGCATCAATTAACTCAAACTCAACAATTTACTTAGAACATAAAATCCATAACGAAAATAAATCCAAACAAAATCAAACCGAACTAAGGTTCATCACGTCCTAAGTAGTTTATGGAGTTTAGCCTAGCATCATAAAGTCTAAATCAAACAAAACAGATAAAATGAAAACATGGTGAAAATCTAATGAACGAAAGATTAAAGGCGATAAAACCCGTAATCTCCAAACGTGAACGTGTAACTCTTCACCGGCTGTCCTCTTGCCTCCAAAATCACCACGAAACTCGAAAATACGCTTCAATAACTCCCAAAATCGTCTGGTGGCTTCAGGTTATGTTCAGGTTTAAGTTAAATATGTTTAAATACCCAAAACAAGGCCCAACATGTAGCAAAAGCGAATAATAAAATCCACCAGAACTCCTAGGCACCGCGCGACCATGAGATGGTAGCCTGGCCGCACGGCGCGGCGTGTCTCCATAAGGGGGCCGGTCAAACCGGCGGTTCTCTATTTTGATCCTTCCTGACGCGTTCCGAATCTTTGTTTCGGCTCTTTTTAGCTCGTTTTTCGCCCTATTTGATCACGATCAACTTCCAATGCCTTCAAAACGTAAAAGTGTTAGTAGTATACAAATCTCGACCAAAAATGAACAAAAGCTATTAAAATATTAAATAAAATATACACGGGAAATATAAACATTTAGCATTATATCAAATATCCCCACACCTATTCTTTTTTCGTCCCTGAAAAAGTTTGATGCAGTTGGATCAGAATCGGAAAATAAAGTCTTACAAACACATAGGTTAATTTTTAATGCTCAGAAAAACGTAAAAACCGCGATCACCGATATTGTTGTCCACATAAACCCACGCCTTAGTCTTTACCGGGACAAATAAGATTCGACAGTAACAGTACTCAGTGGTTTACACAATTAAGACCGGCTTATTTTCAGCTTTTACCGGACCAGACCACCCCAACTTGACTCAAACTCAAAATTAGCAGATTTAAAACTTTTGTTGCTCTATTTTTTAATGAATAGTTAAGACGATCAAGGGTATTTTTTATCCACCTAAGCTTAAATTTCAAAGTCTACCAAGCAGCCATTACATATGATTAAGGTATACTTAATTAATAGCTAGTGTTCCCCACAACATGACATACCCCCGTTATCAAGGAATACACCGAACCATCACCATAGGTGAGTATGCAAAATTTCATCTGTAGGCCTTACATGTGGCATGTCCTTTGTGGTCAGTTTCTTAATGGTAATGAGACGCGAGCAAGGGAACCCCACATTGGTAACAGCGTGGACGATCAAGTCTGTAATGCATTTGTACTTTTGTACTTTTTGTGATCATGTTTAAAGGCTTATCTGGCAGAAATCTGCGGGTTTGCTCTTTTTTAACTTATTTTAAATATTCACAACCTCATTTGGAATTGCGAATACCCAGATGAATAGACTGCATACAGACCCATAGTCTCTGGACCTGGGGCATCCCATCAATACAAGATTTAAGGTTATAAAACCATACGCCAATGATGTAAAACACTAAAACTAGCAGTTTAAGATTTATATCACAGGCTACACGGCATACTCTAACGTTAAACCTACCTAAGCATCATATGATAACGTATTCGATTTTTTTAAACTTTTCAATCTTTATAATACTTCCACATTTCGTACCAAGAATTGAGGCTTGAGTATGGCCTGACCTTTCATTACTTATCTTACACGGACAAAACGACTTACCCACAAGAGATTTCCAACCCATTTTATCAAATTTCCCTTTCATTTTCAAGGCTGAGCCTACTGACATATCCCAAGTTAAGTGCGCTTTCTTTTATTTATCTCATATTATTAGTAGTTTGAAAAACCAATTTCTGATAAATATCATCATCTCCCACTTTCACGCAATAAAAAAAACTAGATTCAAGGAATATTTTTAAAACATTTTTTTCCTTTTTATTATTTTTTTTTTTAAAAAAATTAACTACTAAAAACTCAAGTACAAAAACGAAAACAAAACTAAAATTAGTTGAAATACTTGTGTCCCATCCCCACACTTAAATTTTGCATTGTTCTCAATGCGGGCACGGGAAACACTACTCGAAAATGTAAAACAAAAGTTAAAAATTAATAAAAAATAAAAAGCAAAAACCTTAAAAGATAAAAACAAAGACATAAAAATAAAAACATAAAAACAAAGTACAATGGAATAGACTTAGCTGGTATTATGAGAAACTGTTAATGTGTCAGTCTATTTCCATAGGTGCTATCCTCACCGACCGCTCAACATGAATTGGTAACTCATTCTCTCTTTCTGAACGGACACAGCCACTCCTCTCGACAAACCTAAGTAACATCAAACACAATATCAAAAAAATAAAGGTTACTTATAAGTTTTAAATATCCACCAACTTCCAACCTGCCAAACTAACCAAAAAGTCTAAAATAATATCAGTACATACCAAATAAAATTAAAAACATCATAAAAAATAAATAAATAAAAACATGAAACGTCATAAAAGATATAAACTCTCATGCTGGCTCGTCAACTCAAGATCAATCCTCGTCCTCCTCTTCCTCCGACTCATGCTCAAAATAGGGAAATGGCTCTACATTATCATATTTCAGATGACCCGGACCGTAAATCAGCTGTCTATAACCATACCCCGAACCACCCGGGGCACTCGACCCGCTTGGACCCGCAACATCTTATCTCCGCTGATTTGCCATTATCATCCTCTTTTGTTCTTGCATCATCTGTCTCAACTCATCCCGCTGCTCGGTCACATACCCCCTAATATGATCAAAACCGGACTCTATCTGGTCAAACAATGAGTCCATAGTAATAGTTTCGGGGCGAGGCTCTCTGACCAGAAACTGAAAACCCGGTCTCTCGGATCTGTGTAGTGGCCACTGGCTCTCATAGCCGCAGCAGCCTCGATGTTCAGCGGTGGGTGAATCTGTGGGCCCAACTTAACATTCTCCCACGCTAACGGGTCACTCATCTTCAAAATACCCGCATTTCTCACAAACTCTCTTTCGGGTCCCAATCTCATGTATTTCGGTTTAAACCTATCAAACACACCTAAATTTTTAGCAATAACTGTGATGTATGGGCCCATGTCAAGCTTTGACCTATTTATGGTTCCACCATGTCTCGTCCGATGAAACGAACATGCCAAAAGACTCGCGTAATTAACCGGGACCTTCTCTACCATCGCCAACAAGCAAAAGATATTCAACCAATTTACTTTGTTATCCCCGAACCACGGCCAATCAATGTGTTTACAAAAATCCTATGAATAAAACGAAGCACCAGATCCTGAATATCTGAGCTCACTATCGATCGGGAGAACGGACAAATCGCAATCTTATTCCAAAACGCAGCCAATTCTTCCTGACCAAAACTCACCTCTTGTTTACTCGTGAAGGCACCCCAAATACTCGTCAGAAAACCCGGCTCTTTCCCCTCATCTTCCGTATAAAACCCGCTCACTACCGCAAACTCCGTGATAGTCATATCATACTATTTTCTGCCCAATGCAAACGACACCGCATCCGATTGATCAAAATTACCATCTGTATATTGAAACGTGCTCAAATATTCTAGTGTCAATTCGTGATATTGCGGTTCGTTAAGACATGGCATAGCCATAAAACTTCGGGCCCAATAACTTCTCCACTCTCTCTTTTTTACCAATCGTATTCAATAAATCCCAATCTATAGTCTTAAAAAAAAGAAGATCCGAATTGATTAACTTACAAAATCGACTATATTCATATGAATTCTCCTCGAACTTAAGTAATGAACTATCTATAAGGTTTGGAGCTCTTCCATTTGCCCTAATCGGCCCGTTTTGGTATTCATTCACACGAGTACTTGGTTCCATAAAAATAACCGGTTCCGACTCGCCTTGCGGTCGCGGAGCCAGGCCTATTTTGCGTTTTCCCGCCTCTTTCGACATCCTAAAAACAATTAAACAAGCAAACAAACATGGAAGTAAGTAAATAAATTAAAAAGAATAAAACAAAATATTTTTTTAAATTTAGGGATTTTTTAATTTTTTTTATATATTAAAAACTGAAAATAAATTTAATTTGGAAATCCGGGTTACAAAAATTCAAACCGATTAATTTAAATGAAAACTGAGTACGAGCGAGAGGTTTATATTTTTACTAAAAAACTAACGGAAAACCAAGATTTTTAAGACTTTACTAGTTTATAAACCCGAAAACATTCATACCGACTCAACAAACATCACCTCCTTCTAGCACTTTATTACCCAACTGCCAACAACCCAAAAAATTGAGTCGAAAACGAGCGGAAAACCACACTTTGGTAAAATAAATGATGTATAAAAAATGTTTTTCGGCTCGTTTTTGACTACTAAAAACATCAATATTCAACGTCCCAAACTAAACTCCAACGCTAGATACACTCGATATAATCCCAAACCGACCCAACCGCAACCGCGAAAAATAAATTTTCAACATATTCCAACCCAACCAACCGCACCCAACAACTCAAATAAACACCAAACCATACCAAACCGCGCCCAAAAACTACATTATACAACTTACTTGAGCAAAACCCAACAACAAAGTTACTAAAACTACAACTAATACTAAAACTAACATTAGAATACACAAAGATTACAAAAATTACAAGAAATCATACCTTGGAGTAGTGTAACACCCGGATAAACTCGCAAAAGTTAAGAATTAAAGTGTGTGCAAGTGTTGAGATTAGTGAAGAGTTGGTGAATATTGATGGTGGGTTGTCATATTAAGGTGATAGGAAGGTGACTGTGAGTTTTAATTTGAAGAATAATGGTGAAAAAATGGTGGATTTTGGTGGAGAAGATGATGAAATCGTGGTTTAGGGTTTCAGGGGAATGAGGGATTTTGAAAATTTTGAAAGAGATTTGATATAATATGTTTGTGGCTAAAAATAATTTCCGGAATACATCCTAGGCGTCGCGCGACCAGGGTTGAGGGACTGGCCGCGCGGCGCGGCGCACTTTTTTGCCTTGTACTGGTCCACGCTGCGCGGAGGGAAAGAAGAAGCCTGTCGCGTGGCACGACAGACACTTTTGACAGAAAGTTTTGACGTTTTTTTAGAGCCATTTTGCCTTAGAAAATTTTTTAGAAAATTCCCAATTCTTTGTTATGCCCATTTTATGTTATTTTTACGTGTAAAACTTACCTGGCATCCTTTTAAAACCTCGTTATGATAGTGATGATTCCTTGCATTTACTTGACGACGCAATGAAAATACAAAAAACTAAAGTTAGTGACCAGAGAAACGAAAATAAAATAAAGAAATTATACAACTTTACACTTGAGTTTTCACTCAAGAACCCGTTTCGATGATTTAGTTTGATGGATCGAGGGGAGTTTCCTCCACCTTGGTTGAATCCTACGGCCCTCCAAGATAATGCTTTCCACGAAGTTCCATTGTCTGGATTCTCTAACTCCACCGCTCCATACGGGAATACTTCCATCACCAAATACGGTCCCGTCCACTTGGATCTCAACTTACCTGCAAATAACTTCAAACGAAAATTAAATAACAATACTTTATCACCTTTTTTGAAGTCTTTACCTCCATTTAAACGTCGATCGTGCAACACTTTCATATTTTCCTTGACATCCAACGATCGAGAATACGCCACATAACGAAGTTCCTCTAACTCATGAATTTGAAAATACCTCTTCTTTGCGGCCTCAGTAAGATTAGCATTAACCGTCTTCAACGCCCAAAATGCTCGATGCTCCAACTCAACGGCAAGATGACATGCTTTACGTTAAACTAACATAAACGGTGTAGTACCCAACAGCGTCTTGTACGTGGTTCTGAATGCCCATAGCGCGCCATCCAACTTCTTTGACCAATCTTTCCGACTTATTCCCACCGTTTTTTCCAAAATTCTCTTCACCCCTTTATTAGCATTCTCGACTTGACCATTCGTTTGAGGATGGTAAGCGGTAGATGTGCGATGAGTAACTCCATAACGAGCTAATGCCTTCTCCATGACGGCATTACAAAAATGAGTACCTCGATCACTAATAATCGCCCGTGGAGTTCCGAACCAAGTGAACAACTTCTTTAGAAACTTCACAACAACTCTACCATCATTCGTGGCCAATGCTTGGGCTTCAACCCATTTGGAAACATAATCTATCGCCACTAAAATATACTTGTGACCACCAGAAATGGGAAACGGTCCCATAAAATCGATACCCGAAACATCAAAGATTTCAAGATTTGTATGGGGTTTTGGGGCATCTCGTTTTTCATTGAAATATTTTCGATGCGTTGACAAGCATCACACTTCTTAACAAATTCAATTGCATCTTTTACAACCGACGACCGATAAAAACCACTATTAAATACCTTCTGAGCCGTGGCATGCGCATCATGATGAACTCTCGTTAAACCTTCATGAACATGCTTTAGAATATTCAACCCTTCTTCTATCGATAAACATATTCTAAGAATCCCGTCACCACCAATAATGAAAACAAAAGGATCTTCCCAAACATACCGAGTAACATCCCGTAAAAACTTCTTCTTTTGTTGAGTAGTCATCCCTTTCAACACAAGGCCCGTAGATAAATAATTTGCAAAATCGGTGAACCATGGTAAACCTTGATTTTCGTCCGCAACAAAATCAATCGAATCATGCGGGATTCTATCACCAATCTCTTCCTCACGAATCTCTTCACTTTTTCGATCTTCTAAACGGGAAGGATGATCCGCCGCAACATTATCCGCCCCCTTCTTGTCTTTAATCTCTATATCAAACTCGGAAAGTAAAAGAATCCACCGTATGAGATGGGGCTTCGCATCTTTCATGTAAAAGAGAAAACAAAAAGTTGCATGATTGGTAAAAATGGTGGTCTTTGAAAGTACAAGATAGGATCGGAACTTGTAAAATGCAAACACAACGGCTAAAAGTTCCGTTTCGGTGGTGGTGCAGTTTTCTTGTACATCATTCAAAGTATTGCTTGCATAATAAATAGGGTGAAAATTTTTCTCACGCCTTTGCCCCAAAAACCGCTCCAACCGCATAATAGTTCGCATCAAACATGAGCTCAAAAGGTAAATTCCAATCCGGTGAAACGAGAATAGGAGCACTTACGGGTTGCTCTTTCAGAAACTTGAACGCCTTCAAACACTCTTCATCGAACCCAAAAGGGACATCTTTTTCTAATAATCGGGTCATCGGGCAGGTGATCTTTAAAAAGACTTTAATAAACCGCCGGTAGAAACCGGCATGACCGAGAAAACTTCTTATAGCCTTAACATTTGTCGATGGAGGAAGCCTATAAATCGTTTCAATCTTCGCCCGATCCACCTCTATACCATCTCTTGAAATTTTATGACCCCAGACTATCCCTTCAGTCACAATAAAGTGACACTTTTCCCAATTCAACATTAACTTCTTCTTGATGCACCTCTTCAACATCCTCTCAAGATTACCCAAACAATGATCGAAAGAATTACCGTACACCGAAAAATCATTCATAAAAACCTCCAAGGACGTCTTTATCATATCCTGAAAAGTTGCTACGATACAACGCTGAAAAGTAGCCGGAGCATTACACAACCCAAACGACATGCGACGATACGCATATGTACCATACGGACACGTAAAAGTCGTCTTCACTTGGTCTTCTGGTGCGATTGGAATCTGAAAATAACCTGAAAAACCATCAAGAAAACAATAAAATTGCTGACCTACGAGACGCTCCAACATTTGATCGATAAATGACAACGGGAAGTGGTCTTTTCGAGTAGCGTTATTCAGCCTTCGGTAGTCAATACAAACCCGCCAACCGGTAACCGTACGTGACGGGATAAGTTCATTCTTTTCGTTCATGACAACCGTCATCCCCCCATTCTTTAGAACATGTTGACTTGGACTTACCCATGGAGAGTCCGAAATTGAATAAATCACTCCGGCATCCAACAACTTAAGCACCTCTTTCTTGGCAACCTCTTGCATATTTGGATTCAAACGCCTTTGGGGTTAAACCACTGGTTTATACTCATCTTCCATCAAAATTCGGTGGGTACAATAAGCGGGGCTAATACCTTGAATATCCGAAAGTCTCCATGCAATCGCCCCTTTATTCATCTTCAACACCTCTATCAACTTTGACTTCCCTACCTCACTCAACTTCAAAGAAACAATAACGGACAAATTCGAGCCCTCTTCAAGATACGCATACTTTAAATGTGACGGAAGAACCTTTAATTCCAACGGAGCGGGTTTTTCAACCTCTTTTCCACAAATAATCTCAATAACCTCCATAATCTCCTCAAAGCATGAAACGTCATCTACCACTTCTTCCTCATTATGCTTCATAATTTACGTCAATTCTTCATCCACATCCATCCCAACCAAATCGGTTCCACAAATATAATCAAGACACTTATCCAAATCCGGAATAACATAATTAAGAAAATACACCAAATGACATGGACCACTAAAATCATAATTATCACTCGGGTGCTTCATCGACTTAGCAATGTCAAAAGTAACATTCTCATCACCAACCTGAAGTGTGATCCTCCCCTCATACACATCAATAAGAGCTTTAGCCGTTCTCAAAAACGGCTGACCAAGAATAATGGGGACCTTCTCGTCGGCTTCCATGTCAAGTACCGCAAAATCAACCGGGAACACAACCTAGTCAACTTTTACTAACAAATTCTCAATAATACCTAGCGGATACTTAACCGAACGATCCGCCAATGACAACGACACGCGAGTCTGTGTAAGCTAACCCAACTCCAACTTCCCAAACAACGAATATGGCATAAGATTAATACTCGCACCCAAATACGCCAACGCATGACTCATCATATCACTTCTGAACATACATGGGCTTGTAAACACACCCGGATCCGATAAATTCTCCGGGACTCGATTCAACCCAACCGCCGAACAATCCCCACTAAGTGGAATAGACGAAGCCTCTCCCAACCGATCTTTCCTCTTGAGTAAATCTTTCAAAAATTTCTCATACTTTGGCATGTGTTGGAAGGCTTCAACAAACGGAGGGTTAATCTTTAACTATCGGAAAATATCCAAAATGCCCGTATTCCCGCGAGTACATTTGATTCTTGAGACGAGTAGGATAAGGAACATGGGCAATATAAATTTCGGGTGGTGGCCGGAATTCAACCGACTTTTTCTCAACTTGTGGTTCAATAATTGGTGTTTTAACTTGTGACTTACCCGGAGCCTCCATCTCAATCCATGTCACACCCTCAAAATCAACTAACGGAGTTTTACCGTAAGAGGGTGTGAATTAACAGGATCGGAATCATTAGTTATAATCAAACACCATGTTTTATGTTTTCAAAACCAATAAGACATCAAGTCTTAAATGAAATGCGGAAGCGTAAATTGTAAACCAATAAGTTTGCGCCACACGGGACGACTTAAAAACCCAATTTATCAAGATAATATTTAAAAGAAGTTTCTAAAGCAATGGTGTTTAGCAAATGCATGTTCCTATACCGCGCGCCCCCCTCGGCTACCTGAGAATAACACACTAAAAGTGTCAACACAGGTTTGGTGAGTTCACAAGTTTATATAAATAAAGTGTTTGCGTTTGCGTTTACGTTTTGCGTTTTGCATTACCAGATAGTATTAAGTCAATTATATATCAATAGGTAGCTAACCTATCAAGCATGTGACAATCGTCAATTTCAGGTTAACTCCGTTAACTCAACTCCATCAATTCAAACTTAAGATCACTGAATCTATAACGCACACCTCATTACATTTAAACTAGGGTTTAAATGACGCTTAACACTTACTACATGTGTAGTCTTTCGGGAATTTCACCGAAACGCAAACGAGTTGACGCAAATGATTGGTGAATAAACGAAAAACGTCAAAACAGTAATTATGTGTTAGACTTATGTGTTGTGTGATAACATCGTTATAAACGTTAACTCAATGTACTAGAACTAGTTAGTTAAGCTAGAAAAGCAACAATTGAAAGTTGAGGGACTTGAGTGTAACATATTATTATTATTAATAATAATAAACCAAAACCCTAACTCATTCTTTCTCTCCGCCCTCTACCCCGATCGGAACCCCTCTCCCTTTGCTCCCTTGGCTGCCGCCATTCACACACACACATACAACCAAGTTTTCAAGCTTTTGATTGAAGATTAAGGTGCTAGGAAGGTATAAACGACTATCCCTTGCATCCCTTATACTTAATTTCGATGTTTAATGGGTTAATTGAAAACCCTAGGGGCCGATTTATGTGTGTAATGTGTTCATATGATTGTTGTTGATTTGATGATGATTTGATAACTAGAATGGATATTGTTACATGTTAATTGCTTGTGTCTTTGATTTGAGTTCAAACAAAAACCCTAATCATGTATGTAATGTGTAATTGATGTGCATGGATAGTGATTATGGAGTCTAGAGTGTTATATGAATGAATGATGGTCCATAGATAGTTAATATGTTAAGTTTGGATGCAAACAGTTTCTGGACAGATTGTGTTATTGATGTTTAATTGACTGTAACGGGGTGTAAATGTGAAAATTGGTTGAGATTATTGATACTACAGTAAACTAGGTTGAGTCTAGTTTCTAAAGAATATAAATTTGCAATTTTTGGACGTGTAAAAGTTAACTTTTATGATTTTACAAAAACGTTGTGCAAAGCTGAGTTGTTAGACCTGCTGTTAGGTTGTTTTGTAAATATTATATCTCATGAACTACGAGACCAATTGGGTTGGTTCCACTTTTGGAAGTTTACTTATTGAGTTAGCAACCTAACCCAAGTGGTCTTTCATTTATTGAACTTTTCGTTTAACGGGAATTTCAAATAACATTCTGTTGCGCATGAATTTGACTATTATGAGTTTGCTGTAATGATTTGATTATTGTGAGAAACCTATGTGGAATAAAAATATAATAAAATATTTTCTGGAAACCTAACACATATATGCTTTTGTGATGATTTTTGGTAAATTAATTGTGATGCTATGATCGGTGGGATAGACTAGTTTTTCAAGTAGAATTCTGTCGTTAAGAAACTAGTTGCTGAGCTTTGTGAAAGTTGCATGAAACAACGTGATTGCTAATTGATTGTCATGATTTGACCAAATTGCCCTCATGGGGAATAATTGCTAGTTAATTGTTATGTGTTGACCAAATTGCCCTTACGGGGAGTAATTGCTAGTGATGTACATTATGAATACATGACACGTAAATAATTGCTTACACATGTAATATCACAAATACACTTGTTAAAGTCACACACGATTCACAAACGAAACACGAAACATGTTGTGTGCATAGGTATTATGTGCCGGGTCTAGAGACTCGATAATATTCCGACACTTAGAAAAATCTCTTTGTTGTTTTAGAATGCTAGATAGAGTTTTTCTGTGACGCGCATCTTGGTGAATTATTTTGGGAATACTTCGCAAACAGTGAGTTTCACTTTCCCCTTTTTAAACTTTTAAACGCTTTTCACTTGGGGAAGATAACATACTCCGAAAACCCATTTAAGATTTTGTTAATATAGATTATATATCACTTGTAAAGACTAAGTGGTAAACGCAATAACTAAAGTCCTTCATTCACATCGAACCGTTTAATATTGGATAATAGCGAGTCATTGTTGAGTAGTACTACTGGGTTTGGCAAACCCCACCCAACGCTAAACTCCACTGGAGGTCGAGTGGGTGTAATCTTGGCTAAACACATACCATGGTCGGGATAGACCTGGTGGCAAGGCAAATGATAAACAGTCAGCTTCGGTGTCGAACACTTAGTGATACTTGTTTTATAGGCTAGCTACCTATAGATATATAATTGACATAACACTATCTGGTAACGCAAAACGCTGTAACGCAAAACGCTGTAACGCAAAACGCTTAACGCAAAAGGCTGAACGCAAACGCTAAACGCTTTATTTTATATAAACTTGTGAACTCACCAACCTTGTGTTGACACTTTTAGTATGTTATTCTCAGGTAGCCGAGGCGGGCGCGCGGTTTAGGATCATGCATTGCTTGAAACACTTTTAATTATGCAAACTTATTTTAAACTGTTATCATTGGGTTTTAAGTCGTCCTGCGTGACGCAACATTGGTTTCTATGGTTTTTACGCTTCCGCATTTAATTACTCGTAAACGTTTTCATGGTTTTGAATTTGTTTTATGGTTTGATTATAACTAAGGAATCCGATCCTGTTAGTTCACACCCTCTAACGGTAAAACTCCGTTATTGGATTTTGAGGGTGTGACAGATTGGTATCAGATCCATTGGTTATAGCGAACTAGAAGCTGCATGCATACTAGACTATAACCGCGACGACCCATTAGTTATAATGATACGCACTGCATAGATTTGTGTAGTCTTTGTTATCTTATCTCTTTACCTCTTTCACTCATACGCACGCGCATACACGGCTTACCTGTAGGAATGTCGACGCCGCCATCATCATCATCATCCGATCCGATGACTCATGCTCACAGGAAGGAACCGCAGTTACCTACCTCATCGCCACCCCGTGTAGTCCCGGAACTCGAAGCTCCCGCACTGAAGAGGTACCGCTTATCCGGAGGCATGTACGAAAACGAAGTTAGCTGGGATTGGTACCCAATATGATCAGACTTATGGTCTATCGCGAACAAGTTCCCCCGTTACCTCATCCGAACCACCCTGCTTATCCCAACACCCTACAACCCATAACCGAACCTGTAGAGCGAGTTCTCGCAGCTGTTGTTTCATGCTTGGAGCATGACGTGGGTTACATGCGCTATACGAGAGCTAACGTTTCCGGACTGTTAAAAGACGGAACCGGCTGAGGAGGAGGAAATTTCCCGCATGGCAGCGGCAATGAAGGAAATGCAAGAGGCTAATGATCAACAGATGAGGATTATGAGAAAGATGCAAGCCGAGATGATAGACTTGCAAGAGCAACTCCAAGTAGCAAGGACCCGAACCGAGATAGCTTTAGAGCGTTGCGATGTCTTACAAATGCAAATTGCTCGGAACGCAGCCGAACCTGAGGCAGAGCCTGAGGCCGAGCCTGAGGCAGATCCCGAAGAGGAGCCTGAGGAGGACCCCGAGGAAGATCCCGAGGAGGAACCTGAAGAAGAACCGGAGGAAGAACCGGCTGAGGAGGAGGCACACTCAGAGGTGTCCTCAGATGATGACATCTAGTGATGATAACACCTAGATGGAGGGGTTGTCTCCATCCGAACTATTATTTTCTATGATTTTAAGGATTGATTGGAAATACTTTGTAGCGAATACAATGGTTTTAATCATGAATTATTAATTAGATTAATATATGGTTGTGATGTGATGTTGTTTCTTATTTCTTTCTTACCTATCTTTTTATTACATGTATGGTGCGTTGTATATGAAAGAAAAATTCATGTTTAACATTTTATAATGTGATTCTAGGAAATGGCTGGAAGAAACTGGCTGGAAGAAACACTGGACACGGACGTGGTAACATCAACTTGACTGCAGCTGAACTCCAAACTCTGCTGAACGACCATGCGGCGGCCGCTTTAGCCGCACATGTTCAGAACCAAGCTGGAGGTCCAATTGGAACGTGTACCTTCAAGAATTACCTTGACTGCAAGCCCAGTACGTTTAAGGGCACTAAGGGAGCTATAGGCTTCCTGCGTTGGGCTGAGAAGGCCGAATCGGCGTTTGAGATGTGTAATTGTCCCCCTGCCAGTAGGGTCATATTCGCTGCTGGAACACTTGAGGATTCTGCCCTCACTAGGTGGAATTCAAACGTGCAGATCCTTGGATTGGAACTGACTAACGCGATGAACTGGGAGGAGTTCAAAAACATGATGCGGGAAGAGTACTGTCCGAGAGAGGAGATTGCAAAGTTGGAATCTGAGTTTTGGTCATTGAAGATGGTGGGCTCAGAAATCGAAGCCTACACTACCCGTTCTCACGAGTTAGCGGTGATGTGTCCGCGGATGGTAGATCCGCCGAGTAAGAGGATTGAAATGTATATTGATTGGTTAGCACCGCAAATTCAGGGCATGGTGACGTCTTCCAGACCAGCCACGATTCAACAAGCGATCTGTTTAGCTCACAAACTGACGGATCAAGCTGTGACCCAAGGTGCGTTACCACCTAGGGGTTCAACCGCTAAAGCCCGTGACAACCCGAGTAATGACAACAACAGCAACAGCAACCCGAGCAGCGGAAAGAGAAAGTTTGACAACACCAGATCCTCATCCTCGAACCTCCCACAGCAACAACACTACCGTAAGCCCGAATTCACTCGGAGCTTCAACAATCAGAGTCACAACAACAATAACAACGGTAGCGGGCAGGGTTCGAGCGGATATGCTGGGAAATATCCGAAGTGCAATAGGTGCAACTACCATCATGCTGGCCCGTGTGACCGTGTCAAGTGTCAGAGATGCGGAAAGATGGGTCACCAGGCAAAGGAATGTAGAGGAGACCTTGCGGCAAAGGGTGCTCCTAAACCACCTATGACGACGAAGGGATGTTTCGAATGTGGGCAGGAAGGTCATTTCAGGAAAGATTGTCCCAAGCTGAAACAGAACGACAACAATGGAGGTAATGGAAGTGGCAGTAGTGGTGGAAACAATGGTAAAGGAAGTGCTTTTGTTATTGGGTCGGGTCAAGCCCGCAATGATCCGTACGTGGTGACTGGTAAGTTCCCTGTGAACGATTGTTTTGCTTCTGTATTGTTTGACACTGGAGCTGATAGGAGTTTTGTGTTGAAAGCCTTTAGTCAACTCTTAGACTTAACTCCAACTCCGTTAGATGCTAAGTTTCCTGTTGAATTAGCTGACGGTAAGACTATAGTAACGACTCATGTACTTGCGGGATGTAAGTTAAAACTGTCAGGTCATGTCTTTGATATCGACCTTATTCCTTTTACGCTTAGTAGTTTCGATGTCGTGGTCGGCATGGACTGGTTATCCGAGAACCGAGCGGAGATTATATGTCACGACAAGATAGTCCACATTACTACCCCTTCCGGCGAGATCATTTCGATCCGAGGTGAGAGAAGCGGCATGACCACCAGCGTCATTACCCTCATGAAGGCGCAGAAGTACCTACGAAAGGGTCATCCGGCAATTTTGGCGCAGATTGTTGAGAAACCCGCGGAGGAGAAGCGAATTGAAGATATACCGATCGTGCGAGATTTTCCGGATGTTTTCCCGGAGGATTTGCCTGGACTCCCTCCTATACGACAAGTCGAATTCCAAATCGAGTTGACACCCGGTGCAGCACCCATAGCACGAGCCCCGTATCGGCTCGCACCGGCGAAGCTTCAGGAGTTGTCCACTCAGTTGCAGGATTTATTGGATAAAGGCTTATCCGACCTAGCCCATCACCATGAGGAGCCCCTGTCTTATTTGTCCGAAAGAAAGACGGGACATTCCGCATGTGCATCGACTACCGGGAGTTGAACAAGGTGACGGTCAAGAACCGTTATCCTTTACCCCGAATTGATGATTTGTTTGAACAGCTTCAATGATCGAGTTATTACTCGAAGATCGATCTGCGATCTGGTTACCACCAACTAAGAGTGCGCGAAGAAGATATCTCAAAGATGGCTTTCAGAACACGGTATGGTCACTACGAGTTTTCGGTTATGCCTTTTGGCCTAACCAACGCACCAGCCGTATTTATGGATCTCATGAATCGAGTATGCAAGGCGTACCTCGACAAGTTTATGATTGTTTTCATTGATGATATTCTCGTCTACTCCAAGGACGAAGCTGGCCATGAAGAACACATAAGGGTAATTCTGGAATTATTGAAGAAGGAACAACTGTATGCTAAACTCTCAAAATGTGAGTTTTGGCTTCGCGAGGTTCAATTTTTAGGACATGTGATCAACGAGAATGGTATCCATGTCGATCCCGGTAAGGTAGAGGCCATCAAAAACTGGGAAGCACCTAAGACTCCGACTGAGGTGCGGCAATTCCTAGGACTGGCCGGTTACTACCGACGTTTCATTGAGGGATTTTCAAAGATTGCTCAACCCCTCACCGCTTTTACTCACAAAGGCACTAAGTACAATTAGGGTGACGTGCAAGAATCCGCTTTTCAACTGTTGAAAACCAAACTCTGTTGCGCCCCTATTCTAGCCCTCCCCGAGGGAACGGAAAATTTCGAGGTACACTGTGACGCATCAATACAAGGTCTCAGTTGTGTGCTGATGCAACTCGAGAAGGTTATAGCTTATGCCTCTCGACAACTACGGGTTAACGAGAAGAACTACACGACCCATGATTTAGAACTCGGAGCTGTGGTGTTTGCCCTTAAGATATGGAGGCATTACTTGTACGGTACCAAGTTTACCATTTACACCGACCACATGAGTCTCCAGCATATCTACGATCAGAAGGAGCCGAACATGCGACAGCGTCGTTGGATCGAGCTGCTTAAGGATTATGATTGTGCCATGAAGTACCACCCTGGCAAGGCCAATGTAGTGGCCGACGCCCTCAGTAGAAAAGAAACAGATAAACCCAGACGAGTGCGAGCATTGCAACTCACGATTCATGCAAACTTACCTGACCAGATTCGCGAGGCGCAACTCGAAGCTTTGAAAGTTGATAATCTTCCATCGGAACTCATGCGGGGCATGAACAAGCAACTTAAAACCAGATCGGACGGGGTCCGATATTTTGAGGACCGGATTTGGGTTCCACGGTTCGGAGAGTTGAGAACTCTGGTGATGGACGAAGCACACAAGTCCAGATATTCTATCCACCCTGGCTCAGATAAAATGTATCATGATTTAAAGGCACTTTACTGGTGGCCGAACTTGAAAGCCGACATTGCCACCTACGTGAGCAAATGCTTGACTTGTGCCAGAGTCAAAATAGAATACCAGAAACCATCTGGTCTACTGCAACAACCGGAACTTCCAATGTGGAAAATGGAAACACATTTCAATGGACTTCATCACGGGATTACCTAAGACACCGACGGGATGCGATACCATCTGGGTGATCGTTGACCGGTTGACTATGTCTGCACACTTCTTAGCGATTAAGGAATCGGACAAAATGGAAAGATTGACTCGCGTTTACATGAAAGAAGTGGTGTCTAGGCACGGAGTGCCTGTCTCAATCATTTCTGATCGAGATTCCCGTTTCACTTCGCACTTTTGGAAGTCTCTACAGAGCGCACTAGGCACCCGTCTTGATATGAGCACAGCATACCATCCTCAGACGGATGGGCAAAGTGAACGAACTATTCAGACCTTAGAGGATATGTTGCGTGCATGTGTGTTGGATTTCGGAAAAAGTTGGGAACCTCACTTACCTTTGGTAGAGTTTTCGTATAATAACAGCTACCACGCAAGTATTAAAGCAGCGCCGTTTTAAGCGCTGTACGGTTGGAAGTGTGGATCACCACTCTGCTGGGCAGAGGTGGGTGACAGCCAAATCACTGGTCCAGAACTGGTACTCGAAACTTCGGAAAAGATTGTTCAAATCCGAAATCGCATGGCAGCAGCACAAGATCGCCAAAAGAGCTACGCCGACAAGCGCCGAAAACCTCTCGAATTTCAAGTGAACGATCGAGTGTTACTCAAAGTCTCACCTTGGAAAGGTGTGGTTCGCTTTGGAAAGCGAAACAAACTCAACCAACGATATGTTGGTCCCTACCGAATAACTGAGCGCATTGGTCCGATGGCGTACCGACTGGACCTACCAACGGAACTCAGTGGCGTACACAATGTATTCCACGTATCCAATTTGAAGAAATGCCTAACCGATGAGACTCAAGTAGTCCCTTTGGATGAACTGCAAGTTGATGAACAGTTACGTTTCATTGAGGAACCAGTCGAGGTTTTGGATTGGGAAACCAAAACGCTCAAGCACAGCAAAATTCCAATCGTTAAGGTTCGTTGGAACTCGAGACGTGGACCGGAGTTCACGTGGGAACGCGAGGATCAAATGATGAAAAAGTATCCTCACCTTTTTGAAGGGCTGACCAAACACAGAAAACCGCGAAACCCGACAAACCGTCAGAAATCACCGGAGGTATGAATTAAACTTCGGGACGAAATTTATTTCTACTAGGGGATGATATGACAAACTGAAAATTTTTCTTACTTTTTCAGACACTCATCACGACTTGACTCAAATTTTCGGGACGAAAATTCTTTAACATGGGAATGATGTGACAATTGTCAATTTCAGGTTAACTCCGTTAACTCAACTCCGTCAATTCAAACTTAAGATCACTGAATCTATAACGCACACCTCATTACATTTAAACTAGGGTTTAAATGACGCTTAACACTTACTACATGTGTAGTCTTTCGGGAATTTCACCGAAACGCAAACGAGTTGACGCAAATGATTGGTGAATAAACGAAAAACGTCAAAACAGTAATTATGTGATAATTATGTGTTAGACTTATGTGTTGTGTGATAACATCGTTATAAACGTTAACTCAATGTACTAGAACTAGTTAGTTAAGCTAGAAAAGCAACAATTGAAAGTTGAGGGACTTGAGTGTAACATATTATTATTATTAATAATAATAAACCAAAACCCTAACTCATTCTTTCTCTCCGCCCTCTACCCCGATCGGAACCCCTCTCCCTTGGCTCCCTTGGCTGCCGCCATTCACACACACACATACAACCAAGTTTTCAAGCTTTTGATTGAAGATTAAGGTGCTAGGAAGGTATAAACGACTATCCCTTGCATCCCTTATACTTAATTTCGATGTTTAATGGGTTAATTGAAAACCCTAGGGGCCGATTTATGTGTGTAATGTGTTCATATGATTGTTGTTGATTTGATGATGATTTGATAACTAGAATGGATATTGTTACATGTTAATTGCTTGTGTCTTTGATTTGAGTTCAAACAAAAACCCTAATCATTTATGTAATGTGTAATTGATGTGCATGGATAGTGATTATGGAGTCTAGAGTGTTATATGAATGAATGATGGTCCATAGATAGTTAATATGTTAAGTTTGGATGCAAACAGTTTCTGGACAGATTGTGTTATTGATGTTTAATTGACTGTAACGGGGTGTAAATGTGAAAATTGGTTGAGATTATTGATACTACAGTAAACTAGGTTGAGTCTAATTTCTAAAGAATATAAATTTGTAATTTTTGGACGTGTAAAAGTTAACTTTTATGATTTTACAAAAACGTTGTGCAAAGCTGAGTTGTTAGACCTGCTGTTAGGTTGTTTTGTAAATATTATATCTCATGAACTACGAGACCAATTGGGTTGGTTCCACTTCTGGAAGTTGACTTATTGAGTTAGCAACCTAACCCAAGTGGTCTTTCATTTATTGGATTTTTCGTTTAACGGGAATTTCAAATAACATTCTGTTGCGCGTGAATTTGACTATTATGAGTTTGCTGTAATGATTTGATTATTGTGAGAAACCTATGTGGAATAAAAATATAATAAAATATTTTCTGGAAACCTAACACATATATGCTTTTGTGATGATTTTTAGTAAATTAATTGTGATGCTATGATCGGTGGGATAGACTAGTTTTTCAAGTAGAATTCTGTCGTTAAGAAACTAGTTGCTGAGCTTTGTGAAAGTTGCATGAAACAACGTGATTGCTAATTGATTGTCATGATTTGACCAAATTGCCCTCATGGGGAATAATTGCTAGTTAATTGTTATGTGTTGACCAAATTGCCCTTACGGGGAGTAATTGCTAGTGATGTACATTATGAATACATGACACGTAAATAATTGCTTACACATGTAACGTATCACAAATACACTTGTTAAAGTCACACACGATTCACAAACGAAACACGAAACATGTTGTGTGCATAGGTATTATGTGCCGGGTCTAGAGACTCGATAATATCCGAAACTTAGAAAAATCTCTTTGTTATTTTAGAACGCTAGAGAGAGTTTTTCTGTGACGCGCATCTTGGTGAATTATTTTGGGAATACTTCGCAAACAGTGAGTTTCACTTTCCCCTTTTAAACTTTTAAACGCTTTTCACTTGGGGGAGATAACATACTACGAAAACGCATTTAAGATTTTGTTAATATAGATTATATATCACTTGTAAAGACTAAGTGGCAAACGCAATAACTAAAGTCTTTCATTCACATCAAACCGTTTAATATTGGATAATAGCGAGTCATTGTTGAGTAGTACTACTGGGTTTGACAAACACATACCATGGTCGGGATAGACCTGGTGGCAAGGCAAATGATAAACAGTCAGCTTCGGTGTCGAACACATAGTGATACTTGTTTTATAGGCTAGCTACCTATAGATATATAATTGACATAACACTATCTGGTAACGCAAAACGCTGTAACGCAAAACGCTGTAACGCAAAACGCTG
Source organism: Bidens hawaiensis (assembly GCF_021521415.1). NCBI lineage: Eukaryota > Viridiplantae > Streptophyta > Magnoliopsida > Asterales > Asteraceae > Bidens > Bidens hawaiensis. Next base: position 1,121,320 of record NW_027491238.1, on the reverse strand, counting down.
TAACGTAAAACGCTGAACGCAAACGCTAAACGCTTTATTTTATATAAACTTGTGAACTCACCAACCTTGTGTTGACACTTTTAGTATGTTATTCTCAGGTAGCCGAGGCGGGCGCGCGGTTTAGGATCATGCATTGCTTGAAACACTTTTAATTATGCAAACTTATTTTAAACTGTTATCATTGGGTTTTAAGTTGTCCTGCGTGACGCAACATTGGTTTCTATGGTTTTTACGCTTCCGCATTTAATTACTCGTAAACGTTTTCATGGTTTTGAAACTTTGTTTTATGGTTTGATTATAACTAATGAATCCGATCCTGTTAGTTCACACCCTCTGACGGTAAAACTCCGTTAGTGCATTTTGAGGGTGTGACAAAGCATGTATTACCAAGTGATCGACACCGAAGCTGACTGTTTATCAATTGCCTTGCCACCATGTCAACCACGACCATGGTAATGTGTTAGCCAAGATTACACCCACTCGACCTACAGTCGAGTTAGAGTTGGGTGGGGTTTGTTAAACCCAGTATTACTACTCAACAGTCAAACCCAGCGTTGGAGTATGTTATCTCCCCCAAAAAAAAGCGTTTAAAAAGATTAAAAAAAGGGGACGTGAAACTCACTGTTTGTGAAGATAACCAAAAAGATCCGAGAAAGGTGTGCGTTACAGAAATATCCTCACTAGTGCTCTAAAACAAAAATGAGATTTTCTAAGTATTTATACTACGAGTGAGTCCCTAGACTCGACACATACAACTTATGCATGAGATGCGTTTCGTGTTTCGTTTGTGAAATAAGTGCGACTCGACAAACACGTTGGTTATACGTTACATGTGTGAAAAACTACTTAAGTGTCAAGTATTAACATTGTACATTACTAGCAAATATCCCCCACAAGGGCAATTTAGTCAAAACATAGCAAACATCGATCAGTTATGCACTTTTCATGATATTTCAAGTAATTCAGTAGCTAAATTGTCCTGGCAGATTTTCACTCGATAAGATTACTCAATTTGATAAATCCTAACATGTCAAATAAATCACCAAAAATCATAACAGAAGAACACTTGAGTTAGGTTTCTAAAAATATTTTTATTATATTTTTATCATATACGGTTTTATCACAGTGATCAAAACATCACAGAAAACACACAGAAATCATTATCATGCGCAACAGAATGTTATTTGTTATAACCGTTAAATGAAAAATCCAAGTAATGCAAGACCAATTGGGCTAACTCAAAATATTAACTTCCAAAAGTGGAACCAACCCATTTGGTCTTGTCGTTTATGAAATATCTTAGTCGCAAAACAGCCTAACAGCAGGTCTCCCGAATTAGCCTTACACAACAGTTTTGTAAAATAATAAAAACTAACTTTTACAAGTCTAAAATTTATAAACTCTGACTTTTCAGAAACTAGACTCGACCTAGAATATAATAGAATCAACAACGACATCAAAACATGTAATTAACATCCAGTTACAGTCATTTAAACACGTATTCAATAATCTGTCCAGCATCAGTTTTCATCAAAACTCAACATATCATTAACCTATGAACTATAACTCATACATACAACCCTCTAGATGCATAATTCACCAACCATGCATCTCAATATCACTTTACATACACAATCAGGGTTTTACTTCAAAGATCAATTTCAAGAAACATGCAATTAACAATCAATAACAACACAACTAGTTATCAATTCACTAGCAATCATCAACAAACACATAATTAAACCCTTACTCATCTTTAATCATCACATTCAAGGTTTAGGGTTTTGATTAACTCATTCAATAGCATAATTAAACACATAGAATGACTAAAGGAGATGTTAATTACCTATCTAGCACCTTGAATCCTTCAAAACAAGCTTGACAAGAGATTGTATGTGTGTGTGTGTAGGTCACGGCTTCCAAGAGAGGGAGGGGGAAAGATCGGTCGTATGTGGGAGGGAGGGGGATTAGGGTTGTGTAATAACCTAATTATAATATTAATTATATTACACTTAACCCCCCTAATCTTCTTGTTAATCAATTTCTAGCACAAGTTAGTTTATTTTCCACATGAATTAACATTATGCAAGTAAACACCAAGTAGCACATTAATGTAACACATAATTATCAACTTCTTTATGATACTTATCGTTTGTTCACCAACGGTTTGAGTCGAATCGTGTGTGTTTCGGTGAAATTCCGAAAGACTACTTGTGTAGTGATTTTCATGCGTCATCTTAACCCTAGTTTAAATGTAATGAGATATGCGTTACAGTTCGTGTGATCTTAAGTTTGAATTAACGGAGTTCGGATTAACGGAGTTAACCTGAAATTGACGAGTGTCACAATCCAGACAACCCGTTTGGAGCGGTGGAGTTAGAGAATCCAAACAAAGGAACTTCGTGGAAAGAAAATGACCATTATCTAAAGCATTATCTTGGAGGGCCGAAGGATTCAACCGAGGTGGAGGAAACTCCCCTCGATCAATGAAAATAAATCATCGAAACGGGTTCTTGGGTGAAAAATCAAGTGTAGAGTTGGCATAATTTCTTTATTTTATTTTCGTTTCTCTGGGTCAATAACTTTAGTATTTTGTATGCTTATTGCATTATCAATTCAATGCAAGGAATCATCACCATCATAACGAGAGGTTTTAAGAGGATTCAAAGGATGCCTGGTAAGTTTTACACGTCAAAATAACATAAAATGGGCATAACAAAGGATTGGAAAAAATTTCACATACTTTGGCATGTGTTGGAGGGCTTCAACATACAGAAGGTTAATCATTAACTGTCGGAACGTATCCAGAAAATGCCCATATTCCCGCGCGTACTTTTGATTCTTCAGACGAGCGGGATAACGAACATGGGCAATATTAATTTCGGGTGGTGGCCGGAATTCAACCGGCTTTTTCTCAACTTGTGGTTCAATAATTGGTGTTTTAACTTGTGACTTACCAGGAGCCTCCATCTCAATCTCTTCATCCACCACTTCCTCTTCCTCAAATCCAACCATTTCTTTAACAACCTCGGGACCCAAAACCCTTCCGCTACAAGTAGTAATTGCTTTCAGTTGAGCGGCCGGATTCGTCTGAGTAGAGCCCGAAAACTGTCATTGGGGCCTTTCATTGAGACGACGAGCAATATCACCAACGACCTTTGAAGGTGAAGCAAAGAAGATTGTTGATTCTTAAAGAGTAAATCGTGTTCGGCAAACTTTTTCTGTGTAACTTGATGTATCTCCTATATTTGCTTCATCATCTCCTCTAGACGTCCCATTCCTCCATTAGAATCCTGCACATTATTTTGAATATTAGTACCATTGTTATTATTATTATTAATATTGTAATGACCTTGTCCCTGGTTATAAGAATTTTGGAAGCCAGATGGTGTGCCTGACGAACGCCAATTTGAGTTATTCTGATTTGGGTTCTTATTGGCGTTCAAATTCTAATTGTTGTTGTTGTAGTTATTTGGAAACATATTCTGACCAGCAACAAAATCAACCTGTTGATTCATCACGGGGCACTCCAACGTGCCATGTCCACCTCTACAAAACTCACACTTTTCCATCTTAGTTTTAAGTTCCTTCACCTCTCGGGTTAATGATTCCAAAGCAACAACCAGAGTAGTATCCAGATTAACCTGGTATACACCTCGAGAAGATGAGGATGTACTGCTAACCGGAGTGGAATTCCAGTGTTGTGGCCCTTTGGCGAAGTCCGATTGAGCAAAGTTTTCAAACATCTCATTACATTCGGTGACATTTTCCCTTGCCATTAAGTTACCTCCAACAGCCGTGTCAAAACGAACTTGGGTTTCATATGTCAGCCTGTTGTAAAATTTTTCCACGAGAGCCCATGGTGTAAGACCATTAAGTGAACAACGGGCAAGAAATTTCTGAAAATGCTCCCAAGCATGGCAATATTTTTCATCTGGCTCCACGTGAAACGAGTTAATCCGATCACCAAGAATAGCCGGTGGGAAGTATCTCTTGATAAATGCAGAACATAGTGCTCCCCAAGTGGTGAACGTGCCAGGAGGCTGAGTGTCGAGCCAAAGAGCTGCTTTACTTGCAAGTGAAAAAGGAAAAAGATGTAAGAAAATAGCATCTTTAGTAGCATTTTGCAAATTAAAAGTTTTCAAAACGCGGTAAAGTCGGTTAATATGAGCCGGTGCATCCTCGTCATCACGCCCATGAAACTGATTAGTTTTGACATGTCCGAGCCCCGGTGCGGAAGCGTGAAAATAGTCGTTATTAAACAACAGTGTGGAGCTCGGGTCTAGGGTTAGGATCGAATCTAACTCGTATTCACTCTTGAAAGATGTATGGACGGATGAGGTGTATTGGAGAGAGCCTGATTTGTTAACAATCAACAATAAAGTAGGATGAACAATTGTGCTCAAAACACAAAAGATAGAAATGGTGGTATGATAATATTAGCCGAATGATTCTCATAAAGAAGAACCACTCATACATATAAACATTCATACATACAATTGATTAAGAAATATCAGCCGCCACCGGGAGAGCTCATCCTGGAGGCGGAGACTCTCTTAAAGGGATAAAACCTTAAATCTCACACATACACAATACAGTCACTCATACTAGACAAATGAATAAAAAAACATCTATTTATACTAGTCTAGCATGACTTGGTCTTCAAGCCATCCACCCTTGGTTGAGACCAAAATAATATATTTTTCACCCAAAAATTAATTCGATGTAACGGTCTAAAATATAAGTCCCAACAATCTCCCCCTTAGACCGATGCTATAGAATTTCTTCCATGATCACCTCATAACTCGTTGTCTTTCATTGAAATTCTCCCCCTCAAGTTAAGCTTCTCCCATTGTTCATTTCGAATGATAACTCTTATACCACTTTTGGATATAGTTGTATGAGCGTATGAACGAGGCTTTGAACTTCAAAAGATCAACTTCAAGTAACAAGGTTATCACAAAAAGAAATAAACTCATTGTGATCATCAAATAACCTTCCATTTTTCAAATCTGTTTCTTCCCCTGTAAATTATCTTCAAACCATTCCCTGAATTAAGATAGCATTCAAGTTCAACCATAACCCGTTCTTGACTGTTCAAGTGACTATTTCATAGGAGGTTGAACTCTACTGATCATCCTTTCAACATTGTTGCTTGAGATGACTCTATCTTCTCATCCGTACTAGGAAATCTGAAAACTGAAAAACGATGAAACATCTGTGAAAAACCTTGGATTATTAATCTTGATCTACTTTTCCTTAACTCGACTCTTTTACTTGATTTGAAGTATGCGATTTGCAATGAAATTCAAATAATTTTACTCCCCCAATTTTATTGCAATTGTCTTTAATAAATGTGTCTTCAAATCAAGTGTGGGTGAAGCAATCTTGATCATCCTTATCAAGATTGTAAAAATCTGAAAATAAACATATTCATATGTTGGTTGACACTAAAATTGATTTAATCCTTAAGCTTGGTCAACACTTGTTCTTGTAAAGCTTTTGATGAAGTCGTGAAATTGGATGAGGTTTGAATTCCATAAGCTTGTTGATGATTGGAAAAAAATACCCCTGGTATATATCTTCCTTAGAGAACAGCTTGGTCAAACGGTCAACGGTACCAAAAATCTCAAAATTTTCTTCAAAACTTTGAAATATTTCACAAACTCTGTTTCCTAGCACAAAGTGTGCTTGGGATCACTTTCCTAGCACAAAGTGTGCTTGGGAAAACTTTCGTAGCACAAAGTGTGCTCGCAATAACTTTCCTCGCACAAAGTGTACTCGGAGTAACTTTCCTAGCACAAAGTGTACCCGGTAAGCAAAACACTTGTGATTTTTCAATTTTAGCACTAGCACAAAGTTTACCCGTAAGCACTTTCCTAGTACAAAGTGTACCCGGAAATCAAAACACTTGTGATTTTTCAATTTTCAACTAGCACAAAGTGTGCTCGGAAGTACAAGTGTGCTCGGATTACTTAGTGCTCGGAAACAAAAGTGTGCTTGGATTACTTAGTGCGTTTTCATTTTCCACCAAACATGCTTGGAGCAAAAGTGTGCTCGGGAGCAAGGGTGTGCTCGACACAAACTTGAGTTTTCTCTTCACAAGCATAATTGTTCAAGACAAAACAAAGTATGCTCGAAAAAGAGTCTGCTCGAATAAATAACAAAGTGTGCTCGAGACTTAAAGAAGATAGTTTTCTTGAGAAGACAAAGGACATGCTCTGGGTTTCACAAAGTGTGCTCGAATTTGATGTGCTCGATATAAGATGTGCTCGAAATAACCTGTGCTTGAGCCAAACAAAGATGTGCTTGGGCAAAACACCTCAAGTGCTCGAAGCAACACTTAGTCATTTTTCATACTTGGGTCCAATCTTATTTGATCATAGTGTGCTCGAGACATTAAAACTTCATTTTAGCGTCATCAGTCACTGATTTGCCCTTGCAGAACCTGCTCGAATATTCACTTTGCATCTGCTGCAACAAACAATGATGAAATTGCCTTTAGTACCTGTTCATTCTTGATTGTACATTCTCTTTATCAGTTTGTACCATCGGCAATATTTTTCAACAACATCTACTGTTTGTCCAGCACGAGCACACAAAAACGTAATTTTTCAAATCCAAAATCAAGTTTCGGCATCTGAAATAAATCATTGTAGCACCATCCAAGTCATCTCGAAATCAAAGAAACCTATCTTCATATCATAATCAACCTTTTCAGATCTAGAAATAATCATATGAACAGTGTTGCCCCAAAACGAGCCAAATAACACTGTTACATCAGATCTAGACCATTCTGACCAAATAAACATGAAATTGATGTTGGATCCCCAAACGAGTAATCAACCCAAACATCAATCCACATACTTTTCTCAGAATCATCAAATAATTTCAAAACCCCCAAAAATAATTTCAACGAACTTCATCGTTTAACGTCCATGGTGGATTCAAGAGCGAACTGAATCTGTTCAGCGGTTAGTCTGAACGATTCGGAAACCCAGGCTCTGATACCAATTGACATGTACGAGCCCCGGTGCGGAAGGGTGAAAATAGTCGTTATTAAACAACGGTGTGGAGCTCGGGTCTAAGGTTAGGATCGAATCTAACTCGTATTCACTCTTGAAAGATGTCTGGACGGATGAGGTGTATTGGGGAGAGCCTGATTTGATTAACAATCAACAATAAAGTAGGATGAACAATTGTGCTCAAAACACAAAAGATAGAAATGGTAGTATGATAATATTAGCCGAATGATTCTCATAAAGAAGAACCACTCATACATATATACATTCATACATACAATCGATTAAGAAATATCAGCCGCCACCAGGAGAGCTCATCCTGGAGGCGGAGACTCTCTTAAAGGGATAAAACCCTAAATCTCACACATACACAATACAGTCACTCATACTAGACAAATGAATAAAAAACATCTATTTATACTAGCCTAGCATGACTTGGTCTTCAAGCCATCCACCCTTGGTTGAGACCAAAATAATATATTTTTCACCCACAAATTAATTCGATGCATCGGTCTAAAATATAAGTCCCAACCAGCTTGAACGATGTTGTTCATGACGTATGACGGAATTTGCCACGAGATGGGGTTGTCGATCTGGGGAACAACGATGCATGACTGGTTTCCGGTTAAGCCATTGAAGGCTTGAGCAGCAATTGTCCTATCGTCAGCCATTGAAACTTCTAGTTGACTTCTAGGACTTTCAGGTGGTGAACTGGGTTGGGAAAACTTTGGTTCAGAACTAGCTTTTGACGGTTTTTTCTCTGCTGACGAGCTAGCTCGGTCTTCAACGGAGAGAATTCCATATTTTCCAGCGGTGGTCCTTGCGAACGAAGATGTGGCATATACCTGAAAAACACAACAGACGAAGTAAGTAGACTAAAAAAATAAAAACTAAAACATAAATAAACTAAAATTTAATTAGACTCCTACGACTCAAACGAAAATAAAACAAATACAACGTATGTAGCAATTAAGTCCAATTAAAGCAAATAACGCATCCGCAAAGAATCCCCGTCAACGGCGCCAAAAACTTGATGTGCTAAAAGTAGTCAAATAATTATTAACTAAAATTATACTAATCTAGACACTAAGTAATACTCTAGACCCTTAAACTTAACTTAAACTACTAATCGGCAAGTGAACCGGTCGACTCTAGTACAACTAAGTAAGTCCGGATATCGAACCCACGCGACTCTTTAAATTACGAAACTAGCAAATAAGACTAAACTACAAGAAACGATTATTAATTAATAATATTTTAGGGGGAATTATTAAACTAATTAAACCTATATGATAATTAACTAATAATTAAAATTTAATAATAATTAACTTATGATTACTTTAATTAACTAATTATTAAACTAATAATAAATAATAAAACCCTAAACCTAATTAATATAATAATAATAAACTTAATCATAACCTTAAAACTAATTAAATTAGTATAAAACTTAAACCTAATTACTTTCAATTAATAAACAATTAAGAAAACTTAGATTGATTCAGATGATAAAGATAACTACCTATGCTAGAATCCCCAAAGTTACGGTTATTAATTAAATAGAAAACTCAAGTTATGGAACTGGGATAATGGAATAGACCCCTGATAGAAAACCTGAGCCGGACCTTTAAACTTCAAGAAGACGCCTCTGGATTTCTAACAAGTTTTAAGACTCACCAGTTTTATAAATTAAACTTCCTTACGGTTATTTAATAGATTATGTCTAAGTATCTTATATGACGAAATCCTACCTTACAGCGCGGAAATCGAAGATAACAAAGCAGACTCAATTGACTTAATAGACTAAGCTAACAATCAAACCTAGACGGACTCCTTACGAATAACTAAATCTAGCAATCCCGACAAGCAAAGATCTATCAATAGCCAATCAACTTACAGCTTTCTAGGCTAGCAACTCACTTTTATCTGATTAATTGATTTTATTGTTTCTATGATTTTAATCGATATCAATCACAAACCAGTCAAGATCACATAGTAAATGACCTAACAAAACCATATCCTATGAAACAATCAACAAGGGCAATGTGAAACAATAAATCCAAGTAAACAAAACCTAGCAATCAAACGCATCAATTAACTCAAACTAAACAATTTACTTAGAACATAAAATCCATAACGAAAATAAATCCAAACAAAATCAAACCGAACTAAGGTTCATCACTACCTAAGTAATTTATGGAGTTTAGCCTAGCATCATAAAGTCTAAATCATACAAAATAGATAAAACTGAAAACATGGTGAAAATCTAATGAACAAAAGATTAAAGGCGATAAAACCCGTAATCTCCAAACGTGAACGTGTAACTCTTCACCGGCTGTCCTCTTGCCTCCAAAATCACCACGAAACTCGAAAATATGCTTCAAAAACTCCCAAAATCGTCTGGTGGATAGGTTATTTTCAGGTTTAAGTTAAAGATGTTTAAATACCCAAAAAAAGGCTTAACATGAAAACGAATAAACAAATCCACTAGCAGCTCCTAGGCGCCGCGCGACCAGGAGATGGGAGCCTGGCCGCGCGGTGTGGCGTGTCTCCATATGGGGGTCGGTCATACAGGCCCGGCCTGGCCGGTTCTTTGTTCTGATCCTTCCTAACGCGATCCGAATCTCTGTTTCGGCCTTTTTAGCTCGTTTTTCGCCCTTTTTTATCACGATCAACTTCCAATGCCTACAAAACATAAAAGTGTTAGTAGTGTACAAATCTCGACCAAAAACAAACAAAAACTATTAAAATATTAAATAAAATATACACGGGAAACATAAACATTTAGCATTATATCATTGTCCTACATATACTTCTTCACCAAGTCTCCTACTCAGAAAAGCAGACTTGGCATCTAACTAATAGACTTTGAATCCCTTCCAAGAAGCATAGGATTGAAAGATTCTGATCGCGTCTAGTCTAGCAGCCGGTGCGTAGACCTCGTTTTAATTAGTTCATTCACATTGGTTTAATCCAAGAATAACCTGTTAAGGCACATATATATTATGCAGAGGATACATTATCCTTACATAATTTCTGGATCAGTAATCCTTAATATATGTTCCAGATTGTGTCAGGATCAAGGATCCTCAATACTTGTTATATACTTACAGTTTTTCTCTTTATACATTTATATATCAACATGTCTAACGCTAATGACTTGGTCTACCCTCTATCTCGCAGTCCAAGAGAAGTTAGCACGTGGTCAGAGTGCATGCAACCACTCCAGTGGAGTAGTGGCGAATTTATAGGAAAATTTGTTAGTATTCTTTTTGTATTTATAATGAGGCTTGATCAACTGGTTTCACACAACACAACATATGGCATACGATTTACACCATAATTTGAGCAGTATACATACACAATTAGCAATCTTTGTAATCGCTGATCAAAACTTCCAACCTTGTAACCTTATTTTTTAGTAATAAAGTGGTGATAGACGATTTGTCATCACCCGAGGTTTTTGTGCCGACGATCATCATCATATCAAGGGCATTTCCCCTTAAAAATGTTTGTGTTCGTCCTTATTTCGTTTACATAATCACCATCGTTGTACAAGCAAGAACTCTACCTCACAAAATCATATTTGGTTACATTATCCTTAAACTGATTTTTGACCAAAACACAACCAACTGAGCTTTATTTCTAAAGTTGATTCTATTTTCATCACGTTTGGACTTGAAGACCCATTTTGTGTTTATACATCATGGTCTTCAGGCAAATCAATAAGCTTCCAAACTCCAAGCTTCAGTCAATGCCTCTTTGTATGTTTTAGGTTTGATTTGAGAAATAAAATATCAAAATGAAAACTGATTTTTTAATGGAGAAACTTTGGAATAGAACATCTTAGGGTTTTATCAATTTGACTTTGCTTCAAACCCCAATGTTTAACTCACCAATGATATTCTCCTCGGGATGGTATGACACCGTACAGGGTGTTAAACATTCTTACACAGTCACATCTGATTGAATCAAGGATTCAATAGCATCTTCATGATATTCTCCATCATCATCAAACAAATGAGTAGGTTCCAGAATAGGATCATTTAGAACACGTTCATCTTGAGGTTCAACTTGAGGTGTCGGGATAACAGTTGGTACAAGATCTTCAATTTGACTATCAGACAGTTATTGTTAATATATTACTATACGTCGTGTAAGTATCTAATATGGCGCATAACTTATGCTCCATATAAGTCTTACACGCCGTATAAGACTTATACGGCCACATGACAAAACACACATTTAGCACTGTTATCTAATACATACAAAACCTAATCGATAGACATTAAGGACTAACATTCATAATTATAAGAATTCATTACACGTTACACTGACCACATACTCCTTGTAAATACGATGCTTGACTCACCCTAGCCACGTAGGTTAATTAGGTTTTTGCATCACTCGAACGACGGTCATCAAATGGATCCGATGCCAAGGAATTAGTGTGCTTAGTGTTTTGTGTGGTTTGATATCTTTGTTTTATTATAGAATTATTGGTTTTATTTTTAATTTTAGTATTTATTTTTATTTTCCTATATCACGCAGGGTGTATTAGTTGTGCAGGTAAGAGAATTATGCACACCTACCATTCAGGAAGACAATCTCTGCTTATCTTCGAGCCAGAAATTGAGAGAATAGCTTGGCAAAACCAAGCTCTACACATAATTTCATAAATGGAAGGCGAGAACCATAACCAAAATCAAAACCAAAACCATAATCATGACCCACTACTTGAAGACAACATCTTTCATCTAAACAATAATAATAATGAGATCAACCCAAAAACAACTCAAATCCACCTGTCATTACCAACCAACAATAAAACTTAAACAACTTAACTCGTTAATCAAGAAAATGAAAAAATCACCTACCCGGACCATCAGCCCCACACAATATCCCCCCCCTTCGCAGATTTCCAGTGTACCCAGATGAAGATTATATCAGTGTTTATACCGAGGATGAAGAGGGTGAAGGAGAATGGAATGACTTAGATCAGGGGCATGAGGGTAATAATGGGGCAGATTGGTGGACTAAACATAATAGCGAGTTCAATCCGGTAATGATGGTTTAGATGAAGAGGTTGACGAACCAGTGAATCAAGGTGCATATATCTAAGGATTTATGTTAACGGAGTTGGTTCAGTTAATAGAGGGGGCGAAAGATAAATATTGTAGCCCAGTTCAAAATATGTACGGTCGGTTCAGGCCGGCTATTTCAGACGGTCCCTCCCCAATAGCCTCGCATGTGCATATACCGGTGTTAGGGCGCGTATATTTTTTGGTGAGGATATGTTATCCTTACGTGAATTCTGATTCAATTGTCCTTAATATGTGTTCCAGATTATGTCAGGATCAAGGATCCTCAGTATGTAATTTATACTAATGAGTGTTCTCTTTGTATAGTGTTATGTTAGTTGGTATAAGGGAGAAGTGACTCGTTCTACCCACTAATTCGCAGTACAAGGGAAATAACACGTGGTCAAAGTGGATGCAACGTATCTATGGAGTAGTGGCGGATTTGTAGGGCTAGTAGTTGTCATCTTTTTTGTAACGAACTATGATCATTTAAGAAAAACACATCGCACACAGCTGATAACATACGATTTACTCTAGCAGTTAACACACACATAGCATTCTTTGTATTCACTGATCATAGCTTCCAACCTTGTAACCTTATTTTCGTAATAAATATATTGGTGATAGACATTTGTCATCACCCGGGATTTTTGTGCCGGCGGTCATAATCCGATCAAGGGCATTTCCACGTAACAAATCTCAATGTGCATCCTTATTTTGTATATATATTCATCATTATTATATAAGCACTCTTCCTCACAAAATCATATTTGGTTACATTATCCTTAAACCTATTTTTGACCAAAACAAACGGGATAAAGGACCTTCAGCTCGCGTCCATCTTACATTACTATTGTGCCACATTTTCATGGGATGGATTTAATTGACATTTAGCTCAAGAATCATCTATCCTACAACCAGGATCAGTGGATCTATATGCTCAAGGATCCTCCATATTCCAACCAGGATCCTCTAACATTCAACAAGGATCATCTATCTTTCAACCAGGATCTATGGCTCCATACGCTCAAGGATCTTCCATCCTTCAACTAGTATCATCTATCCTTCAATCAGGATTTGGGGCCCCATATGCTCAAGGTTCCTCGATCTTCCAACCAGGATCTTCCATCCTTCAACAAGGATCCTTAGAAAGGTTTCATAAAGGATCCTCCAACTATCAGCCTCAAGAATCCTTCATGCAGAGTCAAGGATCCTCAGGTGTCCATTATTAAAGGTCATTGGAGGTTAATGACGGAGAATTTATCCCTATGCAAACCATTGCTACCGATGGACCATCTATTATAACTGATGCACCCAGTCCTGGATACTCTTATGTGATACCATCCTTTAGTCAACCAAGAGATAACCCTTATAATAATGTATCCTTAGAAAATAACCTTGGTTTTATGGAGAATACAGGTATTAACCAAGCTATGGCTAAAGGATTACAAAAACTGAAGGAAATGATATCTAGTATCCCGGGAGTGGTCAGACCTATTCCGGAAATCCCAGATGGAAGTCATAAGATTTCAAGGTTTGCTCCACCTATATGTGATACTAACTACCAAAGCACGACTGACCCAGAGGAACACATAGCCCAGTATAGAGAAAGAATGGAGATTAAACCCATTCCAGAAAGACTCAAGGAAGTTTGGTTGTGCAAGGGTTTTGGATCCACACTGACTGGATCTGCTCTAAAGTGGATGCTAAGTCTTCCTCCTTACTCTATTAATTCATTTTCTCACCTTTTAGAGAAGCCTTGGAGATCCTAAATCTTGCTACGGCTGTTTGAGGCATTCAAGATGGGATTGCAAAACGACTCCCCTTTTTATGATGATCTTGTTATTACCCCATGCATGAACTAAGATGAGGTCTGAAATAGGGCACTCATATTCATTAGACTAGAAGACGAAAAAAGCATCCAAGAAAGATTGGGTACTTCATCAAACAGGAGCAACTCGATAATAAACAAGGATCCTCGTACTGGGACATCAATTCCAAACCCTATTCAAAATTCAACAACCAAAACATCCATGCAATAGAAGAAGACAAGGATGAAGTGAATACCCAAGAATATTAGAGTATTGTTTTTTTTTTCATTGATACTCCTAGACTGATATGTGCCGTTGGAGATCTAGGGAAAAGGCAAGGTGGCCTCTGAAGAATGAAATGTCAACATACAACAAGGATAAATCCAAGTGGTACGTGTATCACGAAGACTTCGGCCACTTGACTGATGAATTTATTGGGCTAAGAAGAGAGATTGGGTATCTCCTTAGCAAAGGTCACTTCAAGGAGCTAATGGGTAGAAAGAAGTCAAGGATCCAGGATCTTGAAGAGGTCCCAGAAAAGGCTTCTCCACAACCAGTGTATGCACTGATTATCAATTTCATATCATGAGGTTCAGATATATGTGGGACCTCATTCCCCTCAGCAAAATGACATGCTAAAGATATCAAATTGGAGAATGGAGAAAGGCACATCAGAACGAAAACTTTAACTGACCAAAGGGTCATAACTTTCGATGAAGAGGATCGAATGCACCTCCAGGATCCTCACCACAATGGTTTGATTATTACTTTATTTATTTCTAACCATTATGTTCGCAGGATTCTTGTAGATGGTGGGAGCTCTGTGAACATCATTTAGGCTAATGTTCTCAAAGATGAGCATTCCTGAAAATGAAAATACTCCAGATCATATGTCATCGTTGGCTTCAACGGTGAAACCAAGAATACATTAGGGACATTAAGCTTCAAATCTATATCGAAGGAGTTAACTCTTTCTAAAAATTTTGTGTTTTAAATAACCTGTCTTGCTGCAATGTTATCCTTGGTAGGCCTTGGATTCACGAAATGAAAGTTGTTGCCTCAAGATACCATAATGTATCAAGCTTCCAACCCCGTGGGGTGTGTTGAAGATTGATAGTGATCAAGCAGAGGCAAGGAATTGCTATAGCTCGTCCATGAAGCCAGCTGCAAGGCAGATAATCACATTGCAATCAAAGAACCATTTCAGATAAGTATTGGAAGCAAGGGAGAAGGATCATAAAGAAGTATCCTTGGACCCCAAGGATCTAGAAATCAAGGTGTATATAAGATCCGGTATCCTTAGCAACATTGAAGAGGATCTGGTATCCTTCCTATAGCAAAGGAAGTCTACTTTTGCTTTCAAACATTCCGACATGACATGTATCTCTGAAGACATTATTACGCATAAGTTAGGGATAGATACTTTTGTCAGGCCTATCCACAAGAAACGGAGGAAATTTGCGCCTGAGAGGAACATCATTACCCAAAGAAGAAGTTGAAAAACTTCTTAAGGCAGATATGATGAGGGAGATAAGTATCCAAAATGGTTAGCCAATGTGGTAGTTGTTTCTAAGAAAAATGGAAAGTGGAGGGTATGTGTTAATTTTACTGATTTAAACAAAGCATGTCCCAAGGATCCTTTCCCCTTACAACACATTGAATCCATGGTGGATGCTACAGCAGGACATGAGATGCTTACCTTTATGGATGCTTCATCTGGATTTCAACAAATTCATATTGAACCATCTGATCAAGGGGATACAACATTCATGACTCCTACTAGCATATATTGTTATATTGCTATGCCTTTTGGACTAAGAAATTCAGGGGCAACATATCAAAGAATGGTCAATATGATGTTTAAGGATCAGTTAGGAAAAACCATGGAAGTCTACATAGATGACATGGTGGTCAAGTCAAAGAAAGCAGAAGATCATCTGAAGGATCTAGAAGAAGCATTCAACATCCTTGATCAATACAACATGATGCTTAATTCATCGTAGTGTCAATTTGGTGTCAAAGATGGAAAATTCCTAGGATACATGGTTACCAAAAAAGGAAAAGAAGCCAGTCCTGAAAAAATTGAATCCATTGTCAACCTAAAGTACCCGGCGAATGCTAAAGATGTCCAAAGACTGACAAGAAGGATTGCAGCCCTGAATAGATTCATCTCCAGATCTTCAGAAAAGTGCAAAGACTTCAATGACATCTTGAGGAAGAATAAGAAGTTTGAGTGGACTCAGAAGCATGAAAATGCGTTGAAAGCTATTAAGAATTACTCATTTTCAGCACCAGCCTTGATGAAAGCAGTGGATGGTGAACCATTATCCTTGTATTTGCATGTCTCAGGTAATGCAGTTAGTGCTTTACTAGCTAAAGATCATGAAGGACAACAACAATCGGTATACTATGTAAATAAAAGTCTCTTAGATGCTAAGGTCAGGTATTCTCACCTTGAAAATTGTCACACCCTCAAAATCCACTAACGGAGTTTTACCGTCAGAGGGTGTGAACTAACAGGATCGGAATCATTAGTTATAATCAAACATCATAAGTAAAGTTTTCAAACCACGAAACATTTAAGTGTAAATAAGTGCGGAAGCGTAAAATCATAAACCAAGTGTTGCGTCACATAGGACGACTTAAATCCCAATTAATAACAGTTTAAAAACGAGTTTGCAAAAACGATAGAGTTCAATGTAATGCATGTTCCTATACCGCGCGCCCGCATCGGCTACCTGAGAATAACATACTAAAAGTGTCAACACGGGGTTGGTGAGTTCACATATATAAATAAAGAAAATATTTGCGTTTAAGTGTTGCGTTATGCGTTTGCGTTAGTAATTCTTAATAGCTTTCAATGCATTTTCATGCTTCTGGGTCCACTCAAACTTCTTATTCTTCCTCAAGATGTCATAGAAGTCTTTGCACTTTTCTGAAGATCTGGAGATGAATCTATTCAGGGCTGCAATCCTTCTTGTCAGTCTTTGGACATCTTTAGCATTCGTCGGGTACTTTTGGTTGACAATGGATTCAATTTTCTCAGGACTGGCTTCTTTTCCTTTTTTGGTTACCATGTATCCTAGGAATTTTCCATCTTTGACACCAAAGTGACACTATGATGAATTGAGCATCATGTTGTATTGATCAAGGATGTTGAATGCTTCTTCTAGATCCTTCAGATGATCTTCTGCTTTCTTTGACTTGACCACCATTGGTATCAAAGCCATTGGTTATAGCGAACTAGAACAGCATGCATACTAGACTATAACCGCAACGACCCATTAGTTATAATTTTTACGCACTGCATATATATATATTATATTTAGACTTTCATTATCTTTATCTCTTTTCCTTATTCACTCATACGGGCGCATACACGACTTATCCTGTAAGGATATCAATGCCATTATCATCACCCGACCCGGTGCCCCATGTCCCCGGAAAGGAACCGCAGCTACCCGACTCATCACCACCTCGAGTAGTCCCGGCACTAGCAGCCCCCGCACCGAAGAGGTATCGACCATCTGGAGACGTGTACGAGGACAATGGTCACTGGAGTTGGTACCCCGAGTCTAGTCGAGCAGATCGTTTACTGTGTGCAAGTTCCACCGCTACCTCTCCCAGGTTGTCCTACATCCTTCAAAACGCTACCACCCCTGACACTCCCGATGGAGCGCTCCTTCGCAGCCCACGTTTCTTGTTTAGAGCGTGAGGTTGACATTATGCACTCGACTAGAGAAAACGTGAGAGAATTGAAAGAGAATGGAATCGATCTCCGAGAGAGAGTTTCCTTCCTGACTGAAGCCATAAAGGAAGTTCAGGATGCTCGTGTTCAGCAAATGGAGATAATGAACAAAATGCAAGTAGAGATTATAGATTTGCGTGACCAAATTTTTAGTGCAAGAGCCCTTGCAGCGACAGCTCTAGCCCGTTGCGACACACTTGGGGCACAGATTGCCCCGGATGCAGAAGACCCTGAGGAAGAACCCGAGGAAGATACTGAGGAGAATGCACACTCGGACGTGTTCTCAGGCGACGACATCTCAGGATGATAACACCTAGATGTCTAGAAGAAACGCTGGCCATGGTCGCGGTAACATTAACCTAACCACAGCAGAACTCCAAACCCTACTGAATGACCATGCGGTGGCAGCTTTAGCTGCACATGTTCAGAATCAAGCCGGAGGTCCAGCTGGAGCGTGTACTTTCAAGAACTACCTGGATTGCAAACCCACTTCGTTTAAGGGCACTGAGGGAGCCATAGGTTTCCTGTGTTGGGCTGAGAAGGCCGAGTCAGCTTTCGAAATGTGTAACGGTCCACCCGCCAGTAAGGTTAAATTTGCTGCTGGAACACTGAAGATTCTGCTCTCACTTGGTGGAACTCTAATGTGCAAATTCTTGGGTTGGAATTGGCGAACACTATGAACTGGGAAGAGTTCAAGAATATGATGCGGGAAGAGTATTGTCCTAGAGAGGAAATCGCGAAGTTGGAATCTTAGTTTTGGTCGTTGAAAATGGTGGGTTCCGAGATTGAAGCCTACACCACCCGTTTCCACGAGCTAGCAGTAATGTGTCAACGGATGGTAGACCCGCCGAGTAAGAGAATCGAGATGTATATCGATGGGCTAGTACAACAAACTCAGGGTATGGTGACGTCTTCCAAACCGGCTACAATTCAACAAGCGATCCGGTAGCTCACAAACTGACGGACCAGGCAGTGACACAAGGTGCGCTACCACCTAGAGGTTCAACCTATAAAACCCGTGACAACCCGAGCACTGACAACAACAACAAAAACCCGAGCAATGGAAAGAGGAAATTCGACAACACCAGGTCCTCATCCTCGAACTTCCCACAGCAACAACACTACCGTAAGCCCGAACTCGCTCGGAAATTCAATAATCAGAGTTTCAACAATAACAACAACGGTGGCGGGCAGGTTTCGAGTGGCTATGCTGGGAAGTACCCGAAATGCAACAAGTGCAACTATCACCATGCTGGGCCATGCGACCGTATCAAATGTCTGCGATGCGGAAAAATGGGTCATCAGGCTAAGGAATGTAGGGGAGACCTAGCGGCAAGGGGTGCTCCTAAACAACCTACGGCGACTAAAGGGTGTTTCGAGTGTGGTCAAGAGGGTCATTTCAAGAAGGATTGCCCCAAACTAAAGCAGAATGAGAACAATGGAGGCAGCAATGGTGGCGGAAGCAGTGGTAAAGGTAGAGCTTTCGTCATTGGGTCGGGCCAGGCCCGCAACGATCCGAATGTGGTTACTGGTAAGTTTCCTGTGAACGACTGTTTTGCTTCTGTTTTGTTTGACACTGGAGCTGATAGGAGTTTCGTATCGAAAGCCTTTAGTAAACTCTTAGACTTAACTTCAACCCTGTTAGATGCTAAGTTTCCTGTCGAATTAGCTGACGGTAAGTCTATAGAAACAACTCATGTTCTTGCGGGATGTAAGTTGAAACTATCGGGTCATACTTTTGATATCGACCTCATACCTTTTACACTTGGTAGTTTCGATGTCGTTGTGGCATGGACTGGCTATCCGAGAACCGAGCGGAGATTATATGTCACGACAAGATAGTCCACATCACTACCCCTTCCGGCGAGATCATTTCGATCTAGGGCGAGAAGAGTGGCATGACCACCAACGTCATCACCCTCATGAAGGCGCAGAAATATCTACGAAAGGGTCATCCGGCAATTTTAGCCCATATTGTCGAGAAATCCGCGGAGGAGAAGCGAATCGAAGACATACCGATAGTGCGAGATTTTCCGGAAGTCTTCCCAAATGATTTGCCTGGACTCCCACCTATTCGACAAATCGAGTTCCAAATCGAATTGACCCCCGGTGCAGCACCCATAGCACGAACCTCGTATCGGCTCGCACCGGCAGAGCTTCAGGAGTTGTCCACTCAATTGCAAGATTTTTTGGATAAAGGTTTTATCCGACCTAGCTAATCACCATGGGGAGCCCCTGTCTTATTTGTTCAAAAGAAAGATGGGACTTTCCGCATGTGCATCGATTACCGGGAGCTGAACAAGGTTACGGTCAAGAACCGTTATCCCCTGCCCCGAATTGATGATATGTTCGACCAGCTTCAAGGATCGAGTTACTAATCGAAGATCGATTTGAGATCTGGTTACCATCAAATAAGAGTGCGCGAAGAATACATTTCAAAGACGGCATTCAGAACTCGATACGGTCAGTATGAGTTTTCGGTTATGCCGTTTGGCTTAAAAACGCACTAGCTGTATTAATGGATCTCATGAACAGAGTATGCAAGGCGTACCTTGACAAGTTTGTGATTGTTTTCATTGATGATATCCTCGTTTACTCCAAGAACAAGACCGACATGAAGAACACCTGAGGTTAATCCTGGAATTGCTAAAGAAGGAACAACTATACGCTAAACTCTCGAAATGCGAATTTTGGCCTCACGAGATTCACTTCTTAGGACATGTGATCAATGAGAATGGTATCCATGTCGATCCCGGCAAGGTAGAGGCCATCAAAAACTGGGAAGCACCTAAGACTCCGACTGGCTGGCTACTACCGACGTTTCATCGAGGGATTTCAAAGATTGCTCAACCCCTCACCGCATTGACACACAAGGGTACTAAGTACAATTGGGGTGATGCGCAGGAATCTGCTTTCCCACTGTTGAAAACCAAACTCTGTAGCTCCCCAATCCTAGCCCTCCCCGAGGGAACAGAAAACTTTGAAGTGCACTGGGATGCATCGATACAGGGTCTCGGTTGCGTGTTGATGCAACTCGAGAAAGTTATAGCCTATTCCTCTCGACAACTACGGATCCACGAGAAGAATTACATGACCTGTAGGTTCCCTGGACGGATCACACGAGATATCCCGATATACACAGGTGCGGAATCCCTGTGTAGATCGTTACGGACGTAGAACACAACCACACAAACACACGAATACGATACGAACAAAACTCACGTTATATTAATAACCCAACACGTGATACTTACAGACCCTCGACCTCACGTCACTTGACTCACTGAATTACACGTAACTCGAACCAATTACTAAACAGTTAATCCGTAACCTATATAAATACACGACAACTTCGCATCAGGCGAAGTTGTCCATAACTTCGCTCGTTCAACAAGTTCGCCTAGGCGAACTTGTCAACAACTTCGCTTGGTTAACAAGTTCGCCTAAGCGAACTTGTCAACAACTTCGCTTTAAACAAACAAATACATAAACAATATTACAGACTCGATTACAGACACTAGACATATGAACTACTGACATTTATGCACCAACAGACTCCCCCTTGGCAGTAGCTTCATATCTTGATCTTTCAGCTCTTGTCTCGTAATCCTGTATCTTCACGCATGCACTACTTCTCTAACACATACCGTGACTACTCGCTGATATTTCCTTGCTTCATCCTTCCAAGCAGGAATATAGAATATCTTCTTTTCATTCAACACTTGCAGATCAGCTTTCGATAAGTTAACAAGATGCATCGGATCATACACCCTCAGCACTTCTTGTTCATCTTCGTCTTCCATCACGGCTTCAGCAGTCTGGCAATCAACGTACCACCATTTTAGATTCTTCAACACATCTTGAGGCATAGTCTTCATTGGAACCTCCTTGATGCATCGGATCGGTTTGTACTTCATCACCATCCATGGCTTGCCATCTGCTCTCATTCCCCTTTCTGTACCCTCCACGAGCTTTCCCTTCTGTGGCTTTAATAATTCAAACTTCTTCTCTTTTGTGCTTTCTTTCCACACGATCTTCCCAATCACTCTTGCCATGTTGTCGCACTTCTATTTATCAGGCCCAACCTGGCCAAATCCTTCACCTCACATTCCGGCAACGTATTGAGAGATCTCAGGGTTCTTTTGAAGTATTGAATACCATCATAACGCTTCACCACAAACAACTTTATCTGTTCATCATATATCCAACAGATAATTCCCTTCTTCGACTCAGCATAGCCTTTGATGTTATAACTCTTCTTGAACATGGCTGGAACAGCAGGCTTCTTGGTCTTAATAAACCAATGAGCACAGCCTTCCTTCCACCTAGGCTGCTCCTCCCACTCAGTCTCATCCATCTCAGTACCCATGTCGGCTTTCTCAACATCAGGGATCTCGTGTTCAACGTCTTCTACTACTATCTCTCCTTCCTCAATCTCACTCTCAATCTCAATCTGCTCACCGATATTCTCAATCACATCACTCGGCAGCACATCTTCATCAAACAACACATCATCGCTGAACATATCATCGTCAAGTTCCTTCAACGCATCAATCACGTCATCCTCAACCAACACCACATCATCACCACCAGCCGCGTCGGCAGACTCCCCCTCAGCTGTGGAAGTACCAAGAGCTTGAGAAGTTCTTGGCAGCTCACCACCTGCATCTTTCGATGCATTGGGATCATCGTCTCGGTCATTTCTTCTTTTCGTCCTGAGCTCGTCGCCCTTACAGCTCATCTCCCCCTGAGATGCCAAGAACTCCTTCAAGGCATTTATAATTCTCCCATGCTCAACAAGGAGGGATGACTGTAGTTGATTTGCTTCCACTAGGCGTTGAATAGTCTTCGATTGCTCTGCCACGATCCGCTCTAGTGAAGCTATTCTCTCTGAGTCTGACATCAGAAGCAGGCGTAACCGCAGGTGGTACCATACCTGATTACCCTGCAGTAGTGATGACCGTTGACTCTACAAATCGTGCAGTAGATGGAATGCCAGAAGATGATGTAGCCACCACGGGAATATCCGCAGCGCTTGTACTTGTAACCTGTACAGAAGAAGGAACGATAGACATACGAGACAGTGCGGCCGGAGCAAAACGTACCATCCTTGAAGTCTCTCCAGCTCCCATGCCAGCACCTGTCCTTTCCCG
Organism: Bidens hawaiensis; assembly: GCF_021521415.1. Lineage (NCBI taxonomy): Eukaryota > Viridiplantae > Streptophyta > Magnoliopsida > Asterales > Asteraceae > Bidens > Bidens hawaiensis. Next base: position 1,098,505 of record NW_027491238.1, on the reverse strand, counting down.
TCTTGATCTTCTTATCAGCTTATGTATATCTTCTTCCTCTTCTGACTCATCATCATCCTCCGTTCTCTTTCTCTTCCCAAAAGTTCTCTCTCGAGACACCATCAACCGTCTCCCCTCATCCATGATCTCATCCAAATATGAGTCAGCCATCGACGTAGCTGCTCTAGTAACACTTACACCCGAACCTTGTGCAGCAGAGACCTGCACCTCTTCAACTTGATCCATATCAAAATAACCTTGACCTCCAAAGACAGCGTCAAGATCTATATCCTCTGCAGCCGACACAACAGGCACAGCAGGTGCAGCTTGAGTTGCTCTTGCCTGTCGCGGTTGAGGATCTCTGAACTCGTCCCCACCAGCAGGAACATACTCTGGGTTGATTAAAAACCCAAACAGTGGAGTATGCCTTGGACGACGTTCAGGGTTGCTCCTCGCACTCGAAGTGCGGCATTGAGCAAAGATACGTTTGCTCACAGATTCCACGTATCTTATCGGGCGTCTCTGAGGTAGGTTCGGAGCCACATGGTTCAATATCATCTGGATAAAACGTGGGTACATAATGAACTGCTCCCGAGACATCGCCCTTCTCTGTCGGTCAATCTCGTAAAAGACCATCTGACTAAAACTATATCGTTTATTGTAAGTCAGTGCAGTCATTGCAGACTGCATGGTCGCACCCATACCATCCATGCCCGCCTTCCTTCCTGACATACAAACTATCATGACGTGCATAAGGAAGCGCCACTGATCAAGCAGAAAACCCTTCCGTCTCTGTGTATCGCCTAATGGACCAGAATAGCCCATTCGGAGAAATGCTCCATCACGAAACGGAGCCACAAACTCAGTTGGGTCGTCCCTCGTCACTTCTCCAAACCGTAATGCCACCCGAATCTGTTCAGAATTGAACTGAACTTGTTGATTGTTCACAGTCGCTCGCATGACCGGGGGCTCAACACGACAGTCGTATTCGACCGTCTGCCAGAAGTCTTCGATATTTGGTAAGGATATCGGCAGAGTGTTTGTGATGGCATGAAAAATCCTCGAGCGTAGGAGGAAAGTTATGATCTCGCGGTAATCGTCCACACCGCTCGCCTCCGGGTCTAAAGTGATGTACATATAGTGACCCGGGAAAAATTGACGTTGGTTATCACCATCGTCTCCTCCTGCACCGCAGCCATATCTGCAACAAACTAACCAAGTTAGATAAACGTTAATGAATAACACAAGTTCGCTGGTTACCATGAGCGAAGTTGTGATAAACTCTGTATAGGCGAAGTTAAAGTTGAGGCGAAGTTGGGAACAACTTCGCTTCAGCTTTAAGTTCGTCTAATTAATATTAAGTAAAAATGATTTAAGCGAAGTTAATGTTAACTTCGCCTCATCACAACATCGCCTCAGGCGAATTTAAGTTTCAGGCGAAGTTACGGATAACTTCGCCTCAGGCGAACTTAAGCTTCAGGCGAAGTTACGGATAACTTCGCCTAAACCCTAACTTCGCCTGAATCTGAAACGGCGACAGTAAGGTTAATGCAAACATCGAAAAACTGATGTTTCGGCTAGTGTAGACGATTAAGGACCCTTAAACCAAGCTTTTTAAGGACATGTTGACGATCAGTATGGTTATTAACACGTAACAGCAATTTTTGAAAATCGGTTGTTAAAGGTCGATCGACCGAGGACACGAAACAGGTCGAAACGACCTCAGATTAACATCTATGAACATCGAATATCAGATATAGGAACCCAAACAACCATTAAATCGGTTTGAAATCGAAGAAAGATAACAAAGGTGATTGACAGATAAGATCGCAGGAAAATCAGTTAAGTTCGCCGGAAAAGATTGGATAAGTTCGCTGATAATGAACACTGTTGACCCTTAAAATCCTTTATATAGGGGCGGAGTTATACAGGCAAAGTTACGGATAACTTCGCCTAGGCGAAGTTATCCACAACTTCGCCTGTTCAACAACATCGCCTATATATTTACAAAATTTAACCTTATAAGTTTAACATTTTTCCAATTAAGTTATAAAACTTTCCTTTAAGAAATAAATGACATGATCAATTCTAAGTAACCAGTTAAAAAATCATAAAACTATCTAAGTACAAAAACTTAAAAAATTTAAAGTATAAGGGATCAAATTTCAGTCTCGATAGGGACTGCTACGTTTTAGAAAAGATCCGAACAGGAATCATACTAAGTATGTGACTGTCACATAGATCCGTGTTTAGCTGTATTATGACATAAAGAGACAGGTTGTAAGCAGGTAAATAACTTAAGATGGTTTTCATCGTTTCTGCGATACGAGTTATATTCAATTAAGCCTCAAAATTTAAGTGGGCAACAACTCAGAAATATTGATGCCTCCTATCTATCCTCAAAGCGTATTTGGCTTTCCCCAAGTTACCCCGAATTGACCTCGACCCATAGTGTCTGATTAAGTTGTAAGTATTCTTGATCTGCTTCCCGTTCTTCTCTCTTACTCAATGATTGTGAAGTCTTGATTTTTTCATCACTAATATGTTTCAATAACTCCAAATATAATTTTTTTTTTTTTTGAATAAACATAGACTTCAAAGTAGAAATTAACTGCAAGTCCCGAATCTGGATCACTGCAGTATCTTGAGACGCTATCTTCACGGGAATCAGAACACACAAGGGCTCGTGTATGACTGGGTAATCGCTTTTCTGCCTATCATTCGGAAAGATATATATGAAGACATGCAAAACTCTTAAGGAGTTTCCACGTAAAATCAAGTAGATTTAGTTTGTATCACGTCTACTTTTACGCACCATAAAAAGTTACCATGACATACAATGACTGTCCTAAAGCCTTTTAAGCCTAATAAATTCACTAGTTAAGCACACAGAATTAGTATATCTATCATTTTCCATGGTTGGATCAATTTTCTGTTAAACATTGCTAACGAACTTCTTACGAAGTAACAGACTTGAAAAATAATTTCATTTCCCTTTTCTTTCAAAATTTTAACATTAATCGCCCCGACCAAGACAAAGTCTTCAGGTAAACGGCTATCCCGAAGATCCAATGGATCAGCTGGCCCGACCACATACTAGTATGTGTCCTTCTAACTAAGTATGATCGACTAATTTTAAGCGAAAGAATGAAAAACTCATCATAAACCACCCCGGTCACTATCAGTAATCTGGTTAATGGCTATCCTCAAAATCTACAAGTAGAAAATGAGGACCAAAACATATCCGAAGACAAGTCCTTCAAACTGATGTAACCGACATATTTTTAAGCGATAAGTGACGTTTTTTTTTTTTTTTTTTTTAAATATTACAAGAAAAGCATGGTTACTCGGGATTGATCATCCCATTCAGTTCAATAAGGTTTTGAAATCTGGATTTGTCAAACGCTTTAGTATATAAATCAGCGAAATTATCAAGCGTATCCACCTTTTCAAGCACAATCAATTTCTTCTCAGCACAATCCCGTATAAAATGATGACGTATGTCAATATGTTTAGTTTTACTATGTTTCACGGGATTGTTAGTTACTGAGATAGCAGCTGTGTTATCAATGCAAATAGGAGTAAGTAAGAAATTCAGACCATAGTCGCGCAACTGTTGTATCCAAAGAACCTGAGAGCAGCAGTTGGATGCTGCCATGTATTCTGCCTCACAGGTTGAAATTGCGACTGAAGTCTGCTTCTTGCATTGCCACGACACCAATCTGCCACCAAGAAACTGACATCCTCCTGTTGTTGACTTCCGACTCTGATTGCACCGACCATAATCAGAATCTGTGTAAGCGACCAGCTCCAAGTCTCCTCCTCTCGGGTACCACAACCCTAGCTTCGGCTTGCCCTTGAGATACCGCAGTATCCTCTTTGCACCTTTCAAATGAGATTCTTTTGGATTTGCCTCAAAACGTGCACAAAGACAAACAGCAAACATTATATCAGGCCTAGATGCAGTTAAGTACATTAAAGAACCTATTATTGCCCGATATTGAGTTGGGTCCACATCTGCATCACCGTCTACTTCAGCACCCAATTTGTGATTGACGCAGATTGGAGTATCATATGGAGAACTGTCCTCCATCTTGAAGCGCTTGAGCACATCATGAACATACTTCGTCTGATGAATGAACATCCCGTACTTCTTCTGATCAACCTGCAATCCTAGAAAGAAAGTTGGTTCACCCATAGCACTCATTTCAAACCTTTTCTTCATGACGGCTTCAAACTCCTGACACATGGAGACTTTTGACGCAGCAAATATAATGTCATCCACGTAGACTTGTACCAGCAGGAAGTCGCTTCCATCTCTTTTGTAGAACAACGTGCTATCAATTTTCCCTCTATCAAAACCATTCTCGAGCAAGTAATCCGATAAAGTTGAATACCAGGCACGAGGTGCCTGATGTAATCCATACAACGCCTTGCTCAACATGTACACGTGATCTGGAAAGTCTGGGTCAGGAAAACCCGGAGGTTGCTCAACATACACAACCTCATCAACTTTCCCATTCAAAAACGCACTCTTCACATCTAGCTGAAACACCTTCATCTTTTCATAAGCAGCAAACGCTAAAAACAATCTTATGGCTTCCAACCTGGCGACAGGAGCGAACACTTCGTTATAATCAATCCCCTCTTGTTGATTAAAACCTTTAACGACTAGCCTCGCCTTGTTTCTTATAATAATCCCTTTATCATCTCTCTTGCACTTGAACACCCATTTTGTGCCAATCGCATGCACATTCTTTGGTTTTTCAACCAAAGTCCAAACTTCCATCTTCTCGAATTGAGCCAACTATTCTTGCATGGCTTCGACCCACGAGCTGTCCTTTAAAGCCATTTGATAATTCTTCGGTTCAATCTGGCTTATAAAGCAGGTATACAGGCATTCATTGATTATTCCTGTCTCCTTAATGCTTGTATAAACACAGGTGTGTTCATTCAAGCTACTTCTCGTTTGTACACCTGAGGACACATCATCAATCACATTATCCAAAGGGTGATCTTTATGAATTCTAGTGGTCGGAACAGAACCCACATGCAAATTATCTTCCAAATTAGAAGAGATCTCATCAATGGTTGTTTCATGCTGAGAGTGAAAAGGATTGATAAATTCTTCTTCAGCAGAGGCAGCAGGGGTACCGATAGTGTTTGATGAGGAAGGTTGACATTTATCAATCAGCTGTCTTTGCAATAGATTTTCTTCCTCATCAAGTATCATCTTCGTCGCAGCTCTTTCTTCTTCTTCTTCAGAAATTTCCAAATCCGGTATGTTAAACGACTTAAAAAGCTTAACATAGTCGAAAAGCTCAGCAGGTCCATTGCTAGGTTTTAGCGGCTGGTAACTTGTGATGTCGGTGTTACACACCACCTCCACCTTGCAGGTCGAAGTATTGAAGACACGTCTGTTGGGAGTACCAACAACATAACCGACTAAGATTCCTTCATCGGCTACTTCGCCAAATTTAGAATTTGTCTTCAAGATCGAACAAGGGGACCCGAATGGTTCAAGACCACTCAAGTTGGGCTTCCTTCCATGCATAAGCTCGTAACACGTTTTATCAAGTCTCTTAACAGTTAACACTCTATTCAGAACATAGCAGGCTGTAGCAACTGCTTCAGCCCAGAACATCACAGGAAGCTTCGAATCTGCCAGCATAGTTCTGGCTCCTTCAATTAAAGTTCGGTTCTTCCTTTCAGCCACTCCATTCTGTTGCGGAGTATACGGAGCGCTGTATTGGTGTTCAATTCCTTTCTGAAGACAGAAGATCTCCATCTCAAAATTCTTGAACTCCGTTCCATTGTCACTCCTGATGAACTTAACTGTTTTACCCATGACGTTCTCAACTTTGGTAATCAAATTCTTCACCATTTGAGCCGTCTCATCTTTCGATTTCAGAAAATATACCCACGAATATCGCGAGTAGTCATCAGTGATCACCAAGCAGTAAGAAGTACCTCCTAGACTTTTTACATTCACGGGACCGAAGAGATCCATGTGAAGCAGTTCTAGAGTACTGGCAATAGAGTTGACCTTCTTGGTGAGATGTGATTTCTTGTGTTGCTTTCCCTTCTTGCATGCTATACATTTGTCTTCAAAGTTAAAACTTTTCAAGGGAACGCCCATCACAAGTCCATTCCTGACAATGTGGTTCATCTTCCGAAGATGAATGTGCCCCATCCTCCTGTGCCACAGTTCGGATTCCGATTCGCTTGCTTTCGTCATTAAACATGATTCTTCCGTGGCCATTTCAGTAGACCTCATTTCCATCACATAAGTATTTGTATCACGTGGAGCTTTCATCACTATCCACTCGTCTGGTATCTGAAAACCAGGCTTCCACACGATCGCCTCATTCTTCGTGAAATGAACAGTGTACTCCTTATCACAAATCTGCGACACACTCAGCAGATTGTGCTTCAACTCTTCTACAAAGTTCACATTCTCAAGAGTCATTTTCCCATTGGACACCGTTCCTCTTCCAGTAATTCTTCCTCCACTTTCACCGGCAAAGCTAACTCTCGCTCCTTGAACAGGTTTTAAGTCGTGCAACAAGTATTTGTTACCCGTCATGTGCCGGGAACAGCCGCTATCTACAATCCAAAGACTGTGGGTAGCCCTGTTCAACTGTTCCTGCACAATAAAGCAAAGGATTAGAATCTAGGGACCCAAGACCAATTGGTCTTGGATCTATATATCCCGTACTTCTGCTTTCCAAAGTTAGCATCTGGATAATTCCTGTCAGTCCTATTAGGAAATCTCCTTGGAAATTGAGTGTGAGGCCTTCCAAACCTATGTATATTGAAAGTATTATATCTTGTGGTTTGGTTATTAGCATTGTTAAACTGAGGTTTGTTTCTGTGAAAACCTGAATTAGTTACATTTCGGAACTTTGAAGGGTTTTCATTTTTAGCAGTATTAAAATTACCATTAGGCTTATGCTCAGTTTTAATAGGCCTAACACCTCTGAATTTCGGCGTCATAGGGCAATCTGCAACAAGATGTCCTAACTTATTACACCTAAAACAACACCTATGCTCCTTGTTCTTTTCAAAGGTTGTTTTGGATGTTGAGGCTATGTTACCGGCCGTTCGTCTCACATAAGGTGGGACGTACGGGTTGAGTGGAGTACTCTTTTTATAAGTTTGATCTTTTTCTCCACCAGTGGGTAACACTACCTTCTCTTTTGTCTTACCCGATTCGGACAACTTATCCGAATCTGATGAGACTGGAGTCGTAACAGAAATTTTCACACTTGAAACAGGCGAACTCGTTTCGCCACTACTAACACTTGGTTCTTTACTCGTAACCTTGATTGGAACTGTCTGAGGAACTTCAAAATCAACAGATTTCTGAACACTAGGGTTAAAAGTGTAATTGTGGTTATAAGGTGGTGGAACCTCGTGATAACCAATTCCTCCCCTCTTTGTAGAGGTACCTTGATCACTAACAAGGTGATCAAGAATAGCTGAGGAATTTCTGAACTGTTCAAGTTTTCGGTTCAGTTCCACCACTTTCACCTGGTGGTCATCAATCTGCTTTTCTCGTTCAGCAATCAGTTTAGTCTTTTCTTCTAAAACCTCATAACTTAGATCAATTACTTCAATTTTTTCAGCAAGTTTTGTTTTTAAGCTTTTAACATCTTTTTCACACGCCTTTATTTTAACTTTGTAACTGTTTTCTCTTGCTTTCATAAAGTGATGATCTTCTTTAAGAGTTTTAAATTCAGCATCTAAACGAACATACTGATCAGTTATGGTAGCAAGTTGCTCAGAAAAATTCTCGCATTTAGTACAAATAGGTTTAGAACTTACCTCGGAGAGTTGATCCTTGTTATCTCCCATGAAAGCTTTTTCCTTACCAGTAGCTTTCTCTTCTCCGTTAATCTTCTCACATTCTTCATTCTCAACCTTAGCCATATTTGCATGTTCACTAGTTTCATTCGAATGCAGGTTCCAGTTGTATTCACCTGCTTCTCTGGAAATCATGGCATTGACTTCTTTACTACTCCCAGTGTGCTGTGCAGACCAGCCATGACCACGTTCAACTCGCTCGTTTCTGCACTCTTTGGCAAAGTGCCCGTTTTGTTGACAGTTATAGCACCTCACCTTAGACTTGTCGAACCCTGGCCTGCCACCAACAAACTTTCTCCCCGTCTTTCTCATAAACTTCTTCACTCTCCTCACTATCATGGCCATCTGCCATTGTAAATCCATTTCCTCCAGATCATCAGCATCGATCTGGTCATAGTCTTCATCCAGCATCGCTGGATCAACAACCTTTCCTTGAATATAGTTTTCATATGAAGCAATAAACGAAGCATAGAGTCCAAACTGCTCTTCAGCAGATTTGACGCTCATTGGCATCTTAGAGTAATTATTGCTTGAGGAACTTGAAGATCCACTACTCTTGCTTGCTTTCTGTTGAGTACCACTTGATCCACCCACAACAAAGCAAACATCCCCATTTGAGTTTACTGACACATGCCCCTCCTGTGAAGAATTGGCACCCGACTCACCCTTCGAGTAGTAGGCGGCAGAATCAGTCTTTGAACTTGTATTGGAGTTTACTTTAGCACCGTACATGCCTGGATCTTGAACCTGATCCATAGATGTTTCTTTTCTTACCATATTAAGCTCAAAAGTTCTGAGCTTGTTGACAGTGGTTTCAAGATCATAAGTAGGGAAGTCCTTGTCTTCCCTCATCAGCATAGTATACATCTCCCATTTTAATGGGAGGGCATCGAGAAGCTTTTCCACAATCTCTTCTTCTCGGTAGGAAATGGAGTAGTTACTCAATTCAGTCATTAGATGATAATATCGAGTGATAATATCATCAAGAGATTCGTTCTTCAAGTACTTAAAGACTGAAAATCGAGTTTTGAGCAACTTTATCTTTGACGCCCGAATACCTACATTCCCCTCAAATCTGTTCTCAAGAGCTTCCCAAAGCTCTCTAGCTGATGTATACTTTCTGAACGTATGGAGGATCTCCTGTGGAAGTGCCATTGTGATTGCAGCATGAGCCTTGCTCTCAGCTTCATACATCTTTTTCTCCTCCTCTTCCATTTTACTGTATTTCTTGATTTGGTCTCGACCCTCATACTCCATGACTGGTGGAATATATCCATCTTGGATGCATACCCACATTTTCGCATCCTGGTACTTAACGTATTGTATGAACCGATCCTTCCACGCGACAAAATCGGTTCCCTTCAGCAACCTTGGGGCCTTTGTAGCTGACCCCGCTTCAACTTCCATCTTTACAAGCTCCGAAATGTTGATCGACGACATCCTTCTTGAAGACTAAGAAACCCGAAAAATTCTGAGTAGGCGAAGTTAAAAAAAAAAAATTTCCTCTGAACAGTACTGTAGGCGAAGTTAAGGATAACTTCGCTTAAGTAATAACTTCGCTGGATCTTTCTTAAATTCGCGTGACTGGGCGAAGTTGAGAATAACTTCGCTTTGGGTAAGCGAACTTAGAAAGTAGGCGAACTTGAAGACAAATTCGCTGAGCTAGGCGAACTTGATGAGAACTTCGCTGAGTTAGGCGAAGTTGAGGAGGTAGGCGAAGTTGTAAATAACTTCGCTTCTCCTTATATCTTCGCTGAAACCCTACGTATCCTGACGGCAACTTCGCCTGATGAACAGCAACTTCGTCTGACAAACTCAAACTTTCTGCAGATCTGAAAATCGGATTTTAACGACGTTTTTGACGGTTTAAAGGCTTGAACACACTGGTAGGAGGCTAGAATGAGCAAAAACACCAAAAACTCGTCCCGTGAATAGTCGAAATGGGACGAATTCTACACCTGCGTGAATATCCCGAACCACACAATCGAGCAAAAGCTCTGATACCAATTGTAGGTTCCCTGGACGGATCACACGAGATATCCCGATATACACAGGTGCGGAATCCCTGTGTAGATCGTTACGGACGTAGAACACAACCACATAAACACACGAATACGATACGAACAAAACTCACGTTATATTAATAACCCAACACATGATACTTACAGACTCTCGACCTCACGTCACTTGACTCACTGAATTACACGTAACTCGAACCAACTACTAAACAGTTAATCCGTAACCTATATAAATACACGACAACTTCGCCTCAGGCGAAGTTGTCCATAACTTCGCTCGTTCAACAAGTTAGCCTAGGCGAACTTGTCAACAAATTTGCTTGGTTAACAAGTTCGCCTACACGAACTTGTCAACAACTTCGCTTTAAACAAACAAATACATAAACAATATTACAGACTCGATTACAGACACTAGACATATGAACTACTGACATTTATGCACCAACATGACCCATGACTTGGAACTCGGAGCTGTGGTGTTTGCTCTTAAGTTATGGAGGCATTACTTGTACGGTACCAAGTTTACCATTTACACCGACCACAAGAGTCTCCAACATATCTACGATCAGAAGGAGCTAAACATGCGACAGCGTCGTTGGGTCGAGCTGCTTAAGGATTATGATTGTGCCATCAAGTACCACCCTGGCAGGGCCAATGTAGTGGCCGATGCTCTCAGGAGGAAAGAAACCGATAAACCTAGGCGAGTGCGAGCATTACAACTCACGATTCACGCCAACTTACCCTATCAGATTCGCGATGCGCAACTCGAAGCCTTGAAAGACGATAATCTCCCATCAGAATTCATGCGAGGCATGAACAAGCAACTCGAAACCAAATCGAACGGGGTCCGATATTTCGAAAACCGGATTTGGGTCCCTCGATACGGAGAGTTGAGAACTCTAGTGATGGACGAAGCACACAAGTCCCGATATTCCATCCACCCTGGCTCAGATAAAATGTACCATGACCTGAAAGCACTTTACTGGTGGCCAAACATGAAAGCCGACATTGCCACCAACGTGAGCAAATGCTTGACTTGTGCAAGAGTCAAAATAGAATATCAGAAACCATCTGGTCTGCTACAGCAACCGGAACTTCCAACGTGGAAATGGGAACACATTTCAATGGATTTTATCACGGGATTAGCCAAAACACCGACGGGATGCGATACCATCTGGGTGATCGTTGACCGGTTGACTAAGTCTGCACACTTCTTAGCAATCAAGGAATCAAACAAGATGGAAAGACTGACTCGCATCTACATGAAAGAAGTAGTGTTTAGACACGGAGTGCCTGTCTCAATCATATCTGATCGAGATTCCCGTTTCACTTCGCACTTCTGGAAGTCACTACAGAGCGCACTAGGCACCCGCCTTGATATGAGCACAGCATACCATCCTCAGACGGATGGGCAAAGTGAGCGCACCATTCAGACCTTGGAGGACATGTTGCGTGCATGCGTGTTGGATTTCAGAAAAGGTTGGGAACCTCACTTACCTTTGGTAGAGTTTTCGTATAATAAAAGTTACCACGCAAGCATTAAAGCAGCGCCGTTTGAAGCGTTGTACGGACAGAAGTATCGATCACCTCTCTGTTGGACATAGGTGGGTGATAGCCAAATCACTGGTCCAGAACTAGTACTTGAAACATCTGAAAAGATTGTTCAAATCCGAAACCGCATGGCAGCAGCACGAGATCGCCAAAAGAGTTACGCCGACAAGCGCCGAAAGCCTCTTGAATTTCAAGTGAACGACCAAGTATTACTCAAAGTCTCAACTTGGAAAGGTGTGATTCGCTTCGGAAAGCGAAACAAACTCAATCCACGATACGTTGGCCCTTACCGGATAACTGAGCTCATTGGTCCGGTGGCGTACCGACTGGATCTACCAACGGAACTCAGTAGTGTACACAATGTATTCCATGTATCCAATTTGAAGAAATGTCTTTCCGATGAAACCCAAGCAGTCCCTTTGGACGAGTTGCAAGTTGATGAACAGCTACGCTTCATCGAAGAACCAGTCGAAGTTTTAGATTGGGAAACCAAAACACTCAAGCACAGCAAAATTCCAATCGTTAAGGTTCGTTGGAACTCGAAAAGTGGACCGGAGTTCACGTGGGAACGCGAGGATCAAATGATGAAAAAGTATCCTCACCTTTTTGAAGGGTTGACCAAACACCAAAAACCGTGAAAGCCGTCAAACCGTCAGAAATCACCAGAGGTATGAATTAAATTTCGGGATGAAATTTCTTTCTACTAGGGGATGATATGACAAACTGAAATTTTTTTTTCTTTTTTTCTTGCTTTTTCAGACACCTATCGCGACTTAACTCAAATTTTCGGGACGAAAATTCTTCCAACATGGGAATGATGTGACACTCATCAATTTCAGGTTAACTCCGTTAATCCAAACTCCGTCAATTCAAACTTAAGATCACTTGATCTATAACGCGCATCTCATTACATTTAAACTAAGGTTTTAAATGACGCTTGACAATCACTACACATGTAGTATTTCGAGATTGCACCGAAACGCAAACGAGTTGACGCAAACCATTGGTGAATAAACGACAATCATCCAAACAATAATTATTTGATAATTATGTTTTAGGCTTATGTATTATGTGATAATATTGTGTAGAACATTAACTCAAGATGCAAAAAGCTACTTTATGCTAGAAAAGTAATAACTAAAAGTTGAGGGGCCTTTGTGTATCATATTATTATTAATAATAATAAAAACCCTAATCCCCACCCCTCCCTCCTCAAACCCGATCGTCCCTCACCCCCCCCCCCTTGCGACGGCAGCCACCACCAACACCATATTACTTCCGTTTTGGCCTTGTTTTTCATAATCGGAGCATCCCGCACTTGTTTCTAGGCATCTCTCACTTTCCTCTTGCTAGTTTCTGCGTTTTTAAGGTATAAACATAAAACCCTAATTTTGTAAATCATGTGTTAAGTGTTCATATGCTTTGTTTTGATTAGATGATGCTTGATTATGCTTCGGTTATTTATTTAGATGATCATGTGTGATTTTGAACGGTGAAAGATTGTTAGGTCATTGATTGTTCGTAAACCCTAGAGGGTTTACTAATGATTTTTATGGATAATTATGTTTATTGCATGATTGGAGATATGTCGTATGCTTAGGATGCATGCTAGACGATTGTGTGTGCTTGCTGATTTTTGACAGCAGTGATAGTTAAACTTGAATGAGGCGTAACTTATTAAATATAAAACCAAACTGAAATATTTATGAGTCTAAAAGGTAGTGCTCTAAGTCTAGTTTTCAGAAAACCCAACCACGCCTGATTTGGAGGTGTTTTGGTTGCTCAAACGATTTAAATGTGATCAAAGGTCAAAACTGGTACTGGACAGATTTTAAGTTATGTTTTGACAACTGTAACTAAATGTTAATGTGGTAATTGGTCGAGATTGTTAATACTACAGTGTACTAGGTTGAGTCTAGTTTCAATAAAGTCCAAGTTTGTAATTTTTGGACGGGTAAACATAATTTTTATTATTTTACAAAACTGAAGTGCAAGTCTGAATTGTGAGACCTGCTGTTAGGCTTTTTTGTAATTATCATATCTCATGAACTACAAGACCAAATGGGTTGGTTCCACTTCTGGAAGTTAACATGTTGAGTTAAGAACCTAACCCAATTGGCCTTGCATTAATTGGAATTACCATTTAACGGGAATAACAAATATCATTCTGTTGCGCATGATTCTGACTGCTGTGAGTTTATTGTAATGTTTTGACCATTGTGAGAAATCTATGTGGAATAAAAATACAATAAAAATATTTCTGGAAACCTAACTCATGTGTTCTTTTGTGAAGATTTTTGGTGAATTAATTGATATGTTATGATCTGTTGAATAGAGTAATCTTTCAAGTAGAAATCTGTCTTGATAGAACTAGCTGCTGAACTATATGAAAATACATGAAACGTGCTTGTTGCATGATAATTGCTATGTTTTTGACTAAATTGCCCTTGTGGGGAATGAGTGCTAGTAATGTACAATATTAATACTTGACACGTATGTAGTTGTTCACACATGTAACGTATCACCAATGTGTTTGTTGAGTTACACACAATTCACAACGTATCTCACGCATAGGTATTATGTGCCGAGTCTAGAGACTCAATAATAGTTCCAACACTTAGAAAATCTCATTCTTGTTTTAGAACGCCAGGGAGGATTTTCTGTGATGCGCATCTCTTGGTTGATCTGTTTTTGAATTCTTCGCAAACAGTGAGTTTCATGTTCCCCTTTTACTCTTTTAAACGCTTTTTACTTGGGGGAGATAACATACTCCAAAACACTTTAGATTTTGTTATTAGTTATATATCACTTGTAAAGGCTAAGTGGCAAACGAAACAACTAAAGTCCTTCATAACATCGAACCGTTTAGTATTTGTATAATAGCGAATCATTGTTGAGTAGTACTACTGGGTTTGAGAAACCCCACCCAACGCTAAACTCGACTGGAGGTCGAGTGGGTGTAATCTTGGCTAACACATTTTCCATGGTCGGGATAGACATGGTGGCAAGGCAATTGATAAACAGTCATCTTCGGTGTCGAAAACTTAGTAATACTTGTTGTATAGGCTAGCTACCTATCGATATATAATTGACTTAACATTATCTGGTAACGCAAAACGCAAATGCAAAACGCAAACGCATAACGCAACACTTAAACGCAAACATTTTCTTTATTTATATATGTGAACTCACCAACCCCGTGTTGACACTTTTAGTATGTTATTCTCAGGTAGCCGAGGCGGGCGCGCGGTATAGGAACATGCATTACATTGAACTCTATCGTTTTTGCAAACTCGTTTTTAAACTGTTATTAATTGGGTTTTAAGTCGTCCTGCATGACGCAACACTTGGTTTATGATTTTATGGTTTTATGTTTATACGTTAAAAACGCAGAAACGAGCAAGAGGAAAGTGAGAAATGCCTAGAAACAAGTGCGGGATGCTCCGATTATGAAAAACAAGGCAAAAACGGAGGTAATATGGTGTTGGTGGTGGCTGTCGTCGCAAGGGGGGGGGTGAGGGCCGATCGGGTTTGAGGAGGCAGGGTGGGGATTAGGGTTTTTATTATTATTAATAATAATATGTTACACAAAGGCCCCTCAACTTTTAGTTATTACTTTTCTAGCATAAAGTAGCTTTTTGCATCTTGAGTTAATGTTCTACACAATATTATCACATAACACATAAGCCTAACACATAATTATCAAATAATTATTGTTTGGATGTTTGTCGTTTATTCACCAATGGTTTGCGTCAACTCGTTTGCGTTTCGGTGCAATCCCGAAAGACTACATGTGTAGTGATTGTTAAGCGTCATTTAAAACCCTAGTTTAAATGTAATGAGATGCGCGTTATAGATCAAGTGATCTTAAGTTTGAATTGACGGAGTTTGGATTAACGGAGTTAACCTGAAATTGACGAGTATCACAAAAATCTAATACTTGCTTTAGTTATGACATCAACTAAGCTAAGAGATTACTTTGAAACTCATGCAATTATTGTTAGAACTAACTATCCTGTTAAGAATGTGCTAAGAAACCAGATATGTCAGGTACGATGGCTAAGTGGGTTGTGAAGCTCAGTGACTATGATATACATGTTTTGGATAAAAATCAGCTAAGGATAACGTATCCAAATCTGTCAAGTGAGGTATAGTGCTAACATGATAAAAGCGAATGTATAACCGAAATCTTGGTGAACACAATGATTTGATCACGAGGGAAAAAACCCTTGATTATGATAATCTTACTTTGGTCAAAAACTAGCAAGATAATCCTTGGTCAAATTGCTTCGGACAAGGATTAACAAGATAATTTTTGGTCGGATGGTATGTGAATTATAACCTCCGGCACAAAAAACCCCCGGACGGTGAAAACTATCACCGTCAAGTTTATTAATGGTAAAGGGTGATTACAAGTATTGTGGATTTTATGATCGACGTTACAAAGTAAGCTAGTGAATAGAGAGAATATTTGGTTCTGCTCTAGTGTGTGTGAGAGTACAAGTGTCTTTTCTAATCGATCAAAACTCGATAATATATCAAAAGTACAAATAACCAAAACTCCTAATAATCCGCAAGTCTTCCACTAGCCACTCCCATGACTTTGACCACGTGCCACAGAAGTCCAGTATCGAGATAACCGGAAGAATAAGTCTAAGAGCCGTTATTGATATTCAAACATCAATCTTCACACGAAATCGTCCATTACTAGCAATGCTTAATAAGGATCCTGGATCCAAATTTCCGCTGGAGAGTACTCCATGAGGATAAGACATGCCAGCATGACTTAAAATCGTTATACCTGTCTGATACATCACCATACTAAACGCAATCATTAGTATACAAATAATACCGAGGATCGTCGATCCGATATAACCTGATACATATCTCAAGGATAATCTATCCATAAGATAGATAAGGATTAAGGATTCTCAGCAAAAAAATTCATGGCCTAACAATTGCCCTCAAAATGATGGGTGATAGATGGAACGGTTTTGCCAGAATTATTTACCATTTAGCCCCCAAAGATAATAATAACCGTCTATATATGCCGCCCTATATCTTTGACTATAACCACACCTCCAGCCGACGCATCAGGTATCCTTCTTACTTCTTTCTTATTTTCTTAACCATGTCGACTACTTCCTCTTCTTCTTCTCCGTCTCCCTCTTAACCTTCCGAACAAACCTCCGACGACTCCGAGTTATGAGAAATGGAACCCCAATGCCTTTTAGCCAACCCATCTGCTGAAATTTGCAAACTCACTGACCCAGAGGTTGACGATTTCCGCTCACTGTTCCCTCCTAAAACCCTATTCCGACCTTACGAATCTAGCGTTCGCTGCGACCTATATTTTAAGGTCTGGGTCTGTTTTCCGGCGACTCCGTTTCTGATCGGCTACAAATATCCCTTTCCTTCTTTAACTCAAAGATTCTTTGACTCCACCGACATATCCTATATACAGGCTTTGCCAATGGTTTGGAGGGTTCTCAGCGCTATCGAGAGAATCATAGAAGAGCAAGAGATGGACGTCGGTCTTTCAGAGTTATCAAATTTGTACACCCTCACTACCCACGGTCCTGCCCGCTTCATCTTCAAATCCAAGCCTCGACAACCTCATCCGATATTAAAAGTCACTTTAAACGATTCCCTGTGGAGGAATCAGTTTTTCTTTGTAAAACGTGATTCAATACCAGGAGGAATCGAACTTCCTTCAAAGTGGGTTAGAAAGGGTAGGATCCTAGATCCTTAAGAAATAACAGGATCCTTGATGCTTTAACTTGAATTCTGAATTTTCCCTTTTGTTTGCAGTTGAGAACTTTGCTTCTTTGGGCAAGTTACCTGGCACAGAAGAAAAGACAAAACGGTTCCTAGCACTGGATACCGAGGTTAGAACTTTTCAAGCACGTTTTGTGGAAGCTTTTTGTGAAATCTCTTCAAGCACCAATATGTCAAGTAAGTCAATAATTATAATATAAATAAAATTAGAATAAGAAAACTTATCTGTTAACTTTTTTCCTTTTCAGGCGCCAAGAAATCCCAGAAGTCAGCTGGCAAGTTCTCCCTGGAAGACATTGACTGTATGGTTACCTCCCCTGCTGTCAAGAATGAGGCTTCAAAGGCAGGCACTAGTTCCGAGCTCAAGACTGCAACAACCAGGGCTAAGTCCGCTGCTTCCAAGAGGAAAAGGTCCTCTGATCCTGAAACCCATTATGACATTGTCCCCTCTGTAAATATCCTGTGTCCTGACGCTTTGAGTTGCAGGATCCAGTATCCTTCTTATTTTGATTACTTTGTTGTGTGTAGGCCATGAGTGGTTTCAAAGAGCACTATGAAAAGATTATCAGCCAAACGAGTGACAAGCTGTCGGGGTTAGGGAAAGTCGTGGCTGCCAAGGATAAGACCATGATCCAGCTCTCCAAGGAGAAGAAACAGTTGGAGGATCAGCTATCCTTAGCCGAAGCCCAATGTCAAGAGGCAGTGGAGCAGGCTACAGATGAGGCCAAAGTGTGGGCTGCCAGGTCGGTATTCCCAGCACGGATCAAGATGGCGAAGGAGGTCGGTGATCCCGCTTTTGACAAGTCAACCAGGGATGTGGAGAAGTGGAAGACTGCCCTTGATGATCTTGGTGGTGAGGATGACGAGGATATGGCTGAAAACACCGAGGCTGGGACTAGTGGCGTCAAGGAGGCGGTTGAAGCTGGGAAGGGAGATGGTGCTACCGAGGTTGAAGATGCAGCTTAGGTGGGCGATGAAGGATATAGAAGACAAGGCCCGATCCCACTTTTTTATATTGTGTTGATGTTTTTCTGAACAATTACTTTGGTTTGTAACAAACAATAGTAACTAGGGTAAAGAATCCATGATCCTTAAAACAATTTGCGGGGGTGACAAAGGTGGAGGGATCCTCTGTTTGTGGGGATGAAGCCTTTGTTGCCCCTGTTTTTTAATTTTCCTGCACTCATGAACGGTTAGTATTACTCACTTAACCCGGATGGATGGTCCATCTTTTGCATGGTGAAATCTGAGTTAAGAATTTTGGATAAGTCCTGGTGGCTTAATTTAATTAATATAAATCTTTTGACTATTTACCTGTTGTAAATGTTTGTTGGATATAACTTTATCATAATTGATAGTTTTGAAAAAATAATTTTAAGTAAAAGACTTTAGGATAAAAGAACCTTTTGAAAAATACTTAGGATAGAATATCTTTAAAGAACAAAAAGTAGGATAAGGTATCCTTAAAAATAGATAAAACATTTTAGTAATAAAATATCTTTGAAGGGATAACCCTCTAACTCGAAATATCCAAAATTATTGCAACTAAGATAATACATAAATTCATCAATAGAAACCATACCAGAAGGTCTAGGTAGACCTAAGTTACCATAAGCAATGACACTTATGTGATTCTGGTAGAAGCAATTTAAGGATCTTGGATCCTTAGAATTTTGATCTTCACAAAGAATTTAGAAAATCTGTTGCAAATAATTCATAGTGTTAACTGGGATTAAACCCATTAAGCTGGGGACAAGCCCAAATAATAAACTCGGGACAAGCCCGTGTAATCTGGGGACAAGCCCGTGAACTGGGGATAAGCCCGTGAACTAGGGACAAGCCCAAAAACGCCCAACCCGGGATTTAGCCCAAATGAAGATAACGTGAAAACGTTATAAACCTTAGCTAACATGAAAATGTTAGAAACCTTTGTTGTGAGATAACGTGAAAACGTTATAAACCGGTGGTATGGTACATCTACCATAATTCGTAGGATCCTCCATATAGCCGAAAGCAACGAAATTGTCAGCCACTAAGCGTGTACTGGTCCCACTGCCCCAGACTATACGTCGGATAACGTGCGCTCCAGGAGAGAGTGTAGAAACTCTATTTATATGAAAGGTGAAAACCTTTAAACCTTAGAGGACATGACCATCGGGGGTCATATCCAAACGTGGGCTAGGCCAAAGGAAATAGGATAATACCTCAAATGTAAAGGAGAGGTGGCCAACCTCTTGAGCATCCAATTTATTATTATGATCCTGCATTGTTACTCAAAACTTGGAAAAGATAAAATGTTAAGAATATAATATCCTTAAATCAACAATAAGAATTAAGAAAGAATAATTGATCATATAGATGTTACCGATTTCGGGATCCTAGATCTCTAAAGGATAATATATCCTCTCAGGATACTGGATCCTGATCAGAAAAAATACTTTTTGAGGTGGATAGAATTCCATGCTCTTGGTAACCTGATGCCCTCCATTGTGAGCAAATGAGATGCCCCCTTTCCTGCCTCTGACTCGATCTGAAAAGGTCCTTCCCATTTGGGTGCTAACTTTCCATCAGCCGGATTAGTAGTATTTTTGAAGGCTTTCCTCAAAACTAAATCTCCTTCTTGAAATCTTCTGATTCTTATATTCTTGTTGTATGCCCCAGCTACCCTTTGCTGATAAGATGGCATTCTGATCTTGGCTAGGTCTTTGAGTTCTTCTACAGTATCCAAGTCTTCAAGTAGGATTTCTTCATTGGATTTAGGATCGCGGATTCTCGTTCTTGCTGTAGGAACCACCATTTCTGTAGGAATTACTGCCTCTGAGCCAAATACTAATGAGAAAGGTGTCTGGCCTGTTGCATTCTTGGGTGTTGTCCTATCTGCCCAAAGAACATAAGTTAGCTCTTCGGCCCACTTTCCCTTCTTGGATCCTAGTTTCTTCTTTAGATTATTGATGATAATTTTGTTGCTAGACTCCGCTTGATCATTAGCTTGAGGATGTACTAGAGTAGAAGTTATCATCTTGATGACCCAACTGTCACAAAAGTTAGTGGTTCTTTTCCTGATAAATTGGGAACCGTTGTCACAAATAATTTCCGAGGGGATACCAAATCTAGTAATAATATTTATTTTAATGAAAGATATCACCTCTTTTTCGCGTACTTGAACAAAAGCTTCAACTTCTATCCATTTTGAAAAGTAGTCTGTCATTGGAAGCATGAATACTTTTCCCTCTGGTGCCTTAGGTAGTTTGCCTACATATCCATACCCCATTTCATGAAAGGCCACGAAGAGGATATAGGATACATAGGTTCTGCTGGCTGGTGGAGGATGTTTGCAAGTCGTTGACAAGCATCACATTTCTTTGAATACTCCATTGCATCTCTTTTCATTGTTGG
This sequence comes from Bidens hawaiensis, assembly GCF_021521415.1. Lineage (NCBI taxonomy): Eukaryota > Viridiplantae > Streptophyta > Magnoliopsida > Asterales > Asteraceae > Bidens > Bidens hawaiensis. The sequence goes on along the minus strand of NW_027491238.1, from coordinate 1,077,917 downwards.
CCAAAAGTATCCAGTTCTTAGAATCCTGGAAAATAGGGCTCTACCTCCGGTGTGATTACCACAATCACCTTCATGAAAATCTTTGAGCACCTCTTGGATTTCAGGATTCTCGATGCACCTCAAGTATGGACCTGCAAGAGATTACCTGTATAGCATATCATCTAATATAATATATTGTGATACCTTGAGTTTGAAAGATTTGGGATTCTCTGTTGCTGGAATTTCTCCTGTTTGGATGTGCTTCTTGATCGGAAGGATCCATGATTCTCGATTATTTGAGCATAATGGATCCCAGAGTACAATTTCCTTGTCATTTGTTATTTCCCCAACCTCTTGTTCTCCTATTGCTGGTGTGAGAACATGAATGATTGGAATCTTCATATCTTCTGGAATTTTCAATGATGAGGCTAAATTTGCCAAAGCGTCTGCCCCGGCATTTTCATCTCTTGGTACCTGTACAATGCTAAATAATTCAAAGGATTTTGCTGATTCCTTCACAACATCTAGGTATTTGATTAGTTTTTCTCCTTTAACAGCATATGAGCCGTTAAAGTGGTTAGCAATTAATAATGACTCTATATATACTTGAAGATACCTAATCCTCATGCACTTAGCTAATTGCAAACCTGCGACCAAAGCCTCATATTCTGCTTTATTGTTCGTCGCTTGAAACTCACAGGCTATAGACTGGGGTAATATGTCCCCCAGTGGCGTTTTCAGTAGGATCCCCAATCTTGTTCCTCTTACATTAGAGGCACCATCAGTGAAGAGTATCCAAGGATCCTTAGTCTTTTCTAGTTGTTGGACATCCAAGTTAGCTTCTCTTTATAGGTCACTGGTGAAATCAGCCACAAAGTCTGGGAGTGCTTGTGACTTGATTGCTGTTCTTGGCTCGTATTTGATATCATATGCACTTAGTTTCACAGCCCATTTGGCCATTCTACCTGATAACTCTGGTTTTCTAAGAACGTTCTTCCCTGGATAATTAGTTCTCAGAATAATAGGGTGAGTTTCAAAATAATGTCTCAATTTAGTAGAATCCATAATAAGTGCTAGAATTAACTTTTCTAAATGAGAATACCTGGCTTCGGCATCTAGAAGATTTTTATTTATATAATAAACGGGATGTTGTTCACTTTCATGATCCTTTACCAAGCCGGCACTTACTGCATTTCCTAAGCCAACTAAACACAAATATAAGGATTCTCCATCCACAGGCTTCATCAGAGCTGGAGCGGAGGATAAGTAATCCTTCAAGGCTGTAAGCGCGGCCTCATGCTACTCCGTCCACTCAAACTTCTTATTCTTCCTAAGGATCTCATAGAAGTCCTTGCACTTCTCGGAGGATCTTGAGATGAACCTATTGAGAGCAGCTATTCTTCCTATGAGCCTTTGGACATCCTTTGTGTTTGTAGGAGACTTCAAATTAAGGATGGCTTTTATCTGCTTGAGGCTTTCTTCAATTCCTCTTTTAGTCACCATATATCCCAGAAACTTTCCAGCCTTAACACCAAAGTGGCATTTTGACGGATTCAATTTCATGTTATACTAGTCAAGAATATTGAATGCTTCCTCGAGGTCTCTAAGGTGATCCTCAGCTTTCTTCGACTTTACCACCATATCTTCTACGTATACATCCATAGTCTTTCACAACTATTCCTTGAACATCATGTTGACTAGTCTTTGGTATGTTGCCCATGCATTTCTTAGTCCAAATGGCATAACATTATAACAGTATATGCCGGTAGGAGTCATGAATGTTGTATCCTCCTAATTAGATGGTTCCATCTAAATTTGTTAAAATCCAGAGGAAGCATCCATAAAGGTAAGCATTTCATGTCCTGCCGTTGCATCCACCATGGAATCTATATGTGGTAATGGGAAAGGATCCTTGGGGCATGCCTTAAATCGGTAAAATCGACACACACCCTCCACTTTCCATTCTTTTTTGAAACAACGACCACATTAGCTAGCCATCGAGGGTATCGGCCTTAAGAATTTTTTCAACTTCTTCTTGTATGATCTTGTTCCTCTCAGGAGCGAATTTTCTTCGCTTCTGATGGACGGGTTTAACATATAAATCAAGGCCTAGTTTATGAGTGATTAGCTCTTTTGAAATACCTGTCATGTCTGAGTGCCTGAAGGCAAAGGTAGATCTTCTTCGCTCTAAGAAGGATATTAAATCCTCCTCGATTTTGCTGGGGATACTGGATCCTAGGAACACCTTCACCTCTGGATCCTCGGGGTCCAATGATATTTCTTTAAGCTCCTTCTCCTGAGCCTCCAGTACATCCCTAGGATTCTCCTATAGTTGCTATGCTATAGTTTGTTTGGTTGTTGGCTTCATTGATGAAGAGTATCTGGCCTCCACTTGATCACCAATTATCTTTACAACTCCCCAAGGAGTAGGTAGTTTGATGCATTGGTGATATGTTGAGGCCACTGCCTTCATTCCATGCAGCCATGGCCTACCTAAGATCACATTACAACAAGAAAGGTTATCAATAACACAAAATTTCTGATATGAATTTAACCCTTCGATATAAATTGGGAGGTTGATGTCCCCCAATGTATTTTTGGTTTCCCCACTGAAACCGACTAGCACTGATGTTCTTGGAATAATCTCCGAGTCTGGTATATTCATCTTTTTGAGGACGTCATGCTGGATGATGTTGACCGAGCTCACACCGTCAACTAGGATCCTTCGTACGTAGTGATTAGCGATAAATAAAGTGATAATCAAACCGTCGTGATGAGGATCCTGGATATTTAGTTTGTCTTCCTCATCAAAAAATATCCTCTTATCTTTTGTTAAAGTGGTGAATACTATTGGTTGGTCTCCGTTATCCATCTTGACTTCCTTGGCAAGTCTTCATGCTGCTGAGAAACAAGTTCCACAAATGTCTCAACCTCCGGAGATGAAATTCACCATACGGACATCCAGCTCGTCCCGGTGAGGATCCTGGATCTTAGAATCGAAGAAGACTCTTTGATCAGTCACTCGCGTAGGGTGGATGAGTGGTCTTCTTTCGTCGTACAACTGGAATTCTTCCGAGGGATAAGATTCTTGAAATATGTCGTACTCTCTGGAGACGGAGTTGATCACGTGAGCATCTGGTGGCGGTGGTGTTGCTTTTTGTGGAGGATCTTCAGGATCCTGGATCTTCGATCTCTTCCTTCCCAAAAGTTCTTTGAAGTGACCCTTTCTCAGGAATTAACCGATTTCTCTTCTCAAGCCAATGCACTCATCTGTCATGTGGCCAAAATCTTCGTGAAAGGCACACCACTTAGACTTGTCTCTGAAGGCAGTCTTCTTTTCATTCTTCCGGGGCCATCTGGCTTTTCCCCCTAGATCCTTCATGGCGCATATTAAGCCATGAGTATCCACGGAGAAATAATAATCATAGATGCATGGATAGTCTTCATCTTCATCCCTCTCTTCGACCACTCGTGCATTCTGGTTATTGAACTTGTTATACAGCTTTGTGTTGTTGTTCTTGAACGGGAATCCTTGTTTCTTGTCAGAGGATTCAGGTTTGGTTTGATTCCCCAGACGATCCTGGATCCTCTTATCATCTTCTAACCGTATAAACCTGAGCGCCCTATTTCTTACTTCATCCAAGGACCTTCAAGGAGTCATCACAAGATCATCATAAAAGGGGGAGCCCCTCTGGAGTCCCATCTTGAAGGCCTCAACAGCCATAGCCATATTAAGATTAGGGATTTCCAAGGCCTCCCTACCAAACCTCGTAACAAAATCCCTAGGGGATTCGTCACTAGGTTGGATAACTCAGTATAAGTCACTAGTTAACTTTTCAAATTTCTTACTACAGGAAAATTGGCTGTTGAACAAGTTAACCAAGTGAGAAACAGAAGTAATTGAAAAGAGAGGAAGACTTCGCAGCCACTTTAATGCAGATCCCGTCAGTGTGGATCCAAATCCTTTGCACAAGCAGGCTTCTTTGAGTCTCTCAGGTATGGGGTTGATCTCCATCCTTTCTCTGTATTGTGCCACATGTTCCTCAGGATCAGTAGTTCCATCATAAGTCTTCATGTTGGAGTTTGGAATCACTTCGGTATTTCAGCATCACAGATAGGTGGAGCAAATTTGGATAGCTTGTGGCTTCCCTCCGGTATTTCAGTGATTGGTCGAATAACCCCGGGAACACTGGATATCATATCCTTGAGCTTTTGAAGCTCCTTGGCCATAGCTTGGTTGATACATGTATCCTGCATGGGACCACGGTTAGCCTCTAAGGATAAAGGATCATACAAGTTACCTCTCAGCTGAGTGAAGGTTGGCATATCGGATGAGTATCTGGGATAAGAAGAGTCAGCTATAGGAGTAGGACCGCCCGATGCGATAGTCTGCATGGGAATGAAATCTCCTTCATGGACTTCGGAGGATCGTTGATGTTGCATTCCTGAGGATCCTTGATTCTGAAAGGAGGATCCTTGAGGTTGAGGAATATAGGGTCCTTGAATATATAACCCAGAGGATCCTGGTGGAATGATGGACGGTCCCTGCTGGAGTAATGAGGATCCTTGATCCTGCTGATCCATGGACTCCTGTTGAAAGATAGAAGATCCTGGCTGAAACATTGAGGATCCTTGAGCCTGTTGACCCATGGACCCCGGTTGAAGGATAGAAGATCCTGGTTGGAACAGTGAGGATCCTTGAGCCTGTAGACCCATGGATCCTGGACTGATGATATCCAGCATCCTAGGCATCAGGTGGGTGAGATCCTCTGCTGGCCTCTTATTCTTCTTGAGATCTTCTATCTCACGAAGGATCCTCGAGTTAGTCATGTTATGCTGCTCCATGTATGCTTTAACATGCAAAAACATAGATGAAACATCACTATTCGTATTAACCACCGGGGCGGCGGCAGCGGTTTTCGAGCTCTGGAAGATTCGTAGTTGTGTCCTGCTTCCAGCAGCAGTTCGTTGTGCTGCCGTGATTGGCGGAGGCATCGGTGGCAAAGTCCTCGATGAGAGAGGGACCGATGACGGCATGGTTGATGAGGCAGAGGTTGATTGAGAGGCCATTGATAGTGATACGGGTACGAAAAATTCAAGAATTGATAGGAGTAATATGGATTATAGCACCAATTGCCCCACGGTGGGCGCCAAATTGTTTTGGATAAAAATCAGCTAAGGATAGCGTATCCAAATCTGTCAAGTGAGGTATAGTGCTAACACGATAAAAGCGAATGTATAACCGAAATCTTGGTGAACACAATGATTTGATCACGAGGGATAAAACCCTTGATTATGATAATCTTACTACGGTCAAAAACTAGCAAGGTAATCCTTGGTCAAATTGCTTCGGTCAAGGATTAACGAGATAATATTTGGTCGGATGGTATGTGATTATTATAACCTCCGGCACAAAAAACCCCCGGACGGTGAAAACTATCACCGTCAAGTTTATTAATGGTAAAGGGTGATTACAAGTATCGTGGAGTTTATGATCGACGTTACAAAGTAAGCTAGTGAATAGAGAGAATATTTGGTTCTGCTCTAGTGTGTGTGAGAGTACAAGTGTCTTTTCTAATCGATCATAACTCGATAATATATCGAAAGTACAAATAACCAAAACTCCTAATAATCCGCAAGTCTTCCACTAGCCACTCCCATGACTTTAACCACGTGCCACAGAAGTACAGTTGCGAGATAAACGGAAGAATAAGTCAAAGAGCCGTTATTGATATTCAAACATCAATCTTCGCACGAAATCGTCCATTACTAGCAATGCTTAATAAGGATCCTGGATCCATATTTCCGCTGGAGAGTACTCCATGAGGATAAGACATGCCAGCATGTCTTAAAATCGTTATACCTGTCTGACACATCACCATACTAAACGCAATCATTAGTAAACAAATAATACCGAGGATCGTCGATCCTATATAACCTGACTCGTATTTGGATTTTAAAGTTTCAATTGATAATGAGCTAAAATAGAATATGTTTACTAAATCTGTGATACGAGTAGAACTCTAAACAAATTTGTTACTTATTAATTGTTCAAAAAAAAATAAATAACTTAATTAATATAAAGAAATATTTTTTTTACTAATTCGTTAAGATGTAAAGAGCCAAGTCTATGCACTAGAAAATATTTTATGATTCTCTTTATAATTGTTTGATAAATAAAATGGTTACTTAAAATTTCAAATGAAACTTGAAAGTAAAAGGTCAAATATGAATATATCAATTTAAACAATTCGTGTTGAAACGAGTTATGATGTGCAGGCTTCAAAATTAATATGATTGCATTTATTATCTAGGTTAGTGGGCTCACAAGTAAATTGTGGGCTGCCCATGGGCCGTAACAAACAATTGGAAGGGTGAATTAAGCAAACGAAAATCTTAGGCCTGGTGGGTCATGTTAACTTGAAGAAAAAGCAAGACCACAATATAAGAAAGGAACATGGTCGTAATCTTGGGAGGAGAGGTCAGACGCAAGTCAGTGGGGGAACCACCCCTGTGGAGCTACGTTCGGGAACAAGAAAAAGAGTTAAGAGAGGCAAGCATCAAGATAGCAGCAGGTCTCATATATTATATTATTCGATGAACCGCAATAGATATATTATCTTTGTTTCGTTCATAATTATGAGAGGCTAAAACTGTTATACTGCCTAGGCTTGTGATGATGTTTTGTTGATTATTTTGGACTAGTCAGTTTTCAGGTTTTGTTTATGGGATTTTGATTAATTAAATGTTTTGATTAGTTTTATTGGATGTGTCTCATGCGCATTTACTTTTGATTTGTGTATGAATGAATGTTTCACATGTTGCTTTATTGAATGTCTTTTGATTATAGGTTGCATGTTAGGGTTGTTTACTGTGTGTTTGCAACTTGTTTATGGTTTATTGAGCTTATTTACCATAGAAACTGATTTTTGGCATATTATTAGAAGTTTATATTCTTACAAGCTTAAATATCCTACGGGTGATAAGTTGTGGGGTTTGTCTGCGTTATTAGGGTTTTAGGTTAAATTATCTGACAGGAGGTTTGCCTATTTTTGCCTTAATTTAACTGTTTACCCGTGTCCTTTAAACTGTTCAAAAACCACCACGTGTACTTGGTGCATTGAGATAGGGAACCGACGGGTTAGCTGTTTTCTAGGGTAATTAATCATAGTTGGTGAACTAACAGGTGAACCAATAAGCCGGTGTTTTTACATGATCTCTAAGATTTTTTTTAGGTGACACTTTGAGAGTGATTAAGGATCCATTGAGTTTCCTAGAATTTCATACCTTTAGATTCCCGGTTCCCATTGCATTTATCCCGTAACCGATAAAAGCCCGAGTCGTCATAATTCGGATTCCTTGCCTAGACAACTCTTGCTCTTATTTAAATTTGCTAAATTCTTATTCAATAATATAATTTTCTAGTTTACTTTAATTTAATTAAGTAATTAGTTTAATTAATTATTAGTTTCTAAAATAAAATAAATAAAAATCCAAAAATAATATTTTCTTAATTATTACTTTAAATTAGCTGGTATTATTTAGCTTATATTTAATAATTAAAAAACACACAAAAATCAATTAAATCTATTTATTTAAGTTATTAGTAAGAGTCTAGTTTAGTTGTCGCTAGTGCCCTGTGGGTTCGACATCCGGGCTTCTTTAGGCTTTACTACAGTTGATAGGTACACTTGCCTGTCTAGTGGTCTAGCATTAGGATAGTCTAGATTTATAAATTTAAAACTAGAGTGTCTAGGTTAGGTTAAGTTTTTAATAAACCGTTTTCAGCACATCATCTGTCCATAAGATAGATAAGGATTAAGGATCCTCAGCATAAAATTCATGCCCTAAAAATACAATATGAGCCTAGAACAACCATCAAATCACAACCACATTAGACTATGTGGCTGATTTCAGTAGTGACATATAAAAGGAAGCTGATCTGGAGGTCCAGCAACTTGAAGAAACAAAGGATCCTTGAATCCTCTTCACAGATGGTGCATCAAATGTAAGAGGAACAGGATTGGGCATACTACCACACGGGGACATAATACCCCGGTTCTTAGCCTGTGAGTTCCAAGATACCAACAACGAAACGGAATTTGAAGCACTTATTGAAGGTTTACTTTAAGCTAAACAAATGAGGATCATGTATCTTCATATTTACATAGACTCTTTATTAATAACTAACCACTTTAACGGTTCTTATACTGTAAAAGGTGAATATATGATCAAATATTTAGAAATTGTGATGGAATTTGCAAAATCCTTCGAAATGTTTAGCATAATTCAGGTACCAAGACAGGAGAATGTTGGGCAGATGCCTTGGAAAACCTAACATCATCTTTGAAGATCCCATATGACATAAAGATACCCATTATTCACAGACTTTCTCGAGCCATTGGGGAACGGGAAGCAATGGAAGTAACAATGGATTTGTCCTGAAGAACTTAAGGATCCTTCATTTCCAATCAAGAAACTCCTCCAAGATGAAGAAATCATTAAAGGGGAAAATCCCAAAGCTTTCTTAATCAAGGTATCACAATTTATAATTTTACAAGATACTGTATATAGAATATCTCTTGCTTGTCCCTACTTGAGATGCATTGAAGATCCAGAAATACAAGAATTGTTAGTGATTTCCATGAAGGTGACTGTGCTAACCATACAAGGGGCATAACACTGTTTTCTAGAATAGTAAGAATAGGTTACTTCTGGCCAACAAAAAAGAAGGACGCTATGGATTATTCATGGAAATGTGATGCTTGTCAAAGACATGGCAACATTCTTCATCAACCAGCAGAACCTATGTATCCTATCTCTTCTTCATGACCTTTCATGAAATGGGGAATGGATATTGTAGGCAAGTTACCTATGGCACCAAGAGGAAAAGCCTTCATGCTTGCCATGACGGATTACTTCTTAAAATGGATTGAAGCAGAAGCATTTGTTCAAGTATGTGAAAGGGAAGTTATATCCTTCATTAAACGGATAATATAACTAGATTTGGTATCCCATCTGAAATTATTTGTGATAATGGATCCTAATTTATTGGGAAAAGAACTACCAATTTTTATGTCAGTTGGGGTATAAAGATGATCACTTCTACACTAGTCCTACTCAAGCCAATGGTCAAGCAGAGTCAAGCAATAAAATCATCATCAACAACTTGAAGAAGAAGCTAGGATCCAAGAAAGGCATGTTGGCTAAGGAACTTGCTTATGTTCTTTGGGCTGATAGAACAACACCCAAGAGTGCAACTTGTCTAACACCATTCTCATTGGTCTTTGGATAAGAAGTTGTAATTCCTAGAAAGATGGTGGTTCCTACTGCTAGAACAAGCGTCCGTGAACCTCAAGCAAACAACGAAAGCCTTGTCCAGGTTCTAGAAACTGTTGATGAGCTCGACGACCTAACAAATATCAGAATGGTTGCATATCATGTGAAATCCTGAGATCTCAGATCTAAAGCTTAATAAACTATTAACGGATCTAGTTCATTGTTACTCTTAATGATTATATCATATGTATGTATATATTAGTATTAGTTGTATTGTATGTGTATATATATTATGGAATCGGTAAATTAGTTGAAGCTTTGAATGAGAAGAGACTTGGACAACAATTCAATAGGTTAACTCAAAACTTAAATTAATCTGTGGAGGAACCCACTATTTATAGAAGACAGGTCTAGTTCGTTACACATTCCGTAACGAACTAGACTCCTGCTTCGTTACATTAGTTTAAATAATAAACAATAACTAACCGCCTCCTGATTCGTTAAACATCCTTAACGAATCAGGAGGAAACTTGACTTAAGGTCTAGTTCGTTAAACATCCTTAACGAACTAGACTATTCCTCTAACGAACTAACTTAAAATAAATAACTCTTACATTAAATTAAACGATAAATACAAAAACGATAATTACAAAAACTCGAGACGCAAAACCGTTTACTAGCAGGCACCCCCTCGTCTTGAGCTCTTTGTCTTTAAATTACTTGAAGCGTTTGGTCTGCCAATCCCTGCAGCTGTGAATACCATGTTCATGACGCACACGAGCAACGCGTTGAAATTGCATTGCTCGGTCATAGTCTTCACGACGCTCAATTAATATCTTATTCTTGAATAGCACGTCATTGTCGGTCTCTGTCAAGTTCACGAGCCACATTGGATCAATGATCTTTATCAGCTCCGTCTTTAAGCCCTTACCCAACACAATAACGGCCTCGCCAGTCCGATTGTCGTAGTACCAATGGTTGAAATATAAATACATGTGTTGATTCAGCGTCTTCACCGGTACACGCTTACGGGTTGGAATCTGAGGTTTAAAGAACTTAAACCCGTGATTGACTTCGAAATGCAGATGCTGATGAAACCATTCTGCATGTCGAGTTCTCCCACGGTTTATAAACGGACGATACGCCATAGTCCGTACTTCCCATCTTGGTAACGAAAGAACGTCAGTAATCAGCTCATAATATTGAACGCCTTTCTCCCATTTGATAATACAAACATTCAAATCAGAATCAAAGAGCCATGAAATAATATCACCTTGAACTTTAGATACAACTTTGAAGGATGTCATCTGATTTTCTTGAGCGCGAGCAACAACTTCAACTTTATGCTCTTTATCCACATACCGGTATGCCTCAATAATCTTACGAGATTTCTTGTCCCGATAACCAAACCATCTCTGAATATCAGCAACAGTCGGATCTCTTATCGAATCATATCTTGTATCAACTACGCTTTTCCCCTTTGAAACCTTCTCCAGATGGTCTTCGGCTGCATTGACGGTTTCCTCAGTAAATATAGAAGCACCCTGATCAACATTGGTATGTTGAAATAAATCAGGGTATTCCTCAACCGTCATGTCCTCAATCTCCACCTCCTCATATTCATAAAAAAAAGACGTGCTCATCTCAATAGTAGGATCATTTAAGATCTCTTCATCGTTCTCAACCTCCACATCGTCCTCAGCCTCTAACACGGTTAACTCATCATCGTTTAGACCAAGCAGTATGGAAATCTGCTCTCGTGTTAGGGACCTTTCAACAAATTGTACTTCTTCAATCTCATCCACATTCACAATACTTCTAACCACCACCGAACCATCAACAAAGATAACAGTATCAGCCTTGATCATCTCAATGGATTTAGCAGCTGTATAATCACGATAAACAATTGTCTGCTTCCCAAATCACTGACAGCACTCGTACCAGCACTAGAGGATGAGCCGTGAGTTTTCTTAGGCTCACTTCCTCCAGCACCCGAAGCATCTGGTTCTTCATCTTCGTTCTTGAGCTTCTTAAGTGCATCATCCTTGCATGTCAGCTACAATATAAGATCCTCATTCTCTTTGATTTTCACCCCCTGAGACTTAACAATCTCACGGTGTTTTTCTTTTATTATTGGCAATAGGAGATATAGCTCATCAGTTTTCGTTGATGTTCCATCATACGCTCTTGAGCTTCTTAAGTTTTTTTAGGCTAACTTCCTCCAGTACCCGAAGCATCTGGATCTTCATTATCGTTCTTGAGATTTTTAAGTGCATCATCCTTGCATGTCAGCTGCAATATAAAATCCTCTTGCTCTTTGATTTTCACCCCCTGAGACATAACAATCTCACGGAGTTATTTTGTTTCTTTTTGGAAATAAGAGACATAGCTCATCAGCTTTTGTTGATGTTCCGTCATACGCTGTTGAGTCAGTCGGTCCGCAGACATTTGATTTTCATACAAGTGAAGTAAACTCAAGACCATAATAATTTGGTGATCGTGTGACATGGCAAGAAATGAAGTAGGTATCGGCTGAACAGGACCTTGAGAACGGTTAAGCCTCGAAATTGACATATCCTTTGGTGGAGGAGGCATCATCATCGGTGTTTGAGAAACCGCCGATGTTGCCATAGAGGGCCTTGACAAAGTAGATTAGACAGTCTGTGGAATCATGCCAAGCCTTGGATCCGACGTAAGCGTGGTCGTCAAAGTTAATTCCGGGGTGCTAGTAGTAAGCGGGACCGCCGGTCTTTGAGAAATGGACGACCTTGGAGATTGAACTCCAAATGAGATGCCAGCACCAGCCGACACACGACGCTTAGACAACCCTTCACCAACCAACTCTTTCCCTTTCCTTTTACGTTGAGCAGCTAAAGCAGCCTCAACCGCAGCTTGTTGTTGAGCTCGAGCGTCACCATCACCACCATTACTGATGCAGCGGTGTAAACAAAAACGAAGATCGAATCACGTTTATTCTAAGAATACCCGTGAAGAACTTCCTAAAACTCTCAAAAAAAGACTTAGATCGTAAATAAGATAAATAATTGAACCTGTTGATTCACACGAATAAGATAAATAATTGAACCTGTTGACGCAGCGTGATGATAAACTTGGAAGTCAAACACGTTGATTCTAAGAATACCCGTGTGATTCTTCCCCGAACTTCCAAATTGACATAGATTGTAAATAAGATAAATAATTGAACCTGTTGATTCACACGAATATCAGGATCAATTCTTCAAACTATCGTTGATTCACGAAGAATATCGATAATTAGGTCCTTCACACACAAACACACACTGTGATAGAGAGGAAATGATTTTTTTATATATTCCAAACCTTATTTTTCTTACATGACAAAATCTCAAGTATTTAAAAGAAACTATAAACCATTGGGCTTCAAATGATTAAACCAAAAGACATAAAATATTAATTATAAACTTTTGTAATTCCATAACCTATGTCTTCATTATTTGGTAAATGTTTGATCTCCCCACATCATTCTCTCCACCTTTGAAAAACTCGCCCTCGAGTTTTTGTCTTTGAACCGTAGCCACCTGGGTCAAAGGGACCATCCATCCAATTCCAATTTATAGTTATGATGACCTGCTCAAATAGTTCAACTTTACTAATCATCTTGTCCGACTCTATTCTTGTACCACATGGGTCAAAGGGAGCATCGATACACTTTCTTTTCTCTACAAGTTCATGTGATTTTGATAATATTTCTTTGCTTGCATATTTAATAATTGGCCCCATTATATCTTGTGCATTTTTAAGATATAATTGATTGACTTCTAACCTTAGAGTGTTGTCTGTGAAACTTGCATACAAATCTTCATAAATGACATTGCTAACCATATTAATATTAGCATTTGCCAAAAATCTATTCCAATGGTTTTTTTCTTCTTGAGTAATATCCACGCCACCTGAATAAATTGTAGACCACTCATTTTTTCTTTAGTAAACTTTCAAAAACATCACTGGTTGCCCAAACATACCATTCCTCGTCCTCGTATTCATCAAACACGGGCCAAGAATCATAGATATTGTCCCCCTCACAAGCCATATTGAGCCAGGAATTCGGCTTTGATACCAACTGACGTAGGGTGATGATAAAATTGGAAGTCAAACACGTTGATTCTAAGAATACCCGTGAAAAACTTCCCAAAACTCTCAAAAAAGATGTAGATCGTAAATAAGATAAATAATTGAACCTGTTGATTCACACGAATATCAGGATCAATTCTTCAACTATCGTTGATTCACGAAGAATACCGATAATTAGGTACTTCACACACTAACACACACTGTGATAGAGAGGAAATGATTTTTTTTATATATTCCAAACCTTATTTCTTTACATCACAATATATCAATTATTTAAAAGAAATAGAAAACCATTGGGCTTCTAATAATTAAACCAAAAGACATAAAATATTAGTTATAAACTCTTGTAATTCCATAACTCATGTCGTCATTAGTTGGTAAACTTTTTATCTCCCCACATCATTCTCTCCACCTTTGAAAAAACTCGCCCTCTAGTTTTGTCTTTGAACCGTAACCACCTGGGACAAAGGGACCATTCATCCAAGTCTTGTTAAATACTATCACCACACCTTCACCTTTAGGAGTTATGTGTATGGGTCCATCCCAAATAATTACCACTTAATGCAATTGTTTTATATTCATGTAATCATCATTCACTTTGAGGCCCACCATATCAAGCTCAAACATAAAATATTTTTCTTTGACCTTCGAATGTGGGAAATAGTTGATAATTACGGTAGGCAATTTCTTAAAATTTGCATCTTCATTTAACTCATTAATATGAAATTTCAAAATAGTGGGAGATACCATGTATATGGAAGAAAAATTTGAATCACCATTAACCACAATATCACCAACATTTTCTACCGTACCATCCCTTAAAATTTCATCAAAAATACCTGAATAAATTGTAGACCACTCATGTTTTCTTTTTAAACTTTCAAGAACATCACGGGTTGCCCAAACATACCATTCCTCGTCCTCGTATTCATCAAACACCGGCCAGGAATCATAGATATTGTCCCCCTCACAAGCCATATTGAGCCATGAATTCGGCTTTGATACCACCTGACGTAGCGTGGAGATAAACTTGGATGAATGGTCCCTTTGACCCAGGTGGTTACGGTTCAAAGACAAAATTCGAGGGCGAGGTTTTTCAAAGGTGGAGAAAATGATGTGGGGAGATAAAAAGTTTACCAAATAATGACGACATGAGTTATGGAATTACAAGAGTTTATAATTAATATTTTATTTCTTTTGGTTTAATTATTAGAAGTCCAATGGTTTATAGTTTCTTTTAAATACTTGAGATTTTGTCATGTAAGAAAATAAGTTTTGAAATATATGAAAAAAATCATTTCCTCTCTATCACAGTGTGAGTTAGTGTGTGAAGGACCTAATTATCGGTATTCTTTGTGAATCAACGATAGTTGGAAGAATTGATCCTGGTATTCGTGTGAATCAACAGGTTCAATTATTTATCTTATTTACGCTCTAGAATCACGGGTATTCTTAGAATCAACGTGTTTGATTTCCAATTTTATCATCACGCTACGTCAGTTGGTATTAGAGCCGAATTCCTGGCTCAATATGGCTTGTGAGTTGGACAATATCTATGATTCTTGGCCCGTGTTTGATGAATACGAGGACGAGGAATGGTATGTTTGGGCAACCGGTGATGTTTTTGAAAGTTTAAAAAGAAAACATGAGTGGTCTACAATTTATTCAGGTGGCGTGGATATTACTCAAGAAGAAAAAAACCACTAGAATAGATTTTTGTCAAATGCTAATATTAATATGGTTAGCAATGTAATTTATGAAGATTTGTATGCAAGTTTCACAGACAACACTCTAAGGTTAGAAGTCAATCAATTATATATTAAAAATGCACAAGATATAATGGGGCCAATTATTAAATATGCAAGCAAAGAAATATTATCAAGATCACATGAACTTGTAGAAAAAAGAAAGTGTATCGATGCTCCCTTTGACCCATGTGGTACAAGCCTAGAGTCAGACAAGATGATTAGTAAAGTTGAACTATTTGAGCAGGTCATCATAACTATAAATTGGAATCGGATGGATGGTCCCTTTGACCCAGGTGGCTATGGTTCAAAGACAAAAACTCGAGGGCGAGTTTTTCAAAGGTGGAGAGAATGATGTGGGGAGATCAAACATTTACCAAATAATGAAGACATAGGTTATGGAATTACAAGAGTTTATAATTAATATTTTATGTCTTTTGGTTTAATCATTAGAAGCCCAATGGTTTATAGTTTCTTTTAAATACTTGAGATTTTGTCATGTAATAAAATAAGGTTTGAAATATATAAAAAAAAATCATTTCCACTCTATCACAGTGTGTGTTAGTGTGTGAAGGACCTAATTATCGGTATTCTTTGTGAATCAACGATAGTTAGAAGAATTGATCCTGGTATTCGTGTGAATCAACAGGTTCAATTATTTATCTTATTTACGATCTACATATTTTTTGAGAGTTTTGGGAAGTTCTTCACGGGTATTCTTAGAATCAACGTGTTTGACTTCCAATTTTATCATCACGCTACGTCAGTTACCACCACCATCATTATTATCATCACCCTCGTTAACCCCTGCTCCTTCCTCACGCTCAAAATCAGAGTCATCATGGATCCAGTGATCATCGGGAGGATATACATAATCTGGATTCACTAGATGACCAATCAAACGATTGGTCCGTGATGGATCTTTCCTATAAATCTTCATCCTTCGTATAGTGTCAGTGGACATATGCTCAAGTGGTAATACATCATCTACTAAAGTTTGATCAATAACCAAATTTTGAATCAAATCTTGAATGATCATCTGAAGGAATCGAGGATACATCAGGAACTTCTTACGTTGAATCACCGTAAGGCATTGTTCCTTAAGGTGTTAGAAAATCAGCTCAGAGAAGTTGAATGGCTTGTTCAGTATCAAAGCGACAAATGTCGATTGTAACATAATCCGACATTAATCGAAGCCACCTCTACGTCCTCCTAGGCAATAGATTAATACGTTCAATAAATATTGTTAGTGGGACATAATCCATTCTTGTTATACATAGAAGCTTCAAGGTCACCACCATAGAATACTCGACGAAATAGACCCCTAATCAATCCTTTGTAAAACTCACAAAGATAATCAATAGTGTCTCCAAATCTAAGCACCCGTCGAATAACATCAGTGTCAACAATAATAGGCGTTCGGTTGATCATAGCCTCAATGTGGTTGTCGGCTTCAATATACCAAGCAGTGTTCCAAAACTGACATATAGTACTGAAGTAGACTTTCTGTCGTGCAATCACAGCATAGTGAATAGCCGAGCGTCTAATAAACGTCAATATATCTCCAAATATGTCTTCATCTACAAAATTCGTACCAACAAAAGCACACACGTTATGTCTTTTGTCGTACGGAAGCAATGGTAAGTTTGGTTGCTGCTGTTGTGGATCTGCAACCAGAGGATCTTGATCCATATTATCGGCCATTGCACTATATAGATAAACCCGAGAATCAGTTCAATGAAAAATAATAATAACAATTATATCATATAATTAAAAGTATAAAATTTAACTAATATATAAACTTTTAATTAAAAATAATTGTTAAAATT
This sequence comes from Bidens hawaiensis, assembly GCF_021521415.1. Lineage (NCBI taxonomy): Eukaryota > Viridiplantae > Streptophyta > Magnoliopsida > Asterales > Asteraceae > Bidens > Bidens hawaiensis. The sequence goes on along the minus strand of NW_027491238.1, from coordinate 1,060,975 downwards.
AAAATAAAAAAAAATGTCGTTCGCTAAAAAATGTTGATTCGTTATAGCGAAATAGAAACTTCGCTATCAAGTAAATAATTAACGAATTAGGTCTAACGAATCACGAATAAAAGTTAACGAATTATGGTCTAATTCGTTATAAACAACGAATAAAAATCTGATTCGTTATAAATTATGATATGTTATCCTGATTCGTGTGATTTGTATAACGAATTGGACACGAATGAGTTTCAATTAGTTACACAATAACGAATGGCCCTTAAGCTTAATGTTTGACTAATCAGGTCAAGGTCAAAATCTTCAAGAACAACAAAAGTCAAAATTGCAATTCTGAGATCAATTCCACTATAATCAACGTTGTATAACCGAACAAAAGTTCACAAGGATCTCAGAAACACATCGCGAATGTGTGTGTATTGAAATTATGTACCAAATCATGATACAAAACGGCTAAATTAAGGGTTTATGAAAAACATATAACCCGATAACAAAATCAAGCAATTAACCCATCAAACATTCATTATATAAGATGTAAATCATTACGTTGTGACCGTCAATACCTTATGATTCAGAATATATGATCAAAACACGACATAACGATGCTCAGAAATTTATGAAAAAATCAGCCAGAGTAACAGTAGGAAAATGAAGTAGAAAGTGAATAGTGAAGACTAACTGCCTTCACTAATCCCTATATAGTCTGACACGGCACAATTTTCAATGTAACGAATCATTTGATTTGTTTGAATTTTGAAATAACGAATCAGGTGATTCGTTATCATTTATGCACACGTGGCATAACGAATTAGAGTCATTTCGTTAAAGTTTAAGACAAAAACAATAAAAAATTAGTTGTAATTCGTGTTTGATTCGTTAAGTTATATCTAACAAATTAGAAGTCATTCGTTACAGAGTTGCGGAAGAGAATTAATATAACGAATTAGAGACCAATTCGTTCTGAATGACTTTGATTCGTTATACATGGCTAACGAATTACCCTTATGTAATTTTAAATTAAATAATTAAATAAATAAATTAATTAAATAAAATAATAATTAAATAGTAATACTAATTATTGAAATAAAATTAATCAACGAGAACCCATATCTCGATGATCGAATACCTTAACTTGTTTTACGTTTTAAAACACTTAACTTAAAAAGAATTAAATAATATGTAAAACGAAAAAGCAAATTCTTTTTGGTATTTTGAACATTTAATGTAAAATATTTACAAGAAAAATATCCGAAAATAAAAGCATAGAACAGAAAATGTTTTTGTGTTTTTGCATGATTTTTCAAAGTTGTACATATTTTTGGATTTTTGTTGAGTTTGAGTAGAGAATCATATTGACTAAATTGCCCTTCCATCACAGTTTTATATTTCAGCGATATTGTGACTGGCGTTAAGTCGGTCATTGATATTGTTGTCCACTTAAATCTTATAACAAACTTCAAGCGTTTTCTTGATATGATTAATGGCTCAATTATCGCACAGAATATCAGAAGCTATCAGCCTCTAATCTCGGTTCAAGCTTAATTTTATTTTTGCCATATCACCCCAACTTGACTTAAACCATTATAATGTCGATCAAAATTTTGATGTTTTTCAGAACTTTTCAGCAATTCATCAAGTTTCCTTTACTGTGATTGAGTATGCATGAGTCCATCTGTCAGTTTACATACACTGTATCCCCTGGGGTCCGTTTCTTATTGGTATTGAGACGCGCGCAAGGGAGGAACAATTGTATGACTAACAGCGGATTTTGATCAAGTCTCTAGTTTAAATTGTACGAAGTACAACAGTGATCAAGTTTAATGACTTTGGGTTTGCTCTAAAAGCGAGTGAAATATTCATGCATATGAATACCCAGATGATTAAGCCGCATAAAGACTCACAGTGTCTAAAAGCCTAACGCTTGTTATTTGCTTAATTTTATTTTTGGGTGATCAAACAACTATAAGGCTTGAGTATGACTGGTTATTACATTTCTGCCATCCTCACCGAGATTTTTGTTAGAAACTAACACCTCTTTCAATTTGGCATTTCTTTATGTTTATATCACATACTTTACTCTAATAGCTTGTTTAAGACCTACCAATGCACCAACACAATTAAGCACTCAGTCTTTTAAGCTTATTTCTTGCTGGATATGGGGTCAAACAATCAATGTACTATCATTTTCTCTTTTTGCTTCAAAAACTCAAAATTTTAAAGAGCATAAAAAAAATGAATTTAATCACCCCAGTCACTTTCAGTCTATAGATTAATGGCTATCCTATCAATCTACAAGTAGATAACCTGACAAATACACGCAAACATGCTCCACAAACTTACATAACTGACATAATTTTCAGCGGGAAAATAAAGTAAAAAAGCATAAAAAACGCCCCAACTACTTTCCATTGTCAGGTAAATGGCTATCCCGAACATTTACGAGTAAATATCAGGACCAAACATATACAAGTATATGTACTTTATATATGAGTAATTGACATACTTTTCAGCGAACGTATGCAAAAATATTTTTGAATTTTCTCTTTACATACTTAAAACACTATCGTTTTGTCTTTTTTAATTTTCTTATAAACAAAATAAAACTTCACAATCTTTTTGATTTTTCGGATTTTTCTATACAAAACGAAAACACAATCTTTTTGTTTTTTCAAGATTTTAAAATGTTTTTTGGATTTTCATAATAATTTAAAGAAAAACATTATAGACAAGAAAACACAATATTTTTGATTTTTCAAATTTTTCAATGTTTTTGGGTTTTAATAATACAAACAAAAAAGCACAATATTTTTGTATTTTCTATTTTTTACCCCCTAAAATCCAAAACCAAAATAAAATTTAAAATAAAAATAAACCGAAGATAAAGATAGTCATCCTTGTTTCAGTATATCAGCAAGGATCTTCAATCCAGTTAAAACAAGCAAAAATTGAAAACGCGTTTTGTCAAAAGCTTTGGTAAATAGATCGGCTTTTTGAAAATCAGTATGTACTTTCTCAAGATCAATTAACTTCTTTTCAAAACAATCCCTTATGAAATGATATCGAATTTCGATATGTTTCGTTTTAGAATGTTGTACGGGATTTTTGGTGATGCTAATGGCAGCAGAATTATCAATTAAAATGGGAGTAGTAAGAAACTTCAAATCGTAGTCGCGAAGATGTTCTTGTATCCACAAAACCTGAGAACAACAACTCGATGCTGCAACATATTCAGCTTCGGCGGTTGAAGTGGAGACCGTTGTCTGCTTCTTACAGTGCTAGGAAACAAGCCGACTTCCTAAGAATTGACACCCTGCTGAGGTCGATTTAAAGTTAATCTTGCACCCTCCATAGTCTGAGTCAGAATAAGCGGTAAGATCAAAATTATCGTCCTTGGGGTACCATAACCCGATGTCTGGATTGCCCCTCAAATATTGAAGAATACGCTTGACCGCTGTCAGGTGAGTCACTCGGGGACTAGCTTGGTACCTAGCACATTATATCCGGGCGAGAAACAGTGAGATACATCAACGAACCAATCATCGCTCGATAGATGGTAGGATCTACAGTATTCTCCAATTCATCCGGTGATAAATAGTGGCCCACAGGGCGAGGAGTTGAAGGGATTTTTCCGGAAGTAATCTTGAATCGGCTCAAGACATCGTTCACGTACTTAGTCTGGTGAATGAAGATTCCTTTTGCAGACTAGTGAACCTGCAACCCAAAAAAGAAGTTCATCTCTCCCATCGAACTCATTTCGAACTTAGTTTGCATCGAATTCTCGAACTCCTTACATAACGCGTCATTTGTTGACCCAAAGATAATGTTGTCGACATAAATCTAAACGAGGAGAAGATCATCACCAATGTTTTTATAATATAAAGTGCAGTCAACAGTCCCTCGTTTGAAGCCGTTATCAGTCAAATGGTCGGAAAGCATGCCATATCAAGCTCTCTGGGCTTGATGTAGACCAGACACGGCCTTGTTTAAACGATAAACTCGGTCTGGAAAATCAGGGTCTTCAAAGCCAAGTGGCTGTAACACAAACACTTCCTTGTGTAGTTCATCGTTGAAAAAAGCACTTTTAACATCCATTTGATAGACTTTAATATTCTATTAAGCCGCATAAGCCTAAAAAATTCGTATAGCTTCCAATCTTGCAACCGGTGCGTATACCTCTGTGTAGTCTACACCCTCTTACTGATGGAAACCTTGCACCACTAATCGTGCCTTGTTTCTCACGATCACCCGACGATCGTTATTTTTGCATTTAAATACCCAGTTAGTTGGAATAGGCTTCTTAACTCTAGCGGGTTTATCGATAAGATCCCAAACACCCATACGTGCAAATTGTTGCAATTCCTCTTGCATGGCTTCTACCCAAGAAGGATCTTGAAGTGCCATACGAGTCGTCATTGGCTCAACTTGGGATAAAAAGCAAGTGAATTTGGAACATTCACAATTCCAGAAGAATGTAAATCTGCATAAGCACACAATACATTATTCTCACTCGAAGAAGCAACTTGATGACGTGTTTGAACGCCCACATCAAGTTCCCCAATGATGTTTTCCTTTGGATGATAATTATGAATCCTAAGAGTGGGATTCTCAAGAACAACAACATTTTCGAATAAGTTAGTGTAATATTCTCCAAGCTCATGATATGAATCATCACTATCAAGTTCAATAACTTGATCAACAACTTGATTATCATCAGAAGAAGTAGAAGAATTATTAAAAGAAGCTGGAGGATCATGACAAAGATTTTCAGTTTGAGCTACAGTTGGAGCTTCAACATCAGTAGAACTTGAAAACCGTGGAATTACCAATTAATCTTCAAAATATGCACGAACCAGGTCTTCATCTGGTTGCTCAGTGGTTGGAGTAAATGAATTAAATAAGCCATCAATATCAAACATCCAGTCGGGACCTTTCCCTTGAGGAAGTGTGGTGTACTTTTGACAGTCCACATGGTACCACTCCTCAACACAACCAAAAGTGAAATTAAATACCCTTTTCTTTGGAGAAGCATAACCTAAGAAATACCCCTCGATGGATTTTTCTTCAAACTTACCCACATCCTTTTTCAACATCGTACAAGGACACCCGAATGGTTCTAAGTACTTTAAGTTAGGCTTTCGGTTGTTCAAAAGCTCATAACTCGTCTCTTTGAGTCTTTTTACAGTTAGAACCCGATTAAGCGTATAACAAGCAGTATTCACAGCCTCATTCCAGAATTGGACAGGAAGCTTAGAATCGGCAAGCATAGTTCTAGCGGCTTCAATCAAAATTCTGTTTTTCCTTTCAGCAACACAGTTTTGTTGTGGTACATTTAGGGCACTGTATTCTCGATGAATTCCATTTTGTACATAAAAAAAATCCAATACAGTATTTTTAAATTCAGAAACATTGTCACTTCGAATTCTCCTCACTTTTTGCTTGTATAGTTATTCGATCTTAGTGATTAAATTTTGAACAAGAATAGGTGTTTGATCTTTCAAGCTCATAAATAAGACCCATGAGTATCTTGAATAATCATCGGTAACAACAAGACAGTACCACTCTCTAGAGATACTAGCACGATTCACTGGATCGAAAAGATCCATATGAAGTCGTTCTAAAGGTGTATCAACGGAATTCAATAACTTAGAAGGATGCGACTTTTTCTTCTGTTTGCCCTTTTTGCAAGCAATACAGTGATCGGATAATTTAAAATTCTTCAAAGGCACACCTTCAACTAGATCATTTGCCATTAGATAGTTCATCTTACGAACATGAAGGTGACCCATTCTACGATGCCATAGAATAGAGTCCTTCTTGGTTTCTTTTGAGACAAAACATATTTCGATAGATGTTTATACTTTAGAACTCATATTTAAGACATACATATAATTCGATCGAGGTGATCGCATGAAAACCATGTCCTTGGGAATTACGTATCCCATTTTCAGAATCAGACATTCTTTATCGGTAAATATTGTTGTGTACTTCTTGTCACGGATTGCGACACACTTAATAAATTATAGTCTACCTTGTCACAGTAATTGACCTTCTCAAATGTAATGTGACCATTTGAAACTTCAACTTCTTGTGTTATCATACCCCTAGAATTCCCAGCAAAATCAACATAACCCCCTTGAATATTTCTCACATTTGTTAAGAGGCTGAGATTCCCATTAATATGACGAGAACATCCACTGTCTATTATCTAGTTTACACTAGACACGGTCTTGGATGTACCCTACACACAAAGTAAAAGTGATTAGTTCAAAAAGGTAGCCCATGCCTCAGTCTTGGGCACCTTTTGAGAAGAAACAAATTTAGCCGAATTCAATTGTTGTTCAACAACTTGAGAATAAGTTACAGACCTTTTAGACTTTCATCTCAGATAGGCCGCTTGAAGGATATTTGAGTTCATGTTCTTGCATATTGGCTCAGTTGGAACAAACTTCGGTTTAACTTGACCATAAGTTTCATTCACCGTAATTACTTTACGTGGATTCACATTTGAAAACATGATGTGAGTATCATCATCACAAGACAAAGGACGCTTCAAAATCTCTTTTATCATGGGAACCGGTTTCGGTTGGTCCTTGACAAACGGATGAAGATTATGAGATTTCCTCTATCCACAGTTTTTTCACAACATGACCTTGTTGACCACAAAGAAAACAACTTCTCATGTCCACACGATCATTTTGCGATTTAGCAAAATTATATGCCACAGACGGGTGATGACTCACATTCTTAGTAAAGCTCTTGACCAAATCATCAGACGACACCGATTTCTTTTTCAAATAGAAATCAACATTAGAGCAGTTTGAAAAGCTTTGCAAGGTGTCAGTTCTAGTAGATTTCACAAACTGAACTTTCTTAGCATTTTTTAATACTTGTTTAGCTTTAATCATTGGGTCTGATGTGTTTGATGTTTTGGCAGAAGCATATTGACATTCAAGATCTTGTATCTTGAAGGTTTCATTGTGAAAGACACTTTCAATCAGCTCCGGTTTGATAATGCTAATCGGAATGTATTTCTCAGTGAATATCGTGTCTATTCCATTTAATTTAAACACACGAAAAGTTGATGGCTTGGAAACAGTAGGATTGATAAAACACATCAAATCCTCATAAGAAAGTTTGGGTTTTTATGATTTTATAGCCTTTACCTATTTAACCTTGACTTGATCTTCTTTTCTCACATGAGTTGTGTGTGAACCATACACGGCCTCCTCAAATTCATGAGGTTCACAAAGGATGTGATTAGAACTTGGAATGTTCTGGTTCTTCTGTATCACTTCGGGTTCAAACACATCCTCAATGATGACTTTATCAACATTTTCAACAAAAACTTTGTTGCTTTCAACATGAGGTTTTTCAGTTGAAGCTTGGACTTTAACATTTTCAGATTTTACTGGTTTAGGTTTGTCTAAAACTACAGATTCTTTCACAATCACATCTTCTTCTTTTCTAGCAAAAGGATTTGTTGTATAATCATTGAAAAACGGTGGTGGAATTTCAACAAAACCTATACCCGTTTTAGAATCTTTTTTCTTACCAGCTACTTCGATTATCTCATTTAGAAAAAATGATGAGTTTCTAAACTTGCCCAACTTGTTTTTCAACTCAAGAACTTCATTCTCAAGCTCGGTTATCTCAGAACGATGTTTCAAGATTTCTTGAAATATTTTATCGTTAATCGTCATTTTAAAAGATAACTCAGCTTTGAGATCATGATTACTTATCGACAAAGTGTCAATTTTCTCCCTGGATCTCATCTGAGATTCTAAATATTGTCGATAATTATCCTTAAGTGAAGCAATTTCTTTCACCAAACAGTCATTATGATTTTTCAAAGATTCTAACTTAGGCTTGTTTTTCTCACATTCAATACAAGAAACAAAAGAACTAACCTCATTGATCTTGGCCATGCAAGCAAAAGTAGTTGGAAGCTTTTCACACAAGTCGTCAGAATCAGACTCAGTATCATTGTCAGAAGATAGCTCACTCCCACTTGCATCTTGGAAACTTTCATTTGACCCGAACATAGCCAGATTATCTTGATTGTCATTGCACAACAATCTTTGTCACCAATCAGTTCTATCCATGTTAGACAGCATAGCTTGTGACCCAGAAGAAGATGGTTTAGTTCCAGAAGACTTCCCAACATCATTTCCATTTTTCCCAGATGAACTTTGATCTTGTTTTCTAGGACCAGTATAGTCCTTCTTTGGCTTATCATAGTCTTTGGAAAAATGTCCAAACTCTTGACAATTATAGCACTTAGCTTTCAATTTATCGAACCCCAATTTCTTGTTTAATTATGTAAGATCTTTGCCAGTTCGTTGCATGAACTTTTTCACCTTTCTGATGATTATTGTTGCCATATTCCATTTCAAGTCCATGAGTTCCAAATCATCAGGATTGATTTGGTCATAATCTTCATCAATTAAATCACTTGTGGCAATTTTACGACTAACCAAATTCTCATAAGAAGTCATGAAGGCAGAGAAGAAAGCAAAGTTTTGTTCAGCCTCCCTCATGTTCACATTTTGTTGTGATGAGAATTGATTTGTAGGAGTTGAATTTCCAGAAGGACAAGAAGCACCAGGTGACCCAGAACTTCCAGCAGTGTAGAAACAAGCATGTGGATCACTATAGAAAGTTGTATCATTGTCACTTGTATATTGTGTCAGAAATGCGGTGATTGGAGAAATTGTTGAACTCAAAGGCATACTTCCACCATAAAAAGCTAGATCTTGGTTCTCTTAAGAAGACTTTTGACACCTAAGATCATATTCACGAGCTTCGATCTTTTTGCATAAACTCAGCCGCAGTCAAATCTTCATTACTGAAATAATTATTTTCTTTCAACACCATTAAGAAAGTCGAGTAAGAACTCGGTAAAGCACTCTTGATGGTATCAATCTTATCAATTTTAGAAGTTTCCAACTTCATCTTGTCCATTTCGGCTATCAGATGATTAAATCGTGTTGTCACCTTTAAGCAAATTAAAATTTCTAAATTGAAACGTTAACATCACTTTCTTGCTCTTTGCATTGTTACCCATACTTCTCATACGAATGTGTTGAAACAATGAAGCACAAATTTTGATGCTACCCACTTGATGAAATATGTTTTGCAGGTAATGCCATTGTAAGCGTTGAGTATGCTTTGGTTTCAATCTCCAAAGCTTTCTTTTCTTCTTAAGAAAACTGTGAGATAGCTTTAGGTGTGAATCCAATTGTCTCATCTGCGATCATTGGAACAGTATACACTTCATCCAAACAGTAAGAACAATCAGGGTGAACAGAACCCAAATGAGCACGAAAACGAGGTTCCCATTTAGCAAAGTCACTAAATTTCATCAATCGAGGACATCTGGAATGAGATCCAATCTCCATGTCCAATTGTAACATTTGATGCATTAGCACGTTTTGAGAAGCTAACGCGTAAAAACCAGCCATCTTGATAAGTAACAAGACAATCAAAATATAAGGGTTAATCTTGAAAATATATTAACGAACTGTGAATAGTAACTTTAACGAATTGAGAACAGTATCTAGAACGAATCAAGATAACAACTTGACAATAACGAACCAGGAATATTAAACGAATCTGGAATAGTGTCACACGAACTGAGTTAACGAATCTGGTCAAGTTGATGAATCAGTTTGACGAGTTAGATTAACGAATCAGGTTAACGAAACCAAATTCAAAGTAACGAGTCAAGGTAGCGAATCACTAAGTTTACTTAACGAATCATGTAACGAATCACTAAGTGAAATCTTATAGAATCAAAATGTCAACTTAACGAATCAGATAACGAATCTCTGATTCAAAGTAATGAATTAAGATAACGAACTTCCTACAGTTGATAATGATTCAGCTATAACGAATCAGTTTGTTAAAATGGTTATAACAAACTTTGACAACTATTGCCACGTGGAAAAAGTTTGTTAGATTTAAGATTACAAATCAACCACGTGTCTCACGAATTGAAGAACACAAATCACAAAGACAGCGAACTAAGTAGCAAACTAAGTAACGAATTGAATAAAAATGAACAAAATGCTATAACGAATTAGGTTAACGAAGACGAGTTTTCAACAGGTGATGAAGATCTTCAAATTTTCATCACCATTTTCCAGATTTCTGGAAAACTAAGAACACGAACAACTTAAACCAAATCTGTAATACTCGTCCAATACCTCACCAAATCGCCCAAATAACCTATCAAATTACTCGTAAACTTAATGCGGAACCAAATCAAGTCATCCCGTATACCAATTCACCTTAACTCGTAACCAATTTACCAAAAACAAACACCCTATTTTGGCCAAATCCAGATCCAAACCAATCCAACACAAACACAATATAATTACCAATTCCAATCCTCCAAAACTTCCCGATACTTTAACAAATCATTATTCAATCAACCTCAATCCATATTCAATCAAATTGACACTGAATTTGATCAAAACCAAACCGAAAACAAAATAATACAAAATTAATACTAACCAGTCCTCAAATAACGAATTAAACTACAAATCAAGAGAAATCGAATCCCTGAAAGATCTGATACCACTGGTGAAAGCTTGAGATCTCAGATCTAAAGCTTAATAAACTATTAACGGATCTAGTTCATTGTTACTTTTAATGATTAATCTTATGTATGTATATATTAGTATTAGTTTTATTGTATGTGTATATATATTATGGAATCGGATAATTAGTTGAAGCTTTGAATGAGAAGAGACTTGGATAGCAATTCAATAGGTTAACTCAAAACTTAAATTAATCTGTGGAGGAGCCCACTATATATATAAGACAGGTCTAGTTCGTTACACATTCCGTAACGAACTAGACTCCTGCTTCGTTACATTAGATTAAATAATAAACAATAACGAACCGCCTCCTGATTCGTTAAACATCCTTAACGAATCAGGAGGAAACTTAACTTAAGGTCTAGTTCGTTAAACACCCTAACGAACTATACTGTTCCTCTAACGAACTAACTTAATATAAATAACTTTTACATTAAATTAAACGATAAATACAATAACGATAATTACAAAGACTCGAGACGCAAAATCGTGTACTAACATATCAACAAAGGATGGTTGGGGCATATAACAAACACATTAGTATCCGAAGATTTCAAGAAGGATATTTAGTCTTAAGGCTTTCCAATATACAACTAATCCTATAGATGGAAAGTTAGCACCCAAAGTGGGAAGGGCCCTACTTTATAGAATCAGAAGCAATAAAAGGGGTATACCACCTACATACAATGGAAGATGATCGACTACCAAGAGCCTGGAATGCCATCCATCTTAAGAAATACTTCATATAATCAGGATCTAGGATTCTTAAAGAACCAAGGATCCCTAAAGCTGGTAAAATCTTATCTTATTTTTTATTCCTTGTAAATTTTCATTACTAATTACTAACCGAAGAAAATAATATTCTTAACATTCACTTTTGCCAAGCCCTTAGTTTATGTAGACAATGCAGATTTCAATAGAAGAAATGACGGTTAACGGGTTGGCCACCTCTCTCCCACGTTTAAGGTATAATCTCAATGATTATACCTTTAAGGTTTAAAGACTTTCACCTTTCTTACGAATTAGAGATTTGACACTCTCTTCTGTAGCGCACGCTATCCAAACTATAGTTTGGGGAAATGGGACCAGTACACGCTTATAGTAGACAATTTAATTGCTTTCGGATATATGGAGGATCCTACGAATTAATGGTAGATGTACAATACAGAAGGTTTCTAACATTTCATGTTAGCTAAGGTTTTGGCATTTTCACGTCACTTACGTTTGGGCTAGATCCCATTTTGGGCAAGAATCTAGTTTAACATCCGTATCTTTGGGCTTGACTACAGTTTCCTTAAGTTTTTGGCTTTTCCCCAGTTTGTTGGGATTGTCCCCAGTTTTTTGGGTTTGACCCTAGTTCATATGATTATTTAACTTAAAATCCAAAGATATTTTCATCAGGTATCCTAAATCTATCTACAAGCATCATGGAAGTATTTGGGGTATCTTATGTCTAATCAGACCTTATGGTATGATCTTTACTTATCAAGCTAATAAGCTATATACACTTAAATTATATTTTTGAATATCACTTTCCTTAAGAATTCAATATCCTTAATTTTTGTTTGAAAGGATACTTTATTTTTACAATCTTTCAAAGGACAATTTATCCTTCAAACTTTTCAAAAAAAAAAGACTATAACAACTATGTTTTTATAAATTTAAATAATCAGCAAATAGACAAAAGAATGGAGTTATTATTTGGTCACCATGAGGTGTTGGATATATAGCCGGAAGGGAAGTTCCCAAGGAAACTCTATAGATATATGATAATTATAACTAGCTTATCACATCTAATATGTTTTTGCAGGCGATTTCAATTCAAAATGATAGTTGTGATCTAATACCAACCGCCATTTTGGAGGCAATTGTTAGGGCACGGATATTTTACACTGAGGATACGTTATCCTTAATATATGTTCCAGATTATGTCAGGATCAAGGATCCTCAGTACTTGTTATATACCAACAGTTGTTCTCTTTATATACTGATAAATCAACAGGTCAAACGACTAATGACTTGGTCTACCCAATATTTCGCAGTCCAAGAGAAATTAGCACGTGGTCAAAGTTCATGCAACAACTCTAGTGGAGTAGTGGTGAACTTATAGGACAATTTGTAAGTATATTTTTTGTATTTATAATTCGGCTTGATTAGCAAGGTTTCACACAACACAACATATCGCATACGACTTACACTGTAATTATAGTAGTATACACACACACTTAGCAATCTTTGTAATCGCTGATCAAAGCTTCCAACCTTGTAACCTTATTTTTTTTTAATAAAGTGGTGATAGATGATTTGTCATCACCAGGGGTTTTTGTGACGGCGATCGTCATCCAATCAAGGGCTTTTCCTCGTAACAAATCTTTGTGTTCATCCTTATTTCATTTACATAATCACCATCGTTTTACAATCACTCTACCACACAAATCATATTTGGTTACATTGTCCATAAACCGATTTTTGATCAAAACACAACCAACCAAGCTTTGTTTCTAAAAATGATTCCATTTTTATCTTGTTTAGACTTGAAGACCCATTTAGTGTTTATACATTATTGGTCTTCAGGAAAATCAATAAGCTTCCAAACACCAAGCTTTTCGAATTGTTGAAGCTCTTCTTGCATTGCATTGACCCAACTCTGTTCAGTCAATGCCTCTTTGTATGTTTTCAGTTTGATTTGAGAAATAAATATCGAAATGAAAACCGATTTTGTAATGGGGAAACTTTGGAATAAAACGTATTAGGGTTTGATCAATTTGACTTCGCGTTGAAACCCCATTGTTTAACTCACCCGTAATATTCTCCTCGGGATGGTATGACACGGTACGAGGTGTTATACTTTCTGACACAATCACATTTGATTGAATCAAGGATTCCATAGCATCATCATGATATTCTCCATCATCATCAAACAAAGGAGTAGGTTCAGGAATATGATCATTTAGAACAGGTTCATCTTGAGGTTCAACTTGAGGTGTCGGGATATTAGTTGGTACATGATCTTCAATTTGACTATCAAACAGCTATTATTGATATAACATTGAAATGGCTTCATCATATAACTTTTCTAGCAGATTGAAACATTTCTAGAAATTATCGTAGCCGAACATCCATGCATCTCCCGGTTTTGTGTCGAAATAGTATATCTTTGATAATCCACATGTTGAGCTTGCACAATTCGATTCATGCTAGGTAAGAATACACGTCTAAGTAGACTAGCATAACCAACAAAGAATCCCTCCAATGATTTTTCTCCAAACTTACCATCGAAATCAAAAACAATACACGGAGACCCAAATGGTTCAAGCCACTTCGAATTTGGCTTTCTTCTATTAAGTAGCTCAAAATAAGGCTTCCCATGCTTTTTTCACAGTCAAACACACAATTTAAAGTGTAACATGCAGACATCACACCTTCAGTCCAAAAGCTAACAGGTAGCTTCAAATCGGCTAACATGGTGTGTGTAATTTCAATCAAAGTACGATTCTTTCGTTCAACTACCCCATTTTATTGTGGAGTGTAGGATCGTATAATAGAAGTGTAATAACGTTCACAATGTTATCTAATCGTTAATGTTACGTGTGGAATCCATAACAAGGTGAAATACACAAGAAATCTCTTTAACTCTTCTTCTATTACTAATTTACAAAGATAATATGACAAGTGCTCAAAGGCTGTACATCTGAATGACTAACTCCTAACGTATAAGTCTTTCCACTATTTATCGACATCACATACTACTTATACGCCAGGTAAGTATCTAATACGGCGCATAAATAATGCACCATATAAGTCTTACACGCCATATAAGACTTATATGGCCACATGACAAAACACATTCAGCACTATTATCTAATACATACAAGACCTAAGGGATAGACATTTAACTACTAACATTCATAGTTATAGGAATTCATTAAATGTTACACTGACCACACACTCCTTGTGGATACGATACCTGACTCACCCTAGCTACTTAGGTTAATTAAGTTTTTGCATGACTCGAACGACGGTCATCAAATGGATCCGATGCCAAGGAGTTGGTGCGCTTAGTGTTTTGTGTGATTTGATTACTTTGTTTTATTCTAGAATTAGTATTAGTTTTATTTTTAATTTTAGTATTTATTTTTATTTTCATATATCACGCAGGGTGTATTAGTTGTGTAGGTAAGAGGTGTATGCACACCCGCCATTCCAGAAGACAATCTCCGCTTATCTTCGAGCCAGGAATTGAGAGAGTAGCCCGGCGGAACCAAGCTCAACACATACTTTCAAAAATGAAAGGCGAGAACCATAACAAAAATCAAGACCAAAACCAAAACCATAATCCAAAACCAAAACTAAAACCAAAACCAAAACCCACTACTTAAAGACAAAAATTTTCATCCAAACAATAATAATAATAATAATAATAATGAGACCAGTCCGAAAAAAATTAAAACCCATCTGCCACTACCAACCAACAATCAAACCCAAACAACTTAGCTCGTTAATCCAGAAACAGAAAAAATCACCTTCCTGGACCATCACTCCCACACAATACCCCTCATCGTAAAATTCCGGTGTACACACCGAGGATGAAGAGGGTGAAGGAGAATGGAATGACTTAGATTAGGGGAGGGATGGTAATAATGGGGCAGATTGGTGGACCATACAAAATAGCGAGTTCAAGCCGGTAATTATTTTAATGACGGTTGAGATGAATAGGATGATGAACCTGTGGATCATAGGGGTGCAGGGTTATTGAACAGAAACAGGGGCAGACATGGTATTAAGAAAAAAAATAGAGTTGAAAAATATTAGCGGATTCATGTTAATGGAGGTGGTTCAGTTATTAGAAGGGGCAAATGAGAAATATTGTAGCCCAGTTCAGAGTGTTTAGAGTCAGTTCAGACCGGCTATTTTAGACGGTGCTTCCTCAATAGTCCCACCTATGCATATACCGGGACAAGGGACATTCAGCTCGCGCCCGTCATACGTTAATATTATTCTGCATTTTCACGGGATGGCTTTAAAGCACCTGAATTCTCATTTATAAGATTTTTCAGCTATTTGTGGGTCGATTGGTGATGGAAGACACTGGTTCAACTTGTTACCAATGTATAGTATTCAAAATTGGGCCAAGATGCAACAGGTGTTCTTAAACGAGTATTATTCACAGGTGAAGACAGATGAGGCCAGAATTGAGATTCATCAGTTTTAACAGTTATCTAATGAGTTTTTTCTTAAGGCCTATACTTGTTTCAAACAAATGATTAGAAAATGTCTGCACCATCAGATCGAGTTGTGGGAGTTAGTGAAAAGTTTTGTAGACGGGTTGACATATTAAGACAGAAAACATCTAAAGGCTAAGTGTAACAGTAATCTATTCAGACAACCCGAGGAAGATGATTGGGATTTTGTTGAGTTTATGTGTGAAGATTCTAAGCCCAAGGCATCTTCTGAAAGCAAAAGAAAACCCTCGAAAACCAGATCAGGATAATCAACATCTAGTGAAGCTGCACATATATCAACTATAGAGGGAGAACTAGACCTATTGAAGAGTGAGAAAAGTGTAAAAAGAAGGTTGGTAAAGTCAGGTTAAAGTTCCC
The DNA here is from genome assembly GCF_021521415.1 of Bidens hawaiensis. Classification (NCBI taxonomy): domain Eukaryota; kingdom Viridiplantae; phylum Streptophyta; class Magnoliopsida; order Asterales; family Asteraceae; genus Bidens; species Bidens hawaiensis. The sequence goes on along the minus strand of NW_027491238.1, from coordinate 1,044,777 downwards.
AGCTTGTGAATATTGTGGAGAACTGGGACACACAGAAGATGATTTCCCCGAGTACGAAGAAGAGGATGAGCCCAAATAGGTTAATTATGCTTATGGGGAATCCAAATGTAAAGGGTTTAGTTCAAACACATATAACCCCGGCTTGAGGAACCACCCTGATTTTAGTTACGGGAATGCAACTCAATCAAACCCAAACTTTCTGGGTTTCGGTCAAAACCGATAGTAGGGTAATTACCGCTAAGGCGGTTATCAGTAGAACTCGTATAATCAAGACCAACAGAAGGGTTCTCGGGTAATTCAGACGAGTCTGTGCACTCGAAATTAGATGCTTTGCTGAAGCTAGTGACAGAGAACCGGAAAGATACTCAGAGTCAGATCGTGTTAAGAGATAAATCTTCAGAAACAATGGTAAAGCAGATTGGTCAGCTAGCCTCCGATATGGCTAAATTGCTGAAATGTGAGGGTCAGCTACAGAGTGACATCATAGTAAACCCACACCACTTCTGTTGAAGCTCTAAGAAATGAAACACAGTGTGCACATCAATACGGTAAGTCTGTTATCTAATTATGATATTTCTTGTGTTGGTATACAGTTTTGCATCTCGGCCTTTGTGTAAAGTATGTTGGTATTAGAATAATGTAATAGGGGTATTTTGGTCAATGTATTGGCACATTCGCAATATGTAAGGCACATTCGTTAGAATAGATGATACCGAATGTGTCCCCGTGTTATTAGTGCTCATTCATTAGGGTATGTTAAAAGAAGAGACTAACGTATGTGCTTATTCGTTATGGTAGCGAATAGGATTAAATTATGGATAGCGAATGATGCTAATTTGTTAGGGAATGTCTAACGAATGAGCTTATCGTCTATATATAGTCATGTAACATTATTCTAATTAACGATTCTCATTTATTCCGATTTCATACTGCCACTCTGCCAAAATATGCTCTCAACACACACACTTACATGCAGTTAAAGTAATTGACCTAAACCTAATCGTATAATCATATCAAAGTCTAGATTCGTAACATATACATGTTCGTATTTGAACAGATTATCTTCTCTCAAGTGGTATCAGAGCCATTTTCTGATTGAATTGCGATTAGGATACATATACAACTAAAATGATTCATCAATCGACTGATAATCATAACTAACTTTATTGAAATTTAATTTTCGACTGCTAATAGTATAAAATCAAGCAATTACGTTTTGAAATCATGAAAATAGGTGTTAAATGGACTGTAGGATTGTTTGCGATGTTGAATTGAACAATTTACACTAGTTAATTGTATTAATTCGTTGTGAGTTGGAGAATTCAGTTTACGCGGAAACGAGTTTGATTTTGACTAGAAATTAGATCAAACTGGACTGGAATTGGTTTGTTTTTGGTGTTTGTATTAGTCTGTGGTAGTTCATAATTAAGATACGAGTTGATTAAGTGGTTGGATGTGTGATTTGGTTAAGGATTGAACGAGTTTGGATTGGTTTGCTGTTGTTTTGGAATTGGGTTGGTTTAAGTTTGAATCTGGAAATGATGAATTGGATGAATGCTCATTCGTTCATTTCTTAAGTACATTCGTTAATTTCAAGTTACATTCGTTAGACGGTTGTAACCGTTTCTAACGAATCATTTGTTGTTATAACTGTTTCCAATAAACCATTCGTTATACAGTTCCTTATTCGTTACACACTAATCCGTTATTGTTCATTCATTTGAACAATATCATTCGTATAAGTCATTCGTTGTGTTTCATTCGTGTGAACAGTTTCATTTCATTCACATTCGTTAAACTCATTTGTTACGTATTTACCTCATTCGTATACTTTTTCATTCGTGTGAACAATCTCATTCGTGATTGTTCATTCGTTACACAAATACACACACTTACACACAGTTAAAGTAATTGATCTAGACCTAATCGTATAATCATATCAAAGTCTAGATTCGTAATGTAAACATGTTCGTATTCGATCAGATCGTGTTCTCTTATCTTGTGTTGAAGTTGATTCACCACCACTACAGTTTGTTGAGGGGGTAGTGGAAGATATTAGAGATGAGAGTGATTATGTTGGTCAAAATGAAGCAATTTTCCAAAATAATTCAGAATTACAGACAAATGAAACGTCTTTTTGTGAAAATTGTTGTAAAAAATGCTTAAATGGTAAATTTACCAATATTAGAGATGAGGAGGTGGAGAATAATACGACCCCAAGTAAACTTCAAGACCCAGGAGTGCCACTTTTATCAATCCAAATTAGGGATTCCAAATATCAAGGGTTTAAATCAAACACATATCACCCTAGCTGAGGAATCACCTAAATTTTAGTTACGGGAATACAACAACTCAATCAAACTCGAACTTTCAAGTTTCGGTCAAAAGTAACAGCAAGGCAATTACCGCCAAGGAGGTTATCAGCAGAACTCATATAATTAGGACCAACAAAACAGGTTCTCGGGTAATTCAGATGAGTTTGTGCACTCGAAATTAGATGATCTGCTGAAGCTAGTGGCAGAGAATCAGAAAGATACTCAGAAGTAGTTCGACTTAAGAGTTAAATCTTTAGAAGCAATGGCAAAGCAGATTGGTCATCTAGCCTCCGATATGGCTAAATTATAGAAAAGTGTGGGTCAACTACTGAGTGACACCACAGTAACCCATAACACTTCCGTTCAAGCTCTATGAAGAGAAACTATGTACACATCAATGCGCTAATTATGTTACCTAATTTTGAAATTTTTTGTGTTGAAGTTGATTCACCACCACAATTTGATGAGCGGGTGGTGGAAGATATTAGTGATGAGAGTGATTATGTTGGTCAAAATGAAGCAATTTTCTAAAATAATTCCGAATTACAAACAAATGAAACGACTTTTTGTGAAAATTGTTCTTGTTAAAAATACTTTAATGGTAAATTGACCAATATTTTAGATGGGGAGGTGGAGAATAATATGAACCCAAGTAAACTCCAAGACCTAAGAGTGCCACTTTATCAATCCAAATTGGGGAATTTCATATAGATCGGTCACTTCTAGATCTTGGAGCATTTGTTGGTATCATGGTCGTTAGTTTGTATGATCAGTATAAATTTAGCACGTTAGAAAAGGTAAACACCACCGTGGTGTCGGTGGATCAAACTCAAACACTTCCTCGGGTATGGTAACGGATGTAATGGTTCATGAGGAGGAACTTTGCTACCTAGTTGAATTTCTTGTACTTGACTATGTAAAATATGTAAATAATACACAGCCTACAGTCATAACGGGTCATTCCTTGCCATAACACATATGGTGATTGATTGTTCTAATAAGCCATTGGAAATCAAGTGTGGAGATCATGATAAATGGTTATCATTGTTTGAAAATGCTACTAAGTCTTTTGTTGACAAGTGTATATCCTTGGAGAAGGATCACACAAAAGCTGAATGTTTTGTGACTGATCAGAATCAGCAAAATTGTAGCATGGATGTAAATATATCGAGTGAGATAGTGAATGAAGCAGAGGTGGTGAGAAAACAACAACAAAGAAGGGAAAGAAGATGAGAAAAAAAGAGGTAAAGAAACCGCCTGAATGCAATGAAAAATGGAGGTTAACAATGATTGGGCCGGATTATGGCATGACAAAAGGTTGGGAGCCACCTCATGAGTAGAAGCGTTAAGGTAGTGAGAGGGTTGCACGGGATCATGCTAACCGCCACCTTAAATGTCATATATCTGAATAACGGTGGTAATTCTATATTTTGTATATTTATATTTTTGGTTGCATTGTAGTTTAGTTTGTATATTTTCAACCATTTTGGCACCCGAATACGCCAAATGGCATCTTCGACGCCAATAGTGGGGTCTTCAGCACCAAACACTGTTTTTCCCCAATTAAGCCGATTTTACACCAAATTAACTAGCATACTAGAGTAACTTAAAATAAAAGAATTAATGGAATTATTGTGGTATAACCCATATCTACCGACGGGTCCATACGTGTCGTGTTACTGATAAGGATGTTGAGTTTCAGGTATGTGTACATTATGTTGTAATTGAACATTGTGGGTGTAGTTCACTATAAACCCTCACAAGACTTTAGTTGTCCACCCGGGCTACCCGACGGGGGGTGGGGTTAATGGGCTTGTCGCGTACGCTAAATGCAACCGTGATTTCTATGAAAGTGAGTTAAGTATTTTAATATATTTCACTCGTTTAACAAAATTTATTATGAAACTTAATAATTTGGCTCGGTAATCAATTTATAAAATGTATTAAAAAATTAAAATTTTTGCAATGTTCTTTAAAGATCTATGTCTTAGTCATGGTGAGAAGCTTGCTTCTAAACCTGTTAAGATTTTGCATATTCATTTATAGTCTTTGAAGAAGACGAGTTGCTCACGAGCCACGTTTAGCACCGCATGGTCATTTATATCAGGTGAATTCGGTTTAATAATTTATTTTGTTATTTTAGTTTAATTGTTATAAGTGTAATTGTATATTTACGTGTTAGGACCATAACACTAGAGCCCAGTTTTTAATTTGTCAAACAATCAATTTCAACCCATCTTGTAAATGTTTGTTAATTGCTTTAAATTTATAACATTGAGAACAATGTCAACCCAAGTGTGGAGATGGGGGGAAGTTAGAGGTCTTTGATCATGATCAGTTTTTGAGATTCTCGATAGTTTCCCTAACACTTTTTATTTCAAAAAGGAGTAAAAACGGGGTCGTTTAGACGGGGATAACGAGTTAAGGGGACAGGTATACATGTTTCGTGTCGGCAGCCCAAATATCCATCCATATTGCAAGATATAGCCCCTATACATAATACACATATTATATATATAACAAAACTTGCCAGATTATGATTTGAGTGTAGACGGTATGTTTCACATAATTAGAACTTGCTTCTCATATGCATGTCGAGATCTTAATACCATCACCTATATGGATATTAGGACTGTAGAAAACCCGTACACACATATATACCTTTACTAAATAAAATCTGTTACCCTACAGTATCCCTTAGGAGCCTGTTTGAGCCTTATTCCGTTTCGTTTGCTAAATCCTTCATTACAAACCATGTCAGCCTTGGCCTTTTATTTTATTTAAACCCTTTGTGTTAAAATCCAGTTTGTTATAGTTGTATATATAGTCAGTTATATAGCATATTACACAGTGTACATATGTCTTTGTCAGTGTAAATATTTGATTCAGTAATGTTTATCAATTATTGGCAAAAAAAAAACAAAAAGAAAACAAATCGGGAAAAGCCAAAAAGATTTACCAGTTAATGTTACAATTGTTTGTAAATAGACATTTTTTTGTATTTGAGTTTGTTTTGTTGGTTTGTTTGAATAAATTGGGTTTCATCCACCTTAGTCACTAAATATACCTATTCTACACCCGAACCTAAGCCTCAGAAAAACCCGTTAGTCCGAGTCTTTATGCAACCGTTGGTTAATGGGTGAAGATATGAATGAACTGCAAGCATATTAAGTCGTGACTCATATTTGGTTTTTGAGGGAAGAGATATATACTAGCACATCTTTTTCTAGTCCAGATATTAAACTGAGAGGAGTGTATATAGTGTGAGGGGTATGGACATGTATGCCTAAACTGGAAAAAAGTACACTCATTTGGGTGGCTCTATTATTTTTATAGCATTACTAAATGTATCTATTGGGTTGTCAATCTAAAAAGTGTCAATTTGAGAATCTGGGTACGACATTATGTTGGTGCATGATGTCAGTAGTTCAGTGTCGAGTGTCTGTAATCGTGTTAGTTAGATTTGAGTTTTGTATGTAAGCGAAGTTGCTAACAAGTTCGCTTATATGGGCGAACTTGTTAGACAAGCGAAGTTAGGGACAACTTCGCCTGAACATGCCAGGCGAAGTTGTCGTGTCTATATAAGCTATTTTGTATACGGCTTATTCATAGATAGAGAGTTTATTCGTGTATTCGACTCAGAGAGTTTGTATTTGGTGATCATAGTATCACGTGTTTACGGTTGGATTACAACGTGTGTTTGGTTATCGTATCGTGTGTTAGCTCGTATTGTTTTCTATACTCGTAACGTCTTACGTAGGGATTCCACACCTACGTAGAACGCGATATCTCGTGTAGATCCGGCTGGGAACCTACAATTGGTATCAGAGCATTTGCTCGATTGTGTGGTTCGGGATTATCACGCGGGTGTAGAAATCGTTCCGTTCGACTATTCGCGGGACGAGTTTTCTGAGTTTTTGTGCTATACTCACCTCCTACAATCATAAACAACCCATAACACCTTCACAAACCTCGAAAAACCCAGAAATCTAATCTGCAGAAAGTTCGTGTTCATCAGGCGAAGTTGCCGTCACTGTTCGTAGGGTTTCAGCGAAGATATAAGGTTAAGCGAAGTTATCCACAACTTCGCCTACCTTCTCAAGTTCGCTTATATCAAGCGAAGTTACCCATAACTTCGCCTACCTCTCAAGTTCGCTTACCTTAAGCGAAGTTATGCACAACTTCGCCGAATCAGGCGAATTTAAAAAAAAAAAAGGAAGCGAAGTTCATAATCAGCGAAGTTCAGACTTAAGCGAAGTTATCCACAACTTCGCCTACAGTACTGTTTAAAATAAAATTTTTTTATTTTTAGAGTTTCTTTGGGTTTCGTGAAAGATGTCTTCAATAAACATTACGGAACTAGTTAAGATGGAAGTGGAAGCGGGTTCAGCTACAAAGGCACCGAAGATGCTTAAGAAAACCGATTATGTAGCGTGGAAAGATCGTTTTGAACAATTTGTCAAGTACCAAGATGCTAAGATGTGGGTGTGCATACAAGATGGTTACATTCCACCTACTGCTGAGTATGAGGGTCGTGATCAGATCAAGAAATACAAAGAGATCGAAGAAGAAGAGAAGAAAATGTATGAGGCCGAAAGCAAAGCTCATGCAGAAATTACAATGGCTCTTCCACAAGAGATTCTGCACACTTTCAGAAAGTATAAAACTGCCAGAGAGCTTTGGGAAGCGCTTGAAAACCGGTTTGAGGGTAATGTGGGAATTCGTGCATCGAAGATTAAACTTCTAAAAACCCAATTCTCGGTCTTCAAGTATATGAAGAATGAATCACTTGATGATATCATCACTAGATATTATCATCTGATGACTGAACTCAGCAACTATTCAATTGTTTACAAAGAAGATGAGATTGTTGAAAAGCTTCTTGATGCTCTCCCACCGAAATGGGAGATGTATACTGTGTTGATGAGAGAAGACAAAGACTTTGCTGACTATGACCTGGAGACAGCAGTTAACAAGCTAAGAACGTTTGAACTGAACATGGTACGAAAGGAGACACCTACTGATCAGGTTCAAGATCCGGGTATGTATGGTGCAAAGGTTAACTCAGGATCAAGTTCGAAAACTGAATCATCTGCTTATTACTCTAAGGGAGAGTCAGGCGCTAACTCAACACACGAAGGACATGTATCTCTCAACATGAACAGTGATGTGTGCTTTGTAGCTGGAGGATCAAATGCTTCTCAACCTCAATCGACCAAGAGTAGTTTTTCCCCAAGTGTTTCAAACAACAACTACTCGAAGATGCCCATGAGTGTTAAATCTGCTGAACAGCAGTTTGCTCTCTATGCATCTTTTATTGCTTCGTACGAGAATTACATTCAGGGTAAGATTGTTGATCCTGCAATTTTGGATGAAGACTATGATCAGATCGATGCTGATGATCTGGAGGAGATGGATCTGCAGTGGCAGATGGCTATGATTGTGAGAAGGGTTAAGAGGTTCTTGAAGAAGACTGGCAGGAAGTTTGTCGGAGAGAGGCCAGGGTTTGATAAGTCGAAGGTACGCTGTTACAACTGTCAGAAGAATGGCCACTTTGCAAAAGAATGCAAAAATGAACGTGTAGAACGCAGTCAAAACAGATCTACACAGCAAAGTGGTAGTGGTAATGACTATAGAGCCATGATTTCCAGACAGAATGAGGAGTACAACTGGAATCTACATGTTGAAGAAGTATTTGAACAGGCCAATTTGGCAAACATCAAAACTGCAGATAGTAAGAAGGGAACTGGCGAAAATGAAACTTACATGGCAGATGTGGCAGACCAGCTCTCCGAGGTATGTACCGAACACCCTTGTACTAAGTGTGAACATCTGTCTGAACAACTGACAACTATAACTGATCAGTTTGTTAGTTTGGATGCGCAATTTAAAACTTTAAAAGAAGATCATCATTTCACTAAAGCTAGAGAAAATAGTTACAAAGTAAAAATTAAAGCTAGTGAGAAAGATATTAAAAGTCTTAAAGCAAAGCTTGCTGAAAAAATTCAAGTGATTGATCTTAGCTATGAAGTACTAGAAGAGAAAACCAAACTAATAGCTGAAAGGGATAAACAGATAGCTGATCACCAGGTAAAAGTGGTGGAACTTAACAGGAAACTTGAGCAATTCAGAAATTCCTCCGCTATACTTGATCACCTCGTTAGTGATCAAGGTTCCCCAAAAAGGGGAGGAATTGGTTATCATGAAGTTCCACCACCTTTCAATCATAATTACACTTATGACCCTAGTAATCAGAAATCTGTCGATGTTGACTATGGTCAGACAGTTCCGGTTCAAGTTACTATTAAAGAACCAGAAGTTAGTAAGCCTGTTGCAAGTGTTAAGATTTCTGCTCCGAGTCCTGTCTCATCTAACTCAGACAAGTCTTCTGAGTCGAGTGAGACAAAACAAGAGGAAGTGTTACCAAAAAGTGGAGAGAAAAATAAAACACCTGAAAAGAAGTCTCCACTAAATCCGTATGTCCCACCATATGTGAGACAAACGGGCAGTAATAAAGCCTCAACATCTAAGACAACTTTTGATAAGAAAGTTGGACACAGGAGTTGTTTTAGATGTAATCAATTAGGACACCTTGTTGCTGATTGCCCTCTGAAGCAGAAATTCAGAGGAGTGAGGACTTCAGAATCTGAGAAAAGAACTAACGTTAATCAATATAATGGTAAAAATGAAAACCCATCAAATTTCAGAAAATAGACTAATCCAGGGTTTCAAAGAAATAGATCTCAGTTTTTCTCTGCTAACAACCAAACCTTAAGTAATAATTCTTTTAATTCACGAAGGTTTGGATGGCCTCATAGTCAATCCACAAGAAGGTATCCTGTTAGGACTCACAGAAATTATTATGATACTAACTTTGGACAGCCAAGGTACGGAATGTATCGACCCAAGACCAATCGGTCTTGGGTCCCCAGATTTTAATCATCTGCTTTAATCGTGCAGGAACAGTTGAACATGGCTGCCAACAATCAATGGGTTGTGGATAGCGGCTGTTCCCGGCACATGACGGGTAACAAGAAATTGTTACACCACTTGAAACATGTTCAAGGAGGAAGAGTGAGTTTCGCAGGAGAGAGCGGTGGAAGGATTACAGGAATAGGGACGGTGTCGAATGGAAAGATGACTTTGGAGAAAGTAAATTTTGTTGAAGAGTTGAAGCATAATCTGCTGAGTGTTTCGCAGATTTGTGACAAAGACTACACCGTACATTTTACAAAGAATGAAGCGATTGTGTTGTATCCTAGTTTTAAGATACCCGAGGATTGGATTGTTATGAAGGCTCCAAGAGTGAAGAATATGTATATCATGGATATGAGGTCGACTGAGATGGCCACAGAAGAATCGTGTCTTCTGTCAAAAGCAACTGAATCGGAGTCCGAGTTGTGGCATAGGAGAATGGGGCACATTCATCTTCGGAAAATGAACTACCTTGTCAAAAATGGGCTTGTGCTGGGTGTTCCCTTGAAGAATTTCAACTTTGAAGACAAATGTTTATCATGCAAAAAGGGAAAGCAACACAAGAAATCCCATCTCACCAAGAAGGTCAATTCAATTGTCAGTACCCTAGAATTACTTCACATGGATCTCTTCGGTCCCGTGAATGTAAGAAGTCTAGGAGGAACATCTTACTGCTTGGTGGTCACTGATGATTTCTCTCGATATTCCTGGGTATATTTTCTGAAGTCAAAGGATGAAACAGTGCAGATGGTAAAGAATTTGGTTACCAAGGTTGAGAATATCATGGGGAAACGGGTTAAATTCATCACGAGTGACAATGGAACTGATTTCAAGAACTACGAGATGGAGATCTTCTGCTTACAGAAGGGGATAGAACACCAATATAGCGCACCGTATACACCGCAACAAAATGGAGTGGCTGAGAGGAAAAACAGAACCTTAATTGAAGGAGCCAGAACTATGCTGGCTGATTCAAAACTTCTCGTGGTGTTCTGGGCTGAAGCTGTTGCAACAGCCTGTTATATCCTTAATAGAGTGTTAACTATTAAAAGATTAAATAAAACCTGTTATGAACTTATGCATGGGAGAAAGCCCAACTTGAGTGGTCTTGAACCATTCGGGTCCCCATGTTCGATATTAAAGACCAATTCTAAATTTGGTGAAGTAGCCGACAAAGGAATCTTAGTCGGATACGTTGTTGGGACTCCCAACAGACGGGTCTTTAATACATCGAACAGCAAGGTTGAGGTGGTGTGTAACACTGATATCACAAGTTACAAATCACCAAAACCAAGCTCGGGACCCGCTGGGGTTTTCGACTATGATAGACTCTTTAAATCTTTTAACATGCCTTATTTGGATTTTGCAGAAGTTGAGGAAAGAATTGCTACGAAGATGATATGCGATGAGGAAGACACTTTGGTGCAACGACCACAGTATGATGAATGTCAACCTTCCTCGTCAAATGCTGTCAATACCCCTGCTGCCTCTACTGAAGAGGATATCGTCAATCCGTTTCACTCTCAACATCAATCACCCATTGATGAGCTATCTTCGAACTTGGAAGATAATCTGAACGTCAGTTCGGTTCCGACTACGAGAATTCACAAAGATCATCCTTTGGAGAACGTGATAGGTGATCTGTCCGCCGGTGTACAAACAAGACAAAGCTTGAATGAGCACACCTGTGTTTACACAAGCATTAAAGAATCAGGCATAATCAACGAGTGCTTGTACACCTGCTTTATCAGCCAGATTGAACCAAAGAACTATCAAATGGCTCTTAAGGACAGCTCGTGGGTCGAAGCCATGCAAGAAGAGTTAGCTCAGTTTAAGAAAATGGAAGTATGGAACTTGGTTGCAAAACCAAGGAATGTGTATGCGATAGGCACGAAATGGGTCTTCAAATGTAAGAGAGATGAGAAAGGGATTGTTATCAGAAACAAGGCGAGGATGGTTGTTAAAGGCTTTAATCAACAAGAGGGGATTGATTACAATGAGGTGTTTGCTCCTGTGGCAAGATTGGAAGCCATTCGGCTGTTTTTGGCATTTGCTGCTCATAAGGAGATGAAGGTCTTTCAGTTGGATGTGAAGAGTGCGTTCCTAAATGGTAAAGTCGATGAGGTTGTGTACGTTGAGCAACCTCCGGGTTTTCCTGACCCTTACTTTCCCGATCACGTGTACAAGCTAAGTAAAGCGTTGTATGGACTACATCAGGCACCTCGTGCCTGGTATTCAACCTTATCAGATTACTTGCTTGAGAATGAGTTTGAAAGAGGTAAAATTGATAGCACATTGTTCTTCAAGAGAAAGGGTAGCGACCTTCTGCTGGTGCAAGTCTACGTGGACGACATTATCTTTGCTGCATCAAAAGTCTCAATGTGTCAGGAGTTTGAGGCCGTCATGAAGAAGAGATTTGAAATGAGTGCTATGGGTGAACTAACTTTCTTTTTAGGATTGCAGGTTAATCAGAAGAAAGACGGGATGTTCATTCATCAGACGAAGTATGTCCATGATGTTCTCAAACGCTTCAAGATGGAGGACAGCACTCCATATGATACTCCAGTCTGCGTCAATCACAAATTGGGTGCTGATTCAGACAACGATGCAGACGTGGACCCAACCCAATATCGGGAAATTATTGGTTCTTTAATGTACTTAACTGCTTCTAGGCCTGATATAATGTTTGCTGTTTGTCTTTGTGCACGCTTTCAGGCAAACCCAAAAGAATCTCATTTGAAGGGTGCGAAGAGAATACTTCGGTATCTCAAAGGCAAGCCGAAGCTGGGGTTGTGGTACTCGAGAGGAGGAGACTTCGAGCTAGTCGCTTACACGGATTCTGATTATGGAGGGTGCAATCAGAGTCGGAAGTCTACAACTGGTGGAGCAATTCAGAAACTTAAACATATTGACATACGTCTACAACTGGTGGATGTCAGTTTCTTGGTGGCAGACTAGTGTCGTGGCAATGCAAGAAGCAGACCTCAGTCGCAATTTCAACCTGTGAAGCAGAATACATGGCAGCATCCAACTGCTGCTCCCAGGTTCTTTGGATTCAACAACAGTTGCGCGATTATGGTCTGAATTTCTCACTTACTCCTACTTGTATTGATAACACTGCTGCTATCTCAGTAACTAACAATCCCGTGAAGCACAGTAAAACTAAACATATTGACATACGTCATCATTTTACAAGGGATTGTGCTGAGAAGAAACTGATTGAGCTCGAAAAGGTTGACACGTTAGATAATTTCGCTGACTTGTTCACGAAAGCGTTTGACAAAACTAGATTTCAAAACCTTGTTGAGCTGAATGGGATGATCAATCCCGAGTAACCATGTCATATGTTTGTGTTTGAATTAAAAAAAAAAAAAAAAAAAACGTCACTATCGCTTAGAATTATGTCGGTTGCCACAGTTTGAAGGACATGTCTTCGGATATGTTTGGTCCTCATTTCTACTTGTAGAATATGAGGATAGCCATTAACCAGATGACTGAAAGTGACCGGGGCGGTTTATGATGTGTTTTCATTCTTTCGCTGAAAATTAGTCGATCATACTTAGTTAGAAGGACACATACTAGTGTGTGGTCGGTCCAGCTGATCCATTGGATCTTCGGGATAGCCGTTTCCCTGAAGACTTTGATTTGGTCGGGGCGATTGATGTTAAAATTTTTCTTTTCGGGAGATGAAATTATTTTTCAAGTCTACTACTTCGTAAGAAGTTACTTTACTATGATTAACAGAAAATTGATCCAACCTTGGAAAGTGATAGATATACTGATTCTGTGTGCTTAACTAGTTAAGTTATTAGGCCTAAAAGACTTTAGAACAGTCATTGTATGTCATGGTAGCTTTTTATGGTGCGTAAAAGTAGAAGTGATACTAACTAAATCTACTCGATTTTATGTGGAAACTCCTTAAGAGTTGTGCATGTCTTCATACATATCTTTCCGAATGATAGGCAGAAAAGCGATTACCCAGTCATACACGAGCCCGTGAGTGTTCTGATTCCCGTAAAGATAGCGTGTCAAGACGCTGCAGTGATCCAGATTCGGGACTTGCAATTGTTTTCTACGTGAAGTTGTGTATATACATGTTAAATAAATAAATAAATAAATAAATAAAATTCTAGAGTTCATAATGTTAATGATTATCAATCAAGACGCAAGAAGGTGAACGGGAAGCAGAGTCTAAGATCGAAGAGTAATTACTACTTAATCAAACACTACGGGTCGAGGTCAATTCGGGGTGACTTGGGGAAAGCCAAATACGCTTTGAGCATAGATAGGAGGCATCATAATCTCTGAGTTGTTGCCCACTTAAGTTTTGAGCTTAATTGAACCTAACCCGTATCACAGAAACAATGAAAACCATTTTAAGTAGATTACCTGCTTACAACCTGTCTCTTTATGTCATAATACAGCTGAACACGGATCTGTGTGACAGTCACGTAATTAGTATGATTTATGTTCGGATCTTTTCTAAAACACGGTAGTCCCTGTCGAGACTGAAATTTGATCCCGTGTACTTTATTTTTTCAAATTTTTGTTACTTTTGTAATTGTTTGATTTTATACCTGGTTACTTGGTCTTGATCGTATCATTTAACGCTTTAAAGGATGTTTTTAAAACTTTATTGAAAATTGTTCAAAGTATAGGGGTTTGTTTTGTAAATACCGGCGAACTTGTTCATAACTTCGCCTGGAATAGGCGAAGTTATCGATAACTTCGCCTGTACTAACTTTGACCCTATATAAAGAAGTTTTAAGGTCAAACGATTTATTATTTTCCAAAAACCAGCGAACTTACTGTCAACCTTAGCGAACTTATCGATCTAAAGCGTCTGTGTTCTTATTTCGATTCCAATCCTTGATTCAAGGTGTGTAGGGTTCGATTATCATATTATCATTGTCTATTGAGGTTAATCATCGGTCGTTTCGACTCGATAAACGACCTCGTTCTTTCGAACCTTAAACACCCGATTTCAAACTTGTTATTACGTGATAGTAAACTACTTGAACGTCTAAAACTTCATAAAATCATGTGTTACGGAGTCCTCGATCTCCAAAATCATCATCTACACGTCGTTCCATTAACCTATCTGTTGCCGATTCGAATTCGGCGAAGTTACAGTTTAGGCGAAGTTATCCGTAACTTCGCCTGAGGTTTAACTTCGCCTGATTATTAATTTTTGAAACAGTTTATGAGGCGATGTTGTGGTTAGGCGAAGTTATCATTAACTTCGCCTGGACCTTTGTACTTAACAGTTATCAGACGAAGTTCAAGTTGAAGCGAAGTTGTTTCCCAACTTCGCCCCACCTTTAACTTCGCATGTATAGAATAGATCACAACTTCGCTCATGGTAACAGGCGAACTTGTGATTCGCTTTGACATTTATCTAACTTAACCTGTTTGTTGCAGATATGGCTGCTGTTGCTGGAGCAGGTGGTGCAGGCGGTGATGACGGAGGTGATAACCAGAGGCAGTTCTTCCCGGGTCACAACATGTACATAACATTAGACCCGGAGGCGAGCGGAGTTGATGATTTCCGCGAAATCATCACATTTCTGTTACGCTCGCGGATATTCCACGCGATTACAACAACTCTGCCGATATCCTTGCCCAACATTGAGGATTTTTGGCAGACCGTGGAATACGATTGTAGGGTCGAGCCCCCGGTGATGCGAGCAACAGTCAACAATCAGATTGTTCAGTTCTCTTCTGAACAAATCCGGGCGGCTTTACGATTTGGGAATGAGACAAGGGATGACCCAACAGAGTTTGTAGCTCCTTTCCATGATGGAGCGTTTTTGAGAATGGGATACTCTGGTCCCTTGGGGGATACGCAGAGGAGGAAAGGATTTTTACTTGACCAGTGGCGCTTTCTCATGCATGTTATGATTGTTTGCATGTCAGGGAGAAAGGCGTGCACTGATGGCATGGGCGCGACCATGCAGTCAGCGATGACTGCTCTGACTTACAACAAGCGATTCAGCTTTAGTCAGATGGTCTTTTATGAGATTGATCGTCAAAGAAGAGCGATGGCGCGTGAGCGATTTATCATGTATCCAAGATTTCTTCAAATGATCTTGAATCATGTTGCTCCAACGCTTCCTCAGCGCCGTCCGATCCGATATGTAGAGAGTGTGAACAAACGGATCTTCGCCCAATGTAGATCCTCCAGTGCGAGGAGCAAACCTGAGCTCCGTCCTCGGCATACTCCGCTGTTTGGGTACTTAATCAACCCGGGGTATGTACCTGCTCGAGGGGACGAGTTTAGGGACCCGGCACCACAACAGGCAGGAGCACCTCAAGCTATACCTGCTGCTCCTGTTGTGTCACCGGAGGAGAACGTGGACCTTGATGCAGAATTTGGTGGTCAAGGCTTCTTTGATATGGATCGGGTGGATCCAGAGGAGAACGTACAGGTCCCGGTTGAACGTGTTTCGGGTGTGAATGTTACTAGGGCAGCTACAACGGTGGCTGGCTCAGATTCTGATGATGAAGTGGCAGAGGCGAGAAGAACTGTTGAAGACAGCGAGTCAGATTATGAGGAAGAGGTACAACAGTTTATCCGGAGGTCTAGAAGGGAACTGATAGGTGCAGGATCGGGAGCCGGTGAGAGCTCTAGGGTGGTACGTTTCACTCCACCAGCACTATCCGGTATGACAATGGTTCCCTCATCACTACAGGTTACAAGGCCAAGCGCTACGGTTGTTCCCGTGGTGGCTACCTCATCATTTGGCCTCCCACCCACTACTTTCCAACTTTCGGCTCCTGATATCGTTTCATTGCCACCTCCGACTGTTACTCCATCGGAGGTCGTGGCACAATTTATCGAGTCGACTGTTGTGGCCACTGCAGGGCTATCGGTGACGATACCACCTGCGGTTACGTCTATTTCTACTTCTGAGGTCCCGGTGACATCGGAAATCCCTCCTCAGTACACTCAAGATATATCACATATGAGGTTCCATTTCGATGCAACCCTATCAGACTCTGAACGAATAGCAGCACTTGAACGGGTCGTGGCAGAGCAGTCAAGGATTAATCTTATCCAGACCCAGGCTATTCAACGCCTAGTTGAAGAGAATCAGATGCAGTCGTCCCTGCTGGTACAACATGGAAAAATCATAGATGCTTTCAAGGAGTTCTTGGCATCTCAGGGGGAGACGAGCTGTAAAGGCGATGAGTTGAGGACCAAGAGACGAAATGATAGAGACGATGATCCCAAATGCATCGAAAGATGCAGGTGGTAAGTTGCCAAGAACTGATCAAGCTCTTGGAACTTCCACAACTCAGGGGGAGTCGACAACTGCAGCTGGTGGTGATGATGTGGTGGTAGTGGACGTAGAGGAGATGGATGATGGTTTGGTTGGTGATGATGATGTACTACCGAGTGATGTGATAGAGAAGATTGGAGAAGAAATTGTGGTTGATAATGAGATTGAAGAGGGAGAGATAGTAGGAGAGAATGTGGAGCATGAGATACCAGATGTTGAGAAGATAGATATGAGTCAAGAGATTGGGAATGATGAGACTGAATGGGAAGAGCAGCCTAGATGGAAAGAAGGCTATGCTCAGTGGTTCGTCAAAACGAAAAAACCGGCGGTCCCTACAATGTTTAAGAAGAGTTACAACATTAAAGGTTATGCTGAAGCGAAGAAAGGGATTATATGCTGGATATATGATGAGCAGTTGAGGCTCTTTGTGATTAAAATGTATGACGGTGTTCAGTACTTTAAAAGGGTGTTGAGATCGTTGAATACACTGCCAGAATGTGAAGTGAAAGACTTAGCCAGATTGTGATTGATAAACAGAAGTGACGATAATATGGCTAGAGTCATTGGGAAGATTGTGTGGAAAGAGAAGATTGTGTGGAAAGAGAGTATAAAAGAGAAGAAATTTGAGCTGTTGAAACCACAAAAGGGAAAACTTGTTGAAGACAAGGATAGAGGTTTGAGAGCAGACGGAAAGCCTTGGATGATTATGAAGAATAAACCGATCCGATGTTTGAAAGAAGTGCCGATGAAACAGATGCCCAAGGATGTGCTCAAAGATCTAAAGTGGTGGTTCGTTGATTGTGAAACAGCTGAGGCAGTGATGGAAGACGAGGATGAACAAGAGCTGCTTAGAGTGTATGATCCGATGCACTTGGTAAACCTATCGCAAGCTGATTTGCAGGTTTTGAATGACAAGAAGATATTTTGTATTCCTGCTTGGAAAGACGAAGCGAGGAAATATCAAAGAGTTGTCTCGGTTTGTGTTCGAGAAGGAGTGCATGCTTGAAGATAGAAGATTGAAGATTACTAGACACGTGTTTGAAGCTAAAAAGATGAAGCTACTGCCAAGGGGGAGTCTGTTGGTGCATGATGTCAGTAGTTCAGTGTCGAGTGTCTGTAATCGTGTTAGTTAGATTTGAGTTTTGTATGTAAGCGAAGTTGCTAACAAGTTCGCTTATATGGGCGAACTTGTTAGACAAGCGAAGTTAGGGACAACTTCGCCTGAACATGCCAGGCGAAGTTGTCGTGTCTATATAAGCTATTTTGTATACGGCTTATTCATAGATAGAGAGTTTATTCGTGTATTCGAGTCAGAGAGTTTGTATTTGGTGATCATAGTATCACGTGTTTACGGTTGGAATACAACGTGTGTTTGGTTATCGTATCGTGTGTTAGCTCGTATTGTTTTCTATACTCGTAACGTCTTACGTAGGGATTCCGCACCTACGTAGAACGCGATATCTCGTGTAGATCCGGCTGGGAACCTACACATTAAACCTTACTAGTATTAATGGCGGTAAATTACATACCTATGATAGAGGTTGATGTATGCATTAGAGTATTCTTGATGTCAAACAAAATATAAGTGTGGCGATGTGATGGTCGGGTATTATGTCATGTTATAGTGTATTAATTGTATACTTTTAATCAGTTTATTATGCAAACTAAGATACTATTATACTTCATACGTGTTTATGTGTTTCAGGTCAATGATCATTAAAGATACTAATTTGGGACTTGTACGAGCATGGAATGAAGTCTCGGGAATCAGGGATGATAAGCACATTTTTTAGAGTAAAAACGAGCAAAATCAGAAAATATCATTTTCAGGGTCGACGACCGTAGATCTGGAGTCGTCGACGCCGAGCCCGAGTTGGATTACGTGTGTTTTGTGGAATATACCGGTTTTTAGTAATATAAAACTAGGGTTTCACCCTCCACCCCCCATTCCTTCGTAGGTAGTTGACGGCGTTTTAGAGCAATTTCCAGAGCATAAGAAACTATTTCCATCCTTCTGAATCATCGAAGATCATCCATATGGCTTATATCATCATAATTGAAGACCTATCGATGTAGAGGCGCGGCTAATCTCCTCAAATCATACCCGGTATGTATTGTATTGCACATTTGACAGTTTTTCTCATGTGTTTATGAACATCTAATTGAAATTGTCACATGTTAATCTATGAGTATTGATGTTTGGCATCATTGTGCATTCAGTCGAATTAGGTTTATTTCGATCAGAACAATTAGTTTGCCAGTTGCTGTGATACTTGCTTATAGGGTTGTTTTTATTAGTTTGAATATGATGAATCATACAATTGCCCTTAGTTGAGTCACACTAGCATATATCGTTTGATAACTAGTGTCGTGTGTTAGCGATTGTTAATACCTAAGATGTAACCGGTTAACCAACCTGATTTGATTGTTGACTATTAATCATTTTAGTCACACGAGATAACTGTTTTGTATATGCTTGAACCCCAGGTGTGATTTATCTTAGTTAATTGCTTGAACTTGGCTTAATTTGCTTGTTTGAATTTTAAACGAATTCTTTGCCAGTGTGATCATCACTCTTGATTGTTACTTCATTAAGTTAAAAATTGATTACGTATTACACTGACCACATACTCCTTGTGGATATGTTATCTTAATTACCCAATATACTTAGGTTAATTAGGTTTTAAGCCATGGTTAGTGTTCAATAATCACTAAAATATGATCATGTAGTTGTTTAGTACCATAAAATGGATTAAAATCTAATTAATGGTTCACAAAAATGGTGTAAATGGTGGGGTTAAGATTATGAACGTTCGACCATCAACATATATAGGACATCATTGTTGGTTCCTTCGCTTCGTACTCGTATGTGAGCTGTTTTTCCACCAACGTCAAGTCCACATGGGCTACTAGAAATTTTGCCTCTACCTTATCGGCCATTTCGAGGCCAGCTATTAAGGTTTCGTATTCTCCAACATTGCTTGAGCTGGGGAAGTCGAAGTGGGGGGAATAGGTAATTTCTTCGCCTTCTGGGCAGTTTAGGATTAATCCTGCTCCTGCACCCTCGGTATTCGATGCCCCATCGGTGTATAACGACCATTCAGGCACTTCGACCATAGTTTATGTTAATTTATTTGCTATATGGATATGGAATGAGTTTTCTATATATCGATATCTCCAATTTTCAGCCCAATCAATAAAAGAACTTAATTTTTGCAATATTTTGTACAAAATATGTGTAAATTTGGAGTAATCTAAAATAGACATATTTTTGGAGTAATCTAAAATAGACATATTTTAAATTCATTGAAAAATTTATTTTTTGTTTCAAATTTATGAAATCGGATAAACCATAAAGAATGCTGCTTGGTTGCTTTGTGTGGTTTCTACCAGGCAGTCTGAAAGGATTTGACCCTTAACAACTTTTCTGGATTTTTGATCGATGCCAAAGGCTCCCAATTCGATGGCCCATTTGGCTACCCTTCCCGATATATCTGGTTTCTTCAGGATTTATTGTATAGGCTGTAAGGTTAATACCTCTATTTGAAATCCTTAGAAGTATCTCTTCAACCTTCTGGACGCGTGTACTAATGCTAGATCCAATTTCTCCATAGGTGCGTATCTTTCTTTGTAATCTTGCAGCGTTCTGCTTACATAGTAAATTGGTTTTTGGATTGTAGATATATCCACTACTAGAATCGCTCTAATGGATTTGTCTAAAGCTACTAGGTAAACCATTATCGTTCCTCCCGCCCTTGAAGCCGCTAACGTCAGTAGGTAGTGGAGTTATTCTTTAAGGGCTTCAAAGCCAAGTCGGCTTCTTCTATCCATCTAAATTTGGAGCTATCTGTGCACTTTTTCATGATTAACATGAAGGATAATGATTTATTTGCTGCTAGGGATAGGAAACGGTGTAATGCAACAATCCTACCATTAAATATTTGAATTTCCTTCATGGTTGTCAGAGATTTCATTTTTCTTATGCTTTCGGCTTTTTCGAGATTTTCTATGATCCCCTCTTTGGTTACCATGACTCCAAGGAACTTTCCTTCTTCTACCCCAAAGGAACACTTAGCAGGATTTAATTTCATGTTGATGCTATTCAACCCTGCAAGCTTCAGTGATGTATTTGAGCATGGCTTCTTAGTGTTGCTTTTTTTTACTATGTTATCGACATATACTTTCATATTGCACTATTATCTTTTAAATACTCTGTTCATTAATATTTGATATGCCGGTCCTACATTTTTTAGGCTAAATGGAACTTTTTGATAACATAAGATTCTTTCATTGGTGATGAATGCCGTTCTGTCTTCGTCTTCTTTGCGCATTTGTATCTGGCGGTATCCCTTATAGGCATATAAGAAACATTTCAACTTGTAATATGCTAAGGAGTCAACCTTTACATCGATTTCTTGTAAAGGGTAACAATCCTTTGGCCAAGCATTGTTTAATTATTTGAAGTAGATGCACATTTTTCAATTGTTATTCCCTTTTCTACCATTTCTGGATATGCTATCCAAGTTTGGTATCTTACTTCTCTTAATATACCCGCATCCAACAATTTTGCCACCTCTTTTGTGATGGCTCAACTTCTTTATGGCTCGTCACTTTGGTTCTTTTGCTTGATTGGTTCTATTGATTTACGTACCTTTAATTGGTGTTTTTCCAGTCCCCTGGGACCTGAATAATAGTCACCACAATAAATTTTTGATTGCCTCTGGTAGATGTTCCCCCTCGGTGATTCTCTGTTCTAGGAACTTGGGGTTGTCATCCATTATTCCATGTTCTTTTCTCTGTTAACCGTAACTTTTCTTGTTTCTTTCCTGACTTCTTTTAGTTCCTCAACCCTTGGAAGATATTCATAAGTCAACGTGACGGCCCCCTTGGTGTCAGGAATTTGAGTTCCCCATGGACGGTCAACACCACTGCCCCTAAGGCACTGATTGCTGATCTTCTTAGAATCATGTTGTATGCTGAACACGCATTAACAACCAACAAAGTCATTGATAGGGTTCTATATTTTTCACCCGCGCCTATGTTTACTTCTAAGGTGACTTTCGCATTGGTTGCACTATTTCTCTCGAGAAGCTGACCAAAGGAGATACATGAATGTCGGAGGAAGTACATGATGTCGGAGGAGCATTAGAAGTACATGATGTCGAAGGAGCTACATGAATCAAGGTATGCTCTTCTCACTCGTTTCCCTGTTACAATGATGGATATGATCATTGGGCTTTCTTGTCTTCCCTTTAGAGGTTCTTTTCCAAAGGCGATTGCTGGCTCATCCAGCTTCCATGTGATAGTTGTTTCGCTTCATTCCAGGTCTCTGCCCCCACCTACATATCATTCCTACCTCATGTTACCTTGAGCTACCGATACGTGATTATTTAAATTCATTCTCGTAGATCTAGTTCTTGGTATATAACACGTGATACGATAATACATTAATATGGATGTGAATTACATTAAGGAAGTGTGATTTTTATTGATAACCAGAATTGAGAATACATTATGATACGTTATATGAACAGGATCTGATTGCATAACAAGATACGTACACACAAGAAGATACTTTAAACGAATACTTTATTGATAAGTTATGGTGAATACATACATTATGGTGAATACATTATGTCTATAGAGAATCTAAAATGGTAACGACACTTGAATAACCTTAAACACGGATCTCTACATCTCAATGATTACGATCTGCCTACTTATAGGTACAGACCCCATTTGTTAATGTTTTGGATAAAAATCAGCTAAGGATAATGTATCCAAATCTGTCAAGTGAGGTATAGTGCTAACACGATAAATGCGAATGTATAACCGAAATCTTGATGAACACAATGATTTGATCACGAGGGAAAAAACCCTTGATTATGATAATCTTACTTCGGTCAAAAACTAGCAAGGTAATCTTTGGTCGAATTTCTTTGGTCAAGGATTAACAATGTAATCTTTGGTCGGATGGTAAGTGATTATAATAACCTCCGGCACAAAAAACCCTCGGACGGTGAAAACTATCACCGTCAAGTTTATTAATCTTCAAAAGGTGGTTACAAGTGTTGTGGAGTTTATGATCGATGTTACAAAGTAAGCTAGTGGTTAGAGAGAGTTATTGATTCTGCTCTAGTGTGCGTGAGAGTACAAGTGAGTCCTAATCGTTCATAACTCGATAATTATAAAGAAAATACATATAACAATATCTCCTAATAATCCGCAAGTCCTCCACTAGCCACTCCCATCACTTTAACCACGTGCCATAAAAGTCCAATAGCGAAATAAGTGGAAGAATAAGTCTAGGAGCCGTTATTGATATTTAAACATCAATCTTCACACGAAATCGTCCATTAATAGCTACATTGAATAAGGATCCTGGATCCATACTCCAGCTAGAGAATATTCCATGAGGATAATTGATGCAAACACATCTTAGAGTTGTTATACCTGTCTAACACATCACCATACTAAATGCAATTATTAGTAAACAAATAATACCGAGGATCGTTGATCCTTTATAACCTGATACACATCTCAAGGATAATCTATCCACAAGATAGTTAAGGACTAAAGATCCTCAGCATAAAATTCATGCCTTAGCAGTTGCCCCCAAAATGGCGGGTGATAGTGGAACACAGCTGTCATTTTGAAATTCAAATTTACTGCGAAAACTGATAGATGGGACGGTTTTGCTAGAAATATTTACCTTTTAGCCCCTGAGCTAATAATAACCGTCTATATATGCAGCCCTATATCTTTGATTATAACCATACCTCCAGCCGACACATCAGGTATCCTTTCTACTCTTTTATTATTTTCTTTAACAATGTCTACTGCTTCATCTTCTTCTCCTCCGTCTCCCTCTAAACCTTCCGAACAAACCTCTGATGACTTCGAGTTGTCGGAAATGGAACCCCAATGCCTCTTAGCCAACCCGTCTGCCGAAATTTGCAAACTCACGGATCCCGAGATTGATGATTTCTGCTCGCTGTTCCCTCCAAAAACCCTATTCCGACCTTACGAATCTAGCATCCGCTGCGACGTATATTCCAAGGTCTGTGTGTGTTTTCCGGTGACTCCGTTCATGATCGGCTACACGTATCCCTTTCCTTCTTTTACTCAAAGCTTCTTCGATTCCACCGTCATATCTTATATACAGGCAATGCCTATGGTTTGGAGGGTCCTCAGCACTATCGAGAGAATCATAGAAGAGCAAGAGTTGGATGTTGGTCTTCCAGAGTTATCACACTTGTACACCCTCACTATCCACGGTCCTGCCCGATTTATCTTTAAATCTAAGCCTCGACAACCTCACCCGATACTAAAAGTCACTTTAAATGATTCCTTGTGGAGGAATCAGTTTTTCTTTGTAAAATGTGACTCAATACCAGGAGGGATTGATCTTCCTTCAAAGTGGGTTAGAAAAGGTAGGATCTTGGGTCCTTAAGAAATAGCAGGATCCTTGAAGCTTTACTTTTTAACTCTGATTCTTTATTTCTGTCTGCAGTTGAGAATTTCGCTTCTTTGGGAAAGTTACCTTGTACAGAAGAAAAAATAAAACGGTTCCTAGTAATGGATACCGAGGTTTGAACTTTTCAAGCACGTTTTGTGGAAGCTTTCTGTGATATCTCTTCAAGTTCCAACATGTCAAGTAAGTCAATAATTTTAAGATAAATAAAATTAGAATAAGGAAACTTATCTGTTAACTTTTTTCCTTTTCAGGCGCCAAGAAATCCAATAAATCAGCCGGCAAGTTCTCCTTAGAAGACATTGATTGTATGGTTACCTCTCCTATTGTCAAGAAAGAAGCTTCAAAGGCAGACACTAGCTCTGAGCCCAAGACTGCAACGACCAGGGCTAAGTCCGCTGCTTCAAAAAGAAAAAGGTCCTCTGATCCTAAGACCCATTATGACATTGTCCTCTCTGTAAGTATCCTGTATATCCTGACACTTTAAATTTTAGGATCCAATATCCATCTGATCTTGATTGTTATATCATATATATAGGCTATGAGTGCTTTTAAAGAGCACTATGAAAAGATCATCGGCCAGATGAGTGATAAGCTGTCGTGGTTAGGGAAAGCCGTGGTTGCCAAGGACAAGGCTATGATCCAGCTCTCCAAGGAGTAAAAACAGTTGGAGGATCAGCTATCCTTAGCAGAAGCCTAGCGTCAAGAGGCAGTGGAGCAGGCAGATGAGGCCAAGGTGTGGGCTGCCAGTTCGGTATTCCAAGCACGGATCAAGATGGCGAAGGAGGTCGGTGATCCTGCTTTCGACAAGACGACCTGGGATGTGGAAAAGTGGAAGGCTGCCCTTGATGATCTTGGTGGTGAGGACGATGAGGAAATGGCTGAAAATACCGAGGCTGGGACTAGTGGCGTCAAGGAGATGGCTGAAGCTATCAAGGGAGAAGGTGCTGCTGAGGGTGAAGACGCAGATTAGGTGGGTGATGAAGGATACAGACGACAAGGCCCGAGCCCACTTTTTTTTTATTTTGTGTTGATGTTTTTCTGAACAATTACTTTAGTTTGTAATAAACAGTAGTAACTAGGGTAAAGGATCCATGATCATTAAGACAATTTGTGGGGGTGACAAAGGTGGAGGGATCCTCTGTTTGTTGGGATGAAGCCTTTGTTGCCCCTGTTTTTAATTTTCCTGCACTCATGAACAGTTAGTAGTACTCACTTAACCCGGGTGGATGGTCCATCTTTTGCATGGTGAAGTCCGGGTTAAGAGTTTTGGATAAGTCCTGGTGGCTTATTTTAATTAATATAAATCTTTTGACTATTTTTCTGTTGTTTATTTGTAAAAGTTTGTTAGATATAACTTTAGCATTATTGATAGTTTTGAAAAATAATTTTAAGTAAAAGACTCCAGGATAAAAGATCCTTATGAAAATTACTTAGGATAGAATATCCTTAAAGAACAAATAGTAGGATAAAGTATCCTTAAAAATAGGTAAAAATTTTAGTAATAAAATATCTTCAAAGGAATAACCCTCTAAATTGAAATATCCAAATTTATTGCAACTAAGATAATACATAAATTCATTAACGAAAACCATACCAGAAGGTCTAAGTAAACCTAAGTTACCATAAGTACTGAACTTTCACTGGATCCTTAGAATTTTGATCCTCAGTAAGCTGGGGACGCAGTAAGCTGGGATTAAACCCATTAAGCTGGGGACGAGCCCAAATAATAAACTGGGACGAGCCCGTGAAATCTGGGGACAAGCCCGTGCAAACTGGGGACAAGCCCGTGTAATCTGGGGACAAGCTCGAAACTGGGGACAAGCCCAAACTGGGGACAAGCCCAAATCCGAATGTTAACTGGGGACTCGCCCAACCCGGGATTTAGCCCAAACGAGGATAACGTGAAAACGTTATAAACCGGTGGTATGTTACGTCTACCATAATTCGTAGGATCCTCCATATAGCCCAAAGCAACGAAATTGTCAGCCACTAAGCGTGTACTGGTCCCGCTGCCCCGGACTATACGTTGGATAACGTGCGCTCCAGGCGAGAGTGTAGAAACTCTATTTAAAAGAAAGGTGAAAACCTTTAAACCTTAGAGGACATAGCCATCGGGGGTCATATCCAAACGTGGGCTAGGCCAAGAGAAATAGGATAGTACCTCGAATGTAAAGGAGAGGTGGCCAACCTCTTGGTTATCATACATCTTATTAATATCCTGCATTGATACCTAAAACTCGGAAGAAATAAATCGTTAAGAATATATTATCCTGGAAATAATAACAGGGAATTGAAAAGAATATATATTTAGATAGATATTACCAATTTCGGGGATCCTTGATCCTTTAACGATAATATATCCTCTCAGGATACTGGATCCTGATCAGAAAAAATACTTTTTGAGGTGGATAGCATTCCATGCTCTTGGTAATCTGCTGCCCTCCATTGTGAGCAAATGATATGCCCCCTTTCCTGCTTCCAACTCGATCTGATAAGGTCCTTCCCATTTGGGTGCTAACTTTCCATCAGCCGGATTGGTTGTATTTTGGAAGGCTTTCCTCAAAACTAAATCTCCTTCTTGAAATCTTCTGATTCTTATATTCTTGTTGTATGCCCCAGCTACCCTTTGTTGATAAGTTTCCATTATGATCTTGGCTAGGTCTCTTAGTTCTTCTACAATGTCCAAGTCTTAAAGAAGGATTTCTTCATTAGCTTCAGGATCACGGATGCTCGTTCTTGCTGTAGGAACCACCATCTCTGTCGGCATTACTACTTCTGATACAAATACCAATGAAAAGGGTGTTTGGCCTGTCGCGTTCTTGGGTGTTGTCCTATCGGCCCAAAGAACATATAGTAGTTCCTCGGCCCATTTTCCCTTCTTGGATCCTTGTTTCTTCTTTAGATTGTTGATGATAATTTTGTTCCTAGACTCCGCTTGACCATTAGCTTGAGGATGTACTGGAGTAGAGGTTATCATCTTGATGCCCCAACTGTCACAAAAGTTAGTGGTTCTTTTCCCAATAAACTGGGAACCATTATCACAAATAATTTCCGAGGGGATACCAAATTTAGTAATAATATTTCCTTTAATGAAGATATCACCTCTTTTTCGTGTACTTGAACAAAAGCTTCTGCTTCTATCCATTTTGAAAAGTAGTCCGTCATTGCAAGCATGAATACTCTTCCTCCTGGTGCCTTAGGTAGTTTGCCTACAATATCCATACCCCATTTCATGAAAGGCCACGAGGAGGATATAGGATACATAGGTTCTGCTGGCTGATGGAGGATGTTTGCATGTCTTTGACAAGCATCAAATTTCTTTGAATATTCCATTGCATCTCTCTTCATTGTTGGCCAGAAGTATCCTGTTCTTAGAATCCTAGAAAACAGGGCTCTACCTCCGGTGTGATTACCGCAATCACCTTCGTAAAAATCTTTGAGCACCTCTTGGATTTTAGGATCCTCAATGCACCTCAAGTATGGACCTGCGAGAGATTTTCTGTACAACATATCATCTAATAAAATATATTGTGATACCTTGAGTTTGAAGGATTTGGGATTCTCAGTAGTTGGAATCTCTCCTGTTTGAATGTACTTCTTGATCGGAAGGATCCATGATTCTCGGTTATTTGAGGATAAAGGATCCCAGAGTACAATTTCTTTGTCATTTGTTATTTCCCAACTTCTTGTTCTCCTATTGCTGGTGAGAGAACATGAATGATTGGAATCTTCGTATCTTCTGGAATTTTTAGAGATGAGGCTAAATTTGCCAAAGCATATGCCCCGACATTTTCTTCTCTTGTTACCTGTACAATGCTAAATAATTCGAAGGATTTTGCTAATTCCTTCACAACATCTATGTATTTGATTAGTTTTTCTCCTTTAACATCATATGAGCCATTAAAGTGGTTAGCAATCAATAATGAATCTTAATATACTTGAAGATACCTGATCCTCATGTGCTTAGCTAATTGCAAACCTGTGATCAAAGCCTCATATTCTGCTTCATTGTTCGTCGCTTGAAACTCACATGCTATAGAATGGGGTAATATGTCCCCCTGTGGCGATTTTCGTAGGATCCCCAATCATGTTCCTCTTACATTAGAAGCACCATCAGTGAAGAGTATCCAAGGATCCTTAGTCTTATCTAGTTGTTGGACCTCCAAGTCGGCTTCTTTTTGTAGGTCAATAGTGAAATCAACCACAAAGTCTGCGAGTGCTTGTGACTTAATTGTTGTTCTTGGCTCGTATTTGATATCATATGCACTTAGCTTCACAGCCCATTTGGCCATTCTACCTGATAACTCTGGTTTTCTAAGAACATTCTTTACAGGATAAGTAGTTCTCAAAATAATAGGATGAGTTTCAAAATAATGTCTCATTTTAGTAGAAGCCATAATGAGTGCAAGAATTAATTTTTCTAAATGAGAATACCTGGCTTCTGCATCTAGAAGACTTTTACTTACATAGTAAACGGGATGTTGTATACCTTCATGATCCTTTACCAAGACGGCACTTACTGCATTTCCTGAGGCAGCTAAATACAGATATAAGGATTCTCCATTCACAGGCTTCATTAGAGCTGGAGCTGAGGATAGGTAATCCTTCAAGGCTGTAAGCGCAGCCTCATGCTTTTCCGTCCACTCAAACTTCTTATTCTTCCTAAGGATGTCATAGAAGTCCTTGCACTTCTCGGATGATTTTGAGATGAACCTATTGAGAGCGGCTATTCTTCCTGTGAGCCTTTGGACATCCTTTGCGTTTGCAGGAGACTTCAAATTGAGGATGGCTTCGATATGCTCGGGGCTTGCTTCAATTCCTCTTTTAGTCACCATATATCCCAGATATTTTCCAGCATTAACACCAAAGTGGCATTTTGACGGATTCAATTTCATGTTATAATGATCAAGGATATTGAATGCTTCCTCAAGGTCTCTGAGGTGATCCTCAGCTTTCTTCGACTTTACCACCATATCGTCTATGTATACTTTCATGGTCTTGCCCAATTGATCCTTGAACATCATGTTGACTAGTCTTTGGTATGTTGCCCCTGTATTTCTTAGTCCAAACGGCATAGCAGTAAAACAGCATATGCCGATAGGAGTCATGAATGTTATATCCTCTTGATCAGATGGTTCCATCTGAATTTGTTGAAATCCAGAGGAGGCATCCATAAAGGTAAGGATTTCATGTCCTGCCGTTGCATCCACCATGGAATCTATATGTGGTAATGGGAAAGGATGCTTGGGGCATGCCTTGTTTAAATCGGGAAAATCAACACAGGCCCTCCACTTTCATTCCTTTTTGAAACAACGACCACATTAGCTAGCCATCGAGGATATTGAACCTCTCTGATCATACCGGCCTTAAGAAGTTTTTAACTTCCTCTTGTATGATCTTGTTCCTTTCAGGAGCGAATTTTCTTCGCTTCTGATAGACGGGTTTAACAGATAAATCAAGGCCTAGTTTATAAGTGATTACCTCTTTTGAAGTACCTGTCATAACTGAGTGCTTGAAGGCAAAAGTAGACTTTCTTTGCCCCAAGAAGGATACCAAATCCTCCTCGATCTTGTTGGGGATACTGGATCCTAGGAACACCTTCATCTCTGGATCCTCGGGGTCCAATGATACTTCTTTAAGGTCTCTCTCCCGAGCTTCCAGCACGTCCCTAGGATTTTCCTGTGGTTGCTATGCTATAGTTTGTTTGGTGGTTGGCTTCATTGATGAAGAATAGTAGTTTCTAGCCTCCGCTTGATCACCAACTATCTTCACAACTCCCCAAGGAGTAGGTAGTTTAATGCACTGGTGATATGTTGAGGCCACCGCCTTCATTCCATGCAGCCATGGCCTACCTAAGATAACATTACAACAAGAAAGGTTATCAATAACATAAAATTTCTGATATGAATTTAACCCTTCGATATAAATTGGGAGGTTGATGTCCCCCAATGTCTTTTTGGTTTCCCCACTAAAATCGACTAGCACTGATGTTCTTCGAATAATCTCCGAATCCGGTATATTCATCTTTTTGAGGACATCATGTTGGATGATGTTGACCGAGCTCCCACCGTCAACTAGGATCCTGTGTACATAGTGATTAGCGATAAATAAAGTGATAATCAAACGTCATGATGAGGATCCTGGATGTTTAGTTTGTCTTCCTCATCAAAAAAGATCCTTTTTGTCTGTCGTTAGATTGGTGGATTCTATTGGTCGATCTCCATTATCCATCTTGACTTCTTTGGCAAGTCTTCTTGCTGCTGAGAAAGAAGTTCCACAAATGTCTGAACCTCCAGAGATGAAGTTCACCATTCGGACATCCAGCTCGTCCCGGTGAGGACCTGGATTCTCGAGTCGAAGAAGACTCTTTGATCAGTCACTCGCGTGGTTTGGATGAGTGGTCTTCTTTCGTTGTCCAACTCGAAATCTTCCGAGGGACAAGATGTTTGAAATATGTCGTATTCTTTGGAGACGGAGTTGATCACGTGAGCATCTGGTGGTGGTGGTGTTGCTTTTTGTGGAGGATCTTCAGGATCCTGGATCTTGGATCTCTTCCTTCCCAAAAGTTCTTTGAAGTGACCTTTGCTCAGGAGGTAACTGATTTCTCTTCTCAAGCAAATGCACTCATCTGTCATGTGGCCAAAATCTTCGTGAAAGGCACACCACCTAGACTTGTCTCTGAAGGTAGTCGTCTTTTCGTTCTTCCGGGGCCATCTAGCTTTTTTCCCTAGATCCTTCATGGCACATATTAAGCCATGAGTATCCACGGAGAAACAATAGTCAGAGATGCATGGATAGTCTTCATCATCATCTCCCTCTTCGACCGATCGCACGTTCTGGTTGTTGAACTTGTTATACGGCTTTGTGTTGTTGTTCTTGAACTACAATCCTTGCTTCTTATCAGAGGATTCTGGTTTTGTTTGATTCCCCAGAAGATTCTGGATCTTCTTGTCATCTTCTAACCATATAAACCTGAGCGCCATGTTTCGTACTTCATCTAGGGACCTGCAAGGAGTCATCATCATAAAAGGGGGAGCCCCTCTAAAGTCCCATCTAGAAGGCCTCAACAGCCGTAGCCATATCAGGATTAGGTATTTCCAAGGCTTCCCTACCAAACCTCGGAATAAAATCCCTAAGGGATTCATCACTTGGTTGGATAAATCGGTATAAGTCACTAGTTAACTTTTCAAATTTCCTACTACAGGAAAATTGGCTGTTGAATAAGTTAACTAAATGAGAAAAAGAAGTAATTGAAAAGGGAGGAAAACTTAGCAGCCATTTTAATGCAGATCCTGTCAGTGTGGATCCAAAGCCTATGCACAAGCAAGCTTCCTTGAGTCTTTCAGGTATGGGGTTGATCTCCATCCTTTCTCTTTATTGTGCCACATGTTCCTCAGGGTCAGTAGTTCCATCATAAGTTTTCATGTTAGGGGTTTGGAATCGCTTCGATATTTCAGCATCACATATAGGTGGAGCAAATCTGGATAGCTTGTGACTTCCCTCAGGTATTTCAGGGATTGGTCGAATCACCCCGGGAACACTTGATATCATATCCTTGAGCTTCTGTAGCTCTTTGGCCATAACTTGGTTGATGCCTGCATCCTGTATGGAACCACGGTTAGCATCTAAGGATAATGGATCGTACAAGTTACCTCTTTGCTGGGCGTAGGATGGCATCTCGGACGAGTATCTGGGATAAGAGGGGTTAGCTACGGGAGTTGGACCACCAGACGCGATTGTTGATGTTGAACTCCTAAGGAACCTGGGTTCTGAAAGAATGATCCTTGAGGTTGAGAGTTATAGGATCCTGGTTGAAGAATGGATGATCCTTGCTGAAACAATGAGGATCCTTGAGCCTGTGGACCCATGGACTCTTGTTGAAGGTTAGATGATCTTGGCTGGAAGAGTGAGGATCCTTGAGTTTGTTGACCCATGGACCCTTGTTGAAGGATAAATGATCCTGGCTGGAAGAGTGAGGATCCTTGAGTTTGTTGACCCATGGACCCTTGTTGAATGATAGATGATCCTGGCTGAAACAGTGAGGATCCTTGAGTTGGTTGAACCATGGACCCCTGTTAAAGGATAGATGATCCTTGCGAGAGCTGAGCCATGGATCCTGGATTGGTGAAATCCAGCATCCTGGGCATCAGGGGAGTGAGATCCTTAGTTGGCCTCTTAGTCTTCTTGAGATCTTCTATCTCACGAAGGATCCTCTGGTTAGTCTTGTTCTGTTGCTCCATGTATGCTTTAACCTGTGAAAACATAGATGAAACATCACTTTTAGTATTAACCACCGGGGCAGCAGCAGCGGTTTTCGAGCTTTGGAAGACTGGTAGTTGCGTCTTGCTTCCAGCAGCAGCAGTTCGTTGTGCTCCCATGATTGGTGGAGGCATCGGTGGTAAAGTCCTTGATGAGAGAGGGGCCGATGAAGGCATGGTTGATGAGGTAGAGGTTTATTGAGAGGCCATTGATAGTGATATAGGTACGAAAAATTCGAGAATTGATAGGAATAATGTGGAATATAGCACCAATTGCCCCACGGTGGGCGCTAAATTGTTTTGGATAAAAATCAGCTAAGGATAATGTATCCAAATCTGTCAAGTGAGGTATAGTGCTAACACGATAAATGCGAATATATAACCGAAATCTTGATGAACACAATGATTTGATCACGAGGGCAAAAACCCTTGATTATGATAATTTTACTTCGGTCAAAAACTAGCAAGGTAATCTTTGGTCGAATTGCTTTGGTCAAGGATTAACAATGTAATCTTTGGTCGGATGGTATGTGATTATAATAACTTTCGGCACAAAAAACCCTCGGACGGTGAAAACTATCACCGTCAAGTTTATTAATCGTCAAAAGGTGGTTACAAGTGTTGTGGAGTTTATGATCGATGTTACAAAGTAAGCTAGTGATTAGAGAGAGTTATTGATTCTGCTCTAGTGTGCGTGAGAGTACAAGTGAGTCCTAATCGATCATAACTCGATAATTATAAAGAAAATACATATAACAATATCTCCTAATAATCCGCAAGTCCTCCACTAGCCACTCCCATCACTTTGACCACGTGCCATAGAAGTCCAGTAGCGAAATAAGTGGAAGTAAGTCTAGGAGCCGTTATTGATATTTAAACATCAATATTCACACGAAATCGTCCATTAATAGCTACGTTGAATAAGGATCCTGGATCCATACTCCAGCTAGAGAATATTCCATGAGGATAATTGATGCAAACACGTCTTAGAGTTGTTATACCTGTCTAACACATCACCATACTAACGCAATCATTAGTAAACAAATAATACCGAGGATCGTTGATCCTTTATAACCTGATACACATATCAAGAATAATCTATCCACAAGATAGTTAAGGATTAAGGATCCTCAGCATAAAATTCATGCTCTAACAGTTAACATCACTAACGAATGCGGTGATCCCATTCACAAATGGCTTCTCATTCGTTATATTTCCATAATGAATGGGGGTTAACTTAACGAATGAGCATCCATTCGTTATATCTCCATAACGAATGGGCTCCTAACTTAACGAAAAGCCTAGTCTATAAAGAATGGACCCATTCGCTATACAATCCGTAGCGAATGGCCATATTACATTAAACATAATGACTACACAATCCCTAACTTATTCGATCGGCTACAGACAAAAAATCTTGCACTTACATACCTTATTTCAATTGTTTTATCTTGAATACCTTTCATCAAGTGTGACAATTTCCCTGATTTGACCGCCTTTTCTATTTCTTTAAGTAGCATCCAATAGTAATCCATGTGGTGCCCCTTCTCTTTGTGGTATTCGCAGAAGCGATTAGAATTGCTAAATTCGGTTGGCCTCTATCTTGACGGTATTGGGAATTTTACGTCTTCGGTTTCTAGGATTTTAGAGGGTGTTTTTGTTAGGTTTGTGCATATAACTGATTTAGGTATTGGTGTTGGAGCTGAGAATCGTAGAGGTGGAGAAACCCCTCTATCTGGTCTTGCATATGGTTGCAGCCTTAACCGATTCCAATTTGGGCTTCTCTCTGGCTGATGATGTGATGGTCTTTTCCAATCGTTTTTTTGGTTTGGTATTCCTTAGTTCATTTTCTGTTTGGCACGCACCTTTCCTTCTGATGAATGCTTTGGTTTTATCCATGACCCCCTCTAATGTGGTTGGGAGGTCCCCATGGAGCTTCTCCACCAGTTGGTTGTTTCTTACCCCATTGCGAAAAGCAAAAACTTTTACTTGGTCCTTTGCTTCTGCCATTTCCAAACTTTCCTTAAACTCTTCGACGGTTTCCCAATCTTGTCTCTTCAAGATGTGTAGCAAGGTATGTGGCTCACTCATTTTCTTCTTTGGATGAAGTTCTTCAGGAAGACCCTTCGTAGGTCTTCGAAGCTATCTGGCTACCTGCTATCGATTTGTCGAAACATTTTCATGCTGTGCCTATTAACATTTGGGTAAACATGTAACACCAACCTGGGATCGACCAACCTTCCAGGATGTGGGGTTGTGGAGACAACAGGCCTTGATTAAAGGAAAGAGGCGATATATTAGTTTTTGGCCTTATCCCTTAATTCTAGGTAAATGGGTGCACTGTTTGTGGTCCCATCGACCACTATCCATTGGAGTGTGGTGTGTAAAAGGTTTGAAATGGTGGCTGTGTCGTGGGATTTTGGATGTTCGAGTGTGTAAAGTTCATGATTTGTTGTGGTGCTGGTATTCGTATGTTTGTTTATGTTGGGATGGTATTAAATATGGTGTTAGTTGTATTATTTGTGAAAATAAGATTATCTAACCTTATCGTTGTTTCATTTCTTGCTGACGTCACATTCCGTGCACTTGTCGTGGTTGTTCCTTTCGGCACCAGCATCATATTGAACGTGTTTGTTTGGACGAACTGGATCGTTTGCTTCCCTTTCTTGTTGTCTTTTGAGGCACAAAAGGAAATCTCGGTTTTTGCACAAGAATCCAACCCTTAATTCTTCAACTATTTCATCCTCCGAATCAACTTCTATCTCCTCTTCTTCTTCCTCTGTCGTGACTCCACCATCGTGTACATTTCTTGATGACGCCATGAGGCTACCTCTTATATTATCCCAAAAAATCACCAAAAATTGTCGCAAAACTCAAGTTCTTTCACTAGATGGCACCAATGTTAAAGCAAATCTTAGGGGCTATTTGGTTCATTCAGATCTGAATGAGTCAGATTTGAATGAGCATCTGTCTCATTCAATAACAACAGTAAGTCTGAATGATTCAGACCTAATTTTAACCATTCAGATGTTTTTTCTGTTTGGAACCAAACAGAGTAAAGTCTGAATGAATCAGATGTTTACATCTGAATGGTTTCATTCAGATGTAAACAAACAACCGCTTAGCTTGATTAATTGTAGGCTAACACCGGCTCTAATGGATGAAGGTATGAATGATATTTCAGAGTAATATGAGAATATGAATGAAACACATAGTTAAGGGTGTAAGTTTATTGATATGAATAATATAAGCATTAATTGTTACAAACATATTGACTATTTATAGAAGACAATACATCATCTACATTTGTACTATTATTACTAATGGCCGACCACATACGAGGGTTGTCCTTTTCCAGTTGTTATCCGTTGTGTTTTGTACGATCTCTCTTCTTGTCTTTAGCAAGTAGATGTTCTCCTTGTCATTCCTGTAACGATGCTCCGGCATAAGTGTAGATGTCATTTTTGGGCTGTTACCCCTACATAACTGGTGCTTCAATTTTTCTAACTCCGTTTGCCAAAGCTAGTAATCGTGTGTGTTAGATCCGAGCAATTGTATATGCAAAATAAGATGAGCACACTTATAATAACGGCTCTTTTTTAACTTTCATAAACATAGAGATATTTTTTGTATTTATCAAAAGTATTTGGTCTAGCGGTATCAAAAATTTAGTTAAAGAATTTTGTGTTTTCCACATGGTGTGGTAGGGTTCAAGTCCGATCCCGTGGTTGTTAAAAATGTGTAATTTAGAGTTAGATAACGTGTAAGTTGTTAAAAATACAAAAAGAAGAACTCTATGTTTAAAGTTATCTTACGGGTTTAAGTTTTATGTAGTTCATAATGGGATTATTACACCTTGATAATACACATTGAACATGTTCATTTTATATTTGAATTTCGGGATATACTCCGTGAATGCTAACGAAGCAAGACAAACGAGCTATCTTCCAATGGAATTATATGTTAGATAATGAGAAATGTTCGGTCACAAGAATCTTCACAATGTTACATGTATCGTTTACAATCTTATGTACATACTTTGGCAAGTTCGGGTATGATGTTAGAGGGTATGTACGTTGTGATCAAATGCTTGCACGTAAATGTCATATTTTAACATATAGTCACATATATGATATTATTATATAACATTAAACAACAGTATATAATTATAGGAAATATAGTCTTTATCACATTTCAATACCATAGCCAAGGAAACTATTAGAATATTCATACTCTCCATGATTCAATCGCATTTTAGATTAGATCTTTATTTGTTCAATGAATATTCTCTTAATAATACATTATATATGGTCTTTATTAGTAGTATAATAAAGCCAACAAAGTTTTTGTAAAAGCTACATGGGGCCGGGAAGATGATGACCAAATATACTCGTAACGTGACGATCATATAATTCTATTGAAAAATAGTTCGTTTTTCTTGTGTCAGAAACAAATTCATGAATATCTTGTGGTGTTTATCATGAGCGTTTTTGTCTTATTAAGATTAGGTTATTAGTGTCAAGTTATTATATAAAGGGGAACAAAAACGAGAAGAATGAAGAGTATTTGTAGCCACACAAAAAAACTGTTAAAAATTTTTTTTTTTTTTTTAAAAAAAGAAGTATTACTCAAAATTTAATAAAAACCAAAAAAAGTAAAAACACAAAAATGTTTCCACCGTTTTCTCGTTCTCATAAAAAAAATAAAAAACACAATGGTAAGTGAAAAAAGTTATCGTGTCTTTTTTGTTTATTATTTTATTTTGTGTTTATTTTCGTAATTAGTTGTTTTTTTCGTTATATTGTGTTATATTTTGTTCGGTATTGTGTTATATTTTACGATCTATTGTATCTTTTGTTCATTTTTGTCATTGTGTCTTTTCGTTATTTTTTTTATTTTTTTGAACGAGAATGATGGCGGAAACATTTTAGGTTTTTAAATTTTTTTTCGTTTTTTATTTATATTTTAAGTTACTATTTTTTATTATTTTTTTAATTTATTTTTAAGTGGATTTTTATATGGCCAGAAATTCTTCTTACATTTCTTATTTTTATCTCTATTTGTATTTAACTTTACCCGATAATATTATATGCTTTCATCTTTGGTAGTTAGTTAATTTGCAAATACATGTACCTCACTTTCCAACTCAAATTATTTTTGAAAGACCAAAGTAATGAAGTATTACACATACCTTAGCATCTGATGTAGAAATTACCAGTTGACTGTTTTCTTCTTTTGAACCATTGTAGCGTTGAATCATTGATTTAATGCTGCATTAACATAAAGAATGAAAACTGGTCTAATTTATTGAACTACATATACAACCTCACTAGGTCATATATGATAGAAGCGAGAACTAAACTGCCAACGCCGATATATTAAAGATCTCTAGCGATTAAAAAACTGCTAGAGTTTATTTCTATTTTTATTTATTTACTTTTTAGAAAAGAAACAACTATGAACAATTATTAGTGAACGCAACCCGGTTTAAAAAAGCAATGAACTATAAAACAAAAATATCAGGCATATAGAGGGTGTTTGAGATTCCTTATTTTCATCAACTTATAACCTATAAATCTTTTGAAAAGTTAATAAGGTGTGTAAAGTGTTTGGCAAACCATAAGGCCTTATGGATTTTAACTTATGGAGAATGCAAAATAAAAGAGTTTTGAAAAGCTTGAAATCTATAACTTATTAACGTAATGGGTTTTATTTACCTATTACACACATCTAACCCTCCAAACTCATTACAGTCCATTTAAAAAGAGTGTCCTTTTTAGTCATTTTGGTTTCCCCCTAACACATAATTAAGCCAATCCAAACATTTTTTTAAAAACTTAAAGATCAAAATATAAAGATAAAAAAAGAAGACCTTCTTGCTTTTATTTTATTCGAAGTGCCTTTTTGGCCTGGCCCGGTCAATACCCAGTCGGGCCTCTTTTTGTTACAAAAAATTCCCTTCATTTTTTTATTTATAGGCAACATACTCTAAATAGCCAATTTAGTATCCGTGTAACAATTTCCGTTCTAGGGTTTACATATGCTTATCATTTTTGTTATAATGAAAATTGAGAAGGATTTTTGATTCAAAAGAATAAATCAAGAAAAGGATAAATCAAGTATGTATCAATTTGTATTTTCTTATGTCGTTTGGCAAACCAAATTGTAGATTCAAATCCAATAATCATTGACGAATTCTCAGTCAGCGAATATCTCGTTTGTCATAAATTTTGGTTTTTTTTTTTTTTTTAGTGAAAATATACATTTTATTTTTCAATAGAAAAGTGAGGAAAAAATTCATAAGTTTATAAATCCTTATAACAAAAAGTTATTTTTCACTTAAATAAGCAATCCTCAGACCACCCATATATGGTTTGCGTTTGCATGTGTATACATTTCAAACCGTTTTACCATTTAAAATTATAAATTATTCTAAAATCACATGTTGATGTTTATAAGATTTTGGGATATGTTTACCAATAGTTAACACAATCAGAATAACATGGAATTCACCAAATATAATTGAACTCCAATAATCTTGTTGGCGAGTCATCAACCGTTACACAAAATAAATGAGAATATTGCACGAGAAAATAATATAATTAATAACAATCAGAAACTGATGCTTATAATCAACCTGCTGTTTGAGAATTCTTCAAATAATTCATAGAGCTTGTTAGTGCTGGAGAAGATGATGACTACAACTTGAGCGTCACATAAGATGGCTAATTCTTTTGCTTTCTTCAATAATCCTTTCCTTCTCTATGAGAAAGTTACTTGCCTATTCTCTTTATTGCAATCTTCCTTCTAACCCCATATTCCTCCGTCTGCAATCTTTTGGTATATTTTTAAGCTAGGCCTGTTGGAGAGAGAGAGAGAGCGCTTAATGAAT
Source organism: Bidens hawaiensis (assembly GCF_021521415.1). Taxonomy (NCBI): domain Eukaryota; kingdom Viridiplantae; phylum Streptophyta; class Magnoliopsida; order Asterales; family Asteraceae; genus Bidens; species Bidens hawaiensis. The sequence goes on along the minus strand of NW_027491238.1, from coordinate 1,005,577 downwards.
GGCTTAGCAAATGTCTAAAAGCTACTTTAAGGAAAATGCACATATACAGAAAAACCAAAAGAAAACACACACACACATATTTTGAGTGCTCCTATCTTTTAAAATCTAAAATTACGTGAGAGGAATTTACAAATTAAAAAGTGAGGTTGTGAGTGTGAATTATAGAATTAAGAAAGAGATGTATTGATTTTTTGTAAATTTGATAAAAAGGTTGTTTGCCTCTATTTATTTTTTTAATATTTGTTAAATTGATTGTGAGTAGATGAGAGAGAAAACTGAATGATAAAAGTATAAAATATATTTTATAACTAGTTTATCCCCCGTAATACGGGGGATGTTTTACATAATTCGTTTATAATATTTATATATTTCTTAGATTTTAATTTTATTTATTGTCATAAATTAATAATATACTTAGTTTATGATGATAAAAGACTTTCACAAATAAATAAGATGTTATAATCCGATTTAAAAGTTATTTGAATTTGATGAGACCAATGAACCGCTTATTTTCTTTAACTATAAAATTGTTTTTTAATTATAAATAATATATATATATATATATATATATATTTTAAAGAAATCATATATTAATTTTAAGTTATCCCTAGTTTATAGGATTTTCATATCAAAAATTTTATAAGATTAATTTTTAATTTACGAAGATGTTATAACCCGTTTTAAGAAATATATGGGTTTGGTGAGACCCATACCCGTGAATTCGGATCAAATAAATGAGAATCCTCCATTTACAAATAATGCAATTTGATGGTTTGGGAGAATGTAGGGAGCAATTAGAGAGCTTTTAAATGTTTCTTTTATATATATATTACTAGTTTTTATCCTCCGTATTACGGGGAGGTTTTAACATTATTCGTTTATAATATTAATATATTTTTTAAATTTTAATTTTATTAATTGTATAAAAGTTAATAATATACTTAGTACTTGATGATGAAAGGGTTTCATATATAAATAAGATTAATAACTCGGTTTAAAAGCTATTTGGGTTTGGTGAGGCTCGCGACCCACTTATTTTTTTACTATAAAATTATTTCATAATTATAAATAATATATATATATATATATATATTTAAAGAAATCAAATATTAATTTTTAGTATATCCCTATTTTATAGGATATTCACATCAAATATTTGGTGAGATTTTTTTATTTAATGAGATGTTATAACCCGTTTTAGAAATATATGGGTTTCGTGAGACCCATACCCGTGGATTCGGGTCAAATGTATGAGAAGCCTCCATTTAAAAATCAAGAAAATCTGGTGACTCCAAAAAAAGGGGGGAGCGACCACATCGCGACACGTATGATTTTTATGGTTTCGTTTATATATATTATAGATAGATTGAACATGAGAGAGAGGTGTAGTGCTTTTTCAGTGTAATTTTAGATATATGGATGGGGGATATGTTGGGAATGTTCTAGAGCATTCATATCCAATATCCTATCTTCAAATTCAAAATTACACTAAAAATCACTATATTTTCTCTCCTTTCAATTAAATAATATTTTTTATACCTTTATAATTACCATTTATGTTTCCTTCACTAACAACCAATTTCAAAATATATTAAATAATTATATGGTGTGAATAGTAACTTTTCAATTATATAGAAAAATCACTGCATTTCTTTCTCCTTCACTCACAACATCCTACATTATAAAAAGTCCACACATATTTTTTTGGTGGTTGAAATGTGAATACTCTATCACATCTTAGGGTGAGGTTACGTATAAGAAACTAATACATGTATAAAACTGTTTATTTTTTCAAATCGGTTCGGGTTAAAAACTTATACGGATTAGTCAAGGGATAGTCAAAACCGGTTTGGGTGGAGAATTGCCCAACCCAATCCACATTGGTTTGGGTTCGATTGGGACCGGGTTGTAACCAAGTTTAAATCGGGTCAGTTTAATTGGACCTGTTGGATCAAGTTGTGTAAAAAGCTAGTTTTCGCAACTTTTTAGCTTACGAACGTTACGAACTTAACAATAATAACTAAAAATCGCTTTTTATTTAATATCTCGTCGTCCTTTAATTAACCATCGCCAACGTAGTTCAAGCTATTTCGTAGGTACTCATCAACAATGGCTTCATCGCTGATCATTGGCGTAATCGTTCCAAACTCCGCCTCGTTTTCAGATATCTCGGCTTCGTATTCCATTTTTCCCTCAGACATATATTGTATCTGTTGCAAAGAATCCAAGTAATCATTTATTAATGCAAATGATTCCTAGGATTCTATGTATTTACTCAAATCATGCCAATAATAGAAAAAGAAGACCTGAAGCTATCATTGAAGCTTGGATGATTAGTAGATCTCGGGCCATTGCAAAAAATGATCTTGCTTTACTTTCACCAAGCCAATACGTCAAATTATCTAAATTCACTTGCACTCATATCATAACAAGTTTCACTACGTGAAAAATGACCTTTGGTCACACGAAAAAAGTTTGGTCGTAGGCCTTTAGCCGCACACGTCTAGTTCAGGTCACGTGTGACCAAAGGCCGCGACATCGTAGGTATGATATGGCCACACACAGTTTTTAGTGGCCTTATGTGGTTATAAGTGTGGCTAAAGGGTACCGACATTAGTTGCTAGCCATCAAGAAGCCTCTCCAATAAGTGTGGCTAAACATAGAAAATGGCCACATGACTATTTACTAGGTGTGACCATTGCATGTATAGAGCCATATGAATTCATGTTTCAACCACATGAATTTTATTATAATGTGGCCAATAGGGTTGTGGTAAGCGAGCATTGTGACCTATACCGTGTGGCTATAGCAAAGCAATGGCCACTTGAATTTAATAATAGTGTGGCTAATTATATCATATAGACACTGGAAGTTATATTAAATGTGGCTAAAAATGTTTACTTGCCACTCAATCACTCCTTTATAGATTACAGTGTGGCTATTATCTTATCGTTTATACATAATGCTTTTCATAATTTAAAGTGTGGCTACTGTCAAACTTTTTATCACACATAGTGATGTATTGTGTGGTTAATCATATCATATTGACACTGGAGGTTATTGTCAATGTGGCTAAAAATGTGAATTTTCCACTCAAACACTCTTTTGTAGTTTGTGGTGTGACCATTGTCTTACCGTTTGTCACACATAATGCTTTTGTAATATAAAGTGTGGCTATTATCATACTTTTGGTCGCACATAGATAAATGTGGCTATTTCATAAGTTTAAAAAACCTAATAACATAAATTCAAAACGAGTTTACATTACCAAACCTTCACTAATATTTTATAAATTCAAAATATTTTAAATTACTACTAATTACTACCGACCTCAAACTTTCTCATAAACTCATCAAATTGTTTTTGCCTCCTTTCATCATTTTCCGTAAGTTCTTTTTCCATTTTTTCATTTAGTTGCACTCGTTCTTCCAAATCATTTCTTGACTTCCTGTCATTTTCTAGTTCTTTTTCCATTTTGGCTCTAACTCTTTTAACCTAAAATTGTTAAAATATTAGAATCATAACTAGTAAAGGGTTAATGTGAGGCGAAACCTAAAAGCCAAGTAGGGGTGTTCACGGTCCGGTTATCGTCGTTTTTCGTTAAACCATAAACCAAACCGTATAACTTTTAAACCGAACCAAACCAAACCAAGCAGATATAAAATAATTAATTAATATATTACCCGAAAACGAGCAAACATACGAGCGATCACATTCTTTGGCACCATTCTGAATGTAGCCCAAGGTTCATCATAGTGCTCGATTAGTATTTTTATGAAATTCATATGAATCTCAGGACTCGCAAACCTATAATATTGAAATAACCAACTAAGTATATTTGTAACATAAATAATGAAAATGTTAAAACTAAAAACATACTTATCCCCAAACTTTACAATAAATTTCTTCCCAAAGGTATCCCGAGGCACGATAGATGACGTGTCTCCCACAAGTATACATTTATAGACCATCGACATCGTAACTACCAACACCATCCCAATGTGATCCAGCAAGTGATGCCCCACAACGATGGTTTTCACCCTTCCTAGGTACCATGGTACGTCCACGCTTAGCACAACGACTATCACGCACAATCACATTAGAAATAATGTATACACAAACACAAACTTGAATCGACGACTCGTTGGTGATAATAATCAATATCAACTGTACTAAAAAGTCCTAACATGTATTCGCACATCGTATCATGGAAAATCAACCAAAAATATAAATCATACAACTTAACTTATGATCACTTAGTTCACGAGACAGATTATAACATGTACAAACCGATTTTATTCACTAAGAAAAGATTAAGTATAGATTCTACAAAATTTACCACGGTAGAATATATGAATTAGGTTTCTCAAACAATTTTTATTATATTTTTCTCATGCATACAAAACTCAAAATAATTCAACCATTACATATATGTACCAACAATTCAGAAGATTGCACAACAAATACTTGTCTTAATGGTTCTATAAACTCATTAATCCAAATTGTGCAAGACCAACTAGGTTGTCTTCAAAACGAATATTACTAATTTTCAGAATTGGAGTCAACCCATTTGGTTTTGTCATGGGATTTATGGTGTTGGAAAGACAGACCAGAATATAACTCCCCGAATCAGCTTTGACCAGTGTTTTTGTAAAATCATAAAAACTATTCAAAACCCGTCCAAAAATTACAAACTTTACCTTTCTATAAAGTAGACTCATAGTACTATATACTAGTATCAACAATTTTTCAATAATCATCGTTTACCATAAAGTTACATACCAATAAATAAACAAAAATGAATCTGTCAGCAAACTGTTGTCATCAAAACTCAAACTCTAACATATTTATGACATCTCTAGGCTTCTAATTCATCAATTAACTTTTTAGCGATGAAAGAAGTTGTACTAAGCTTCAGTTACAAGTGAAATACATACCTTTTTGGTGATTAAATAAGATGTACTAATCTTCAATTACAAGAAATAATACTTAAAATTGAAAATCTCCAAACTTGGTTCTCAGGGTTCTTCACACTTAACACGAATCCGGAAAAAATCGAGATAGAATTGATGGAAACCGACACCACACGTGAATTCCTCTAGCAAAAATAATAAGATTAGAGCCTGGAATCAAAGGATTTGGTTAAGAATTGAGTGAGTTAAAGAATTAAGGATGAAGGATAATGGTGGGTGTAGAGAGATGATGAAGAAGAAGAATAAGAAAGAATGAAAAGAAAGAATAAAATGTAGGTTAAATATGTGATCAAATTAGATTTAATAATGAGAGGGTGATTCAAAATTTTTTGAAGAAAAGAGAAGGTGAATTTAATTTGAAATTTTGAGGGAAATGAAATTAATAGGAACTAAATAGAATTAAATTTTTTTATTTATAATAATTAAATTAAAGAGTTGTTTGTGTAAATATATATATATATATATATATATATAACAACTAACTAAACCTTAACTAATATAAGAAATTGTATTTTAAATATAAAAACATATAAAATACATACAAGTGATATTTATAGTTTCTCTAAAAGAGTTGCATAAGAGTGTAATAATCAGTGTTAACACCGAATATACCATACGTTCATTAGTGGGTCATACTAGTTCTTGACCGGTGTTAGTGTCCCATTATAGCATCTATCATGTCACAGTTTCTCTAAAAGAGTTGTATAGGAGTGTCATTAGTCATAGTTAGGTGTTAACGCCTGAAACACACCATACTTTCGTCAATAGACCTTACTTGGCTATCATTAGTCATAGTTAGATGTTAGTGTCCCTTGGTTACGTCATAGTTGCTTTAAGAAGTTTGTATAAGACTATCATTAGTCATAGTTAGATGTTAACGCCCAAAACATGTCATACATTAATCAACGGGTCTTGATCGGTATTAGTGGCCATTATAGCATATATCATGTCCCCGTTGCTACAAGAGGTTTGTATATGAGTGTAGTGAGCCATAGGTGTGTTTCAACGCCCAATAACATGCCATACTTTTATTAATGGGCCATATCGGGCCTTGGTTGTTGTTAACGGCCAGTATGGTCTCTTACCTGTCATAGTTACGTTAACAGGTTGTATAGGAGTGTAGTGAGTCATAGTTGGTCATCATATTTTGCATTAATAGGCCGTCTTGGGCCTTGATTGTTGTTAGTGACCCATTGTAGTCTCTATCATATCATAGTTTCTCTAAAAGAGTTGTATATGAGTTCAGTGAGTCATATTTTGGTTAACGCCCAATAATATGTCATACTTTCATCAATGGGCCTTATTGGACCTTAACTGGTGTTTGTGGTCCATTATAGCCTTTGTCATATCATATTTGCTCTAATAAGGTTGTATAGGAATGTCATTAGTCATAGTTAGATGTTAATAGCTGATAACATGTGATACTTTCATCAATAGATATTATTGGGCCTTGTTGGTGTTAGTGGCCCACTATAGCCTTTTTCATGTCATAGTCGCTCTAGTGGGCCATTTTAGGGCTTGAAATATTTTAGTGGCCTATTATGGCATGTGATATGTAACATTAGATATTTAAGGGTTATATCGTGTTATAGGGAGTCATATTAGACCATAATAGACAAAAACAAATCATACATGTCCTAATGGACCATATTGGGCCTTGAAATCTCTAATGGCCCATTATGCATATAATTTTAAATTGTGTCTTAAGAGGTACAACTCGCCTAACCCGTCGATATACATTAAACATAGAGGTGGAAAATGGGTTGGGTTGGGTCGAAACGGGTCAGGCTTGGAACGTGTCAATTAAAAAAAGGGTTGTTATGGTTCGGGTCGGAACGGGTCAGGGTCAAAAGGTTCAGGTTATAACGGGTCCGGATCAAAATGGGTCAAGGTCGGAATGGGTTAAAACGGGTTTCGGGTGGTTTTTTTTAACAAGGACAACGGAGGAAATGTTTTAGTTTTTTTTACTTTTTCCGTTTTTTATTTATACTTTGACTTATGATTTTTTTTATTTTTATTTTTGAATATATTTTTAAATTATGTCTTAAGAGGTACAACTCACCCTAACCCGTCGATATACATTAAATATAGGGGTGACAAATGGGTTGGGTTGGATTGAAACGGGTTATGGGTCAGAACGATTTATGGGTCGAAACGGATCAGGGTCAGAACGGGTCAATTAAAAAAAGGTTTGTTATGGTTCGGGTCGGAACGGTTCAGGGTCAAAAGGTTCGGGTCATAATGGGTTCGGGTCCAAATGGGTCAAGGTCGGAACGGGTCAAAACGAGTTTCGGGTCGTTTTTTTTTTGAACAAGACAACGGAGGAAATGTTTAGTTTTTTTTACTTTTTCCGTTTTTATTTATATTTTGACTTATGGTTTTTTTATTATTATTTTTGAATTTTTTTTAAATTGTTTCTTAAGAGGTACAACTCGCCTAACCCGTTGATATACATTAAACATAGAGGTGGCAAACGGGTTGGGTTCGCTCGAAACGGGTTATGGGTCGAAACGGGTTAGGGTCGAAAGGGGTCAGGGTTGGAACGTGTCAGGGTCAAAAGGTTCGGGTCATAACGGGTCCGGGTCAAAATGGGTCAAGTTCAGAACAGGTCAAAACGGGTTTCGGTATTTTTTTTGAACAAGGACAACGGAGGAAATGTTTTAGTGTTTTTAAGTTTTCCGTTTTTTATGTATATTTTGACTTATGATATTTTTTATTATTATTTTTGAATATTTTTTTTAAACTGTGTCTTAAGAGGTACAACTCGCCTAACCCGTCGATATACATTAAACATAGGGGTGACAAATGGGTTGGGTTGGGTTAGGTCGAAATGGGTTATGGGTCGGAACACTAATGTTGGCTCGTTTCAACACTTAACAGCTGGTTTTAACTGAAAACAACATGTTAACCAGCTCGTTTTAGCGATTTTTCAGTTCGTTTCAGCACTTAACAGCTCGTTTTTACAGCAAACAGCATGTTAAACATCTCATTTCAGCGAGTTTTCAGTTCGATTCTGCACTTAACAACTTGTTTTTACAGCAAACAGCATGTTAAACAGCTCGTTCAATGATTTTTCAGTCCGTTTAAGCACTTAACAGCTCATTTCAGCACTTAACAGATCATTTCAACGCGTTTTGACCAGTTTTGCAGCAATTTAGCAATTAAAAATCAGCAGTTATGCTCGTTTTTACGCGTTTTAGCAGGTTACATAACCAATAATTTAAAACGTTTTGTGTTTTCAATCCAGGAAAAAAGTATAGGCAAACGTTTAGTGTTTTCAAAACCAGTATGTAAATATGTCCGTGTTTTCAATCCAAAACCTGGTGTGTTTTCAATCCAAAACCTGGTGTCGCGTGTAACAGAGTTTTCTCAAAACCAAATGAATGAATTTGACATATGTTTTTGTAAAATCATAAAAGGTATTCAACACTCATCTAAAAATTACGAAATTTACCTTTCTGGAAACTATACTCGGAATACTATATCCTAAAATCAAGAATCGATCAATAATCATTGTTTAACATTGAGTTACAGACCAATCAATAAACGAGAACGAATCTGTCATCCAACTGTTCTCAACAAAACTCAAACCTTAACATGTTTATGACATCTCTAGGGTTCTAATTAATCATGTTAAAAACCCCCGATAGATTTGATCTCAGGATGGCTGATTAAGTTTGGAGCAAGAAGCAAAGTGATGAAGAAGATTAATGAGATTCAATCGATGTTTATAGATTAGGTTTGTAATTGGGAGGAGGTGAAGGTGATGGTCACATGAAGCATAAATTGTGGTCATTAACTAATAATAGTCACATTTGTTGTTTTGCTGTCACTATTAGCTTTTAGCCACACATCAAATATTATAATGCTTTATGGTCACATAAACACGTAAGCGTGACCACTTATATTAGCTTTTAGCCACATATGAAATAATTAAAGTGTGACCATTAAATGTTAATAGTCCCACGTTTTGTTTGAATGTCATCGTTAGCTTTAAGTCACACATAAAAGCATATCAGTGGCTAACAAACAATGTTATACGGTCACATAAACTCGTAAGTGTGGCCATATGTATTAGCTTTCAGTCACATTATTAAAGAACTATTGTTTCCGTGGATGAAATTTGGCCTCACTTTTTCTAAGTGTGGCTAGTAAATGTCACATTTTTTTTGAAAGTGTGGCTAAGGGTTTCGACCAGCTGTGCACAGGTATGTATTTATAGTCACACGACCAAACATGTGTGGCTAAAGCTCCGAACATGAGCTAAGGTTCAGAACAGGTGTGTTTTTGTCACATTGACCAAACATGTGTGGCTAAAGGTTCTAGCAGGTGTGTTTTTTTGTCACGCAAATAAAAGTTGTGTAGCTGAAACTATGATAGGTGACCTTTAGCCACACATTTAATCTGAAGTGTGGCAAACCGATTTTAGCACATGTGTGGCTAAAGCCTTTTTTTCACGTAGTGTTTTTCCTACGATACCACCCGAGCTCGCTACTTGTATTGTTACCCTGTTAGCGTTAGTGTTCTCATTAATTAAAATACTATACAAGTTAAACACCCGATCATAGTTACTATTTGCACATGTCGTAGAATGTTTGATGTTGTACCATAAATTTCTAGATAAACCTTTAACATATTCGAGAATTGTTTGTTAAAGTTATCTTTTTAAACTTCAAGTCAAATGAGTTCTATTTTTAAACTTTAGACAGAATTATAGATATTTTCCTTTATATTTGTAGCAAATTTCAGTGGTTGTCATTTATCTATAAAATTGACGAGATTTGTAATTTATGTTTTTAAATGTTACATCGCTTGTCCTTTAGTCCTAACCCAGTTAGTTTTTATCGCTAAGTATGGTCACGTGCTTTGCACATGAGGGCAAACTGGTCAATTTACCTATTAGATTTAAAAAACATTTTAATTAAATTATTATGTATATAGTTTTTTACATATTATTTACCCAACACCCCTCTACCCTACGAATTCATCCACTACTACCACCGTCTTCTCCGGCGATCCACCCCCACCGTCTTCTCCGGCAAGTCACCATACACCTTATTCTCTATCTATATATATCTCTCTCTCCTAGCCAACAACACGGCCACCACCACCGTCTTCCGACCAAAATGAAACCCAAATGAAAATCCACTCAGCATCTTTTGGTAATCGGAACCCTAACAGAAGCCCAAACTTCATTAAAGTATTAAAACTTCGGCCAAATCGGAACACTAATCAAAACTTCATTAAAGTATTAATACTCGATTTACCTGAAACCCAAACTTCCGTCGCGATTTAACGGCTCGCATAATAACACACTCATTGGGGTTTAGCCATTTCAGGTAAATCGCAAATGCTGACGGATGGATGTTGAAGGGAGTTAGAATTTCAGGTAAATCCAGACGGTGAGGGTGGAGCTTCCCATGGCTTCATCTTTATATCAAAAGGGCTTGAATACGAATGAGAGGGGAGGCAGAGACAGTGGTCGGAGGTTGGATGGTGGTGTGGTGTGGGGATGGGCGGTGGTGTGGTGTGGGGTGGGTGGTGGTTGATATGGGCTAAATTATATATAAATATTATAAATGTTTCTTACATTTATAAATACTTTTTGGTCAAGTTTTTATTGAATATTACTCTTAATTGGTTCATATATGAGTTTTAATGGTTTTAAGAATTAATGAGCTAAAATAAGAAAACTGACTCAATAATAAAACTGTTGATCGAGATTTGCTATATATAATATATATTACATGCATAAATATTGTCACAAATTAGTTTATTCTGTATTGTTTCTTTGTGCATGTAAAAGAATAAAATGGAGCTAAATTAATGATTGAAGTTACAATAATGAATCGGTTAATGTGGAGTAGTAACATAATTGCAAGACAATATTATGATGAATGGTGGAGTTGGTTAACATATTCTAATTAATGAGATTTAATATCACATTAATAATTTACATAACACTTCGTCCATCTCAATTTCATATATTGTTAATGAAGTGGGCCACCAAGTTACGAAACAAACGGGCTTTTAGATGGTCATGGGCTGTTAATCGAAAAAGGAATATAAAGACTTTTGGTGTTTATGTTTTTAGAGGAATTAATATATATGGATGTCGGAAATCATAGGAAGGGGGTGTTGTATTATTCTTTTTAGAATCTTGGAGTTGGGGTCGGCTGATTGGCAGACCCTTTTGTCGAAGATCACAAGGAGAGAAGAACATATGGGATCAAGTGAAGAGCGTCCGGGTTCAACACCTACTCATTATTATTATTGGTTTGAATTTATTATTATCTTTATGAATTCATTATTTGAACCAAGTTATTTTCTTTTATTCATGAGTATGGTTGTTGGCTAAACCCTTGGACTGCCTAGGCTTGTGATGAACAATTGTTTGAAGTTTTATTTTATTTGGAATTTGCTTTTCGTTATGGTTTTATGATTCAGTAAATTATTTGGTTTAATTGATTGATGCGTATGCGTCTCATATGCGGTTTGACTTTGATGCTACCCTGTCTGACTCTGAGCAGATTGGGGCTCTTGAACGAGTTGTTGCTGAACAGTCTAGGATCAATCTTATTCAGACACAAGCTATTTAGCGGCTTGTGGCTGTGAATCAGATTCAATCATCACTTCTCATTGAACACGGTAAACTCTTTGATGCTCTTTGTTGAGTCAAAGATTTGACCAAAGTGAGATATATGGAAGATTGGAATCTTCTCAACCTCCTCATAATTCGCTAAGTATGGACCCGGGAACACCTTAGAACTCTGAGCAAGCTTTTACTTAGCCGGGCACGATATTTTGTCTATCGGGCAAGGTTATCTTCAAGTAGTCTTCTTTAGTGGATATCCGAGCAGGGTTTCCAAATTAGTGTATTGTCGGGCAAGGTTCACTAGTTTATGTAAATCCGGGCAAGGTTCACTTTATCAAGCAAGTCTGTTCTTCATAGCCAAGTAAAGTTCACTCCCGAGTAAGCTTTTGGCTAACCAAGTCCATGAAGCCAAGTGATTGGAAGACCGGGCAAGGTATTCATTAATAATAGTGGTCCGAACAAGCTAGATGATTTAATGTAATATCGAGCAAGGTTCAACTCAAGCAAGGAATAATACTGCCGAGTACGCTTTGCTAAAAGTTATTGTATAGCAAGGAGTTGAATGGACCATCGAAGAACAAGGTTGCTCCTAAGGGTTTGTCGGGCAAAGTCTGGCAAAGTCAAAAAGACTGAAGTATACCCGGTGAGTATTTTACTTGGTAAAATACTCTTCAAGTAAAGTCTACCCGGAAACTGATCCCGGGCACACTTCAATGTTACCAAGTCCTGAAGGATAGCAGAGTACACAGCGTACTCGGAAAATGAAGATTGATGCAAAGCCTACCCTAAAGACTTGTTTTACACTTAGAATATTTTCTAATTATGTAATTTGAATATGTATGTACGTTTGGGGTTTCTAGAAGGAATGACAGCTGTCCTAGGTTGGCAGGCCTATAAATAGAATGTTTTAGGGCACGCCGCCAACAACGAAAACGAAAACAAAAAAAAACAGACAAGGGCAGACAGACACATTTATTAAGATAGAATACTGTGTGTGACGGTTGTCTTAGTACGGGAAAACCTTTAAGAAACCCTAAATCGATTATCTACTATGTATGATTGATATTATATAAATGGAAATCTTTTGAGTGAATCTTGTTGGTATTGATTACTATTGAATACTGTTTTAGCAACCGTATATTTGTTATTGATTCCGCCTTTAAAAAACGTATATCTTTCTAAATATAGCAACCCGTCATTAACTCTCTTGTCGACACATATATTTGTGTGAGTTATGACATGATTAAGTAAGATCCAGCTGAAATCGAGGGACCTGACAAGTGGTATCAGAGCTAATTACTGCTATTTTAGAAAAATTGTTGCTAATTGAAGATTTGAAGAAGAATGACATAAGCAGACCACTGTTACATTGAAAAGTGACGTCAGCAGCTCTGTTCTTCATTTTTCTTCCAGATCTACAATCATTTGGTGTTTTCTCTTCCTTGTTTTACTTTAAGTTTTAATCTATATATTTATATCTTGTTCTTATCGAATCAGACACCTCAGATCTGAACAATCGATTCTCAGATCTGAAAATTTTTTTTAAACTCTGTTTTTATTAGGAAATTACTTTTGTGTTCACAAAAATATCTGATTACGAGGAACAAGAGGTATCTACTAACAAGATTCCTAAATTGTATGGACAGGATAATTTCACTAAATGGAAGGTCTTGTTTGAATCAGCCGTTTGCTACAATGATGTTGATATGTGGAACTCCATTAAGAATGGTCCACAAGCTACTGTTGAGGAAGATGCAAATCCGGTAGCAACTGCTGCTGTTAGAGAAAGGATGAGAAAGGTTGATGACAAGGCTTTAGCAATGTTGAAGCTAGGTCTGTCTTGGGAAATACTCACCAAGGCTGCACATCATCCCAATGCCAAGGCAATGTATGATGCAATACTTGAGATGTTTGATAGAAATGTTGAACTCAAGAACATCAAGAAGCAGAGATTGAAGCAGCAGTTAGAAAGATTCAAGTAGAAATAAGGAGAAAGGTAGAAATCAGTTATGGAGAGGTTTATGGGAATTGTGAATGAGCTCAGAACCACAGACTATGTCATGACTTATTTTGATCTCAACACCAAGCTGCTGAACTCTATGCCAAAGGAATGGTATACTGCCTGCAAGTTCATTCTTACAAAGCACAACTTCAATGAGCTAAAAGTAGATGATGTATTGTGTTTTCTTCAAGCTGCTGAGATAGAGATGATAGAGAATGAGATGATAAAGGAGGAAATACCCTGCTTCAGTGTATCAAATGCATTGATTGCACCTATGGGTAATCTAGCTACCAAGAATCAGCAGCAGATTCCTATCATTGAAGAACCTGTTGAACTCAATTCTGATACTCCAAAATCATTTGTTGGTGTTAGCATAAGTAATCAAGGAAATCAGCAAAGATTCAATGTGCAGCTGATTGATGGCACTCAATTCTGATACTCCAAAATCATTTGTTGGTGTTAGCATAAGTAATCAAGGAAATCAGCAAAGATTCAATGTGCAGCAAGTGGGAATGTTCCTCACACTGGTGGTGGACGTGGTCAAAGCAGTGATACACAGGCTTTGCTTTCAATGTTCACTGAGTCATATAATGCATTTGTTGCAAAGAATTTAATTCACACAAGTGTAGTGCAAGATGATCTTGAGCAGATAGATGCTGATGATTTGGAAGACATGGATTTGAAGTGGCAAGCTGCCATGTTAGCTTTGAGAAGTAAGAGGTTGTATAATAGAACTGGTGGTTTCTGGTCCTAATGAAAGGATTGGATTTGACAAGAAATCAGCAACCTCAGTATCAGCAGCAGCCTCAGTATCAGCATAGACCAAACAACAACTACTTCAATCCCAACAACAACTACAATCCCAACTTCAACAACTTTCAGCCTCAAATGAATAATCTTAATCAAAGTATGCAACAGAATCAAGGTTTTAAAATGAACAACAATGAAAACCTTCAAGCAGTTAAAAATGTTCCAAACAACACAATTCCGGCCAACCAAAATCAACTGAGAAACCAAGGAAATGTGGCAGTGACTACACAACATGAAGGTAACTTTGATTGGAGCAATCATGAAGAGGACATTGCTGATGATATTAAGAAAGCAAATGTGGCATTTATGGCTATAATTGAAAAAGAGACTGGATCATCATCTCAGGTACACTGTGCTCCTACTATTGATTTAAATGAACTTATCAATGACTTGAAAACAAAAGTAGGCAAGCTGGAAAGTGAGTGTTTCAGGAAACAAAGTATCATCAATGGGTATGAGGCAAGTGAGCTGATCAGTGAAGAAAATATCAAAAGTTTGGAAGATGACTGCATGATTAGTTACATAGCTCAATCAAGATACATCACTGAGATAGATGGATTGAAAAAGATGTTAGTTGAAGAAAAGGTGCAGAACACAAAACTGTAACACCCCGTAACCGCAGCGGAAACGTACACGGGATGCAACAGACACATCTGATATCAACAGCATTGCTTATAAAGAAAATACCACTACATTAATTTATAACATATTATATTGTTGCGAGTTTCCTTACTGTCTAGGTGTTACACACATATTTTACCGATAAGACATTAATAAATTCATTACAAAACATAGAGCAGCAAGCTTCCAACAGGTAGCACAGATAGTTAAGCACACATCAATCAATCCAACTTGGGCATACCTAGAAAACATGTAAAGAAAACGGGTCAACTACGAATAGTTGGTGAGTTTCACTAATTTAAATAAACACTGACAAATCATTTTAATAATCATTTATTAGCAATATAATCATGCTGGGAACTATGTTACCCCAGAATATTTCCGTTAACTTTCTGTGAACTATGTTACCCCAGAACAATAATAACCCCTGGGAACTATGTTACCCCAGAACAATAAAAACCCCTGGGAACTATGTTACCCCAGAACAATAACTACCCCTGGGAACTATGTTACCCCAGAACAATAACTACCCCTGGGAACTATGTTACCCCAGAACAATAATAACCCCTGGGAACTATGTTACCCCAGAACAATAAAAACCCCTGGGAACTATGTTACCCCAGAACAATAACTACCCCTGGGAACTATGTTACCCCAAAACAATAATAACCCCTGGGAACTATGTTACCCCAGAACAATAAAAACCCCTGGGAACTATGTTACCCCAGAACAATAATAACCCCTGATAAACAATTTATATATTCTGTGCATCAAACCATATATATATAAATATACAAGTATTTCCATACGATCGGTATGTACTTAAATACTTTAAATAAGACATGTTTTCCGCCCCGGGAAAATATAATTAAAACAATTCATTAAAAGGGGCTCGTGAAAACTCACTTTTTTGTGAGTCGGTGAGTAATATAAGGAACAGCTACGTGCCTGGATCTGTAATATAATATCTAGTCGTTACTATATAATTCCCATAACTTAAATACGTATCAATCGGTACATCTGGGAACATTGTTAACCCAGTACTGTACTCGATTCGGGGACAATGTTAACCCCGTGACACTTCTAAGGACTCAGATTGTGACATTGCTTAGAGTTTGACAGTCAATTTAGTTAAGGTGATGAAATTATAGCTCGGTTTGACACCCCGTTTGGCCGTGGGGCCCGTTTCCGGTTTTTCGGTGCCGGAAACGGTAAAATCGGGTAAAATTACCCAAATCATCCGAATTATTTTCGGATGATTTATTTTTACTTAATTTACTTAGATTTATGAAATAGTCCATTTTTAGAGTTTTCATGTACCAGTCAGCTCGCTTATGCGAACTTTGCCGGTTTACACGTTTTAAGCTTTAAAAACTTGTTTTTATGTTCTTTTTAGCACAAATAATTACCCGATTAGTCTCGGGTCTTGAAATTTTGCACAAAACTTAATTTGACAGTAAGGAATTTTGTAAAAATTTTCCAGATTTATTTTCTTATATTTACATTTATTTATCTATTTTTAAATCTTATTAAAACACTAAATATATCAAAAATACCAAAACACTTTAGAAAAATCCCAAATTTTTCTGGGATGATCTCTATCATCCTCATAACTTCCTGGAATTTTTCCAGATTTATTTTCCTATATTTACATTTATTTATCTATTTTTAAATCTTATTAAAACACTAAATATATCAAAAATACCAAAACACTTTAGAAAAATCCCAAATTTTTCTGGGATGATCTCTATCATCCTCATAACTTTCTGGAATTTTTCCAGATTTATTTTCCTATATTTACATTTATTTATCTATTTTTAAATCTTATTAAAACACTAAATATATCAAAAATACCAAAACACTTTAGAAAAATCCCAAATTTTTCTGGGATGATCTATATCATCGTCATAACTTTCTGGAATTTTTCCAGAATTTAAAACTTATTTTTCAAGCCATTTTCACCCAAAACCGAGCTAGAAAGCCCTAGAACTCGTTTCACCGAAAAGCCTACTTAGACTTTTCCAACTGAGCTAAAATTTTGTGGGTGACTTTTATATATTATAAAAAGCTTATCTTAAATTTTCCGGAATTTTTCATCATGTTTTGCTATTTTTCACTATTTTTGGCCAAAACCGAGCATTAAATTCACCAAATATTCATCTTTTATCCAAAAATTACCAAAAATTCACAGATCTCATATTTTCATGTGTAGATCATCTCTGTGAAATTTCGTGACCCGACTCTAAGCACACGAAAATCTGTCCAAATCTCATATACGCACTAAAACCGAACTATCTTGTGTTTTCTAGCTTTAGATCGCAAGGATCTCGGTTTCTAGCCTTTGCTAGCCGCTAGATACAACACTTACAAGCCCCATAACACTATACCAAGCAAACTATACCAACAATCAAACCATTTCTTTCAAAGTGTCGGTTTTTAAGTAAAAACAAAGGTTTTAACCGTAAAAATCCGTTCTCGACTCTTTTTACTCATTTCTTGGACCAAGATCCCTTGTATAACATGTATACATCTCTTGATTATGCAAGAGTCGGTTTCATCTCGGACTTTTACCCGTCTTTCACATGGAAAACTCATTTTACACGATTTCAACCGTAAAACTTCGTTCTAAACACTTTTAACTCAACACTTGGATCAAGATCCTTTGTATAACTTGTATACATCCCTTGATCACACGAGAACCGGTTCCATCTCGGGTTTTCACCCATATTTCACTTGGAACCTCTTGTTCTTGCAAAACAACTCAAAATAAAGAAATCAATACTATGATTTAACCAACTAAACCATGTTTTTACCTTCAAAATCTTGTTAGAAATCAAGGAATTGGATGGATGTTTGAAGATTTGAAAGAGTTTGAGAGAGTTTTTGGGAGAGAATTGATGTTAAAAAAAAATGAAATGTATGATGTGTGTGAAAGGGGGTGGCCGGCCTAAGTGGTGGTGTGGGGGGCCCACATCTCAAACCATGGCCACAAATTTGGATTACACAATCCGGATAATGTTGTGGATAGTCTGGTTCAGTTCGTTTCTCGTTTAAACTCGTAATTCGGCTTAAAACGAGCATAAAATGGTCGTTTTCCGGGTTAAAATAAAATTTACATAAAACTGATTTAAAAACTTTAAAAACTTAACCCATGACATTAAAACATCATATTATTAATAATTACGCATCTTTTTCGGCTTGATTGATCGTCTCTTGCTTGGTTTGGTGTTAAAGGTTTCGTTTAGCGTACCGACGTACCATTAAATCGAAATCCTTTTTCTGTGCTATAATTCACCTATCCCGAAGCATTAATACTTCGTATATATCACTAAACATTATATACATCGTCTATAATGTAATTCCCGATCCGTTCGGGTTTCAATAACCGATCATTGATTAATTGTAATTCCAATACGATTCACTATATAATTGAGTATGATTCATACTGTGAACCATATATATTCGTATCAATGTGCTATAACTCATATAATCAATATTAAATAACACGTAAATAGTATATACCGGCTAGGGTATACCTGGATTTGCCGGAATCGTTACAAAAACTGAAAGTGGAAACTGAATTTTTGAAGAATTTGGTATCAACAGGCAACATATGTGGTATTCTGAACCAAGTAAAGGATCAAGATAAATACAAAGCAGTTCCACCTCCATTCAACAACAACTTCATGCCAAAGGTTGACAAAGACAAAAGAGGTGCATACTTGCAACAATTCAGAGATGTCTTTCAAGACAAAGAAGAATATGTTGATTTGTACAAGAAGGTACAAGTGAATGAAGAAGGTGAGTTTGTGGTTAAGGATAAAGTAAAAGATGATAAGTCAATTGGAGTTCAAGTCTCTGAGGATGACTTTGATCCTGTTGAATTGGATCAAGATGACTTGAGTGATCAAAATGATCAAATCACTGATGAAGAGATCAAAGCTGCTGAAAGAGGAAGAAGATAAAAGAAACCAGAATCTATTGATAAACTTCCAATGTATCCACCAGTCACACCTAAAATGAAGAAACAAAATGAAAGAATGAAGAGAGAGCATGTGTCCTTTGACATATGTGAAAGGAAGAAGATAAGCTACAATACAGTCAGGCCACCAAGCAAAGCTGTATTGGAAAAGATAAAGCAAAACAACAAGAAAAGGGTAAAAGAAGATGTGAATGTTGAAAACTTTATTCCAGTTTACCCTATTTTCTCAAGCATTGAAGACTTTGACATTGGAGAAGTGGAAACAATGGAAGAATATGAAAAGGGAAAATCAAAACAAAGGGAAAACACAGAGGAAGAACCCTTAAGTATAAGAGAATTTGTTTTTGTTAAAGGGAAAG
Source organism: Bidens hawaiensis (assembly GCF_021521415.1). Lineage (NCBI taxonomy): Eukaryota > Viridiplantae > Streptophyta > Magnoliopsida > Asterales > Asteraceae > Bidens > Bidens hawaiensis. The sequence goes on along the minus strand of NW_027491238.1, from coordinate 986,235 downwards.
TGGAAAGAAGTGACATAAGGATAGCTGAATTTGTCCCCTTCTCAATTGATTTTGACAGTTTAAAATCTAAAAAGACAATTGGAGTTGATTCACCAAGACTAAGTGAAAGGTTCAAGAAACCAAAAGAACATGAAGTATTCAAAGGAAATGTTTGGTGCAAGAAGTGTGATGAATATGGTCATCATACAGACTCCTGTAATGAAAGACTTAAATTCAAGCCTTTTCATGTCCCAGATGAAACAAAGTACGGACAAGACTTTGTGGCCTATAAAATGAAGTATGAAAAATATTTGGGTATGGGAAAGGACTGTGTAGAGGAAGTTCTGGAAAAATAGAGCCAAAGGCATTCACTGAAAGTCTAGAAACATGTGATCAAACCTGTTAACAAGGTTAAATCTCCAGTGAAGCATGTGAAAACTGTTAAGAGGGACTCTCAACCATTGAGAACAATCCCAAAAAGGGATAATCAGTCTGTCAAATCTGATTGTTCTCAAAGATCATCAAGCAGTGAAAATACAAAAAGACATGAGGTATCTAGAAAGAAACCAACAGAACTCACTGGTGATGAGAAGTTTCTGTTAAAGCATGGATATGAACCACAAGGTTTTACTTTGGAAACCTAAGCCTGAGATTAAGGTTGAGATAGTTGCTGATGTGAGAGACTACTCTGAAAAGAAGGACTATGTGACAAAAGACTGTGACACTGACTCAGCTGACTACCAGAACTCAACATCACTAGTTGAAACTCCAAGAGAGTGTGGTTATGAAACAGACAATTTAGACAATCTAGAAATCACTCATGAAGATCTTGAACCAACTACACTCACTTCCCAAGCTGTGTCTGAAACTGAATCTGATGAGCTGCAAGTTGATAAGGCTTGCACTTCGTCACTCAACTAATCAAACTTTCATTGTATGTGCAGGAACAGTCCACTCCTCTGAATGACATATGCTACATGGATAGTGGATGTTCTAAGCACATGACTTGTGGCAAGAGATCTCTTGTCAATTATGAAGAGAAGTATGAAGGTCCAGTAGCTTTTGGGAGTGATGGGAATGGTGGAAAGATTGTTGGAAAAGGAATCTTAACAAATGGGAAAGTCTCATTTGATAATGTATTTCATGTTGAAGGTCTTCAGTACAATCTGCTTAGTATATCACAAATGTGTGATAAGGGATACAAAGTCAGTTTTGATAATTCACACTGTTTCATTCTAAAACCTGAATTTGTGATTCCACCTGAAATGATTATGATAATGTCACCAAGAAATGGTAACTTGTATGAATTGAATATGAAAGAAGCGATTTCAAGAGGAGGTGCATGTTTTGTTTCCAAAGCCACTGAAAATGAGTCAAAATTGTGGCATAGGAAACTGTGTCATGTGAACTTGAAGAACATGAACAGACTTGTTAAGGATGAGCATGTCATACGCTTACCCACAAGAGAATTCAAATTGGAAGATCACTGTAGTTCATGCCAAAAGGGAAAACAACACAAATCTACTCATAAGCCAAAGCTCATCAACTCAATTGATCAAGTACTTGAATTACTTCACATGGATCTTTTTGTTCCTGTAAGTGTACCATGTATAGGGAAGAAAAGATATTGTCTTGTGATCATTGATGACTATTCAAGATACACTTGGGTTTACTTCTTAAGTACCAAGGATGAGACTGCAGAGTTGGTTAAAGGTTGTGTAACAATGATTGAGAACAAGCTGAATAAGAAAGTCAAAATGATGAGAAGTGACAATGGAACTGAGTTCAAAAATAGAGTTATGCAAGAATTTTGTGCAGAAAAGGGTATACTACAACAATTCTCAGCTCCTAGAACTCCTGAACAAAATGGTGTAGCAGAAAGAAGAAATAGAATCTTGATTGAAGCTGCAAGAACCATGTTAGCTGATGCAAATTTACCTGTCACTTTTTGGGCTGAAGCCATAAATACAGCCCGCTATGTTCAGAACAGGGTACTTGTCAACAAAAGGCATAACAAAACTCCATATGAAATATTTCACAACAGAAAGCCTTACATTAAGTTTTTCAAGCCCTTTGGATGCAAATTTTTTCTTCTGAACACAAGGGACTATTTGAACAAGTTTCAAACAAAATCCCTAGACTGTTTCTTTGTTGGATTTTCTACACACTCAAAAGCTTACAGAGTATATGTGAAAGACCATTTGAGTGTTATAGAATCATCTGAAATCATCTTTAATGAGAATCAATTCAACACAGTTAATGGTGCATCATGGTTGTTTGATCATGAAAAGTTAATAAGGTCTTTCAAGATTTATCCTGAAGACTTTGATGAATCTTTATACAAGACCAGTGAAAATAAAGAGAAAAAGAAGAAATCATTGGACTTGGAAGAATTATGGAAAAAGGTTGCTAGAAAAGAAAAGGAGTATACTTTTGTGAAGAATTCCTCATGTGATATTGGTGAACCTGATAAAGAAAGCAATCACAATGTTAAACATGATCATACTAAGAACAATCAAGACAATCAAGATGTACAGAATGATCAAGTTCATAATGAGGGTAACACAAGCAACCAAGCAAGTGGAGAAGAAGCTGCATCTACAACAAGATTTCAAGATCTATTTCAAAGATTGAACTTAGAAAACAATGGTGCATCTACTTCAGGACAACATAATGATTAAGCACCAGAATTTCATGATGCGGAAGCTGATTTGATCATTGAAGAACCAGAGCTCAATGAAACAAATCTTGACACAAATTTGTCTACAAATATGATTATACAAACTCCTTATGTGGAAAAGAATCATCCTTCTGAAAACATCATTGGTGATTTGAATGAAAGAGTTACAAGAAGTCATTCTGAAATTGCAAACATCTATCGTTACTCCTGTTTTCTATCCCAAATAGAGCCAAAGCACATTGCTCAAGCACTAAAAGACAACAGTTGGGTAGAAGCAATGCAAGAGGAACTGGCACAGTTCAGAGACCTACGTGTGTGGGATCTTGTTGATATGCCAATAGACAGATATGCAATAGGAACCAAATGGGTTTTTAGAAACAAAAGGGATGAAAGGGGTTTGGTGATTAAGAACAAAGCTAGACTTGTAGCACTGGGATGTCTTCAAGATGAAGGAATAGACTTTGAGGAAGTCTTTGCTCCTGTTGCAAGACTTGAAGCTATCAGGATTTTTCTTGCATATGCTGCCTCAAAGTACGTTAAAGTGTTCCAGCTTGATGTTAAGTCTGCATTTCTAAATGGAAAGATTGATGAAGAGGTGTATGTAGCTCAACCTCCAGGTTTTGAGGATCCAATGTATCCAAACAGGGTGTATAAGCTAAACAAAGCTCTTTAGGGATTGCATCAGGCTCCTAGAGCATGGTATGATGAGCTGTCAAATCATATTCTTGAAAATGGTTTCAAAAGAGGAGCCATTCACAAGACACTCTTCTACAAAAAAAAGGAATCAGATTTACTTCTGTTACAAGTGTATGTGGATGACATCATCTTTGGATCTACAAATGAACAAATGTGCATGGAGTTTGAAGGGGTAATGAAGTCCAAATACAACATGAGTTCTATGGGAGAAATGAACTTCTTTCTTGGATTGCAAGTTCAACAGAAAGCTGAAGGGATCTTCATTCACCAAAACAAATATGTGCAGGACATCTTGAACAAGTTCAACTGTCATGAGTACAAGACTGCGTCAACTCCAATGGACACCAAAGAAAAGATGATTGAAGATGAAAAGGGGGAGCCTGTAGATGAACATGAATATAGAGCCAAAATTGGATCTCTGATGTATCTGACTGCAACAAGACCAGATATCATGTTTGCTCTATGTGTGTGTGCAAGATTCCAATCAAGTCCAAAAGTTTCCCACATGAATGTTGTTAAAAGAATATTCAGATATTTGAAGGGAAGACCAGAATTAGGAATTTGGTATCCAAAGAACCAAGCTTTTGATCTGATTGCATATACAGACAGTGATTATGATGGCTGCAACATGAGCAGAAAGTCAACCTTAGGAGGATGTCAATTTTTGGGTGAAAGGCTAGTGTCATGGCAATGCAAAAAGCAGACAACAGTCTCAATCTCTACTACAGAAGCTGAATATGTTGCTGCATCTGCTTACTGTGCACAAGTTCTATGAATTCAAAATCAGATGCTGGACTATGGTTTGAATTTTCTGAACACCCCTATTCTTATTGACAATACTGCTGCATATTTTACTGTTAAGAATCCAATTCAACATTCTAAAACTAAGCACATTGAAATCAGACATCACTTCATCAGAGACTGCAATGAAAAAGGTTTGATTGAAATGCAAAGAGTTGATACAACTGACAATTTGGCTGACCTATTCACCAAACCACTTGATAGAACCAGGTTTAACTTTCTTCTGAAAGCCCTGGGAATGATCAACTCTGATGAAATCTGATTAAGGATATGTGCCTAGCTGTGTGTCTCTCTATGTTAACTGATTATGTTGTTAGAGATTACACATATTGAATGTTTAGTGAATATGCTTGATTATGTTGCTTAATTATGTTACTTGAGTATGCTAAATATGTTAACTGTTATGTGCTTTGACTGATTATGTGTGAAAAATTTGACATGATTGAATGGATTTATATGTTTGCAAGTTTATCAGTTAATGTGCATTTGTGATGTCAGGATTAGTGTTCTTGTTATGAATTACATGTTGATGTAAGCTTATCTGATATCATTGCTTAATTGCTTGAATATGTGTTTTATCTGATCTTCTGATGTTATTAAGATAAATTAGAATTTGATTGTTAGTACTGTCTACTTGTCTTGATGATTTCATGTTTGATTAAGATTTGAATATGTAACAACTGTTTGTGTCAAAATGTGTTTTATGTCAAAATTAAGTGATGAAATGAAGATTTTCAAATGAATTTTACATAAATACTCTATTTTGATCTAAACATGAGCATGTTGTTAACGGTGTAGAGATATGATAAGATTATTCAGTTCAAGCTTTGAAGAAGCTTAAAAGAAGGATTTTTAAAGAAAAGACTCAAGTAGTTGTTTTTGCTGAAAATTATGTCATTTCCCCAGTTGGAAGGGCATATAGTCATATGTATGTTTGGTCCTTAAATCTCTACAGATTCAAGGACAGCCATTGACCTGAAAACTGAATGCATTTGGGCACTTATGACTTGTTTCTTATTCCTTCACTTAAAACTATGTCAATAGCTCTGACTTTGAAAGGACATATAGTCATATGTATGTTTGGTCCTGTTAACCACTTGTGGTCAAACAGGATAGCCATTTACCAGACAATGATGAGATATTGGGGTGATTGAATATTAAACTGAAATTATATGAGAAATGATAGTACATTGACTGCTTAGCCAATCATATGGATTTAATAGGCTAAAAGGACCATAGTATAGTCATTAACATGTATGGTTGCTTTCCCATGATGATATAAAATCTAAGGTGATATAAACATAATGAATATGTTAATCTTTATGTGGAGATACATAGTTGTCTTTGCATGCCTCAAGATAAATCTCTCCAAATGATAGGCAGAAAAGTGATTACCCAGTCATACACATGCCTGTTGTTATTTGGTCAACCAAAAATGAAACATCTTTAAATATGACAAAGAACAAAGTTTAAGAAAATTTGAGAAAATATCAAAAACAAGGGGAAGAATGAATAAATCAACCAAAAGTTGATAAGTGTTTTAAATATTTTATCAAACAAGAGGGTTACAACTAAGAACTACAAAGATGTTGACAAAATCAGTCTCATCTTGAATGAAAGGCAGGTTATTAATAGTAAGTCCAACGTTCAACCTCTATATATGTTTGAATCTCAAAAAATACAAAAATACAATAAGTTCTGTCATACAAAAACAATTTTTGACCAAATACAGGAGGTTGGAGTCAAATTGGGGTGATCTGGGGAAAGCCAAATAAGCTTTGAGAAGAGATATGAGGCATCATAGCACAGTGTTGACCATTAATGCATTATGCTTAAATTGAACCTTAATCATATCACCAAAGAAATGAAATTCATGCTATGTTTATACCTGTTGTTAACCTATCTATGTTGTCATAATAATGCCGAGAATGAAGTATTGAGAAAGCTATTTAGTAAATATGATCCCATTCTTGAGATCTTTTCAGAAAATGGAAGAAATTGTTTGAAGAGAATTATAATTGAAATTTGATCTCTAAATGCACCATTTGCTCTTAAACTATGATCTTTAATGAAAAATATATTTTGACAAGTGGTTTAAGTCAAAAAGTGTTGCATTTTGCCTTTAATTGGCTGAATATGTAAGTTCGGGTAATGTTTGATGTTTTATAACCTTTCCGGGCACAAAACAGTTGAATATGTCTGAATATGTTACTTCGGGTAAGGTTTGATGATTTATGACCTTTCCGGGCAAGCTTAGTCATTTTTGACTAAGTTTATGATTTCCGGGCATGCTTTGAAGTGTTTACACTTTTCGGGTAGAGTACACTGTTGTACTGATTTCCCGAGCAAGCTTGAAGTCTTGAGATGATTATGTTGATAGCTAGCTTTTAACAAGACATTCTTGTTTCGGGCAAGCTTTGCATTTTATATGCTGATTGTGAGTTCAAGCAAACTTTGTGAACTTAAGTTAGTACACTGAGTAAGCTTTGTGATTTATGTGAATATGTTGTGAGGAAAGGTTAGTTAATCTTTCCAGACACACTGAGATATTATTATTTAAGTTTGTCATTTTCGGGTATGGTTTGACATGTTGAAATTCCCTCGAGTAAGGGCATACCTGATGATTGAATGTGTTTATCCTAGCAACCTTAGTGCTAACATAGGATTTTCGGGCAAGCTCTTTGAAATTTTAGACTATAGCACACTTAAGTGTTTATGTGTTTTAATTTCATTCCTAGCATGCTCTGTGATATGTGTGTTTATGATTTCTTTGAAATTACAAGTGTTTTCGGGCAAACTTTTGTTCCCTCAATATATATGGTAATTTCAAAACTTAACTTTTCGAGTACACTGTCTTCTAGAAATTCTTTTCTGGGCACACTTTGTACTATATGAAGGTTATTCGGGTATACTTTGCATTAGAAAATTGTTCGGGCACACTATTCTCTTGAAAGGTTGCTCGAGCACACTATGGTTCCAAGTATACTTGATTAAGTATGTTTTTTATATGCTTGATTGAATATGTTTCTTATTTTGATAGGGTTTGTGCTAGATTAAGTTTTTAATTTGAATTTGAGAAATCTATATGGGTGTCTTGATTGATTCCTAGTAACGATGTTTATTTGATGTTTATACTTGATTATTTATCTTGTGATTAAGTTCTCAAGAAATCTAGTATTTCGGGTAAGCTTTCTTCATTATGTCTTAACTTTAAATTAATTAACTTGACCGAGCAAAGTTTTATAAATGGAAGTATTCGGGCAAACTTTGTATATTCAAAAAAAAATGAAAATTTTCCAAGCAAATTTTGACCGGGTAAGCTTTGTAAGTGGATGTATACCGAGTAGACTTTGGATATATTAAATTTTTCGAGTAAGGTTTTATTAACTCAAAAGATAAATATTGTTTTTAATAAATCAAGTGGATAATGTTACTGTTTGACAGCTAATAATTCACAAAATGACAAAATGCATTTAAAACCCACTTTCAAAAGGTATATAAGAGGGAGTTAGGCAAAATTTTCAACATTACTTTTCCCTCTCTCTCCTTCCACTGCAAACTGCTTACTCGCAAAGAAACCTAACCGACTTATCGCATTTTTCTTCAATCCAAACCCTAACTTGTATTAGCCCTCTAATTCCGACTCGGTAAGCAATACTAATGTGTTTTCCGGTCACTATTAGAGTAGAATGGGTTTTGATTATGTATCTTATTACTAATACTCTGTTTATGTGTTTAGATTATAAATTTATCGAAGAACAGGTTCTTGATTATCTAATGTATTAAACTTTATGACTAATTTCAATTTGAATATGTTTGTTTATGTGATTCAGATATGGAAGAAGATGAACCCAAATATGTCTTCGAACCAAAACACAATATGTGTTCACTGTTACAAGTCACACCTGACAATGAGCCGATGGCAAGGATGATAACTTGGATGGCAAGGTCAAATGTTAGTTTCGCGTTCGCTGAAAGCCCTGTAATCTACAGAAATCATTCTTTAGATTTCTGGAGATCTGCAGAACTGGTTGAAGACATAAATGGTAAAAGAATCGAAGCAACCGTTGCTTGACAAGAAATACATATTATAGAAAGGATGATAAGAAGATGTCTATAGTTGAATGATGGTGATCATAATTCCATAAACTTCAGCACACCTCACTTGATGAAAATATTTGAAGAAACGATGGGGTATCAAGGAACTGTACATGACGGACAGTTTCAGAAGGGTATGTTCCCTATGTTGTACAGGTTTCTCATTCACCATGTGATACATGGATTTGCTCCAAGGAAGGGATCATGGACCTTGATGAGTCATGACTTGGCAAATGCCACTGTTGGAATCATATATGATCTACCCTTCAATTTTTCAAAGATCATATTTGAAGGATTAGTAGGAAACTTGAAGAAGGCTGAAAAGAAAAGATTTTTACAATATCCAAGATTCCTACAGATAATCTTCAATAGTGAACTTCAAGATCTACCCACTATTGGAACTACAAACCAACTGCAAAACCCTGATACATACAAAAGAATCAAGAATCCAGGTGTTTCAAATATGTACAACTCAAATGTCCCATTTGAGATATTACCATGGTTGTTGGACCATGATCTGAATGTGATGCCAGTGCCTGAGTTAAGCTCAGAGGAGGAAGGAGTTGATGATGATGAGAGTGATGATGGAGACTCTAATGATGAAGATGATGATGTGAATGGAGATGATGGAGGAGCTGGGGTAGCTATGGACATTGTTGCACCTGATTAGGGGGAGCAACTTGAGCATACAGAACAACCTATTCCAACACCACCACAGTCTCCACCACACATTGACCAACCCATTGTTCCATCACCACCACAAATTCCACCACACCAAATCACTCACACACCACCTCTAACCCTAACCATAAGCCAACCATAAGTATCAACACATACATCCCCAACACAACAAACACAACCAACATTTAGGCCAAGTCATTCTGATCTATTAATTCCAAGTCTACCTCATACACAATCACCACTACCATCCATTTTCCAATCTCACACCACATAACAACCTGAGTTTGAACCTTTCTCTACATCACCACCTACAACACCACATTCTGACACAGGCCTATTTCAGAGAAACCTGGACTTATTGAAAGAAAATGCTGAATTGAAGAGAAGAAATGAGGAGGTGACTAATGAAAATGTGATGTTGTTGAAGAAGTTGGTACAAGCTAATATGAGAATTCAAGCGCTGGTGCAGGAGGTTGAGAAGACCTCTACTGCCCCAAAATAGGCGGGAATGAAATTATGCCAACTGTCTCTGATATGAATGTTGAAGAAACTGCAACAGTTGTGGAGACTGCTGATAGTTTAAAATTAAATATGATTGATTATGATGATGGAGAGGAAAGTAGTGAGGAGAGGAGGATTGAGGATGATGAGTATGATGGTGATAGATCAGATGTGGGTGAACAAGACTATGATTACAATGAAGAAAGAATTGATGAGGAGAATGTTGAGAGAGTGGATGAGACTGAAAAGACAAATGTTGAGGAAAATGTAGAGAATGTAGCTGCAACTGATATGGCTAATGATGTCTTAACTGACATGCAATTTGGAGTTGAGACAACTGAAGTGTTAAATGAAGGAGATACTGCTGTTGAGGTCCCATCACTCAAACTGAACAACCAGAATGCTCTAAGAGGGCAGAGTATGATCCTGAGTTAGAGGCTCCAGAAAAAGAAATTGATGACTATGAACAGTATGAGGATGAAGAGGATGTAAGGAGGAGGATTGAGAAAGGTAATGCAAAAGTCAGTGTAGAAGAGCCTGTTGAGGCATATCAAGAAAAATATGTGTCATTTAAAGATGATGATATTGCCAATGAAGAGGCCTTAAGAGAACAAGAGAACATTCTGAGAGAAACAAGAGATAGAGAGATATTGGCTCAATCCATGACTCCTGAATAAATAGCTGAACATGAGATCTTGATCAAACAAGACGAACTTGCAAAGGAAATTATTGATGATGTGGCTGATCCAGAAGCAATTGAAACTTTGATTATGATGAACAGAGCTAAGGAAGCTGACAATTCCCTAGCTATGGTGGTCAACATGTTTCAACCCCAAAGTCAACCAGAAAAGAAGTCAGCTGAAACTACTGAATCAACCAATATGAATACAGATATGATGACTGAAGAAGAGATTGGTGAGTCCATTGTTTCAATGGCTGCCAAGAAATGGACTGAGCAAGTAAAAGAAGATCTGAAGAAGAACCCTACTGACAGCTGGTCTGAAAGGGTGAATGTGACTGAGCCTCATGAAACACTCAACCAGAAAAGAGAAAGACTTTCTAAACTTCATGAAGAATTTGCCAAAAAAGTCAATAGGTTTGCCAAGATCTACATGAGGAGAAAGAGGAAAAATGAGCAAACTGAGCATGAAAGAGCTGCTAAGAGGTGCAAGTGGGATGATAAGAACAAGTATTTTGTTGAAACACCAGAAGATGAAGCTAGTCCTATAAGAGCTGTCCCACTACAATCCTTGCAACCAGGTGAAAAAGTTCAAGGTGTCCCTGATGTGCCAATCAGAAGTGAGCTAGATCATCCACCTTCTGATGAACCAAAGATAGATGCAATGAATGATTTAACTGAAGGAGAGGATCAGTCTTAGGATTCAGATGATAATGATGATGACCCTGAGAATGATCAAGGAAAAACCGTCAAAACTGCTAATGTTGTGTCCCCTCAGGTCACAATGACTGACGAACATAGGGCAAACATTGAGCTGAGTGTGTTGGAAGCTAAAAGGAAAAATCCATTTGTTATAAAGTTAAGAAGATTTGGTATAAGCTTCGAAACCCTGGCTGCTATGAATGATGATGAATTGAAGCAGAGATTAGAAGAAGAAAATAATACTCTCAAGAAGCTTATGCAACAAAAGAATACAGATTCCCAGAAATACAGAGATTATCTCAGAAGGCATAACTATTCTGAAAAAAGTCTGTCTCATTTTAACTTTGACCAACTACAAGATTTGTATAACAGTAAAAGAGAAAAAGGTCATTGAAAAGTGTGTAAAAGAAAATGAGAAACTTGAAAAGACAAAAGCTTTAAAGAAAAAGTTTGGAGGTATGTATGGATACCTGCAGGAAAGAGGTATGAAGCCTGAGATTATTGAGAACCTATCCAGAGAATCAGTGTTGGACCAGTACAGCAAATTGAAAAGAAAAGAAAAACTGAAGAGGGTCCAAACTGAGAGCTCTAAACATTTTGAACCAACTGATGAACCTCAAGTAAAGAAGAGAAGAACTCAAACTTTGAGGGAGAAGTCAAAAGAAAAAGTCAGATCAGTTGAAACCCCTACTCCTCAAGAAGTGAAGCCTGAACCTGAGGATGAACCATTTGTTCCTTGGGAGAATGAAGAGATGATCAACATTCTGAGGAACATAATGATCAATCAAAGGGGAATGAGTGAAGAAGACTTTAATATCTTGGAAAAGGAGGATCTGAAAAACCTTTTCTATTTTCAAAAGAGTGAATGGGAAAAAGCTTTAAGAGAAGGTGAGAACCCAAGATACTATGAAGATGGAAGATTTGTACCTGCTGGGTTGGCAAACACTCCTGGAAGGCAAAAATGTTACTAGAACTTAAAGAACATGGAGAAAATGTTGTTGAACTTGTCAATCTTCCAACTGAAATGGTAGAGGCCATCTACATAAAGTTTTTCAACTTAAGGCCTGGGAAACCAAAGAAGTCTATTCCTTTCAGGCCTCCAATTTCAAGAAGATTTCCACAAGGTGGAAGATGTCAAGGAGGAAGAGGTGAATCAAGCAGTTCTGCACAACAAAGAACAATAATACCACAGTCTGATGTGGATCTTTCTAGAGAACTGTACTTTGATTCTGTCACTAAGTCCTTGAAGGTGATTATGGAAAGTAGACAATTGAGAGAGATTGTTGTTAGGAGTGACTTCCGTGAGTATAATGAAGAACAACTGGAAAGGATGGTCACTTTTAGATTGTATGATTATCAAAACAGAAACAAAATGGCAGGTAGAAAGATGAATGATCTGTCAAAATTTTTGATAGAAGAAGCTGACAAAGGGTTCAAATTCTTAAAAGAAAAGAGAAATTGGAGAATAATCCAACTTCACAAGTCAAAAAGGACTGGGAAGCTGAGGAGAATGGACATAGCTGAGAGAGATTATCAAATGACTGTCAGGGATGATAATCCATTGTCTAACATGAATACATCCATAAGTCTGGGAAGAAGAATGAGACGCCCCAACTACACAGTACAGAAGAACGGAATTATAGCTGAAATTGAATACAAAGAGAATGTTGATCATTTTGTACTAAGAAACTCTGATGGAAAAATAATGGGGATTATTAAGAAAGATGAAGACTTGACCGGCCTGCATAGTGAAGATTTGATGGATATAAGGGATTTGGCTATACCAGAAAGTCACACTCAATACCAAGCCCTTAATATCTTCAAAATGAAAGCTGCTTCTGAGATAGTCAATCGAAGACAAGCCGTTCATAATGCAAGAAAGAGACAAGATCAATAGAATAGGCTTCATTATGTAATGTCTTCGGACAGAATTCTGTTTATGTAATTTGTTTATGTTTTGTTGAATATGTAATTTGATTTTAATTTGATGTGTATTTTGACTAAGTGTAAGTAACCTTAGAAATGTTTTGGGTCAGCTGAGGTGTTCCAATCTAGGGGGAGATTGTTGAGTCAAAGATTTGACCAAAGTGAGTTATATGGAAGATTGGAATCTTCTCAACCTCCTCAGAATTCGCTAAGTATGGATCCGGGCACACCTTAGACCTCCGAGCAAGCTTTTACTTAGCCGGGTACGATATTTTGTCTATCGGGCAAGGTTATCTTCAAGTAGTCTTCTTTAATGGATATCCGAGCAGGGTTTGCAAATTAGTGCATTGCCGGGCAAGGTTTACTAGTTTATGTAAATCCGGGAAAGGTTCACTTTATCAAGCAAGTATGTTCTTCATAGCCAAGTAAAGTTCACTCCCGAGTAAGCTTTTGGCTAACCAAGTCTATGAAGCCAAGTGATTGGAAGACCGGGCAAGGTATTCATTAAGAATAGTGGTCCGAACAAGCTTGATGATTTAATGTAATATCTTTAAGTAATATCGGGCAAGGTTCAACTCAAGCAAGGAATAGTACTGCCGAGTACACTTTGCTAATAAGTTATTGTATAGCAAGGAGTTGAATGGACCATCGAAGAACAAGGTTGCTCGTAAGGGTTTGTCGGGCAAAGTCTGGCAAAGTCAAGAAGACTGAAGTCTACCCGGTGAGTATTTTACTTTGTAAAATACTCTTCAAGTAAAGTCTACCCGGAAACGGATCCCGGGCACACTTCAATGTTACCAAGTCCTGAAGGATGGCAGAGTACACAGTGTACTCGGAAAATGAAGCTTGATACAAAGCCTACCCGGAAGACTTGTTTTACCCTTAGATAATTTTCTGATTATGTAATTTGAATATGTATGTACGTTTGGGGTTTTTAGAAGGAATGACAGCTGTCCTAGGTTGGCAGGCCTATAAATAGAATGTTTTAGGGCACGCCGCTAACAACGAAAACGAAAAAGAAAAAAAAAGACGGACAAGGGCAGACAGACACATTTATTAAGATAGAATATTGTGTGTGACGGCTGTCTTAGTACGGAAAAACCTTCAAGAAACCCTAAATCGATTATCCACTATGTATGATTGATATTATATAAATGGAAATCTTTTGAGTGAATCTTGTTGGTATTGATTACTATTGAATACTGTTTTAGAAACCGTATGTTTGTTATTGATTCCATCTTTAACAAACGGATATGTTTCTAAATATAGCAACCCGTCATTAACTCGTCGACACATATATTTGTATGAGTTATGACATGATTAAGTAAGATCCAGCTGAAAACAAGGGACCTGAGACTAGTTGCAAGGGTGATGAGTTGAGAACAAAGAAGAGAGAAGACAGAGACGATGATCCCAATGCATCTTAAAGATGTAGATGGTGAGTTGCCTAGAACTGAACAAAATCTTGGGACTTCCACATCTCAGGGGGAGTCTGCGGGTCCGTCAGGCAGTACAGGTGGTGACACAGCAGTAGTTGTAGATGATGAGGATGAGTTGAGTAATGATGAGGATGACTTAGTTGATGATGTGTTGTCGGTTAGTGAGATTGAGAAAATCGGGGAACAGATAGAGATTGAAAGTGAGTTAGAGGAAGGAGAGATAGTTGATGATGATGTTGAGCATGATATTCCAAGTGTTGATGAAGTGAAGTTGGGTCAAGATGAAAATGTGACGGGTGATTCTGAATGGGAAGATCAGCCAAGATGGAAAGAAGGTTGTGCTCAGTGATTCTTTAAGACAAAAAAGCCTGTAGTACCCACAATGTTCAAGAAGAGTTACAATATCAAGGGTTATGCTGAAGCAAAAAAGATTTTATCTGCTGGTTATATGATGAACAGTTGAAGTTGTTTGTGATAAAGCGATATGATGGGGTTCAGTATTTTAACAAAGCATTGAGATCGCTCAACACCTTGCCTGAGTGTGAGGTAAAAGATTTGGCCCGTTTGAGATTGATAAACAGATGTGATGATAATTTTGCAAGGTGGGTAGGGAAGATTGTGTGGAAGGAGAGTATTAAGGAGAAAAATTTTGAGCTGTTGAAGCCTCAGAAAGGAAAGTTGGATGAAGATAAGGAACGTGGTATGTGGGCTGATGGTAAGCCCTGGATGGTGACGAAATACAAGCCAATTTGGTGTTTGAAAAAGGTACCGATGAAGCTTATGCCACGGAATGTGTTGAAAGATCTCAAGTGGTGGTTTGTTGACTGCCAGACTGCTGAGGTTGTGATGGAAGATGAAGATGAACAGGAGATCCTGAGAGTGTATGATCCAATGCACTTGGTTAATTTGCCTCAAGCTCACTTGCAGGTACTCAATGACAAGAAAAATTTTTATATACCTGTGTGGAAAGACGAAGAAAAAAAGTACCAGGGGGTGGTCTCTGTTTGTGTAAAATAGGGAGTTCATGCTTGAAGACTGAGGGTTCATGCTTTTTGGGTTACAAGACACGTGAAAGATGATAGAGATATGAAACTACTGCCAATGGGGAGTCTGTTGGTTCATGATGCCAGTAGTTCAGTATCTCGTGTTTATTTGTGTTTGTAATCGTTTGTATTGTGTTGAACTTGTTTGTATTGTGTTTTCTTAATGTTTTAGCCAACTTGGGTCTAGCGAAGTTAGGACAACTTCGCCTAGTATGTTAGGCGAAGTTGTCGCAACATATATACCTAACTTCGGGTCATTTTGTGTAGACTATTGATAGACGTATTTAGGTAACCTAAGTGTTACGTGTTTGGACTCTTGATTATTACTTTGGCAATATAACAAATATTCCCTTAATACATGTGTGTGTGTGTGTGTGTGATTTACGTGTTCATCGTCTTAGTACTCGTATCGTAAACGTAAGGGATTCCGCACCCTCGAGTTACGAGATACTCATGTGTAGATCCGGCTAGGAACCTACAATATGGATAATTTATATTTTGAGAGATTTTATTTATTTGGTTACATAACATGTATGTTACATTTTTTTGGTGTTATGTTACTTTATTTATGTAATATAAACAAATAAGGAAAGATAATAATAAAATTGGAGTTTGAAATTGGATGGAAAAGCCCCAAAAGGGGTCGGCCCCTCCTCCCCTCCCTCTCTCTCTCCTCTTTGTATTATTCCAATAACATGAAAAATGTGTTGGTTGGTGGATTAGATTTTGAACAACCAAAAACACACTTTCTCTCTCACACACATGAACTCTCTCTTCTCTCTTTGTCTCGGCCGAGTAAAAGGAAGAACAAGAGGAGGTTTTGCAAATGAAAAATCCTAGCAACCTTGGTGTTTGTTGGAAGGCTTGTACCGGTATACTAGCTTGAGGTTTTCCTCCATTGGAGACTTGTCATTCACATCTTCATCCCGTTCTAATTTCTGGAAATTTAAAGGTATGCAATCTAACACACTATGGTTATGTTAATAGCATGTTAATTGTATTTGGATCCTGCATTGGATTTTATATAAAATGGGTTTTATATGTATTGGTAAACAAGATTTAAAACTAATTATTTTTGCTGCATTTTTACATATAATGGGTTATATGGACTCTGATAATCTTTTAAAAACACAACAGTATACAGGTTTGGGAACATGACGTTTTGGAACTGTCCCTCATGGACATTCCCTTGATAACCCATTGTATGTTGAAAAATCGTCAGTAAATGCTCAGTTGTGAAGTGAATGGGGTTATGGTCATCATCGTTCAGTTGTAAGAATGTTTGTAGTAATCTTTCAGTGACTCTGTTCTCGTGATTAGACACGGTAGCCGCCAAACGCCTACCATTTTGATTATTATATAGTGTGGCTGAGCGCCAGAAGTCCAAGTGATGATTTTGATAAATCACAGGGCACTCCGTCAGAGAAAGTCGAAGGTTTGAACGTTGTAGCCATCTGATCATGTGTTTGATTTCCTCGTTGTCTGGGTCACTTGCAACAAAGCGCACATATTGTGCTCGTGCTCAAAAGGATATGTCGGTTCATCATTCGCCATATTTGTGCAAACAAAAACAAAACACATTCAAAACAAAGATTAGTTATAAGGTTCATAACTTTAACAATTTTGAGGTTATAATTTGAAGAAGTAAAGATAAGAAATGTCTTTAAGAACCTGTGCTTCGACAAATTTATAGCTTACACATAAAACAGAGAGTTAGTTCATATGAAAATTAAATGCCTAATTCCTCATAATCGATGTCAGAAATCAATCAATTAATGCTTAACGAGTTAGAATTTGTGGACTGGTTAATTAGGGTTAGGAAAAATAGTTAAGGTGGTTAGAATTTTGGAAACGAGAGCAAGAGGGAAAGTGTACTGTAGTGGAAAGAGAGAGAGAGAGGTAAATAATATGAAAAACATTTCTCTAATTCCTTCTCTTATACCTTTTTAAAATTGGGGTTTAAATGCTTTGGGTCATTTAGTGAGTAAATAGCTGTCAAATAGTAACATTATCCAAGTAGATATCTTTTCAATTAAATAGCTGTCAAACAGTAATATTATCCAAGTAGATATCTTTTCAATTAAAGACCTTGCTCGGTAAAGCATATTGTTGTAAAACTTACTCAGAAAAGTTTATTCATTTTAAGTTTCCTCGTATAAGAATTTCACTTTTCAAAACTTTCTCGTCACAGAATTTATTCAGAAATAATTAAGTAGATAGAAATAAATCTAAGTAAAGAAAATGAAGGAAGCTTACACGAAATATAAGATTTCTCTAGAAATAAATCACAAGACAAATAATCAAGTATAAATCATCAACTAGGCAACCTTGCTAGGAATCAACAAAGAATCCTAAATAAATAACTTAGAAACAATTCTATGAGTCAACCTTGCTCGAATTTCTGAATAACACAAAGTGTGCTCGAAAAATACTGAGTTCACAAATATTCAGTCAAGTAAACATTGAAAAAAAAAGTATGCTTGACATACTTTAAGAATACAATGTGTGCTAGAGAACAACTCTAAACACGAAGTGTACTAGAAAAGCATGGTTTTGAAAATTACCTAGTATATTAGGAGAACACTTTGAAGATTTTCAAAGTCTGCTCGAAATATAAAGTGTGTTCGGAAAACAAGGTTTTCCTAACAACACTTGTAATTTCAAAGAATCGTATTCACAATCATAAAGTATGCTAGATGAAGACATATTAAAATTAAAACAACAAAGTTTACTCGAAATAGACATATTGTGACAATCGTCAATTTCAGGTTAACTCCGTTAACTCCGTTAACCCAACTCCGTCAATTCAAACTTAAAGATCACTGAATCTATAACGCACACCTCATTACATTTAAACTAGGGTTTAAATGACGCTTAACACTTACTACATGTGTAGTTTTCGGGAATTGCACCGAAACGCAAACGAGTTGACGCAAACGATTGGTGAATAAACGAAAAACGTCAAAACAATAATTATGTGATAATTATGTGTTAGACTTATGTGTTATGTGATAACATGGTATAAACGTTAACTCAATGTGCTTGAACTAGTTATTTAAACTAAAAAAGTAACATTTGGAAGTTGATGGACTAAAGTGTAACATGTTATTATAAATAATAACATAAACTAAAACCCTAACACTCTTTCTCTCCCTCCAAACCCGACGGCAGCTCTATGCCCCCCCCCCCTTGCGATCGGCCTCATATACACACATACAATCAAGATTATTCAAGTTTGATTGAAGATTAAGGTGTTAAGAAGGTATAAACAACTATCCTATGCATCCTCTATGCTTAATTTCAATTTTAATGGGTTAATTATAAACCCTAGGTCTGATTTTTATATGTGATGGTGTTCATGTGTCTTGTTTTGATTGAAAGATGTATTAATTTTTGAATTGATAGCTAGTATTGGTGCTATTGCATGTTAATTGTTGTGTCTTTGAGTTTGAGATCAAATAAAACCCTAACCATGTGTGTATGGTGTAATTGATATGCATGGATAGTGGTTATAGTGTCTAGAATGTTATATGAATGATTTGTGGTCCATAGATAGTTAATATGTTGAGTTTGGATGCAAACAGTTTCTGGACAGATTCTGTTGTTGATGTTCAATTGACTGTAACGGGGTGTAAATGTGAAAATTGGTTGAGATAATTGGTACTACAGTAAACTAGGTTGAGTCTAGTTTCTAAAGAATGTAAATTTGCAATTTTTGGACGTGTAAAAGTTAACCTTTATGATTTTACAAAAACGTTGTGCAAAGGTGAGTTGTTAGACCTGCTGTTAGGTTGTTTTGTAAATGTTATATCTCATGAACTACGAGACCAATTGGGTTGGTTCCACTTCTGACAGTTGACTTGTTGAGTTAAGAACCTAACCCAAGTGGTCTTGCAATTATTGGATTTTTCGTTTAATGGGAATTTCAAATAACATTCTGTTGCGCATAAATTTGACTGTTATGAGTTTGCTGTAATGATTTGATATATTGTGAGAAACCTATGTGGAATAAAAATATAATAAAATATGTTCTGGAAACCTAAGACATATATGCTTTTGTGATGATTTTTGGTAAATTAATTGTGATTCTATGATCAGTGGGATAGACTAGTTTTTCAAGTAGAATTCTGTCGTTAAGAAACTAGTTGCTGAATTTTGTGAAAGTTGCATGAAACAACGTGATTGCTAATTTATTATCGTGTTTTGACCAAAATGCCCTTGCGGGGAATAATTGCTAATTGATTGTCATGATTTGACCAAATTGCCCTCGTGGGGAATAATTGCTAGTTAATTGTTATGTGTTAACCAAATTGCCCTTACGGGGAGTAATTGCTAGTGATGTACATTATGAATACATGACACGTAAATAATTGCTCACACATGTAACGTATCACAAATACACTTGTTAAAAGTCACACACGATTCACAAACGAAACACGAAACATGTTGTGTGCATAGGTATTATGTGCCGAGTCTAGAGACTCGATAATATTTCCGACACTTAGAAAATCTCCTTGTTGTTTTAGAACGCTAGAGAGAGTTTTTCTGTGACGCGCATCTTGGTGAATTATTTTGGGAATACTTCGCAAACAGTGAGTTCACTTACCCCTTTTAAACTGTTTTCAAACGCTTTTCACTTGGGGGAGATAACCTACTCCGAAAACGCATTTAAGATTTTGTTAATATAGATTATATATCACTTGTAAAGACTAAGTGGCAAACGCAATAACTAAAGTCCTTCATTCACATCGAACCGTTAAATATTGGATAATAGCGAGTCATTGTTGAGTAGTACTACTAGGTTTGACAAACCTCACCCAACGCTAAACTCGACCGGAGGTCGAGTGGGTGTAATCTTGGCTAAACACATACCATGGTCGGGATAGACCTGGTGGCAAGGCAAATGATAAACAGTCAGCTTCGGTGTCGAACACTTAGTAATACTTGTTTTATAGGCTAGCTACCTATAGATATATAATTGATTTAACACTATCTGGTAACGCAAAACGCTTAACGCAAAACGCTGAACGCAAAACGCTTAACGCAAAACGCTGAACGCAAAACGCTGAACGCAAAACGCTGAACGCAAACGCTAAACGCTTTATTTTATATAAACTTGTGAACTCACCAACCCCGTGTTGACACTTTTAGTATGTTATTCTCAGGTAGCCGAGGCGGGCGCGCGGTATAGGATCATGCATTATTTGAAACGCTTTTGTTTATGCAACCTGATTTTAAACTGTTATTATGGGGTTTTGAGTCGTCCTATGTGACGCAACTTTTATCTCTTGGTTTTTACGCTTCCGCACTTAATTTCATTTAAACGTTTTTATGGTTTGATTATAACTAATGATTCCGATCCTGTTAGTTCACATCCTCTGACGGTAAAACTCCGTTAGTGGATTTTGAGGGTGTGACAGATTGGTATCAGAGCCATTGGTTATATCGAACTAGAAATTGCATGCATACTAGACTATAACCGCGACGACCTATTAGTTATAATGATACGCACTGCATAAGTTTGTGTAGTCTTTGTTATCTTATCTCTTTACCTCTTTCACTCATACGCGCGCATACACGGCTTACCTGTAGGAATGTTGACGCCGCCATCATCATCATCATCAGATCCGATGACTCATGCACATGGGAAGGAACCGCAGTACCTACCTCATCGCCACCCCGTGTAGTCCCGGAACTCGAAGCGCCTGCACCGAAGAGGTATCGCTTATCCGGAGGCATGTACGAAAACGAAGTTAGCTGGGATTGGTACCCTAGTATGATCAGGCGTATGGTCTACCGTGAACAAGTCCCCCCGCTACCTCACCCGAACCACCCTGCTTACCCCAACACCCTACCACCCATAACCGAACCTGTAGAGCGAGTTCTCGCAGCTGTCGTTTCTTGTTTGGAGCGTGATGTGGGTTACATGCGCTATACGAGAGCTAACGTTTCCGGACTGTTAAAAGATGGAACCGAGACTAAAGAGGAAATTTCCCGCATCACAGCGGCAATGAAGGAAATGCAAGAGGTTAGTGATCAACAGATGAAGATTATGAGCAAGATGCAAGCCGAGATGATAGACTTGCAAGAGCAACTCCAAGTAGCAAGGACCCGAACCGAGATAGCTCTAGAGCGTTGCGATGTCTTACATATGCAAATTGCTCAGAACGCAGCCAAACCTGAGGCAGAGCCTGAGGCAGAGCCTGAAGAGGAACCTGAAGAAGATCCCGAAGAGGAGCCTGAGGAGGATCCCGAGGAGGAACCTGAAGAAGAACCGGAGGAAGAACCGGCTGAGGAGGAGGCACACTCAGAGGTGTCCTCAGATGATGACATCTAGTGATGATGACACCTAGATGGAGGGGTTGTCTCCATCCGAACTATTATTTTCTATAATTTTAAGGATTGATTGGAAATACTTTGTAGCGAATACAATGGTTTTAATCATGAATTTTTTTTGGATTAATATATGGTTGTGATGTGATGTTTGTTTCTTATTTCTTTCCTGCCTATCTTTTTATTACATGTATGGCGTGTTGCATATGAAAGAAAAATTCATGTCTAACATTTTATGCTGTGATTCTAGGAAATGGCTGGAAGAAACGCTGGACACGGACGTGGTAACATCAACTTGACTGCAGCAGAACTCCAAACTCTGCTGAATGACCACGCGGCGGCCGCTCTAGCCGCACATGTTCAGAACCAAGCTGGGGGTCCAATTGGAACGTGTACCTTAAAGAACTACCTTGACTGCAAGCCCAGTACGTTTAAGGGCACTGAGGGAGCTATAGGTTTCCTGTGTTGGGTTGAGAAGGCCGAATCGGCGTTTGAGATGTGTAATTGTCCCACTGCCAGTAGGGTCAAATTTGCTGCTGGAACACTTGAGGATTCTGCCCTCACTTGGTGGAATTCGAACGTACAGATTCTTGGATTGGAACTAGCTAACGCGATGAACTGGGAGGAGTTCAAAAACATGATGCGAGAGGAGTACTGTCCGAGAGAGAAGATTGCAAAGTTGGAGTCAGAATTTTGGTCATTGAAGATGATGGGTTCAGAAATCGAAGCCTACACTACCCGTTCTCCCGAGTTAGCTGTGATGTGTCCGCGGATGGTAGACCCGCCGAGTAAGAGGATTGAAATGTATATTGATGGCTTAGCACCGCAAATTCAGGGCATGGTAACGTCTTCCAGACCAGCCACGATTCAACAAGCGATTCGGTTAGCTCACAAACTAACGGATCAAGCAGTGACCCAAGGTGCGCTACCACCTAGGGGTTCAACCACTAAAGCCCGTGACAACCCAAGTAATGACAACAGCAGCAACAACAACCAGAGCTATGGAAAGAGAAAGTTTGACAAGACCAGATCCTCATCCTCGAACCCCCCACAGCAGCAACACTACCGAAAGCCCGAATTCACCCGGAGCTTCAACAATCAGGGTCACAATAACAATAACAACGGTGGCGGGCAGGGTTCGAGCGGATATGCTGGGAAATATCCGAAGTGCAACAGGTGCAACCATCATCATGCTGGCCCGTGTGACCGTGTCAAGTGTCAGAGATGCGGAAAGATGGGTCACCAAGCAAAGGAATGTAGAGGAGACCTTGCGGCAAAGGGTGCTCCTAAACCACCCATGACATCCAATGGATGTTTTGAGTGTGGACAAGAGGGACATTTTAAGATGGACTGCCCTAAGCTGAAGCAGAATGACAACAATGGATGTAATGGAAGTGGCAGTGGTGGTGGAAACAATGGTAAAGGAAGAGCTTTTGTTATTGGGTCGGGTCAAGCCCGCAATGATCCGTACGTGGTGACTGGTAAGTTCCCTGTGAATGATTGTTTTGCTTCTGTATTGTTTGACACTGGAGCTGATAGGAGTTTTGTGTCGCAAGCCTTTAGTCAACTCTTAGACCTAACTCCAACTCCGTTAGATGCTAAGTTTCCTGTTGAATTAGCTGACGGAAAGACTATAGTAACGACTCATGTACTTGCGGGATGTAAGTTAAAACTGTCAGGTCATGTTTTTGATATTGACCTTATTTCTTTTACGCTTAGTAGTTTCGATGTCGTTGTCGGCATGGACTGGTTATCCGAGAACCAAGCGGAGATTATATGTTATGACAAGATAGTCCACATTACTACCCCTTCCGGCGAGATCATTTCGATCCGAGGCGAAAGAAGCGGCATGACCACCAGCGTCATTACCCTCATGAAGGCGCAGAAGTATCTACGAAAGGGTCACCCGGCAATTTTGGGGCATATTGTTGAGAAACCCGCGGAGGAGAAGCGAATTGAAGATATACCAGTTGTGCGAGATTTTCCGTAAGTTTTCCGGAGGATTTGCCCGGACTCCCTCCTATACGACAAGTCGAATTCCAAATCGAATTGACACCCGGTGCAGCACCCATAGCACGAGCCCCGTATCGGCTCGCACCGGCGGAGCTTCAGGAGTTGTCCACCCAGTTGCAAGATTTGTTGGATAAGGGTTTTATCCGACCTAGCTCATCGCCATGGGGAGCCCCTGTCTTATTTGTCAGAAAGAAGGACGGGACTTTCCGCATGTGCATCGACTACCGGGAGTTGAACAAGGTGACGGTCAAGAACCGTTATCCTTTACCCTGAATTGATGATCTGTTTGACCAGCTCCAAGGATCGAGTTATTACTCGAAGATCGATCTGCGATCTGGTTACCATCAACTAAGAGTGCGCGAAGAAGATATTTCAAAGACGGCCTTCAGAACACGGTATGGTCACTATGAGTTTTCGGTTATGCCTTTTGGACTAACCAACACACCAGCCGTATTTATGGATCTCATGAATCGAGTATGCAAGGCGTACCTCGACAAGTTTGTGATTGTGTTTATTGACGATATCCTGGTTTACTCCAAGGACAAGGCTGACCATGAGGAACACTTAAGGGTAATTCTGGAATTATTGAAGAACGAACAACTGTATGCTAAACTCTCGAAATGCGAATTTTGGCTTCGCGAGGTTCACTTTTTAGGACATGTGATCAATGAAAATGGTATCCATGTCGATCCCGGTAAGGTAGAGGCCATCAAAAACTGGGAAGCACCTAAGACTCCGACTGAGGTGCGGCAATTCCTAGCACTGGCCGGTTACTACCGACGTTTCATCGAGGGATTTTCAAAGATTGCTCAACCCCTCACCGCTTTGACTCACAAAGGCACTAAGTACAATTGGGGTGACGCGCAAGAATCCGCTTTTCAACTGTTGAAAACCAAACTCTGTAGCGCCCCTATTCTAGCCCTACCCGAGGGAACAGAGAATTTCGAGGTACATTTTGACGCATCGATACAAGGTCTCGGTTGCGTGCCGATGCAACTCGAGAAGGTTATAGCTTATGCCTCTCGACAACTACGGGTTCACGAGAAGAACTACACGACCCATGATTTGGAACTCGGAGCTGTGGTGTTTGCCCTTAAGATATGGAGGCATTACTTGTACGGTACCAAGTTTACCATTTACACCGACCACAAGAGTCTCCAACATATCTACGATCAGAAGGAGCTGAACATGCGATAGCGTCGTTGGGTCGAGCTACTTAAAGATTATGATTGTGCCATTAAGTACCACCCTGGCAAGGCCAATGTAGTGGCCGACGCCCTCAGCAGAAAAGAAACCGATAAACCCAGGCGAGTGCGAGCATTGCAACTCACGATTCATGTCAGCTTACCCGATCAGATTCGCGAGGCGCAACTCGAAGCTTTGAAAGATGATAATCTTCCATCAGAACTCATGCGGGGCATGAACAAGCAACTTGAAACCAAAACGGACGGGGTCCGATATTTTGAGAACCGGATTTGGGTTCCACGATACGGAGAGTTGAGAACTCTGGTGATAGACGAAGCACACAAGTCTTGATATTCTATCCACCCTGGCTCAGATAAAATGTATCATTACATAAAGGCACTTTACTGGTGGTCAAACATGAAAGCCGACATTGCCACCTACGTGAGCAAATGCTTGACTTGTGCTAGAGTCAAAATAGAATACCAGAAACCATCTGGCCTGCTACAACAACCGGAACTTCCTATGTGGAAATGGGAACACATTTCAATGGACTTCATCACGGGATTACCTAAGACACCGACGGGATGCGATACCATCTGGGTGATCGTTGACCGGTTGACTAAGTCTGCACACTTCTTAGCGATTAAGGAATCGGACAAAATGGAAAGACTGACTCGCGTCTACATGAAGGAAGTAGTGTCTAGACACGGAGTGCCTGTCTCAATCATTTCTGATCGAGATTCCCGTTTCACTTCTCACTTTTGGAAGTCACTGCAAAGCGCACTAGGCACCCGTCTTGATATGAGCACAACATACCATCCTCAGATGGATGGGTAAAGTGAACGAACTATTCAGACCTTAGAGGACATGTTGCGTGCATGTGTGTTGGATTTCGGAAAAACTTGGGAACCTCACTTACCTTTGGTAGAGTTTTCGTATAATAACAGCTACCACGCAAGTATTAAAGCAGCGCCGTTTGAAGCACTGTACGGACGGAAGTGTCGATCACCTCTCTCCTGGGTAGAGGTGGGTGACAGCCAAATCACTGGTCCAGAACTGGTACTCGAAACTTCGGAAAAGATTGTTCAAATCCGAAATCGCATGGCAGCAGCACGATATCGCCAAAAGAGTTACGCCGACAAGCGCCGAAAACCTCTCGAATTTTAAGTGAACGATCGGGTGTTACTCAAAGTCTCACCTTGGAATGGTGTGGTTCGCTTTGGAAAGCGAAACAAACTCAACCCACGATATCTTGGTCCTTACCGGATAACGGAACGCGTTGGTCCGGTGGCGTACCGACTGGACCTACCAACGGAACTCAGTGGCGTACACAATGTATTCCACGTATCCAATTTGAAGAAATGCCTATCTGATGAAACCCAAGTAGTCCCTTTGGACGAATTGCAAGTTGATGAACAGCTACGCTTCATTGAAGAACCAGTTGAAGTTTTGGATTGGGAAACCCAAACACTCAAGCACAGCAAAATTCCAATCGTTAAGGTTAGTTGGAACTCGAGACGTGGACCGGAGTTCACGTGGGAACGCGAGGATCAAATGATGAAAAAGTATCCTCACCTTTTTGAAGGGCTGACCAAACACCGGAAACCGCGAAACCCGACAAACCGTCAGAAATCACCGGAGGTATGAATTAAATTTCGGGACGGAATTTCTTTCGACTAGGGGATGATATGACAAACTGAAAATTTTTCTTACTTTTTCACGACTTAACTCAAATTTTCGGGACGAAAATTTTTTAGCATGGGAATGATGTGACAATCGTCAATTTCAGGTTAACTCCGTTAACTCAACTCCGTCAATTCAAACTTAAAGATCACTGAATCTATAACGCATACCTCATTACATTTAAACTAGGGTTTAAATGACGCTTAACACTTACTACATGTGTAGTCTTTCGGGAATTGCACCGAAACGCAAACGAGTTGACGCAAACGATTGGTGAATAAACGAAAAAGGTCAAAACAATAATTTTGTGATAATTATGTGTTAGAATTATGTGTTATGTGATAACATGGTATAAACGTTAACTCAATGTTCTAGAACTAGTTATTTAAGCTAGAAAAGTACATTTGGAAGTTGAGGGACTAAAGTGTAACATGTTATTATAAATAATAACATAAACTAAAACCCTAACACTCTTTCTCTCCCTCCCAAACCCGACGGCAGCTCTATGCCCCCCCCCCCTTGCGATCGGCCTCATATACACACATACAATCAAGATTGTTCAAGTTTGATTAAAGATTAAGGTGTTAGGAAGGTATAAACAACTATACTATGCATCCTCTATGCTTAATTTCGATTTTAATGGGTTAATTATTAACCCTAGGTCTGATTTTTATATGTGATGGTGTTCATGTGTCTTGTTTTGATTGAAAGATGTATTGATTGTTGAATTGATAGCTAGTATTGGTGCTATTGCATGTTAATTGTTGTGTCTTTGATTTTGAGATCAAATAAAACCCTAAACACGTGTGTATGGTGTAATTGATATGCATGGATAGTGGTTATAGTGTCTAGAATGTTATATGAATGATTTGTGGTACATAGATAGTTAATATGTTGAGTTTGGATGCAAACAGTTTCTGGACAGATTGTGTTGTTGATGTTCAATTAACTGTAACGGGGTGTAAATGTGAAAATTGGTTTAGATAATTGGTACTACAGTAAACTAGGTTGAGTCTAGTTTCTAAAGAATGTAAATTTGCAATTTTTGGAAGTGTAAAAGTAGTTTCTAAAGAATGTAAATTTGCAATTTTTGGAAGTGTAAAAGTTAACCTTTATGATTTTACAAAAACGTTGTGCAAAGCTGAGTTGTTAGACCTGCTGTTAGGTTGTTTTGTAAATGTTATATCTCATGAACTACGAGACCAATTGGGTTGGTTCCACTTCTAAAAGTTGACTTGTTGAGTTAGGAACCTAACCCAAGTGGTCTTGCAATTATTGGATTTTTCGTTTAACGGAATTTCAAATAACATTCTGTTGCGCATAAATTTGACTGTTATGAGTTTGCTGTAATGATTTGATTATTGTGAGAAACCTATGTGGAATAAAAATATAATAAAATATGTTCTGGAAACCTAAGACATATATGCTTTTGGGATGATTTTTGGTAAATTAATTGT
Source organism: Bidens hawaiensis (assembly GCF_021521415.1). Lineage (NCBI taxonomy): Eukaryota > Viridiplantae > Streptophyta > Magnoliopsida > Asterales > Asteraceae > Bidens > Bidens hawaiensis. The sequence continues at coordinate 958,339 of NW_027491238.1, read as the reverse complement.
GATGCTATGATTGGTGGGATAGACTAGTTTTTCAAGTAGAATTCTGTTGTTAAGAAACTAGTTGCTGAATTTTGTGAAAGTTGCATGAAACAACGTGATTGCTAATTTATTATCGTGTTTTAACCAAAATGCCCTTCCGGGGAATAATTGCTAATTGATTGTCATGATTTGACCAAATTGCCCTCGTGGGGAATAATTGCTAGTTAATTGTTATGTGTTGACCAAATTGCCCTTACGGGGAGTAATTGCTAGTGATGTACATTATGAATACATGACACGTAAATAATTGCTCACACATGTAACGTATCACAAATACACTTGTTAAAGTCACACACGATTCACAAACGAAACACGAAACATGTTGTGTGCATAGGTATTATGTGCCGAGTCTAGAGACTCGATAATAGTTCCGACACTTAGAAAATCTCCTTGTTGTTTTAGAACGCTAGAGAGAGTTTTTCTGTGACGCGCGTCTTGGTGAATTATTTTTGGAATACTTCGCAAACAGTGAGTTCACTTACCCCTTTTAAACTGTTTTCAAACGCTTTTCACTTGGGGGAGATAACATACTCCGAAAACGCATTTAAGATTTTGTTAATATAGATTATATATCACTTGTAAAGACTAAGTGGCAAACGCAATAACTAAAGTCCTTCATTCACATCGAACCGTTTAATATTGGATAATAGCGAGTCATTGTTGAGTAGTACTACTGGGTTTGACAAACCCCACCCAACGCTAAACTCGACTGGAGGTCGAGTGGGTGTAATCTTGGCTAAACACATACCATGGTCGGGATAGACCTGGTGGCAAGGCAAATGATAAACAGTCAGCTTCGGTGTCGAACACTTAGTAATACTTGTTTTATAGGCTAGCTACCTATAGATATATAATTGATTTAACACTATCTGGTAACGCAAAACGCCGAACGCAAAACGCTTAACGCAAAACGCAAAACGCTGAACGCAAAACGCTGAACGCAAACGCAAAACGCTTTATTTTATATAAACTTGTGAACTCACCAACCCCGTGTTGACACTTTTAGTATGTTATTCTCAGGTAGCTGAGGCGGGCGCGCGGTATAGGATCATGCATTGTTTGAAACGCTTTTGTTTATGCAACCTGATTTTAAACTGTTATTATGGGGTTTTGAGTCGTCCTGCGTGACGCAACTTTTATCTCTTGGTTTTTACGCTTCCGCACTTAATTTCGTTTAAACGTTTTTATGGTTTGATTATAACTAATGATTCCGATCCTGTTAGTTCACACCCTCTGACGGTAAAACTCCGTTAGTGGATTTTGAGGGTGTGACACATATAAAACATATTCAAGAAGATGTCACAGAATTATCAAGTGTGCTAGACAAAACTAACCTTCAGAACATCTAAGTTTACTCGAAAGCTAAAAAATATCAAAGTGTACTCGACAATATATCAAAACTTGCTAGAATTAATGAACATTACAAAGGTTGCTAGAATGAGTTTAAACAATCAATCAAAACACCTAAGTTTGCTATAATGTTCAAAAATAGTAAAGTTTACTAGAAGTATGAAATTCAATCACAAAGCTTGCTATAATGACCTAAAAACAGTGAAGTTTGCTAGAAGGTTCAGAATTTAAAAAATCTTGCTAGAATCAACATACTTAAAACATATTCAAACATCAAGCTTGCTCGAAGGAGTAAAACTTCAAAGATAACAGTAAAGTGTACTAAAAAATTTGTAAAAAAACATCAAAGCATGCTCGAATAAAATAAACTTAGACAAAATCACAAAATCATCTAAGTTTGATAGAAAATGTTGAAAATCATTAAACCTTACTCGAAAATACATATTCAGACCTTTTAAAGGTAAAATGCAACTCTTTTTGTCTTAAACCAAATGTCAAACATTTTTATCATTAAAGATCATTGTTTAAGAGCAAATGGTGCATTAAGAGATCAAATTTCAGTTATCTTTCTTTTCAAATTATTTTCTTACTTAGTATGAAAAGATCTCAACATGGGATCATATTGACTAAGTTGCTTCTCAATTCTTCATTCTCAGCATTATTATAATAGATTTGACAGGTTAAAAGCAGGTCTAGACTTAGCATGAATTTCATTTCTTTGGTGATATGATTAAGGTTCATTTAAGATGCATAATACTAAATGGATAACACATATTTCTTTATGATGCTCCATATCTATTCACAAGGCTTATTTGGCTTTCTCCAGATCACCTTGATTTGACTCCGACCCCCTAATATTTGGTTAAAACTTTTAATGACATTTTTTTGTAACATAAGATTGTGAACATATATAAAAACATTGTGTTGTATAATTAGTACATTTTGTTCACATGTGTTCTTTGTCATTCTAAAGTAAATAATTCATTTTGGGGACCAAATACCAACGGGCTTGTGTATGACTAGATATTCACTTTTCTACCTATCATTCGGAAAGATGTATATTGAAACATGCATAGACAACAATGTAACTCCACATTAAGTTTGGTAGTTTATTTATGTTTATATCACCTTAGATTATAAACATCATGGGAAAGCAACCATACATGTTAATGACTGCACTAAGTGTCTTTTTAGCCTATTAAATCCATATGATTGGCCAACTAGTCAATGCACTATCATTTCCCAAAGGGTTGGATCAATTTTCATTTAAAAACCCTTTCTTTAGCTTCTATAAAGCTTTGAACTGAATAATCTTATCATATTTCAGCACGATTAATCAACTTGCCCTGTTTTTGTCAAAAATGTTTTAAGCAAAATTCATTTGAGCAAACAATTTTGACATAAAAGCACATTTTGACTCAAACCGAAAGTAAACATATTCAAATCACAATCATGATATCATCAAAACAGACAGACTTCTCAGACAACCTAACATACCCTAATAACGTCATCATTAGATTAAACATATTCAAAAGCATCATCAAGATATCAGATAAGAACACATGCATATTAGTCTTTCTAAACACTTATCATGACATCACACATAATGACTGATCATTCACCTAAGCATCATATATACCTAAGTTAAACAGATAATCAAATAAGCACACATCAGCGAACATCAAATAGTAACATATCAAACATACACAACAATCACTTAGACCCTTTATCAAGATAGTCAATTAGCACATAAATGCACACATCATTAATCAGACCTCATCTGAGTTGATCATTCTCAGTGCTTTCAGAAGAAAGTGGAATCTGGTTCTATCAAGTGATTTGGTGAATAGGTCAGCCAAATTATCACTTGTGTCAACTATTTTCATGTCAATTAGACCTTTTTATTACAATCCTTAATGAAATGATGTCTGATTTCAATGTGCTTGGTCTTTGAATGTTGAACTGGATTCTTAACTATAAAAAATGCAGCAGTATTATCAATGAAAATAGGAGTGTTCAATAAATTTATACCATAATCCAGCATTTGATTATGAATCCCTAGAACTTGTGCATAGCAAGCAGATGCTGCAATGTACTCAGCTTCAGCAGTTGAGATGGACACTGTAGTTTGTTACTTGCACAACCAAGACACTAGCCTGTCACCCAAAAATTGACATCCACCAGAAGTTGACTTTTTGCTCATGTTGCACCCATTATAATCACTGTCAGTGTAGGCAATAAGATCAAAGGAATGGTTCTTTGGGTACCATATCCCTAAATCTGGTTATCCATTCAAGTATCTAAAAATCCTCTTGACAACAGTCATATGAGAGACCTTATGACTTGACTGAAATCTTGCACATACACATACTGCAAACATGATATCTGGTCTAGAAGCAGTAAGATACATCAAGGATCCAATTTTGGCTCTATATGCATGTTCATCAACAGGCTCCCCCTTTTCATCTACTATCATTTTCTCATTAGTTTCCATTGGAGTTGAAGCATTTTTGAATTCCTGACATTTGAACTTGTTCTAAATGTCCTTCAAATACTTAGACTGGCATATGAAGATACCATCAGCCTTTTGTTGAACTTGCAATCCAAGAAAGAAGTTCATTTCTCCCATTGAGCTCATTGAGCACTTGGATTTCATCACTTCTTCAAATTCATGGTGGTTGAGACATATACACTTCCTCTTTTATTTTTCCATTTAAGAAAGCAGGTTTGACATCTAACTGAAATATCCTTATATTCTTTGAGGCAACATAGGGTAAGAAGATTCTTATTGTCTAAAGTCTTGCCACAGGAGCAAAAACTTCCTTAAGTTTATTCCTTCTTCTTGTAGGCATCCCAATGCAACAAGTCTTGCTTTGTTCTTAATCGCAATTCCTCTTTCATCCCTTTTGTTCCTGAAAACCCATTTTGTTCCAATTGCATATCTGTTTCTTTGTCTATCTACAAGTTCCCACACTTGTAAATCTCTGAATTCAGCCAACTCCTCTTGCATTGCTTCTACCCAATAGTTGTCTTTCAATGATTGAAAAATGTTCTTGGGTTCAATTTGGTATAGGAAGCAGGAATACAAACTAATGTTTGCAGATTCAGAAGCACTTCTAGTAACTCTTTTGTTTATATCTCCAATGATGTTCTTAGGTGGATGATTTTTTCAACATAAGAGTATTGAAAAATCACCTCAGTTGACACAATAGGGTCAAGATTTAATTCATTGTGATTTGGTTCATCAATGATCAAATCAGTTGTTGCATCATGAAATTATGATGCTTCTTCATTGTTCTGTTGTGATGTAGATGCACCATTGTCTACAATATTCATTCTTTGAATAGATCTTCAAATCTTGCTCTTCTTGCATCCTCTTCTTCATTCATTTGGTTGCTTGGATCTTTCTCATTCAGAAATTGATCATCTTGCAGTATTTGATTGTCTTGATTACCATTTTCTTGTTCTTGTCCTGGATCTTTATTTTGTTCTTGATCATGAACTTGATCTCGAACCTGTTCAACTTCAGCATTTGAGGGATCCTATATAAATCTGTATTCACTTCTTTTTCCAGCAACCTTGGACCACACCTTGTCCAAATCTAACTTCTTCTGATCATTCTTTTCAATTAAACTTGTTTTATAGATAGAATTATCAAAGTCTTCAGGATAAATCTTGAAGGACTTGATCAATTTTTCTAGATCAAACAGTCATGAAGCCATCAACTGTATTGAACTGATTTTCATTGAAGATTATATCTAAAGATTCAATCACACTCAAATGGTCTTTGACATATACTCTGTAGGCTTTTGGGTGTGTTGAGTAACCAACAAAGAAGCAATCCAAGGATTTTTCTTGACATTTGTTGAGATAATCCTTGGTGTTCAACAATGAACATTTGCAACCAAATGGTATGAGGAACTTGATGTAGGGAATTCTCTTAAACAAAATCTCATATGGAGTCTTTTCATGACTTTTGTTGAAAAGGACTTTGTTCTGAACATAGCAGGTAGTGTTTATAGCTTCTACCGAAAAGGTTACAGGCAAAAGTGCATCTGCTAGCATGGTCCTTGTAGCCTCAATAAGAGTTCAGTTTCTTCTCTCTGCAACTCCATTCTCTTCAAGAGTTCTAGGAGCACTGAATTGTTGAATGATGCCTTTTTCATTGCAAAACTCTTCCATTACTCCATTTTTGAACTCTGTCCCATTGTCACTTCTCATTACCTTCAACCTTGCATCCAGCTGGTTCTCAACCCTAGTCACACAGCTTTTAATCAATTCAGCAGTTTCATCTTGGGTACTTAGGAAATGAACCCAAGTGTATCTTGAGATATCATCAATAATCACATGGAAATATCTCTTCTTTCCAATACTTGGAACACTCACAAAACCAAAAAGATCCATGTGAAGCATCTCAAGCACATGATCAATTTTGTTGATGAGCTTGGTCTTGTGGGATAACTTGTGCTACTTTCCCTTTTGACATGAGATGCAATTGTCATCCAGCTTGAACTCCCTTGTAGCCAAACCATTTACATGTTCACCCTTCACAAGTTTGTTAATGTTCTTTAAGTTAACAATACAAAGCTTTCTTTGCCACAATTTGGTTTCATTTTCAGTTGTTTTTTATACAAAGCATGTACCACACCTTGAAATGGCATCTTTCATGTTCAATTTATACAAATTACCATTCCTTGGAGCCATCATCATAATCATATATGGAGGGATTACAAAGTCAGGTTTGAGAATAAAGCAGCTAGAGTCATCAAACCCAACTTTATAACCTTTATCACACATTTGCGAGATGCTCAAAAGGTTATATTGCAACCCTTCCACATAAAATACATTATCATATGTGACTTTTCCATTAGTCAAGATTCCTTTCCCCACAATCTTTCCACCATTTTTGTCACTCCCAAATGCAACTGGGCCTTCAAACTTCTCTTTATAATTAACTAATGACCTCTTGTCACATGTTATATGCCTAGAACATCCACTGTCCATATACCATACTTCATTGACTAGTGTGGACTGTTCCTTCACATATCAAAGAAAAATGATCAGTTTGGTAACGAAATGCAAGTTGAATCAACTTGCAATTCATCATTGACATGGACAAGTGTTGCATTAGGGTTGTAAATAGGCTTAGGATCTTCATAAACTAGCACACAACCATCAGACTCATCTGATTCATACCCACTATCAATTGGACTTTTCACATATGGAATTACACTTGGTCATTCTTGCACCACATAATCCTTTCTAATTGAAAAATCTCTCACATCTGTTGCTTTTGACACTTGAATTTCAGTCCTTAATTTCCAACGAAAACCATGAGGTTCAAATCCATTTTTCTATAAAAAATTTTCATCACCATTGAGTTCTCTTGACTTCTTTCTTGAGAACACACTCTTAGTACATTTCTTTCCTTCTCTTGGTGATTTTTCAGCGTCATCAGACTTCACAGACTTGGTGTCATTCTTTGGAACAATCCTGATTGGTTGTATTTTCCTTTTCATTACCACATCAGATTTGTTGAGTGAGCTATTCCTTTTCACTTGACTCACAGAATTTCATTTCAGCTTCTCATCAACTGTCACAGTTTCTTTCTCAATCTTCACAACTTTTGGATCGTCACCTTTTACTTCCACTTCCTTACCCTTCTTCCATTTTCCTAGATATTCATCATACTTCTTCTTAAATAGACTAAAATCTTGTCCAAACTTGGTTCCATTGCGAACATGAAAGGGTTTGAAAGTGAATCTATCATGACAAGATGCAGTATGGTGACCATATTCATCATACTTTTTACACCATACCTTTCCTTTGAATCTTTCATGAGCATTTCCCTTCTTGAATCTCTCACTAGGTCTAGGCACGAATTCTCTAATTTTAATGTCTTGCCTCTCCACTTTACCTTTAACAAATTCAATCTTTTCCAATTTCATTGGATCATTATATAGACTTCCTTTTTGTCTTGACTGCATTCTCTCATACTCTTCCATAGTTTCAAATGCACCAATATCAAACAACTCTTGACTTGAGAAACCAGGGTACACTGGAATGAATTGATCATTTTCAAATTTTTCTTTAGGCTTCTTTTTGTCATTGATCTTGATTTTTCTCAGAATTTCTTTGCTAGGTGGTTTTACAGTATTAAAAGTCACCTTAGTTACCTTTGAACCTTCACATATGTCAAAAGACATATGTTCCTTTCTCATTTGTTCATGATGTTTCTTCATCTTTGGTGTGAGAGGTGGTAATAAAGGTAGTTTGTCAATGGAACTTGGCTTTCCATTTCTTTTGATCTTGGTTTCATCTTCACTTGAGTATTCATCACTAGGGTCACCCAGATCATCTACATTCAGACATTCTTCATCAAAATCATTTTCTGATACTTGAACTCCTATTGACTTCTCATCTTTCAACTCTTCTTTCACAACAAACTCTCCATCTTCATCCACTTCTACCATTTTATAGTTTTCAATGAATTCATCTTTATCTTTAAAAACATCTTAGAAATGTTTCAGATTTGCTTCCCTCTTTTCTTTGTCAACTTTCAAAGTATAGTTGTTGTTGAAAGGTGGAGGAACAACCTTATACTTGTCTTCTTCTTTATTCTTTTTCAAAATTCCACAAATATTTCCAGTTGACACCAAATTCTTTAGGAATTCATTTTCCACCTGAAGTGTTGTATAGTTCACTTTCTCTTCCACTACCATCTTCTTCAAACCTTCAATCTCAGTCACATATCTTGACTGAATTCTGTAACTGTTCATACAATCTTGTTCAAGACTTTGAATTTTTTTTCATAAGTAACCTCACTTGCTTGATACACATTCATAACACTTTGTTTTCTGAAGCACTCACTATCAATCTTTCCTAATTTCACATTCAAGGATTCAATGGTTTCAAGCAATTCAGATATTGAGTGTGAGTGTACCTATGAAGAAGATGCTGCAGTTTCATTTTCAACTTTAGCCATAAATGCAACATTGGCCTTGCTTATATCAACAACATGATCACTCCAATCAAAACTACCTTCTCATTGAGCAGCAAGTTGTTGAGTCAAAAATTTGACATGAAATGACTTAAGGAAGTTTAAGGGAGATTGGAATATTCTCAACACTCCTTTGAAATGGCTAAGTATGGAAACCGAGCACACTTGGACATCCGAGAAGGGTTTTTACTTGTCCTATCAAGGTATTTTGCCTATCGGGCAAGGTCATCTTCTTGAAGTCTTCTTAAGTGATGATCCGAGTAGGGTTCACTTTGTCTAGCAAAGGTGTTCTTCAAGTCAAGCACAGTTTGCTTACTAGCAAACTCTTGATTAAACCAAGCTTTTGAAGCCAAGTATTTGGAAGATCTAGGAATGTTTGATTAATAAACAGTAGTCCGAGCATGCTTGTTGAAAGTTATCAAGGAATATTCTAAGTACTTTCTCCAGCAAGGTTCAACTTCGAGCAAGCTACAGTGCTACAAGCACAGTTCAAACAGTGTTACCAGCACACTTTGCTTTGCTTAATAAGTAATTATTTAACAAAGAGTTGAAGGGATTCATGAAGAACAGTTCAAACAGTGTCATTCCTTCTAGAAACCCCAAACGTAAATATATATTCAAATTACATAATCAGAAAATATTCTAAGTGTAAAACAAGTCTTCCGGGTATGCTTTGTAACAATATTCATTTCCGGAGTACGCTGTGTACTCTGCCATCCTTCAGGACTTGGTAACATAGAAGTGTGCTTGGATCAGTTTCTGGGTAGACTTTACTAGAGGAGTATTTTACCAAGTAAAATACTCACCGGCTAGACTTCAATCTTCTTGACTTTTCCAGACAAACCCTTACGAGCAACCTTGTTCTTCAATGGTCCCTTCAACTGCTTTGCTACAAAAAATAACTTATTAGCAAAGTGTGCTCGGCAGCACTGTTCCTTGTTTGAGTTGAACTGTGCCCGATGATACCTAAGATATATCAATATTGATCAAGCTTGCCTGGACCAATCATTATTATCAATACCTTGCCCGGTCTTCCAATCACTTGGTTTCATGAGCTTGGTTAGCCAAGAGGTTACTCGGAGATAGACCTTACTCGGCTATGAAGAACTAACTTACTAGACAAAGTGATCCTTGCCCGGGAATATACTTACTAGTAGACCTTACCCGGTAATACACTAATTAGTGAACCCTGCTAGAATAATCACTTAAGAAGAATTCAAAAGGATAACTTTGCCCGATAGGCAAAATATCATATCCGGCTAAGTAAAAAGCTTGCTCGGAGGTCTAAGGTGTGCCGGTTCCATACTTAGCGAATTCGGAGGAGGTTGAGAAGATTCCAATCTTCCATATATCTTCCTTAGGTCAAATCTTGACTCAACAATCTCCCCCTAGATTGGAACACCTCAGCTGTCCAAAAACACCTCTAAGGTTACATACACTTAGTCAAAATACAAATCAAATCATAATCAAAGTACATATTCATAACATAAACAAGTTACATATTCAAAATTATGTCCGAAGACATTACATAGCAAGGCCTATCCTATGAATCTTGTCTCTTCCTTGCATTGTGGGCGGCTTATCTTCGGTTGACTATTTCTGATGCAACTTTCATTTTAAAGATATCAAGGATTCGGTAGTGTGTATGACTTTTTGGTATGAACAAATCCCTAATATCCATCAGATCCTCATCATGCAAGTAAGTCAAGTCTTCATCTTTCTTGATAATCCCCAGTACTTTTCCATCAGAGTTTCTCAGCAAGTAATGGTCATCATTTTCTTTGTATTCCACTTCTATTATAATGCCATTTCTTTGTACTGTGTAGTTGGGGCGTGTCATTCTTCTTTCAAGAATTACGCATGTGTTCATGTTTGACATTGGATTCCTGTCTCTGACATTCATCTTGTAGTACCTTTCAGCACTGTCCATTCTTTTCAACTTGTCTGTTCTTCTTGACCTTTGAAGTTGGATTGTTTTCCAGCTTCTTTTCTCTTTTAAGAACTGGAATCCCCTGTCAGCTTCTTGCTTTAAAAATTTTGAGAGTTCATTCATTTGTCTTCCAGCCATCCTGTTTCTGTTTCTATAATCATACAAATTAAGAGTGGCCATCCTTTCCAGTTGCTCTTCAGTGTATTCATGAAAGTCACTTCTGACAACAATGTCTCTCAGTTGCCTACTTTCCATAATCACCTTCAGGGACTCAGTAACAAAATCAAAGTAGATTTCTCTTGGAAGATCCACATTTGACTGTGGTCTTGTTGTTCTTTGTGGTACAGATCTACTTGATTCACCTCTTCCACCTTGTGGAAGTCTTCTTGAGATAGGAGGCCTGAATGGAATGGACTTCTATGGTTTGCTAGGCTCCAGATTAAAGGTTTTGATGTATATTGAAGTTACCATTTCAGGTGGGAGGTTGGCCAGTTCAACAACATCCTGTCCTGCTTGTTCTTTAAGAACGAGCAACATCTTAGCTATCCCAGGACTATTTGACAGTCCTGCAGGAACAAATATTCCTTCAACAAAGCTTCTAGGGTTGTCACCCTCCCTCAAAGATTTCTCCCAGTCAGCCTTTTGTATATAGAAAAGATCTTTCAAGTCATGCTTTTCCAAGGCATTTAATGAGGCTTCATCCATCCCCCTATGATTAATCATTATGCCCCTCAGAATGTTGATCATCTTTTCATTTTCCCAAGGGACAATAGGTTCATCTTCTGGTTCAGGTTTGACTTCTTATGGGGTTGGGATTTCATCTGATCTGACATGCTCCTTCATTTTCTCCCTCAAACTCTGATTTCTTCTTTTCTTTGCTGGAGGTTCAACAGATGTTTCAGATTCTTTGGTAGACTTCTTAGTTTGTGCCCTTTTCAGTTTTTCTTTCCTTTTCAACTTGTTGTATTGATCCTGCATAGATTCTCTTGATAGGCTTTCTACAACATAAGCTTCAACCATCTTTCTAGTAGGTAACCACACATACCTCCATACTTCCTCTTCAAGGCTTCAATCTTTTCAATCTCATCATTTACTTTGACATATTTTTCTTTTAGTTTCTCTCTTTCACTGTTGTAGAGTTCCAGAAGCTTGTCAAAGTTGAAGTGTGTCAAATCCTTCTTTGAATAGTTATGCCTTCTTAGATATTCTCTGTATTTCTGGCTGTCTCTATTCTTTTGTTCTATCTTTTTCTTGAAACCATCCCTCTCCTTGTCAAGTCTCTTTTGCAACTGATCATCATCAAGATCAGCCAAAGTTTCAAAGCTTATGCCATACCTTCTCAACTTTACAACCAATGGATGTTTACCGAGTCGGAATTAGAGGGCTGATTCAAATTAGGGTTTGGATTAAAAATGAATGCGATAAGTCGGTTTAGGTTTCTTTGTGAGGGAAAAATAATGTTGAAAAATTTTTCCTTACTCCCTCTTATATACCTTTTGAAAGTGGGTTTTACATGCTTTTTGTCGTTTAGTGAGTTATTAGTTGTCAAACAGTAACATTATCCACTTGATATTTTAAAACATTTGTGAAACACATAATTCTTTTTCATGTTAGATTTAGCAAACCTTACTCGAAAAAGTAACACTTTGCAAAGTCTACTCGGTATACTTCCATTTACACAAAGCTTACCCGATAAAATAGAAATATCAAACCTTGCTTGATAAAATTTTCATTATTAGATTTACAGAGTTTGCCCGATCCCTTCTACTTACAAACCTTGCTTGGTCAAGCTAAGTAATTTAAATTTAAGACACTATGAAGAAAGCTTACTCGAAATACCAGATTTCTCGAGAAGTTAATCACAAGGCAAATAATTAGGTATAAATTATCAAATAAACATCCTTACTAGGAATCAATTAAGATTCCCATATTAATTTCTTAATTTTAAATTAAAAGCTCAATCTAGCATAAACCCTATCAAAATAAGAATCATATTCAATCAAGCATACTAAAAACATATACAATCAAGCATACTTGGAAGCATAGTGTTCCCGAGCAACAATCACAATGTTTTAACGTGCCCGAACAACCTTCTTAACAAAGTATACCCGAATAACCTTCCTAGAGTACAAAGTGTGCCCGGAAAAGAACTTCTAGCAGACAGTGTACTCGGACACTTAAGTTTTGAAATTACCAAGTATATTGAGGGAACAAAAGTGTACCCAAAATATAAAGTGTGCTCAGAAAACAAAGTTTGCCCGGAAACACTTGTAATTTCAAAGAAATCATAAACACCAATATCACAGAGCATGCTAGGAATGAAATTAAAACACATAAACATTTAAGTGTGCTACAGTCTAAAATTTCAAGGAGCTTGCCTGAGGATCCTATGTTAGCACTAGGCTTACTAGGAGACACACATTCAATCATCAGGTATGCCTGAGTACTAGACTTAAACAGTTTAGTCTACCCGAGAGACTTCAACATATCAAACCATACCCGAAAATGACAAACTTAAAAAATAGTATCTAAGTGTGCCCGGAAAGGTTGACAAACCTTTCCTAACAACATATTTACACAAATCACAAAGCTTACTTGGTGTACTAAACTAAGTTCATAAAGTTTGCTAGGTATAACAATCAGCATATTTAAAGCTTGCCCGAAACAAGAATCTCTTGTTAAAAGCTAGCTATAACACATATTCATCTCCAGACTTCAAGCTTGCTCGGGAAATTAGTACAACAGTGTACTCTACCCGGAAAGTGTAAACACTTCAAAGAATGCCTGAAAATCATAAACTTAGTCAAAAATGACTAAGCTTGCCCGGAAAGGTCATAAAGCATCAAACCTTACCCTAATATACATATCCAACCATATTCAACTGTTTTGTGCCCGGAAAGGTTAGAAAACATCAAACCTTACCCGAACTCACATATTCAACCTATTAAAGGCAAAATGCAACACTTTTTGACTTAAACCACTATGTCAAAACTATATATATATATTTTTTCATTAAAGATCATAGTTTAAGAGAAAATGGTGCATTTAGAGATCAAATTTCAGTTGTATTTCTCTTCAAAACAGTTTGTTCCATTTTCTGAAAAGATCTCAAGAATGGGATCATATTGACTAAGTTGCTTTCTCAATACTTCATTCTCAGCATTATTATGACAACATAGATAGGTTAACAGCAGGTATAAACTTAGCATGAATTTAATCTCTTTGGTGATATTATTAAGGTTCATTTAGTAGCATAATGAATTAATGGTTAACACTGTGCTATGATGCCTCATATCTCTTCTCAAAGCTTATTTGGCTTTCCCCAGATCACCCCAATTTGACTCCAACCTCCTGTATTTGGTGAAAAATTGTTTTTGTATGACAGAACTTACTGGATCTTTTTGTATATTTTATTTTCAAACATTTATAGAGGTTGAACGTTGGACTTACTGTTAAATAACAAGCCTTTCATTCAAGATGAGACAAATTTTGTCAACATCTTTGTAGTTCTTTGTTGTAACCCTCTTGTTTGATAAAATATTTAAAACACTTATCAACTTTTGGTTGATTTATTCATTCTTCCCCTTGTTTTTGATATTTTCTCAAATTTTCTCTCACATGTTCTTTGTCATATTTAAAGATGTTACATTTTTGGTTGACCAAATAACAACAGGCTTGTGAATGACTGGGTAATCACTTTTCTGCCAATCATTTGGAGAGATTTATCTTGAGACATGCAAAGACAACTATGTATCTCCACATAAAGATTAGCATTTTCATTATGTTTATATAACCTTAGATTTTACATCCTCATGGGCAAGCAACCATACATGTTAATGACTAGACTAAGGTCCTTTTAGCCTATTAAATCCATATAATTGGCTAAGTAGTCAATGTACTATCATTTCCCAATTAAACACAGTTTAATATTCAATCACCCCAATTTCTCTTTATTGGCAAGTAAATGGCTATCCTGTTTGACCAAAAGTGGTTAACAGGACCAAACATACATGTGAATATATGTCCTTTCAAAGTCAGAGCTATTGACATATTTTTAAGTGAAGGAATAAGAAACAAGTTATAATTACCCCAAATGCATTCAGTTTTCAGGTCAATGGCTATCCTTTGAATCTGTAGAGATTTAAGGACCAAACATACACAAGTGCATGTCCTTCCAACTAGGCAAATGACTCAATTTTCAGCAAAAATAACTACTTGAGTCTTTTCTTTAAAAATACTTCTTTTAAGCTTCTTTAAAGCTTGAACAGAATAATCTTATCGTATCTCAACACCATTAATCAACTTGCTCATGTTTTGACCAAAATACAATATTTATGGAAAATTCATTAGAAAACTTCATTTTTAACACTTAATTTTGACATAAGGCTCATTTTGACATAAACAGTTGTAACATAATCAAATCTTAATCAAACATAACATTATCAAGACAAGCAAACCATACTTATATTCAAGGTTTAGCCTATCCTAATAACATCAACTAATCAGATAAAGCACATATTCAAACAATTAAGAAATGATGTCAGATAAGCTTACTCTAACAAGTAAATCATAACAAGAACACTTATTCTAACATCACAAATGCACATCAACTGATAAACATGCAAACATATCAATCATGTCAAATTTTGCACACATAATCAGTTATAGAACATAACAGTTTACATATTCAGCAATATAATCAATCATATTCACCAAACATTCATTATGTGTGACCTCTAACAAAATAATCAGTTAGCACAAAGAGGTACACAACTAGGCACACATTGCATTTCAATCAAACCCTTTTCACTACAGTCTCTTATGAAGTGATGTCTGATTTCAATGTGCTTAGTTTTAGAATGTTGAACTGGATTCTTAACAGTAAAATATGCAGCAGTATTGTCAATAAGAATAGGGGTGTTCATGCAAAATTCATTAGAAAACTTCATTTTTATCACTTAATTTTGACATAAGACTCATTTTGACATAAACAGTTGTAACATAATCAAATCTTAATCAAACATAACATTATCAAGACAAGCAAACCATACTTATATTCAAGATTTAGCCTATCCTAATAACATCAACTGATCAGAGAAAGCACATATTCAAACAATTAAGAAATGATGTCAGATAAGCTTACTCTAACAAGTAAATCATAACAAGAACACTTATTCTAACATCACAAATGCACATCAACTGATAAACATGCAAACATATCAATCAAATCAATCATGTCAAATTTTGCACACATAATCAGTTAAAGCGCATAATAGTTTACATATTCAGCAATATAATCAATCATATTCACCAAACATTCATTATGTGTGACCTCTAAAAAAATAATCAGTTAGCACAAAGAGGTACACAACTAGGCACACATTGCATGTCAATCAAACCCTTTTCACTGTAGTCTCTTATGAAGTGATGTCTGATTTCAGTGTGCTTAGTTTTAGAATGTTGAACTGGATTCTTAACAGTAAAATATGCAGCAGTATTGTCAATAAGAATAGGGGTGTTCAAAAATTCAAACCATAGTCCAGCATCTGATTTTGATCCATAGTACTTGTGCACAGCAGGCAGATGCAGTAACATATTCTGCTTCTGCAGTAGAGATTGAGACAGTAGTCTGCTTTTTGCATTGACATGACACTAGCCTTTCACCCAAAAATTGACATCCTCCTATGGTTGACTTTCTGCTCATGTTACAACCATCATAATCACTGTCTGTATAGGCAATCAGATCTAAAGATTGGTTCTTTGGGTACCAAATCCCAAAGTCTGGTCTTCCCTTCAAATATCTGAATATTCTTTTAACAACATTCATGTGGGAGACTTTTGGACTTGATTGGAATCTTGCACACATAGATACAACAAACATGATATCTGGTCTTGTTGCAGTCAGATACATCAAAGATCCAATTTTGGCTCTATATTCATGTTCATCCACAGGCCCCCTCTTTTCATCTGCAATCATCTTTTCTTTGGTGTCCATTGGAGTTGAAGCAGTTTTGTACTCATGACAGTTGAACTTGTTCAAGATGTCCTTCACATATTTAGTTTGGTGAATGAAGATCCCTTCAGCTTTCTGTTGAACTTGTAATCCAAGAAAGAAGTTCATTTCTCCCATAGAGCTCATGCTGTATTTGGACTTCATTACCCCTTCAAACTCCATGCACATTTGTTCATTTGTAGATCCAAAGATGATGTCATCCACATACACTTGTAACAGAAGCAAATATGTTCCCTTTATTTTGTAGAAGAGGTCTTGTCAATGGCTCCTCTTTGAAAACCATTTTCAAGAAGATGGTTTGACAGCTCATCATACCATGCTCTAGGAGCTTGATGCAATCCATATAGGGCTTTGTTTAGCTTATACACCCTGTTTGGATACATTGGATCCTCAAAACCTGGAGGTTGAGCTACATACACCTCTTCATCAATCTTTCCATTTAAGAATGCCGACTTAACATCAAGCTGGAACACCTTAATGTTCTTTGAGGCAGCATATGCAAGAAAGATCCTGATAGATTCAAGTCTTGCAACTGGTGCAAAGACTTCCTCAAAGCCTATTCATTCTTCTTGAAGACATCCCAGTGCTACAAGTCTTGCTTTATTCTTAATCACTCAACCCCTCTCATCCCTTTTATTTCTTAAAACCCATTTGGTTCCTATTGCATATATGTTTATTGGTCTATCGACAAGATCCCACACATGTAGGTCTCTGAACTGTGCTAGTTCCTCCTGCATTGCTTCCACCCAACTATTGTCTTTTAGTGTTTGAGCAATGTTCTTTGGCTCTATTTGGGATAGAAAGCAGGAGTAAAGACAGATGTTTGCAATCTCAGAATGACTTCTTATGACTCTTTCAATATCCAATGATGTTTTCAGAAGGACGATTCTTTTCCACATAAGGAGTTTGTACAATCATATCTGTAGACAAATTTGTGTCAAGATTTGTTTCATTGAGATATGTTCTTCAATGATCAAATCAGTTTCTGCATCATGAAATTCTGGTGCTTCATCATTATGTTGTTCTGAAGTAGATGCACCATTGTTTTCTAAATTCAATCTTTGAAATAGATCTTGAAATCTTGCAGTTGATGCAGCTTCTTCTTCACTTGCTTGGTTGCTTGTGTTTCCCTGATCTTGAACTTGATCATTCTGTACATCTTGATTGTCTTGAATGATTTCAGTATGATCATGTTCAGGACTGTGATTGTTTTCCTGATTATTCTCTTGATCTTGTTCAACCACATCACTTGAGGATTTCTTCACAAAAGTATATTCCTTTTCTTTTCTAGCAACCTTTTTCCATAATTCTTCCAAGTCCAATGTTTTCTTCTTTTTCTCTTCAATTACACTGGTCTTATAGAATAAGTCATCAAAGTCTTCAGGATAAATCTTGAAGGATCTTATCAACTTTTCATGATCAAACAGCCATGCTGCACCATCAACTGTGTTTAATTGATTCTCATTGAAGATGATGTCAGATGATTCTGTAACACTCAAATGGTCTTTCACATATACTCTGTAAGCTTTTGAGTGTGTAGAATATCCAACAAAGAAACAATCTAGAGATTTTGTTTGAAACTTGTTCAAATAATCCCTTGTGTTTAGAAGAAAACATTTGCATCCAAAGGGCTTGAATAACTTGATATAAGGCTTTCTGTTGTGGAATATTTCATATGGAGTTTTGCTATGCCTTTTTGTTGACAAGTACCCTGTTCTGAACATAGCATGCAGTATTTATTGCTTCAGCCTAAAATGTAACAGGTAAATTAGCATCTGCTAACATGGTTCTTGCAGCTTCAATCAAAGTTCCATTCCTTCTTTCTGCAACAACATTTTGTTCAGGAGTTCTAGGAGCTGAGAATTGTTGAATGATTCCTTTTGTTGTATAACTCCATTCTTGAACTCTGTACCATTGTTACTTATCATCATTTTAACTTTCTTATTTAATTTGTTCTCAATCATTGTTACACAACCTTTAATCAACTCTGCAGTCTCATCTTTGTTACTTAGGAAATAATCCCAAGTATATCTTGAATAGTCATCAATGATCACAAGACAATATCTTTTTATCCCTATACTTGGCACACTCACAGGACCAAAGAGATCCATGTGAAGTAATTCAAGTACTTGATCAATTGAGTTGATAAGTTTTGTCTTATGAGTAGATTTGTGTTGCTTTCCTTTCTGACATGAACTACAGTGATCTTCCAATTTGAATTCTCTTCTATGTAAGCCAATCACATTCTCACCTTTCACAAGTCTGTTCACGTTCTTCAAGTTCACATGACACAGTTTCCTATGCCACAATTTTGATTCATTTTCAGAGGCTTTGGAAATAAAACATGCACCTCCCGTTGAAAAAGCTTCCTTCATATTCAATTCATATAAGTTGCCATTTCTTGGTGCCATCATCATAATCATTTCAGGTGGAATTACAAATTCTGGTTTTAGAATGCAACAGTGTGAATCATCAAAACTGACTTTGTATCCCTTATCACACATTTGTGATATACTCGGTAGATTATACTGAAGACCTACAACATGAAATACATTATCAAATGATACTTTTCCATTTGTTAAGATTCCTTTCCCAAGAATCTTTCCACCATTTTCATCACTTCCAAATGCTACAGGACCTTCAAACTTTTCTTCATAATTGACAAGAGATCTCTTGTCACAAGTCATGTGCCTCGAACAACCACTATCCATATACAATATGTCATTTAGAGGAGTGGACTGTTCCTGCACATGAGAAACAATTTGATTAGTTAAGTGATGAAGTGCAAGCTATATCAACTTGCAGCTCATCAGATTCAGTTTTAGAGGTAGCTTGGGAAGTGAGTGTTGTTGGTTCAGGATCTTCATGAGTGACTTCTATATTATCTGAATTATATGTCTCATATCCACACTCTCTTGGGGTTTTAACAAATGTGGTTGAATTCCGGCATTCTGCTGAGTCAATGGCATACTCATTTATCACATAATCCTTCTTTTCAGAGTAGTCTCTTACATCAGCAAGTGTTTCAACCTTAACTTTAGTCTTGGGTTTCCAAAGGAATCCTTCAGGTTCAAAACCATGTTTCATCAGAAACTTTTCATCGCTAGTGAGTTCTGTTGGTTTCTTCCTAGGAAATGCATCTCTTCTTCTTGTCTTCTCACTGCTTGATGATCCTTGAGGACTATCAGATTTGACAGATTGAGTATCCTTTTTAGGGATGATTCTCAAAGTTTGAGAGTTCTTTTTGACATTTCTCTCATGCTTCACAGGAGATTTACCCCTTTGAGTATGCTAAGCCACATGTTTCTTGGCTTTCATTGAAGGCTTTTGGCTTTCATTTTTCAGAACTTCCTTTCCACAAGCTTTTCCCATTCCCAGGTATTTATCATACTTTTGCTTGTACATAACAAAGTCTTGTCCATACTTTGTTTAATCTGGGAAATGAAAAGGCTTGAATTTGAGTCTTTCATTACAAGAGTCTGTATGATGACCATACTCATCACACTTCTTGTACCAAACCTTTCCTTTGTATCTTTCATGTTCCTTTTCTTTCTTGAATCTTTCACTTGGTCTGGGTTCTTTGACTCCAATGGTCTTTTGATTCCTTAGACTATCAAAGTTGATTGAGAAAGGGACAAACTCCTCAATCTTGATGTCTTGTCTTTCAGTCTTGCTCTTTACAAACACATTTTTTTGCATATTCAGTGGTTCTTCATCTTGATTCTCTCTATGTCTTGATTGCCTCTTTTCATATTCTTCCATTGTTTCCACTTCTCCAATATCAAGGACTTCATGATTAGAGAAAATAGGATAAACAGAGATAAAGTTTTCAACATCCACATTTTCTTTTACACTATTTTTGTTGTTCTGCTATGTCCTTTCCAATACTTCTTGGCTTGGAGGCCTTCCCGCATTTTAATTTACCTTCTTCTTTTCACATATGTCAAAGGACACATGCTCTCTCTTTGTTCATTCATTTTGTTTCTTCATTCTTGATGTGACAGGTGGATACATTGGAAGTTTGTCAATGGATTCTGGTTTCTTGTATTTTCTTCATCTTTCAGCAGCTTTGATTTCCTCACCAGTGATTTGATCACTTAAATCACTCAGGTCATCTTGATTCAAATCAATTGAATCAAAGTCATCTTCAGAGACTTGAAATCCAATTGACTTTTCTTCTTTCAAATCATTCTTCACAACAAAATCTCCTTCTTTACTCACCTCAACATTTTTATACAAATCCACAAGTTATTCTTTGTCTTGAAAAACAGCTTTGAATTGTTATCGATATGCATTTCTTTTCTCTTTATCAACTTTTGGCATAAAGTTGTTGTTGAAAGGTGGTGGTACTGCTTTGTACTTGTCTTCTTCCTTAACTTGGTTTAGAATTCCACATATGTTTCCAGTGGAGACCAAGTTCTTCAAGAATTCATTATCAGCTTGCAGTTTTGTGTTCTGCACCTTCTCTTCTATAATCATTTTCTTCAACCCATCTATTTCAGTTGTGAATCTTTTCTGAGCTCTATAACTGTTTACACAGTCTTCTTCCAAACTTTTCATTGTTTCTTCACTCACCAGTTCACTTGCCTCATATGCATTTATGATACTTTGTTTCTTAAAACACTCACTTTCCAGCTTGCCTACTTTCATTTTCAAATCATTGATAACTTCAGTTAAATCAACAGTGGGAGCAGAATTTATGTGACACTCGTCAATTTCAGGTTAACTCCGTTAATCCGAACTCCGTTAATTCAAACTTAAGATCACACGAACTGTAACGCATATCTCATTACATTTAAGTTAGGGTTTTAAATGACGCTTGACAATCTACACATAAGTAGTCTTTCAGAATTTCACCGAAACACACACGAGTCGACTCAAACCGTTGGTGAACAAATGATAAGTAATTGATAGTTATGTGTTAATCTATGTGTTACTTGTTATTATATATATATATATATATATATATATATATATATATATATATATATAACACTAAATTCAAGAAGCAAAAGCCTAGTTTATGCTAGAAATTGATTAACTAGAAGTTCAGGGAGCTAAGTGTAATATTTAATAATATAAACATATTATTACACAGCCCTAATCCCTCTCTCCCTCCTTGTACGATCAGTCTCCCTCTTCCCCCTCCCTCTTGTCGATCGTGAACACACACCACACACATATACAAGGATTTTCAAGTTTTGTTGGAGGATTCAAGGTGCAAGATAGGTAATTAACATCTTCTATAGTCATTCTATGTGTTTAATTATGCTATTGAATGAGTTAATCAAAACCCTAAATCTTGAAAGTGATGATTTAACATGAGTTAGGGCTTAATTATGTGTTTGTTGATTATTACTAGTGAGTTGATAAATAGTTGTGTTGTTATTGAATGTTAATTGCATGTTTCTTGAAATTGAACTTTGAAGTAAAACCCTAATTGTGTATGCAAAGTGATATTGAGATGCATGGTTGGTGGATTATGCATCTAAGGGGTTGTATGTATGAGTTATAATACAAAGGTTATTAGTTTGTTGAGTTTTAATGAAAATTGTTGCTGGACAGATTCTTGAATTCGTTTTTAAATGGCTATAACTCGATGTTAATCTTATGTTCTGATGGGATTGTTGATTCTATTATATACTAGGTCGAGTCTAGTTTCTGAAAAGTCTAAGTTTGTAATTTTTGTACGCATAAAAGTTAGTTTTAATAATTTTACAAAACTGTTGTGCAAGGCTGATTCGGGAAGCCTGCTGGTAAGCTGTTTTGCGGCTGAGATATCTCATAGACGACAAGACCAAATAGGTTGGTTCTACTTCTGGAAGTTAGTATTTTGAGTTAGGAATCTTACCCAATTGGTCTTGCATTAATTGGAATTGTCATTTAACGGGAATAACAAATAACATTCTGTTGCGCATGATAATAATTGTTGTGTGTTTGCTGTGATGTTTTGATCATTGTGATAAAACTATATATGATAAAAATATAAGAAAACTATTTTTAGAAACCTAACTCACGTGTGCTTCTGTGATTATATTTGGTGATTTTATTTGACATGTTAGAATTTATTAAATAGAGTAATCTTGTCGAGTGAAAATCCGCCTGGACAATTTAGCTGCTGAATTACTTGAATTATCATGAAAAGTGCATAACTGATCGATGTTTGCTATGTTTTGACCAAATTGCCCTTGTGGGGGATATTTTCTAGTAATGAACGATATTAATACTTGACACTTAAGTACTTTTTCACACGTGTAACTTATCACCAACGTGTTTGTCGAGTCGCACTTATTTCACAAACGAAACACGAAACGTATCTCATGCATAAGTTGTATGTGTCGAGTCTAGGGACTCACTCATAGTATAAATACTTAAAAAATCTCATTTTTGTTTTAGAGCACTAGTGAGGATTTTTCTGTGATGCACACCTTTCTCAGATCTTTTTGGTTATCTTCGCAAACAGTGAGTTCACGTCCCCTTTTTACTCTTTTTAAACGCTTTTATTTGGGGGAGATAACATACTCCAACGCTGTAGATTTTGTTTAGTTTTTATATATTACTTGTAAGGCTAAGTGGCAAACAAACCAACCAAAGTCCTTCGTAACATCGAACCAGTTAATATTTGGATAATAGCGAGTCACAGTTGAGTAGTACTACTAGGTTTGACAAACCCCACCCAACTCTAAGCTCGACTGTAGGTCGAGTGGGTGTAATCTTGGCTAACACATTACCATGGTCGTGGTTGACATGGTGGCAAGGCAATTGAAAATCAGTCAGCTTCGGTGTCGAACACTTAGTAATAAATGCTTGATAGGTTAGCTACCTATTTATATATAATTGACTTAACACTATCTAGTAACGCAAAAACGCAAAACGTAAACGCAAACGCAAATGCTTTAATTATATAAACTTGTGAAATCACCAACCCTGTGTTGACACTTTAAGTATGTTATTCTCAGGTAGCCAAGGCGGGCGCGCCGTATAGGAACATGCATTCGCTAAACACCATCGCTTGAAAACTTCTTTTAATTTTTATCTTAATAACTTGGGTTTTTAAGTCGTCCTGTGTGGCGCAAACTTCTTCGTAATTCGGACGGACTTATATTGGGCATTATCAGAAATGATGAAGATCTGACCTTTCTGGATAGAGAAGATTTGAGGCACATATTAGAAATGAAAATTCCTAAAAACCACCCTCATTATCAAATATTGTCCATTTTTAAGCAAAGGGCAGGAGCAGTGATAGTTGGAAGAAGACAATTAGCCCACAATGCAAGAAGATGAAGACTTTTAGTATAGGGTTTGCTTTGTAATGTCCACTGGAAAAAATTTTCAACTACGTAATCATTTGATTTTGATATGTAATTTGATTTTGATTTGATGTGTATTTTGACTAAGTGTAAGTAACCTTATAGGTGTTTTGGGACAACTGAGGTGTTCCAATCTAGGGGAGATTGTTGAGTCAAGAATTTGACATGAAATGACTTAACGAAGTTTAAGGGAGATTGGAATCTTCTCAACACTTCTTTGAAACGGCTAAGTATGGAAACTGAGCACACTTGGACATCCGAGCAGGGTTGTACTTGTCTTAGCAAGGTATTTTGCCTATCGGGCAAGGTTATCTTCTTGAAGTCTACTTAAGTGATGATCCGAGCAGGTTTCACTTTGTCTAGCAAAGGTGTTCTTCAAGTCAAGCACGGTTTGCTTACTAGAAAACTCTAGACTAAACCAAGCTTTTGAAGACAAGTATTTGAAAGATCTAGCAAGGTTTGATTAATAAACCGTAGTCCGAGCATGCTTGTTGAAAGTGATCAAGAAATATTCTACGTATTTTCTCCAGCAAGGTTCAACTCCGAGCAAGCTACAGTGCTAGCAGCACAGTTCAAATAGTGTTACCAGCACACTTTTTTTTGCTTAATAAGTTATTATTTCAACAAAGAGTTGAAGGGATTCATGAAAAACAGTTTGCTAGTAGGACCATAACGAGTATAGTTTGCTATGGTCAAGAAATTGAAGTCTGCTAGGTGAGTATTTTCTAAGGAATACTATTTTCTAAGGAAAATACTCTAAGTAAAATATACCCGGAGAACTATTCACCAGCACATTTCAAGGTTACCAGGTCTAGTCGAAGAAGACAAATGGCACAAAGTGTTCCCGAAGACCTGTTATTACACTTAGAATGTTTTTGAATATGTAATATGATTATGTTCCAATCATTAGGGTTTCTAAAAGGAATGACAGCTTTCAGGTGGTGGCAGACCTATAAAAAGAATATTTTAAGGCACGCCTACCACGGATTTTCCACTTACACTTTTCAGACCTAATCGAATATTCCTGATTGAGTGTGACGGCTGTCCTAAGATTAGTACGGATAAACATTCCTTACAAGAAACCCTAATCGATTTTCATTTGTATGAAACTTTCTATAAATGGAAATCTTTTGAGTTATTGTTTGTGTTTGTTACATTTATTAGTCTTTAAGCAACAATCTTGTTTGTTTCTGATTCCGCCGTTAACAAACATTTGTTCTTACCCTAAATAGCACAGTCACCAACCTTCTTGTCGACACGGTTATCTGTGTGGGTTGTGACATTTCCTGAGTGATCAATACGGGACCGACACAAGTGCTACATTTCCTTGGTTTCTAGGCTGGTTCTGATTTTTTCTGTTGTTATTGTTGGGAGCATTTGGAGGATTTTGGTTGTTGTTGCTCTAGTAGTTCTGATTCTGAGGTATAACTTGCTGATTGTTCAGTTGTGGCTGCTAATAGTTGTTGTCAAAGTTGGGATTATTGTTAAGTTGTTGTAATTTCTTTGTTGGCCTTATTGATTTTGGTATTGGTTTCTTGGTTGTTGATTCTGATATTGATTACCTTGGAAGTTTCTTGGTTGATTGCATTCTCTTGCAAAGTAACCTGGTTGTTAACAGTTGTAGCATATTGCTTTAGACTTGTCAAACCCAATTCTTTCATAAAGACCTGACACAAGAGACCTCTTAGTCCTATTAAACAACCTTTTACTTCTAAGAGCCAACATTGTAGCCTGCCACTTCAAGTCCATGACTTCAAGATCATTGGCATCAATCTGTTCTAAATCATCCTGAATGACACTGGTATGGATCATGTTCTTGGCTACAAATGCAGTACAGGAATATGTGAAAATAGAAAACATTCACTTCCTTGACCACCATTTCCACCAACATTAGGTGAATGTCCACTTGCCATTGAGGTAGAATCATTATCATCAATGAGTTAGACATTAAACCTTCCTTGACTACTTGAGCTAGTACCAACAAAACCTTTTGGTGTATCAGCACCAAGTTCATTTGGTTCCTCAATAATTGGGATTTTTTGTTGGTTTTTCACAGACATGTTTCTCATAGGAGCAATGAGTGCTTTAACACTTGGAAACAAGGTTTGTCTTCTTTTATCATCTCATTCTCTATCATTTTAATTTCAGCTGCTTGGAGAAAGGAAACCACATCATCAAGCTTCGATTCTACATAATTTGGTTTTTGTCTGATGAACTTGCATGCTGTGTACCATTCTTTTGACAGAGATGACTGTAACTTTTTTGTTAAGTCCAAATCAGTGACCATATAGTCAGTTGTCCTTATCTCATTCACTATGGCAAGGTATCTCTCCAAAACTGATTTCAGCCTCTCACCATCCTTTTATTTGAACCTATCAAGCTGTTTCTTAAGCCTCTCCTTCTTGATTTTCTTCAATTCAAAATTTCTTTCAAACATTTCAAGAATGGCAACATACAAGGCTTTAGCAGTGGCATGGTGAGCCACCTTAGTCACAATTTCCCATGACAGCCCCAATTTCAACATAGCAAGTCCTCTGTCAACCACCTTCATCATTTTCAATTCAACATCTTGGTTGGCATTAGTTCCAATAGGTGTATATGGTCCATTCTTGATGGAATTCGACAAGTTAACATCATTATAGCACACCGCAGCTTCAAAGAGAACTTTCTACTTTATTTAATTTTCATGTCCATCTAACCATGGAATTTTGTTAGTTGAGACCTCTTGCTCATTATAACCAGACATTTTGAGAGTTTAAAAGGTTTTGAAAACAGAGACAAACAGTTGATAAACTTAAAAAAAGTTTAAATTTTTCTTAAGAAATAATCAAATCTATAGATAAAATCTTCATATATGATGAATCTGGTCAGACTAGAGCATGATCTTAAGTAAAAATTAAAACTTTAATTCAGAAAGATAAAGAAAACACCCAAATATTGTAGATCTGGAAGAAATGAAGAATAGAGCATCTTACGGCATATTTTTGAAGGCCCCATTACCGGTGTCTCACATTTGGACGTTGGATTTACTCATTAGCATAGTTCAAAATATTAGAGTTAATAAAAACATTCACGGAATATTAAACTTTCATAAAACATTACATATTAATACATAACTTGTTTTAATAAACACATTGTCTTTCAAATTTAAACATAAATTAATAAACGTCTTGAGTCTTCGGATGACAATCTCTTATTCGTTTGCCACGTGTTCCCCTCAAGCGAGCTGCTTCATTCTACTCACATGTGTGCATACTAAAAGTCAGCTACGCTGAGTGAGTTCTAGTTAATCATACAACGTACAATACATTCATTACTACATACTTTCGTACATACTTTATATTCTCATACTTCGTACATAATATATATACTTACCTTTATACTTTATTCTAAATTCTACTTTACATTATTCTATTATGCCTCGAATATTATTAGGGTATTAGGGTCCGGTCCTTTTTTCTGCCTTGAGTATTATTAGGGCTCAGTCCCTAATCTGCCTCGAGATTATAAAGGGCTCGGTCCCTTTTCTGCCTTGAGTATTATTAGGGCTCAGTCCCTTTTCTTCCTTGAGTATTATTAGGGCTCATTCCCTTTCTTATGTACCTGGCTACCTCTTACATTCATTCACAACATATGTACATATCATTCATACATTATACATAGCGTTATATCCATAATCAAAACTTGACAATACGTGCAATATCCGAAGATCGTTCACGTACCGACAAGCAGTCAATCATACCTTTCACATAATTCGCATAAGGCATACACTTATCACTTAGGCTAAGTGTATTAACAAATCACATCGAGTATGCACACAGCCCCGAAAACATAACAAGGAATGGGACTAGAAACTCACATGAACTCGGTTACGTTCACCGTTTATGGTTATTCCTTTCTTGAGCTGTGCACGACTAACTGTATAAAAATTACACGTATTTATTAATAATCACAACCCATATCGTCTTTTTAGTTTAATTATTACCCTCAACGAATGGGGGTCTGAGGGCAGCGCCCCTGGCAGGGGGGTTCTACGGGCGGCAGCTGCTAGCGAGGTCCAAGGGGGCAGAGCCCCTGGCTGGGGTTAAGTTGTCTTAACTGTCTTAACACATTTTTCATTAGGATTTTAAATTATTGTCTAATTCGCTAATTCGTTTCCAATAGCGAATTAAGCCTGATTCATTAACTGATTCGTTATCTTTCGCTAGCTTATTCGTTATTCTGATTCGTTATCTTAACATGGTCTGGTTCGCTATCCTAGTTCGTCATCTTGTCATCATCTGGTTCGTCATTCTGATTCGTTATCTCAACATGACTTGCTTCGTTATTCTGATACGTTATCTGAGCATCATCTGATTCGTTATCTTAGCATAGAGAATGAGCATATAACGAATCACCAGATTCGCTGTCTTATTTAACGAATGGTTAGATAACGAATTTAGGGCTCATTGGTTATCAAGTCACACGAATGAGTCCCATTAGTTATGACTACATAACGAATTACCACAAGTTCTTATCCAGACCTTGACTCAGGGTCAAAGTCAAAATTGCCAATAACACGAAATAGTCAACATTCACCATATCTGCAATTTAACCTTCAATTATTAACGAAACAACATGATTTAAGTATCAATGAACTCGGAATAACAGCGCTAACAAACCCTAACCGTCTAATCATCCAAACATCCACGTTTAAAGGGTGTATATGATTCGTACTTATTACGGCTCCTTCATACTAACAATTAACCCCTTATATGCTAAAGAATTTTAACTGGAATCATTATGTTTGGTTAGTCATTACCAAACTCAAACAGATCTAAGATTTCTCAAACGAATCCGAACCTAAACGAACAACTTTCCATCGTAAATGCACCTTAAATGAATTGGTTTACGAACTCGAGCTAGTCTTGATGTAGGTTTGGCTCGTTACAACGTTGTAGCACCAACAAGCTCGGGTTTTCAATTTCGGATTTCGGCTCGGGATATAAGATGGTGTTTGTGTGTGTTTTTTGATGGTGTAGTCTATGGTGTAGATATGGATAAAAATAGAAAGGTTTATGGTTTAAGGGATATTTATACTCCCTTAAGCCCATGGACCTAAGGTCCATTTCATCTCTTATTCCCCCTTTAAAGTCCAAGCCCATCATCTTATAGTT
Source organism: Bidens hawaiensis (assembly GCF_021521415.1). Classification (NCBI taxonomy): domain Eukaryota; kingdom Viridiplantae; phylum Streptophyta; class Magnoliopsida; order Asterales; family Asteraceae; genus Bidens; species Bidens hawaiensis. The sequence goes on along the minus strand of NW_027491238.1, from coordinate 929,541 downwards.
TATTTATCTAAACCGACGCACGACACTTTATTGAATAAACAAAATTTCATTTATTTATTATAATAAAAAGTAGGATGTTACAAGTCTTCCCTCCTTAAAGAGGTTTCATCCCCGAAACCTAACTATTACATAAACAAATTCGGGTAAAACTTGTGCATCTCATCCTCAGCTTCCCTAGTAGAATCTGAACCCTTATGCTGCTTCCATATCACCTTCACTAAAGGTATAACCTTGTGACGAAGTTACTTTTCCTTGCGGTCAACTATCTCGATTGGTTGCTCGATGTAATTCAATTGTTCATCAACCTCAGTTCCATTAATGGCACATGAGACGTGTCATCCGTCAGACATTTCCTCAGATGAGAAACATGGAAGGTTGAATGGATTCCTTCTAACTCCTCAGGTGAATCTAGCTTGTAAGCCACTTCACCCACACGACCCATAATATTAAACGGTCCAATGCACCTTGGACTCAACTTACCTCTCTTTCTAAAACGCGTAATTCCTTTCCAAGGCGAGACCTTGAGCATCAAATTGTCACCAACGTTAAACTCAATTGGTCGTTGTCGCTTATCAGCATACGACTTTTGTATGTCTTGAGCCGCTTTCATCCTTGCCTTGATCTGATCGAACTTTGAAGAAGTTTCTTGCACAACTTCTAAACTCCCCATCTCTTTCTGACCAATATCTCCCCAACATTCTGGGGTTCTACATCGCCTACCATAAAGCATCTCAAACGATGGCATCCCAATACTTGAATGGTAGCTGTTGTGATAGGAGAACTCTGCTAGATGCAGATGATCATCCCAACTTCCTCCAAAGTCTAAAACACAAGAACGTAGCATATCCTAAATGGTTTGGATCGTCCTTTTAGATTGTCCATCTGTTTGAGGATGATATATCGTACTGATGTTCAATCTCGTTCGCATAGCTTCATGGAACTTCTTCCAAAACCTCGAAGTAAACCGAGTATCTCTATCGGACACGATCGATAACGGTACTCCATGCTTAGATACAACCTCGATAATGAACAAGCTTGCTAACGTTTCTGACGATATAGCCTCTCGTATAGGTAGAAAGTGAGCACTCTTGGTCAAACGGTCCACAACCACCCAGATGGTATCATGATGTTTAGCTGTACGATGTAGCTTAGTTATGAAATCCATGGTGATGTGTTCCCATTTCCACTCTGGTATCTCTAGAGGTTGCATCTTCCCATAAGGCCTCTGGTGCTCTGCCTTTACTTATAAACAAGTTAAGCACTTACCGACATAATCTACCACATCATTCTTCATTCCTGGCCACCAGTAATCTCTTTTCAAATCTTGGTACATCTTCGTGGTTCCTGGATGAATCGAATATCTTGACTTATGGGCTTCGTCTAAGATTCGACTTCTAAGATCTCCATGGCGTGGAATACACATACGGTCAAACCTAGTCTTAATACCATGAGTGTGAGAATATGTTAATCCTAATCCTCAGATCTCATATCTGATATATATAATTAACACTATTGCGGATCTAGTTCATGATTACACTTGATTATACGTTATACATTATATTCATTGTAAGTATGTGTATGTATATGATTAGTATGAAGCTCGAGAGGATATTTGGGCAGGGGTTCATTAATGTAACTCAAAACTTAAATTAAACATTGGCCGAACCCACTATATATAGAAGATGAGTCTAGTTCGTTACACATTCCGTAAAGAACTAGCCACTCACTTCGTTACATACATTAAATAAGATAAACTTAACGAATCACCCCCTGATTCGTTAAACATCCTTAACGAATCAGGAGGAAACTTAACTTAAGTCTAGTTCGTTAAACATCCTTAACGAACTAGATGCTAATCTTAACGAATTACAATAATAACTTAATATTTATTACATAAATAAAACAAAAAATACATTAATGAAAGTTACAAAGACTCGAGACGCAAAACCGTGTACTAACAGACACCCCCTCGTCTTGAGCTCTTTGTCTTTTACTTTACTTGAAGCACTTGGACTGCGAAACTCTGCAACTATGAATCCCGTTCTCATAACATACACACGACACGTTGGAACTGTATAGCTAGATCGTAGTCTTCATTGCGCTCGAACAATATCTTATTCTTGTGTAGCACGTCGTTGTCGGTCTCAGTTAAATTAACAAGCCATATTGGATCGATGATCTTGATCAGCTCTGTCTTTAAACCTTTACCCAAGAAAATGATAGCCTCGCCTGTTCGATTATCGTAATACCAGTGATTGAATAATAAAGGCATATGTTGATTCAACGTCCTCACTGGCACACGTTTCATGGTCTTTGGCAGCTTTACTTTAAGGATCAACTTTCTCCAACCCGTCCTTGGATCAATTTCATCTATACGTTTTCGGGTTAGGACCTGAGGCTAAAGAAACTTGAAACCAGAGTTGACTTCGAACAACAATTGTTGACGAAACCAATCTGCTATTCGGTCACCCCCTCGGTTGAAAAACGGTTGACACGCGAGGGTCCGAACATACCAACGCGGTAAGGTGAGAACATCAGTGATCTTCGCATAGTATTGAATCCTTTTTTCCCATTTAACAATACATACTTCTATATCAGAATCAAATAACCAGGAGATAATGTCACCTTGAACCTTTGACACGGTCTTGAATGAAGTCATTTGGTTGGCGTTAGCACGAGCAGCAACTTCATCCTTCTGTTCCTGATCTACATACCTATAAGCCTCAATAATTTTATGGGTTTTCTTGCTTCGATACCCAAACCACCTTTAAATATCAGCATCGGTCGGGTTTTCAATCGAATTGAATCTTGTATCAACCACACTTTTACCCTTAGATAACTTATCCAAATTATCCTCAGCTGCTTTAACCGTTTCTTCATTAAATACTGAAGCACCCTGATCAACATTAGTGTGTTGAAACAAATCAGGATACTCCTCAGCTGTAACATCTTCAACCTCAACCTCCTCACCTTCATAAATAAAACCTGTATTCATTTCAATAGTCGGATCATTTAAGATCTCTTCATCGTTCTAGACCTTAATATCCGGCTAAGCCTCTAACACGGTCAATTGATCATCATTCAATCCAAGCAGTAGTGAAATTTGCTCTCGTGTTATGGACTTTTCCACAAACTACCCCTCTTCGATCTCATCCCGATTCACCACACTCCTAAACACCCCCGATCCATAAACAAAGATTACAGTGTCAGCTTCGATCATCTCAATTGGTTTAGCAGCTGTATAGTCGTGATACACAATAATCTGCTTGCCAGATTGAACAATAGTACTTGTACCTGCACCTGAGGATGAACCGTGAAAGTGTTAAGGCTCACCACCTACACCAGACTCATCCGGATCTTCTTCATCATTCTTGATCTTTTTAAGTGCATCATCCTTGCATGTTAATTGTAAGATGAGATCCTCCTGTTCTTTGATCTCACCCCTGAGATTTAACAATCTCACGAAGATATATATCCCATCAGCCTTCGTTGATTCTCCATCATTCGTTCTTGAGTCATACAGTCAGCAGACATTTGATTTTCGTGTAAATGAAGTAGACTCAGAACCATACTCATCTGTTGATCATGCGTCATAGTAAGAAAGTAAGCTGGGATAGGCTGACAGAACCTTGAGGTCGGTTAAGCCTCAAGAATGAGAAGTCCATTGGTTGTGGAGGCAACATACTCGGTGTAGGAGATACCACCGATATAGCAATTGAAGGCCTTGGTATAGGAGATAAAACGGTTTGATGAATCATACCAAGCCTAGGATCAGACGTAAGCGTAGTCGTTAACGTAAGCTCCGGAGTGCTAGTAGTATGCGGCACCGTCGGGCGTTGACACATGGACGACCTTGGAGGTTGAACTCCAAAGGAAACGCCAGCACCAGCCGACACTCGTCGCTTAGCCGATCCCTCAGTAGCTAATTCTTTACCATTTCTCTTGCGTTGAGCGGCAATTGTAGCAGCTAGAGTCGCTTCAACCGCAGCTTGTTGTTCAAGAATAGCGGCATCTCCATCACCACCATCATCACCATCATCACCACCAGCATTCCCAAATGGTCCCTCCTCACGCTCGGAATCCGAATTGTCATGGATCCAGCGATCATTGTTGGGACATACATATTCTGGATTCACAAAATGACCAATCAAACGTTTGGTCCTAGGTCTCTCCAATTGATAGATCTTCATTCTCCGTACAGTATCTGCCGTCATGTGATCGTTTACCAATGTTTGATCAATGACCAAATTTGAAATCAAGTCTTGAATAAGTAACTGGAGGAAACGTGGATACATTAAGAACTTCTTCTTTTGAACCGTTTGAAGACACTGTTCTTTAAGATGATAAAAAATCATCTCTGAAAAGTTGAACGGCTTGTTAAGGACTAGTGCCACAAAAGCTGACTGTAACATGATTCGACATTAATTAAAACCACCCTTATGACCTCCCAAGCAATGGATCAAAACATGTAGTAAATACTTGTAGGTCGGGCATAAACCATTCTTGTTGTACATAAAGTCTTTAATGTTGCCACCATAGAATACACGACGAAATAGACCCTTTATCAACGCCTTGTCGAACTCACACAGATTATAAATGTTGTCCCCAAAATGAAGAACACATCTAATCACATCGGTATATACAGTGATAGGAGTTTGATTGATTGTGGCTCTGATGTGGTTCTCAACTTCAACGTACTCGGCCGAGCAGTTACAGCAAAATGTATCCCCGAAAGTCTTAGAAAAGCTAGTAAATCCCCAAATAAAGTTTCATCTGCAAAGTTAGTACCGACAAAGGCACAAACATTATGCCTTTTGTCGTACGGTAGTAACGGCATATCTTGTTGTTGTTGTTGTTGAACAGTAGCCGGGGGATCTTGTTCCATATTATCAGCCATATTTCTAAATAAATAACGTCGAGAATCAGTAATATTTAAAAGTATATAAATATAAATTTGTAAAGTAGGAATATTATCAATTAAAAATAATAAAGAAATTAATTTAACATGTCATTCGTTAAAAACAGACTGATTCGTTACATTATTATAACGATTCACCTGTTTCGCTATCAAGTAAATAAATAACGAATTAAGAATTAGCGAATTACTATGAAAAGGTAACGAACTAACCATCTAGTTCGTTATAATTAACAAATACCAATCTAATTCGTTAATATAATTTATTCGCTAATCTACTTCGTTTGAATTGCTTAACGAGTTGGACACGAATTAGTTCCAATTCGCTAAGCATTAACGAATGGCCATAATCAGCTTAATCTTTGACTCAAAATAGTCAAGGTCAAAATTAACCAAGAACTCTCAAAAGTCAAATATGCAATCGGACACCTGATACACCCTTAATCATCAACATGAAGCAGGATCAAAGACCACTATGGATCTCGGAAACTCATTCTTATTACAATGGTATCAAAATGATGGTACTTAACATAGTATAAATCACACGGATTAAGGTTTATATAAACCTTAATAACACGGTAACAAACTTGCATAATTAACCTATCAAATCATTATCATTTTTGACAAAAAACACGAAGGTTTGATCGTCTATACCTTAGTAACACAGAGATATAACCAAAACAACGAAATTTGAAGGTTGAAAATTCAGTGAAAATTTTGGCAGCGTAACAGTACACAAGGAAAAAGAAGAAGATGAACAGTAAGGCGGTTCATATGCACGCCGTCCTATATACACTGACACAGCACAATTCCCAATGAAACGAATCAGATGATTTGTTTGAATTTTGAACAAACGAATCAGGTGATTCGTTAAGTTAAATTAACACGTGTCATAACGAAAGAGATTTTATTCATATCTAATTCGTTAAATATGCATAACGAATTAAGTGTCATTCATTACAGAGTGCGGAAGCGAATTAGGATAACGAATTAAGATGTAATTCGTTATTCATAATTAGCGAGTTACTTTTTATTTAATTTTAAATGAATAAATAAATTAATAAATGGATAAATTAAAAAATGAATTAAATTAATTAAATATTTATATAAAATAGAGAATTAAATAAAGCAATTTTAACTTAAAATGAATTACCGAGGACCTTTATCTCGATAATCGAATACTTAAATTGATTCACATTTTGAAACTGATAGTTAAAATGAATTTAAATAAAAATAAATATTATTGCATGGTTTTGTTGTCCGTAGCAATCGAATAAGTTAAAGATACTTTGTTTATTAAAATGAAAACTATTTACAAAATAAATATCCGAAAATGAAAAAAATAGAATAGAAAATATTTATGTGCTTTTGTATGGTTTAACAAAAACAATACATATTTTTGGATTTTTGTTGAGTTTGAGCAGAGAATCATATTGACTGAATTGCCCGTCCATCTCAGTTTTATATTTCAGCAGTATTATGACTGGAGTTAAGTCGGTCATTGATATTGTTGTCCACTTAAATCTTATAACAAGCCTTCAAGAATTTTTGTGATATGATTAATGGTTCAATTAGCGCACAGAATATCAGAAACTATCAGCCTCTAATCCCTGTTCAAGCTTATTTTTTTTTTGCCAAATCACCCCAACTTGACTTAAACCATTATAGTGTTGATCAAAATTTTGAAAATTTTAGAACTTTTAAGCAATGCATCAAGTTTCCTTTACTGTGAGTGAGTACGCACGAGTCCATCTATCGGGTTACATACATTGTATCTGTAACACCCCGTGACCGCAGCGGAAACGTAAACGGGATGCGACAGACACCTCTGATATCAACCACATTGTTTATAAAGAAAACCGAATGCATTAATATACTTCAAAATTACATTATCTCATCTTTCATTACCGTCTAGGTGATACACACATCATACAATACGATTCATAATTCTATCCATTATAATGTATCCTAACGTCCAGCACGCAACCTTACACACATCAAGCACTTAGCACGTAATCAATCACTTTATCTTAGTTGTACCTGAAAAGCATGTGAGAAAACGGGTCAACTACGAATAGTTGGTGAGTTTCACAATTTTAGTGAACCATGATAAATCTTTATAATAATCATAAATAAGTGATGTAATTATGCTGAGTCCACAAGCGAAAACTCTGTTAATCCCGAAAACATATCAAATAACCCCCGGGGACACTGTTAACCCAGAACACTTCCAATAACCTCTGGGAACTCTGTTACCCCAGAATCACATTTAATAACCTCTGGGGACACTATTAACCCAGAATACTTCCAATAATCTCTGGGAACTCTGTTACCCCAGAAACACATTTAATAACCTCTGGGAACACTGTTAACCCAGAACACTGTTTCGGGCCTTACACTGTTAGCAACTCAGACAATTACCATCTTAATCCATTACCGTACGATTCCCGTACAATAAACATTATATAAATACATTCATTTCCATGCGATCAGCATGTACTTAAACACTTTGATAAAAACATGTTTTCCGCCCCGGGAAAATATTTAAAACAGTTCAGTAAAAAGGGGCTCGTGAAAACTCACCTTAGCACATGTAAGTAGGTAACAACCATCAATATCAGTTAACTCGTCCAATCTGTAATATGATCCCTACGATCATTATTATACAATTATTGTTTTTATAATCTTTAATCTAATCAATCGGTACACCTGGGAACACTGTCAACCCAGCACTGTACCCGTTCTGGGGGCAAGGTTAACCCAGAAACACTTCTCCGGACTCAGATTGTGATGTTGTTTAGAGTTCCATGATCACAATTACTATTAGTCGTTTTTCTCGTTTTGCGTGCCTAGCACGGTTATTCGTTTTTATGTTTCAAAAATGAGTTTGGTCACACACGACCCGAAAATAGTCGTTGACTGATAGTTTAAGTAAAGTTGTGAAATTTGAGCTCGGTTTAGACGCCCCGTTTGGCCGCGGGACCCGTTTCCGTCTTTAGCGTACCGGAAACTGTTAAAATATGTTAAAATTACTCAAATCATCCGAATTATTTTCGGATGATTTATTTTTACTTGTTTAATTCATTTATATGAAAATAGTTCATTTTTAGGGTTTTTATGCACCAGTCAGCTCGCTTAAGCGAACTTCACCGGTTTACGCGTTTTAACTTTAAAAGTTTGATAATTAGCACAAATAATTATCCGTTCACTCTCGGATCTTGAAATTTTGCACAAATCACTTTTTAACAGTGGGGAATTTTATAAAAATATTTCCAGAATTAGTTTCTATATTTAAAATTTATTTATCTATTTTTAAACACCATTTAAACACTAAATATGTCGTAAATACCAAACGATCTTAGAAAAATCCCAAATTTTTCCTGGATGTCCCCTGCCATCTACATAGTCCCCTGTAATTTATCCAGAACCGAAATCTACTTTTACATGCCCTTTTTACTAAAACCGAGCTAGAAATTCCAAGAACTCGTTTAACCGAAAAGCCTACTTAGACTCCTCCAACGGACCTCAAATTTTGTGTGTGACTTATACATGATATGAAAAGCTTATCTGAAATTTTCCAGAATTTTTCATGATATTTAACTATTTTTCACCATTTTTGGCCAAAACCGAGCATTAAATTCACCAAATATTTATCCTTTATCCAAAAATTACCAAAACTTCACAGAACTCATATTTTCATGTGTTTAACACCTCTGTAAAATTTCATGACCTAACTCTAAAGCATCAACAATCTGTCCAAATTTCCCATAACCGAACATAACCGAATATACCTTTCGTTTTTCGCCACTACAAGCTACAAACTCGTCTTTACGCCTTATCTACCACTAAACACAGAACCTGCTGAGTTTAGTTTTGTTGACTAGTAACTTGATTAAGCCCGGTTCCCGTGACCTCTAGCGTCTTAGTGTTTAAGATTAAGGTTTAGATGGAGATTTGAGAATCTTGAGCTAGTTTCCCCGCATAAAGCTCGTTTAACTTCTCGGAAGAGATCTCGTACACCATATTGATATTGGTCGGGAAAGAGTTTCTAGAGTGAGAAGGTGATGGACGATGATGGTGGTTCGATGGTGGTGGAGGGCTGGATATAGTGAGGTATCATTTTGTATGTATTGTTGAGTTTTCAAGTGTTTCTTTACAAACTTTTAGAGGGAGCCGAGAGAGATATAAGAGAGTGGTGATCATAATCTCTTATGTTGTTTGCTTTTGGTGTGACTTTAATCTATCCACAATGGCTTGTATATATGTATACATAAAAGAAGTAAAAATAGCTTTCCAGATATTATATCTATGTGTGAGTGATAATGGTTGAGTGGGAGATAAAAGTCTCTTGGGAAAATTCATATTGCCCACCAAGAAAAAATGAATGCATTGGGTGGTGATAGGTGTTATTATATGGTTTAGATTTATCTTTGGATAATATATTAACATGGTTTGTAAATTTAAATTAAAAGAAATAAATAAAATGGTAACGTTTATAAAAGGCCTTGAGAGTCAATATCCATAATATTTAACTAATGCACATATGGGATAAAATAGTAACCAACAAGACATGGGGTTACACTTACACCCTAGCCTCTCTGCTGAACAAAGTGTACAGTGATGATGATTTCTTTGTCTCCACATATTTGACTTATATATGTATTATTTTAGAATCAAATACTTCAACTTGTGATGTTGATGTGTTTTTTTTTTTGTTTTTTTTTTTTATGATTATTTGTTACTTTGGGTTGTTTAAAAAGATATCACATGAGTATGACTTCATCATTTAACAAGTACACATGATGATGAGATGAGGTTGAGTGTAAAAGACAATACACAGTAACAAATATTGAGAAATGAAGCAAAGAGATAATTTAGGGATGTTGTGCGTTGTCCCCTGGGATCCAAAAGTAAGAAATGTGAAAGATCTTGCTTTGACCATCATGACCCACTTGGTTAGATATAGGTCTCCATGGTTTTGTTATTAGATATTTAAGTGGTTAGAGGTAGGTAACTTTAATTAGGATATGTTAGTATTATGACTAAGAACTTAGGTGATGTTTACAATGGATTAGATGTTAGACGTTAATACACGTTCGAATACTTACTTACCGATGATATTACACATCGTACAACTTTAAATAAATAATAAAACCTCGTAATTCATATATTCATTATTAAATAGCACGTAAATAGTATATACCGGCTAGGGTATACTTGATTTTGTCGGAATCGTTACATTCTCCCCCCGTTAAGAAATTTCGTCCTCGAAATTTTACACGCCCTCTATCTCCTTTCGAGAGAAAGGTGGCGGTTTTTCCTTCAGAATTCACCCTCGCGTTACCAGGTATAATCTGGTCCTCGCTGTGAATTCCACTTAAAGTTAATCAATAAAGCTTGGTGTGCCCAAACTGTTTAGTTTTCCCGTCTACTATCTCTACGGAATTATTTATGATATCAAGTATGACTTCTATGAGTACCTCCATTACTAGTACTTTCGTTGCCTCATCGCTTAGGTACTTTTCAATCCGTATACATGGCAAAACATCATGTATAGTACTTAGCCCCTGGAATACTTTAATCAATAAACTAAGTGACCAATCATGGAGATAGTCTCATGAGGCCCAATATATTAAGGAGCTATTTTCGGTTTTGGCAAACCTCATATCACCTCTCTAAGGTGATGCCTTAAAAATGCCTTGTCACCTCTTTCCAATGACAATGGTTTCCTATGAATGTTGGCATAAATCCTTTGCCAATCTCGCGATGCTTTCAACTCATCTTAAATATTTTAAATCCGATTGGTTGTTTCTCGAATCAATTCAAATCTTATGGCTTGATTGACGCCCATTTTCAATTTACAAATTGGTGATAATTACTTCACCCATAGAAAGCTTCAAGCTCTCGATGCTTCCTTCCCCGCCTTCCAATAATGAAAGTAGGATGACTATTTCGATCTGAGATCATTGAAAATGGTACTCCACGACGAGATACCATTTCACCATCAGGAGTTTGGGCGAGAATTCATTGTGGTAATCGTCATAGATTGGGATGAAATGCGAGGACTGGTTAATCGATCCGCGATTACCTAACTTACCTCATGCCTTTGATATATCATGGGAATTTGCGTCCCGAAATCCATTGTAATTTATTCCCACTATCATTGGCGAATTTTTTTCTGTCGTTGCGGCGTTCCCTAGGGTTTTCGGTGTGCAGCCTTATCTCTTGCATAACTCAATATTCACCAATACACGTAACCATATCTTTCTCCAAACTCGGCCGTTAATAAAATCCTTTCAGATATTCGTATCATCAATAGTCTAATCCGATCCCGGATGTATGGAATATTTCGATCTATGCGCTTCGTCCATGATTACTTCACGAAGGTCATGGAGGGTCGGGATCCAAACCCGATCTTTGAAATAGAGAATTTCGTCCACGCGCTGTTCGAAATTTTTCCCGTTGCCGTAAAGTTCCTCCTTTTCCAATTGTTCCTCTTTCAACGTCTCACGTTGAGCGACTCGAATCAGATCCGAAAAGTTCGACTGGACTATCATCCCCAACGCCCTCATTCGCAATGGCTTAACCCGATCTTTCCTACTAAAGGCATCGGTTACGACGTTAGCCCTGCCGGGTGGTAACGGATGTCACAGTCGTAATTGTTTAACAACTCAACCCATCTTAGTTGCCTCATATTTAGTTCTTTCTGATCGAATACGTGATGAAAACTTTTATGATCGGTGAAGATGGTGCACTTCGTATCGTAGAGACAATGTCTCCACATTTTAAGTGCATAGATAACCGCTCCCAGTTCTAAGTCGTGAGTAGTGTAATTTTACTCGTGTACTTTTAACTGTCGGGAAGCATAGGCTATAACCTTAATATACTGCGTCAACACGCATCCTAACCCTCTACGCGACACGTCACAATACGCGACAGAACCATCGTCTCCATCGGGGAGACTTAAAATCGGCGCTTGGTACAATTTTAACGGTTTCTATTTTATTTGGATCTTTGCGAAATCCTTGTTGCTTTACAACATGACCAAGGGATTATGCATTCTTTATTCAAAATCACATTTCAAAAATTTCGCGTACAACTCCTCTTGCTTTAACATTTCCACAATTTTCCTTATCCGTCGCTCGTGCTCTTCTTTACGTTGCGAATATATTAAAATATCATCAATGAATGTTATGACAAATTTGTCAAAATAAAGTTACAGACTCGGTTCATGAGTTCCATGAATGCTGCCGGCGCATTTGTTAGCCCTAAAGTCATAACTAAGAATTCATAATGGCCGTAGCGAGTCCGAAACACTGTTGTTGCAACGTCTTCCTCTTGGATCTCTCATTTGGTGATAACTATATCCACGATCAATTTTTCTAAAAATAAATCGTCCCTCGCAGTTGGTTAAACAGATCATTCACTTCGAAGAAGTGAGCACCTACTCTTGATCGTCACTTTATTCAATTCTCCCTAATCAACACATATCCTAACACTTTCGTCCTTCATTTCTCAATTAAAACTGGTGCACCCCATGGTGACTAACTAGGTCGTATAAAATCTTATCCAGCAATTCTTGTAACTGATTGGATAATTCTTGCATCTCAGACGGTGCAAGTCGGCAGGATGCTTTAGCAACAGGGCCAGCTTGAGACATTAAATCGATTCTGAATTCGACCTGTCGGGTTGGCGGTAATCCAGGGAGTTCTTCTGGGAAAACTTGTGGAAATTTGCGCACCACCGGGATATCTTCTATATGTTTTCTTTTAAATACTTTGGCAATCACGTTTGTCAAATACACCACGTCTTCTTGTCATAAATATTATAACATCTCAAGATGAGATTTGAGTGGCAACATAATACCGTAAACTTTTCTCTGTATCTAATCGCTTCATCGTCCGAAGGAGAGCTTCTAATCATCTTCTTTTCATATTTGATTTCAGCTTCATGTTGAGTTAGCCAATCCATGCTAACCATTACGTCAAAACTTCTTTGCTTTACTGGTCGTAGGTCAATAAGGAAAGGTTAATCGTTCAGAATAATAGGACAATTCCGTACAATTTAGTTAACCATTAGGGATTTACCGTTACCGATTCTACAGTATAGGGTTCTATAGTTTCACTAATCGGTATCTTTCCAAAGGGTAGGAGGTTAGCAGGAACTAACTTCTATCGACGACCGTAAAAAATATCACTGAAGCCTATTGATTTAAAACTACAACGTACTTAACACCACTTTTGGATCATGACGTGCTTTATTTGAATTACTCACAGAAGCACGGCTCCTTGCTTGATCAGAGGTTGATGCTTGTCATGAGGTTCATCTTCACTGCCACGTTCATAGCAAGTACAACTGTTTGGCATAATTTGATTTCTTTGGGTGGATTGTTATTGAAGTTGTTGGGTTCGGAGTGGTCGTACAGGAATGGGTTGGGGGTTGCCGGTTCACATGGCTTCAATTGGTTCTACAATTGGGGCATTACGTCCATCTTTGCTACAAATGTGGCCCACTATCACTCGACATTCTTCTTCCTGCCGATAACCATATATTTTCCACATTCAGGGAAGGACCCTTTATGCGGTTCATGGTTTCACACCAGAACTAGTCTTAGTATAATTCTGGGTTGTAGGACATACCTACTTATTCACAAGTCTATCTTGCACTATACCTTTATCATTTCCCTTCTTTAACACTCGACGTCTCACCTAACGTCCTTCCATTCCGCTTCCCATAAAGTCAAATATATCAATGCTGGCTTGTGCCACAACCCTTCCAAAGGTTGTATATATTTTACAGGGTTGACTATACTCCTTATCGATGGAGTTAGTCCCCAATCTAGCACTCACTTTGCTTTGTTTCAGGAGTAATTAGCCATGTTACCAGACATGACAATTCCTTCAAACGATTTGCGTGTTCTAAGTGATCAGCACACAACATTTCTATCTTTCATAGCTCAGTTTCCAATCTCTGAGTTTAATTACTCGAATAAAAATGCTCTGGCACAAGAATTTTAAATCCTGACCATATCATCTGAGTAATAATTTTCCAACTATAATTTTTGTACCATCGTGTTCCATCACGATACAACATAATCTACCAACATATCTGTAGCATATTTCACTACACAATGTTCTAGACTCTTCCCAATATCCTTAACCATTTCGATCTTTTCTATCCACTCGCTAATCTATTCCTTCCTTTACCATCAGTCAACTCTTAATAATCCCTTTAACACAACTGATAAACATATTCTTCACACCGGATCTAATTCATTACGACTACTATTCATGTTTAGTTTACAACTAATACTTGTAGTCACAATAGTATCCGGTGGGACAATATCACTCTTAGTAATAACACTAAGAATTGAAATATTCAAAATCATGTGATTGCTCGATCTATAATTCTGCGATCACATTCGCATCAATACTAGGAGTGAGCTGTGATACGACATTCGGTATCATCATCTGCTATCTTCGAGCAATCAACTGAATCATATCAATCTCCATCATTGGAGTTACTCTTTTTATGTCATTCTGCCGTACTCATCCCGTACGCAGTAATCAATACTAATCTCACCGTATAACTCGTTACCAGTTCAATCATAACAGCAAGTACACATACACACCAAATATTATCATACAAATTACACATACCAGTATCTAGTATATATATATGTCCCACAATATAATAACATATGGACTTAACCTGACATCGGTTAACGTTTAAATATGTTTCATAACCCTTGTCACCAACTGACATATAGACCTTTCTCAACAAAGATCAATGTTTAATATGCTTGATTTCAATATCCTTTTGCATGTCAGCATAACCGATACATGCTCACCGTGAGCACCGAACGATTACGTACCAAGGAGTTATAATATCCGTGTCTATTCGTATATCCGGCATACACAGTATACCTCCTACGAACGAACAACCAACTATGCCATAATGATTCCAACACTTCTTTGTGTATAGGTAATCATTCTATTCGAGCATACATGGGTGTAAACATCTAACAGATGTAAGGATAACAGTGGAAGTTATTAGAATAGGCGGTACCGGTGTTGGTAGGGTATGGGATTTATCAATTTTTGGTTGGGAGTGACGGTTACTAGACATTTCTGGTTAATGTCAAACGGGAGATTTGATTTGGTACCATCATAACTATAACCCGATAAGTCCGACTTATCACCAACCGATGCTCTAGAAATTTCAGCATCCTCGGTACTTTTTATTATCACATCCCCCGGTTCCTTATCCGGGTCTTATTTCCCAATACTTGAACCCACAAGATATGCACACGTATATATATATACACATTAGCACATATAAATAATATTATATACTGTACACATATGTTGCCATTTTTACCTATTAATGTACCCCGTGACTTCCCCTGAATTCCCTCGTGCGGACAAGTCTGTTATTATGTTCCGGACCATAATAACCCACTTGTCCATCCAAGTTCATCCCGATCTCGTCACAATAAATTATTAGTTGATATTCAGATCCTATAATACTTGAGCTACTGGTTATATTTTAGGTATCTTTTAAAGACATCCTAATTCTTTATAACCAATGGCTCTGATACCAAGTTCTGTAACACCCCGTGACCGCAGCGGAAACGTAAACGGGATGCGACAGACACCTCTGATATCAACCACATTGTTTATAAAGAAAACCGAATGCATTAATATACTTCAAAATTACATTATCTCATCTTTCATTACCGTCTAGGTGATACACACATCATACAATACGATTCATAATTCTATCCATTATAATGTATCCTAACGTCCAGCACGTAACCTTACACACATCAAGCACTTAGCACGTAATCAATCACTTTATCTTAGTTGTACCTGAAAAGCATGTGAGAAAACGGGTCAACTACGAATAGTTGGTGAGTTTCACAATTTTAGTGAACCATGATAAATCTTTATAATAATCATAAATAAGTGATGTAATTATGCTGAGTCCACAAGCGAAAACTCTGTTAATCCCGAAAACATATCAAATAACCCCTGGGGACACTGTTAACCCAGAACACTTCCAATAACCTCTGGGAACTCTGTTACCCCAGAATCACATTTAATAACCTCTGGGGACACTGTTAACCCAGAATACTTCCAATAATCTCTGGGAACTCTGTTACCCCAGAAACACATTTAATAACCTCTGGGAACACTGTTAACCCAGAACACTGTTTCGGGCCTTACACTGTTAGCAACTCAGACAATTACCATCTTAATCCATTACCGTACGATTCCCATACAATAAACATTATATAAATACATTCATTTCCATGCGATCAGCATGTACTTAAACACTTTGATAAAAACATGCTTTCCGCCCCGGGAAAATATTTAAAACAGTTCAGTAAAAAGGGGCTCGTGAAAACTCACCTTAGCACATGTAAGTAGGTAACAACAATCAATATCAGTTAACTCGTCCAATCTGTAATATGATCCCTACGATCATTATTATACAATTATTGTTTTTATAATCTTTAATCTTATCAATCGGTACACCTGGGAACACTGTCAACCCAGCACTGTACCCGTTCTGGGGGCAAGGTTAACCCAGAAACACTTCTCCGGACTCAGATTGTGATGTTGTTTAGAGTTCCATGGTCACAATTACTATTAGTCGTTTTTCTCGTTTTGCGTGCCTAGCACGGTTATTCGTTTTTATGTTTCAAAAATGAGTTTGGTCACACACGACCCGAAAATAGTCGTTGACTGATAGTTTAAGTAAAGTTGTGAAATTTGAGCTCGGTTTAGACGCCGCGTTTGGCCGCGGGACCCGTTTCCGTCTTTAGCGTACCGGAAACTGTTAAAATATGTTAAAATTACTCAAATCATCCGATTTATTTTCGGATGATTTTATTTTTACTTGATTCGGATGATTTTATTTTTACTTGTTTAATTCATTTATATGAAAATAGTTCATTTTTAGGGTTTTTATACACCAGTCAGCTCGCTTAAGCGAACTTCACCGGTTTACGCGTTTTAACTTTAAAAATTTGATAATTAGCACAAATAATTATCCGTTCACTCTCGGATCTTGAAATTTTGCACAAATCACTTTTTAACAGTGGGGAATTTTATAAAAATATTTCCAGAATTAGTTTCTATATTTAAAATTTATTTATCTATTTTTAAACACCATTTAAACACTAAATATGTCGTAAATACCAAACGATCTTAAAAAAATCCCAAATTTTTCCTGGATGTCCCCTGCCATCCATATAGTCCCCTGTAATTTTTCCAGAACCGAAATCTACTTTTATATGCCCTTTTTACTAAAACCAAGCTAGAAATTCCAAGAACTCGTTTAACCGAAAAGCCTACTTAGACTCTTCCAACGGACCTCAAATTTTGTGTGTGACTTATACATGATATGAAAAGCTTATCTGAAATGTTCCAGAATTTTTCATGATATTTAACTATTTTTCACCATTTTTGGCCAAAACCGAGCATTAAATTCACCAAATATTCATCCTTTATCCAAAAATTACCAAAACTTCACAGAACTCATATTTTCATGTGTTTAACACCTCTGTAAAATTTCATGACCTAACTCTAAAGCATCAACAATCTGTCCAAATTTCCCATAACCGAATATACCTTTCGTTTTCCGCCACTACAAGCTACAAACTCGTCTTTACGCCTTATCTACCACTAAACACAGAACCTGCTGAGTTTAGTTTTGTTGACTAGTAACTTGATTAAGCCCGGTTCCCGTGACCTCTAGCGTCTTAGTGTTTAAGATTAAGGTTTAGATGGAGATTTGAGAATCTTGAGCTAGTTTCCCCGCATAAAACTCGTTTAACTTCTCGGAAGAGATCTCGTACACCATATTGATATTGGTCGGGAAAGAGTTTCTAGAGTGAGAAGGTGATGGACGATGACGGTGGTTCGATGGTGGTGGAGGGCTGGATATAGTGAGGTATCATTTTGTATGTATTGTTGAGTTTTCAAGTGTGTCTTTACAAACTTTTAGAGGGAGCCGAGAGAGATATAAGAGAGTGGTGATCATAATCTCTTATGTTGTTTGCTTTTGGTGTGACTTTAATCTATCCACAATGGCTTGTATATATGTATACATAAAAGAAGTAAAAATAGCTTTCCAGATATTATATCTATGTGTGAGTGATAATGGTTGAGTGGGAGATAAAAGTCTCTTGGGAAAATTCATATTGCCCACCAAGAAAAAAATGAATGCATTGGGTGGTGATAGGTGTTATTATATGGTTTAGATTTATCTTTGGATAATATATTAACATGGTTTGTAAATTTAAATTAAAAGAAATAAATAAAATGGTAACGTTTATAAAAGGCCTTGAGAGTCAATATCCATAATATTTAACTAATGCACATATGGGATAAAATAGTAACCAACAAGACATGGGGTTACACTTAGACCCTAGCCTCTCTGCTGAACAAAGCGTACAGTGATGATGATTTCTTTGTCTCCACATATTTGACTTATATATGTATTATTTTAGAATCAAATACTTCAACTTGTGATGTTGATGTGTTTTTTTTTTTTTTTTTTTTTTTTTTTTTATGATTATTTGTTACTTTGGGTTGTTTAAAAAGATATCACATGAGTATGACTTCGTCATTTAACAAGTACACATGATGATGAGATGAGGTTGAGTGTAAAAGACAATACACAGTGACAAATATTGAGAAATGAAGCAAAGAGATAATTTAGGGATGTTGTGCGTTGTCCCCTGGGATCCAAAAGTAAGAAATGTGAAAGATCTTGCTTTGACCATCATGACCCACTTGGTTAGATATAGGTCTCCATGGTTTTGTTATTAGATATTTAAGTGGTTAGAGGTAGGTAACTTTAATTAGGATATGTTAGTATTATGACTAAGAACTTAGGTGATGTTTACAATGGATTAGATGTTAGACGTTAATACACGTTCGAATACTTACTTACCGATGATATTACACATCGTACAACTTTAAATAAATAATAAAACCTCGTAATTCATATATTCATTATTAAATAGCACGTAAATAGTATATACCGGCTAGGGTATACTTGATTTTGTCGGAATCGTTACAGTATCCCCTAGGTCTGTTTCTTATTGGTAATGAGATGAGCACAAGGGGGGAACAGATGTATGACTAATAGCGGATTTTGATCAAGTTAGTAATATTGATAGTACGAAGTATAGCAGTGATCAAGTTTAATGACTTTAGGTTTGCTCTAAAATCGAGTGAAATATTCATGCTTATGATACCCAGATGATTAAGTCGCATAAAGACTCACAGTGTCCAGAATCCTAACGCTTGTTATTTGTTTTATTTTATTTTTGGGTGATCAACAACTATAAGGCTTGAGTATGACTGGTTATTACATTTCTGCCATCCTCACCGAGATTTTTGCTAGAGACGAACACATCTTTCAATTTGGCATTTCTTTATGTTTATATCACATATTTTACCTTAACAGCTTTTTTAAGACCTATCAATGCACCAATGATTAAGCACTCGATCTTTTAAGCTTATTTCTTACTGGATTTGGGGTCAAACAATCAATGTACTATCTTTTCACTTTTTTCTTCAAAAACTCAAAATTTTGAGGAGCATAAAACAAAATGAATTTAAACGCCCCATTTACTTTTAGTCTATAGATTAATGGCTATCCTATCAATCTACAAGTAGATAGTAGGACCAAAACATGCAAGCGTGCTCCACAAACTTCAAAAACTGACATAATTTTCAGCGAGAAAATTAACATAAAGAGCATAACGAACGCCCCCATTACTTTCCAATGTC
The DNA here is from genome assembly GCF_021521415.1 of Bidens hawaiensis. NCBI lineage: Eukaryota > Viridiplantae > Streptophyta > Magnoliopsida > Asterales > Asteraceae > Bidens > Bidens hawaiensis. The sequence goes on along the minus strand of NW_027491238.1, from coordinate 909,816 downwards.
AGGTAAATGGCTATCCCGAATATTTACAAGAAATTATCAGGACCAAACATATACAAGTACATGTCCTTCAAGTAGGAGTAATTGACATATTTTTCAGCGAACGTAAGCATAAATCTTTTTGGTTTTTCTCTTTACAAACTTAAAACACAATCTTTTTCAGATTTTTCTATACAAACGAGAAATTCACAATCTTTTTGAATTATCAACATTTTCTTATAAATAAAATTTCACAATCTTTTTGTCTTTTCAAATTTTAAAGTGTTTTTGGATTTTTCAAATTTTGAAATATAAAGACATGAAAACTAAAGAGATGAAAACACACTATTTTTTTTAATTTAAAATTTTTTTCAATTTTTTTTGGATTTTATCTATACAAACGAAAAGCACAATTTTTTGTATTTTCTATTTTCACCACCAAAAAGCCAAAACCTAAATAAAATTTAAAGTAAAAATAAACTGAAAATAAAGATAGTTATCCTAGTTTCAGGATATCAGCAAGGGTCTTTAAGTCATTTAAACCAAGCAAAAATTGAAAGGGAGTTTTATTAAATGCCTTGGTAAATAAGTCAGCTCGTTGAAAATCGGTATGTACTTTCTCAAGGTCAATTAATTTATTTTCAAAGCAATCCCGTATGAAATGATACCGAATTTCGATATGTTTCGTTTTAGAGTATTGTACGGGATTTTTGGTGATGCTAATGGCAGTAGAATTATCAATTAAAATGGGAGTAGTAAGAAACTTCAAACTGTAGTCGCGAATATGTTGTTGAATCCACAAAACCTGGGAACAGGAACTTGAGGCTGCAACATACTCAGCTTTGTCAGTTGAAGTGGAGACCGTTGTCTGCTTCTTACACTGCCAGGAAAAAAGTCGGTTTCCTAAGAATTGACATCCTGCTGTGGTAGACTTGAAATTAATCTTGCATCCTCCATAGTCTGAGTCAGAATAAGCGGTAAGATCAAATCTATCGTCCTTGGGATACCATAACCCGGTGTCTAGATTGTCCCTCAGATATTGAAGAATATGCTTGACCGCTGCCAGGTGAGTCACTCGGGGACTAGCTTGGTACCTAGCACATAAACAAACAACAAACATTATGTCGGGTTGAGAAGCAGTAAGATACATCAAAGAACCAATCATAGCTCGATATAGGGTAGGATCGACAGTATCCTCCAATTCATCCAGTGATAAATTGTGACCCACGGGAAGAGGAGTAGAAGGGGTTTTTCCAGCAGTAATCTTGAATCGGCTCAAGACATCGTTCACAAACTTTGTCTGGTGAATGAAGATTCCTTTCGCAGACTGATGAACTTGTAACCCTAAAAAGAAGTTCATATCTCCCATCGAACTCATCTCGAACTTGGTTTGCATTGATTTTTCGAATTCCTAACATAACGCGTCGTTTGTTGACCCAAAGATTATGTCATCTACATAAATCTGAAAGAGGAGAAGATCATCACCAATATTTTATAAAACAAAGTGCAGTCAACAATCCCACGTTTGAAACCATTATCCATCAGATGGTCGGCGAGCGTTCCATACCAAGCTCTCGGGGCTTGATGGAGACCATATAACGCCTTGTTTAAGCGATAAACTCGGTCAGGATAATCGGGGTCTTCAAAACCCGGAGGCTGTAAAACAAACACTTCCTCGTGAAGTTCACCATTGAGAAAAGAACTTTTGACATCCATTTGATAAACTTTTATGTTCTTGAAAGCTGCATAGGCTAGAAAGATTCGTATAGACTCCAATCTTGCAACCGGAGCATATACTTCAGTGTAGTCAATACCCTCTTGCTGATGAAAACCTTCCACCACTAATCGTGCCTTGTTTCTCACGATCACTCCACGATCGTCTTTCTTACACTTATATACCCACTTAGTCGGAATCACTTTCTTGACTCTAGTAGGTTAGTCGATAAGATCCCAAACACCTAAACATGCAAATTGCTGTAACTCTTCTTCCATGGCCTCTACCCAAGAAGAATCTTGAAGCGCCATATGAGGAGTCGTTGGCTCAACTTGGGATAAAAAGCAAGTGAATTTAGCAAGATTCACAATTCCAGACAAATGTAAATCTGCATAAGCACACAATACATTATTTTCACTTGATAATCCTTTCTAATTGAAAAATCTCTCACATCTGTTGCTTTTAACACTTGAATTTCACTCAATTTCCAAAGAAAACCATGAGGTTCAAATCCATTTTTCTATAAAAAATTTTCATCACCATTGAGTTCTCTTGACTTCTTTCTTGAGAACACACTCTTAGTACATTTCTTTCCTTCTCTTGGTGATTTTTCAGCGTCATCAGACTTCCCAGACTTGGTGTCATTCTTTGGAACAATCCTGATTGGTTGTGCATTCCTTTTCATTACCACATCAGATTTGTTGAGTGAGCTGTTCCTTTTCACTTGACTCACAGAATTTCATTTTAGCTTCTCATCAACTGTCACAGTTTCTTTCTCAATCTTCACAACTTTTGGATCTTCACCTTTTACTTCCACTTCCTTACCCTTCTTCCATTTTCCCGGATATTCATCATACTTCTTCTTAAATTGACTAAAATCTTGTCCAAACTTGGTTCCATTGGGAACATGAAAGGGTTTGAAAGTGAATCTATCATGACAAGATGCAGTATGTTGACCATATTCATCATACTTTTTACACCATACCTTTCCTTTGAATCTTTCATGAGCATTTCCCTTCTTGAATCTCTCACTAGGTCTAGGCACGAATTCTCTAATTTTAATGTCTTGCCTCTCCACTTTACCTTTAACAAATTCAATCTTTTCCTATTTCATTGGCTCATTATATAGACTTCCTTTTTGTCTTGACTGCATTCTCTCATACTCTTCCATAGTTTCAAATGCACCAATATCAAACAACTCTTGACTTGAGAAACCAGGGTACACTGGAATGAATTGATCATTTTCAATTTTTTCTTTAGGCTTCTTTTTGTCATTGATCTTGATTTTTCTTAGAATTTCTTTGCTAGGTGGTTTTACAGTATTAAAAGTCACCTTAGTTACCTTTGAACCTTCACATATGTCAAAAGACATATGTTCCTTTCTCATTTGTTCATGATGTTTCTTCATCTTTGGTGTGAGAGGTGGTAATAAAGGTATTTTGTCAATGGAACTTGGCTTTCCATTTCTTTTGATCTTGGTTTCATCTTCACTTTAGTATTCATCACTAGGGTCACCCAGATCATCTACATTCAGACATTCTTCATCAAAATCATTTCTGATACTTGAACTCCTATTGACTTCTCATCTTTCAACTCTTCTTTCACAACAAACTCTCCATCTTCATCCACTTCTACCATTTTATAGTTTTCAATGAATTCATCTTTATCTTTAAAAACATCTTAGAAATGTTTCAGATTTGCTTCCCTCTTTTCTTTGTCAACTTTCAAAGTATAGTTGTTGTTGAAAGGTGGAGGAACAACCTTATACTTGTCTTCTTATTTAATCTTGTTCAAAATTCCACAAATATTTCCAGTTGACACCAAATTCTTTAGGAATTCATTTTCCACCTGAAGTGTTGTATAGTTCACTTTCTCTTCCACTACCATCTTCTTCAAACCTTCAATCTCAGTCACATATTTTGACTGAATTCTGTAACTGTTCATACAATCTTGTTCAAGACTTTGAATTTTTTTTCATAAGTAACCTCACTTGCTTGATACACATTCATAATACTTTGTTTTCTGAAGCACTCATTATCAAGATTTCCTAATTTCACATTCAAGGATTTAATGGTTTCAAGCAATTCAGATATTGAGTGTGAGTGTACCTATGAAGAAGATGTTGCAGCTTCATTTTCAACTTTAGCCATAAATGCAACATTGGCCTTGCATATATCAACAACATGATCACTCCAATCAAAACTACCTTCTTATTGAGCAGAAAGTTGTTGAGTCAAGAATTTGACATGAAATGACTTAAGGAAGTTTAAGGGAGATTGGAATATTCTCAACACTCCTTTGAAACGGCTAAGTATGGAAACCGAGCACACTTGGACATCCGAGAAGGGTTTTACTTGTCCTAGCAAGGTATTTTGCCTATCGGGCAAGGTTATCTTCTTGAAGTCTTCTTAAGTGATGATCCGAGTTGGGTTCACTTTGTCTAGCAAAGGTGTTCTTCAAGTCAAGCACAGTTTGCTTACTAGCAAACTCTTGATTTAACCAAGCTTTTGAAGCCAAGTATCTGGAAGATCTAGCATGGTTTGATTAATAAATAGTAGTCCGAGCATGCTTGTTGAAAGTTATCAAGAAATATTCTAAGTACTTTCTCCAGTAAGGTTCAACTTCGAGCAAGCTACAGTGCTACCAGCACAGTTCAAACAGTGTTACCAGCACACTTTGGTTTGCTTAATAAGTAATTATTTAACAAAGAGTTGTAGGGATTCATGAAGAACAATTCAAACAGTGTTACCAGCACACTTTGGTTTGCTTAATAAGTTATTATTTAACATAGTTTTCTATGGTCAAGAATATTGAAGTCTGCTAGGTGAGTATTTTCAAGAAAATACTCTAAGTAAAGTCTACCCGGAGAACTATTCTCCAACACACTTCAAGGTTACCAGGTCTACTCGAAGAAGACAAATGGCACAAAGTGTGCTCGAAGACCTGTTTTTACACTTAGAATGTTTTTGAATATGTAATATGATAATGTTCCAATCATTAGGGTTTCTAAAAGGAATGACAACTGTTAGGTGGTGGCAGGCCTATAAATAGAATATTTTAGGGCACGCCTACCACGGATTTGCCACATTAAACTTTTCAAACCTAATCGAATATTTCAGATTGAGTGTGACGGTTGTCCTAAGATTAGTACGGATAAATATTCCTTTCAAGAAACCCTAATCGATTTATATTTGTATGAAACCTTTCTATAAATGGATATCTTTTGAGTTATTGTTTGTGTTTGTTACATTTATTAGTCTTTAAGCAACAATCCTGTTGTTTCTGATTCCGCCATTAACTAACATTTGTTCTTACCCTAAATATCACAGTCACCAACCTTCTTTTCGACATTTCTTGAGAGTTTGAGTGATCAATACGGGACCGACAAGTGGTATCTAAGCTTGTTTGTTGTTGTTCGGGTGAAAAATCGTTGCTTATTGTTGATTGATTGAAGATGAAGAATGACGTGAGCTGAGTGCTGTTCAATTGATTTCTGACGCTAGAAACTCTGTTTTTCCTTCATTCTTCCAGATCTGCAACATTCGGTGTTTTCTTTACTGATTTTTAGTTAAAATTTATATTTTTATTACTAGATCTTGCTCCAATCGAATCAGAAACATCAGATCTGAAGAATTATCTCTCAGGTCTGATTGATTTTAAAATTTGATTTTTCAATCTGTTTAAAGCTTTTCTCTGTTTTTCTTTGAAATCACCTTATAAAATACCAAAAATGTGTCTGGTTTTGAAGAGCAAGAGGTTTCCACTAACAAAATTCCTAGATTGTACGGACAAGTAAATTTCACCAAGTTGTTCGAAACTTCCTTTGTTGCCACCTATGACACCAAAAATGAAGAAACAAAATGAAAGAATGAAGAGAGAACATGTGTCTTTTGACATATGTGAAAGGTCAAAGGTGAGTTATAATGTTGTGAGGCCACCAAGAAAATAATTCTTGAAAAGGATAAGTGACAATAACAAGAAAAAGGTCACCAAAACAATTGTTGGTGACAACTTCATTCCAGTATACCCTGTTTTCTCAAGCCATGAAGTGCTTGATATTGGAGAAGTTGAAACTATGGAAGAGTATGAGAAGAGGCAGTCAAGGCATAAGGGAACCCTAGATGAAGAGCCTATGAATAGGAAGAAAATCATCTTTGTGAAGAGCAAAACTGAAAGATAAGATATCAAGATTGAAGAGTTTGTTCCTTTTTCAATTGATTTTGATGGCTTGAAAACTCAGAAAACACTTGGGATTAAACCACCTAAACTAAGTGAGAGATTCAAGAAAGGGGGTGTTCATGAAAGTTTCAAAAGAAAGGTTTAGTGCAAAAATAGTGATGAATATGGTCACCATACTTATTCTTGTAATGATAGGTTCAACTTCAAACCTTTTCATGTTCCCAATGAGACAAAGTTTGGTCAAAACTTTGAGCTTTACAAACAAAAGTATGAGGAATACTTGGGAAAGGGAAAAGTGTGTGAAAAGGAAACTAAGAGCAAAACTTATCTGAAAGCTGATAACACTGTTAAGAAGGATGGGAGAGATGAAATGAAACCAAAGAAAAATGTGGCTTAAAAAGTCAAGAGAATCATATCTCCCAAGAAATCTGAAACTGTTGTCAAAAAGAACTTTCAACCTTTGAGAATAATCCCTAATCAAGATTCAATCTGATGATTCTCAAAAGTCACCAAACAATGAAAAACAAATAAACAAAGGTGTCTTTTCAAGAAAGAACCCAACTGAAGTAACTGGTGATGAAAAATTCTTATTGAAGCATGGATTTAAACCTCAAGGATTTCTTTGGAAACCAAAGGATGAAGTTCAGGAGAAAAAACATTTTGATGTAAGAGATTATTCAAGCACAAAGGATTATGTAGTCCAAGACTGTCAAAGCATAATACCTTGTGTACAAAGTCCAGCAGAATGTGGTTACGAAACTGACAAATCTGAAGATTGTGAAGTTGTACATGAAGATCCTAAGCCCATTCCTCTCACAACCAATGCATCCATTGATACTGAAACTGATAATTTGCAAGTTGAATTAGTTTGTAGTTCATCAGCTAACTAATTACTCTCTTTGATATGTGCAGGAACAGTCCACTCCGCTGAATGAAGTATGGTATATAGATAGTGGATGTTCTAGGCACATGACTTGTGACAAGAGGTCACTTTTTAACTATGAAAAGAAGTTTGAGGGTCCAGTAGGATTTGGTAGTGATGAAAATGGTGGAAAAAATAGTTGGAAAAGGGATCTTGACCAATGGAAAGGTCTCACTTGACAATGTCCTCTATGTGGAGGGGCTACAGTGTAACCTTTTGAGAATATCACAGATGTGTGATAAGGGTTATAAAGTTGGTTTTGATGACTCACAATGTTTCATCTTAAGACCAGAATTTGTATGAACTTAACATGATGATTATGATGATGGGCCCAAGGAATGACAATTTATATGAACTTAACATGAAAGATGTTGTTTCAAGGGGTGGTACATGTTTTGTTTCTAAAGCCACTGAAAATGAGTCAAAATTGTGGCAAAGGAAGTTGTGTCATGTCAATCTCAAGAATACGAACCAACTAGTCAAGGGTGAGAATGCCATAGGTTTACCTACTAGGGAGTTCAAGTTGGAGGAAAAATGTATCTCATGTCAAAAGGGAAAGCAGCACAAGTCTTCACACAAGACTAAACTCATCAACACAAATGATCAAATGCTTGAGATGCTTCATATGGATCTCTTTGGTCCAGTGAGTGTACCAAGCATTGGGAAGAAAAGATATTGTCTTGTGATCATTGATGATTTCTCAAGATACACTTGGGTGTATTTCCTAAGTACAAAAGATGAGACTGCTGAGTTGATTATGAATTATGTAGCCAGGATTGAGAATCAACTGGATACAAGGGTTAAAGAAATGAGAAGTGGCAATGGTATTGAGTTCAAAAATGGAGTTATGTAAGAATTATAGAATACAAAAGGAATACTTCAACAATTCTCAGATCCTAAAACTCCTGAATAAAATGGTGTTGCAGAAGAAAGGAATAGAACACTCATTGAAGCTACAAGAAGCATGCTAGCATATGCTTAACTGCCTGTTACTTTTTAGGCAGAAGCCATTAACACAACCTGTTATGTTCAGAATAGAGTACTTCTCATCAAAAGTCAAGACAAGACTCCTTATGAAATCTTGTTTAAAAGAAAGCCCTATATCAAGTTTCGCAAGCCATTTGGATGCAAGTGTTAACTATTGAACACCAAGGATTATTTAAACAATTTTCAAGCAAAATCCTTGGATTGCTTCATTGTTGGCTACTCTACACACCAAAGGCCTACTGAGTATATGTGAAAGATCATTTGAGTGTGATTAAAACCTCTGATGTAATCTTTAATAAAAATCAATTCAACGCAGTTGATGGTGCAGCATGGCTGTTTGACCTTGAGAAATTGATCAAGTCTTTAAAGATCTATCCTGAAGACTGATGAATCATTTTACAAGACCAGTGTGATTGAAGAGACAAATCAGAAAAAATTGGATTTGGAAAAGTTGTGGAACAAGGTTGCAAGTAAAGAAAGTGAATATACATTCATCAAGGATCCCTTAATTGCAAATGTAGACCAAGTTCAAGATAATGATCAAGAACACAATCAAATTCCAGAACAAGATCAAGCAGATGATAATCAAGACAATCAAGTAGTACAAGATGATCAAGTTCTAAATGGGTAAGATCCGAGCAACCAAACTGGTGAAGAGGAAGCTGCCACAAGGGCAAGGTTTCAAGATTTATTTGACAGATTAGATTTGGGAAACAATGGTGCTTCTACCTCAAGGAAAAAACAATGAGGAAGCACCTGAAGTTGATAATGCAACAACTGATTTGGTCATTGATGAACCAGACCCCAATGAATCAACTCTTGACACTACTATGTCTACAGATATGATTGTTCAAACATCTTATGTTGAAATAAATCATCCTTATGAGAACATCATTAGAGATATAAATGAAAGAGTTACAAGAAGTCATTCTGAATCTGCAAACATTTATTTGTTCTCCTGCTTCCTATCCCAAATAGAACCTAAGAACATGGTTCAAGCATTGAAGGACAACAGTTGGGTAGAAGCTATGCAAGAGGAGTTGGCTCAATTCAGAGATCTGCAAGTGTGGGAACTTGTAAACATGCCAAGAAACAGATATGCAATTGGAACCAAATGGGTTTTCAGAAATAAAATGTATGAAAGAGGCATTGTGATTAAGAATAAAGCAAGACTTGTAGCTTTGGCATGCCTACAAGAAGAAGGTATTGAATTTGAGGAAGTCTTTGCACCAGTTGCAAGACTTGAAGCAATAAGAATTTTCTTAGCTTATGCTGCCTCAAATAATATAAGGGTATAACTTGATGTCAAATATGCATTCCTAAATGGAAAATAGAAAAGGAGGTGTATGTGACTCAACCACCAGGATTTGAGGACCCTGTGTATCCTAACAAGGTGTATAAGTTGAACAAAGCCTTGTATGGACTTCATCAAGCTCCTAGAGCTTGGTATTATGAGTTATCAAATCATCTACTTGAAAATGGTTTCCAAAGGGGAGCTATTGACAAGACCCTCTTTTACAAAAAGAATGGAAGAGATTTGCTCTTACTATGTGGATGACATTACTTTTGGGTCAACCAATGATCATATGTGCATGGAGTTTGAAGAGGTAATGAAATCCAAGTACAGTATAAGCTCAATGGGAGAAATGAACTTCTTCCTTGGATTGCAAATTAAACAGAAGACTAATGGGATTTTCATCTACCAGTCTAAGTATGTGCAGGACATACTAGACATATTCAGGTGTAATGATCTTAAAACTGCTTCAACTCCTATGGATCCAAAAGAAAAGATGATAGCTATTGAAAAGGGGGAGCGAGTGGATGAACATGAATACAGAGCAGAAATTGGATCTCGGATGTATCTGGCTGCTTCAAGGCCAGATATCAAGTTTGTTGTGTGTGTCTGTGCAAGATTCCAATCAAGACCTAAAGTTTCTCACATGAATGCAGTCAAAAGGATCTTTAGATATTTTAAAGGAAGACCTGATTTGGGAATTTGGTATCCAAAGAACCAGTCCTTTGATCTGATTGCCTACACAGATAGTGACTATGATGGGTGCAATATGAGCAGGAAGTCCACTTCAAGAGGTTGCCAATTTTAGGGAGACAGATTGGTGTCATGGCAATGCAAGAAGCAGACAACAGATCTCAACTGAAGAAGCTGAGTATATAGTTGCATCTGTCTGCTGTGTACAAGTCCTCTTGATTCAAAATCAGATGCTGGATTATGGTTTGAATTTCTTAAACACCCCTATTTACATTGATAATACTGCTGCATATTTTATTGTTAAGAATCCTGTGCAACATTCCAAGACTAAGCACATTGAAATCAGACATCATTTTATAAGGGATTGTAGTGAAAAAGGTTTTTAATTGAAGTAAAAAGAGTTGATACAAGTGATAATTTGGCTGACCTATTCACAAAACCACTTGATAGAACCAGGTTCAACTTTCTTCTGAAAGCCCTGAGAATGATCAACTATAATGAAGTCTGATTCATGATATGTGCTTGTTGATCAAACTGAATATCTTTTCAAGTCTCAATGGAAGTTGTGTGTGTATGTTTGAATATGATACTTTTTGATGTTTAACTATTATGTGCTTAACTGCTTATCTATGCAAATTAGGTATCTTTGATGCTAATGCATGTTTATCAGTTGACCTCTAGGATGTCATGATAAGTGTTTTGAATTGACAAACTTGATTATATGCTTATCTAATGTCATAACTGAGTGTTTGAATATGTGAGTAATCTGATCTGATGATGTTATTAGAATGATTTAGACTATACATGATGTGAAGTCTGCTTGTTTTAATGATGTCATTAATGATTATGATTTAAATATGTTACTTGTCTTTGTGTCAAAATGTGCTTTTGTGTCAAAATGTTATACTCAAATGAAATCCGTTAAGAAAACTTTTGATCAAAACAATTTTTGATAAAACAGAGCAAGTTGTTTATGGTAAAGAGATATGATAATACTATTCTGTTCAAGCTTTAAAGAAGCTTAAAAGAAAATTTTCAATGAAAAGACATAAAAGAGTTACTTTGCTTAAAATTATGTCATTTTCTCCAGTTGGAAGGACATATATTTGTCTATGTTTGGTCATGTCATCTATTTAAAGATTCAAATGATAGCCATTAACCTAAAGACTGAAAGTATTCAGGACAATTGTAATTTGCTCTTTCATTTAAAATTATGCCATTGACTCTAAGCCAAAAGGATATGTATTTATTTATGTGTTTGGTCCTGATGACGGCTTGTAGACAGTCAGGATAGCCATTAACCTGGAAGCTAAGAGTAATTGGGGTGACTAAAAATTTAGAAATGAGAAATGATAGTACATTGACTACTTAGCCAATCATATGGATTTAATAAGCTAAAAAGGCACTTAGTACAGTCATTAACATGTATGGTTGCTTTCCCATGATGTGTAAAATCTAAGGTGACATAAACATAAAGTATCTGCTAAGATTTATGTGGAGTTACATTGTTTTATATGCATGTTCCAAGATAAATCTTTCCGAATGATAGGCAGAAAAGTTATTATCCAGTCATACACGAGCCCATTGGTATTTGGTCCCCAAAATGAAGTATATATTCAAAGAATGACCAAGAACAAAGTGAACAAAATGCTGATCAAACAACACAATGTTGTTATAAGTTCACAAACTTATGTTAAAAAAATCATAAGTTCTGTCATTGAAAGTTTTCAAACCAAAACTAGGGGGTCAAAGTCAAATCGAGGTGATCTGGAGAAATCTAAATAAGCATTGAGAATAGATATGGAGCATCAGAAAACAATATGTGTTATCCATTGAGTATTATGCATCATAATTGAACATTAATCATATCACCAAAGAAATGAAATTCATGCTAAGTCTAGACCTGCTGTTAACCTGTCTATAATGTCATAATAATGTTGAGAATGAAGTATTGAGAAAGCTACTTAGTCAATATGATCCATTCTTGAGATCTTTTTAGAAAATGATTGAAAATGTGTTGCAAGGAAACATAACTGAAATTTGATCTCTAAATGCACCATTTGCTCGTAAACAATGATCTTTAATGAAAAATAAGTTTGATAATTGGTTTAAGTCAAAAGAGTTGCATTTTACCTTCAAAAAGGGTTGAATATGTATTTTCGGGTAAGGTTTGATGTTTTGCAACCTTTTCGAGCATACTTAGATAATTTGGTCTAAGTTTACCCTTATGGAGCATACTTTGAAGTTTATTACACTTTTCGAGTAGAGTTTACTACTTAACTTGAAATTCTGACCTTCCGAATAGGCTTGATATTTGATTATGTCTAAATATGATGTTTACTAGCAAGTTTTTATCTAGTTAAGACTTTTTAGCATACCTTAGGGCTTTGATTGAGAGTATAACTGTTACTAGCAAGCTAAGTGATATGTTTAAATATAATTTTCACTAGCTAGCTTTGTTGTTATCTGAACTTTCTAGAATAATTGTTTTATAGGTTGTAGTAAGTCAGTCTAGCAAGTTTTGTAATTGAGCACGTTACTTCCAGCAAGATTTAATGTTTTTAGACTGTTTAGCACACATAGGTGATTGTTTAAATATTTGAATTCATTCTAGCAAGCTTTGTGATTTTGGGTGTGTCAGGTCCCCGATTTCAGCTGGATCTTACTCAAATCATGCCATAACTCACACAAATTAATGTGCCGACAAGAGAGTTAATGACGGGTTGCTATATTTAGAAAGATCACCGTTTGTTGAAGGCGGAATCAATAACAAACATACGGTTGCTTGATCAATATTCAAAGGTAACCAACACAAACAAGATTCACTCAAAATATTTCCATTTATATAATATTACTCATACAAACGATAATCTATTTAGGGTTTCTTGAAGGAAGGTTTATCCGTACGAATCCTAAAACAACCGTCATCCTCAATAATATTCTTTCTTAACCAAAAGGTGTAAAGGCCGGGATTCGCTTGTCCTTGGGCGGCGTGCCCTAAAACATTCTATTTATAGGCCTGCCACCCTAAGACAGTTGTCATTCTTTCTAGAAACCCCAAACGTAAATACATATTCAAATTACATAATCAAAAAATATTCTAAGTGTAAAACAAGTCTTCCGGGTATGCTTTGTAACAATATTCATTTTTCGAGTACGCTGTGTACTCTGCCATCTTTCAGGACTTGGTAACATAGAAGTGTGCTTGGATCAGTTTCTGGGTAGACTTTTTACTAGAGGAGTATTTTACCAAGTAAAATACTCACCGGCTAGACTTCAATCTTCTTGACTTCGCCAGACATACCCTTACGAGTAACCTTGTTCTTCAATGGTCCCTTCAACTGCTTTGCTACAAAAAATAACTTATTAGCAAAGTGTGCTCGGCAGCATTGTTCCTTGCTTGAGTTGAACTGTTCCCGATGATACTTAAGATATATCAATATTCATCAAGCTTGACTGGACCAATCGTTATTATCAATACCTTGCCCGGTCTTCCAATCACTTGGTTTCTTGAGCTTGGTTAGCCAAGAGGTTACACGGAGATAGACCTTACTCGGCTATAAAGAACTAACTTACTAGACAAATTGATCCTTTCCCAGGAATATAGTAACTAGTAGACCTTACCCGGAAATACACTAATTAATGAACCCTGCTCGGATAATCACTTAAGAAGAATTCAAAAAGATAACTTTGCCCGATAGGAAAAATATCATATCCGGCTAAGTAAAAAGCTTGCTCGGAGGTCTAAGGTGTTCCCGGTTCCATACTTAGCGAATTCGGAGGAGGTTGAGAAGATTCCAATCTTTCATATATCTTCCTTAGGTCAAATCTTAACTCAACAATCTCCCCCTAGATTGGAACACCTCAGCTGTCCAAAAACACCTATAAGGTTACATACACTTAGTCAAAATACAAATCAAATCATAACCAAAGTACATATTCATAACATAAACAAGTTACATATTCAAAATTCTGTCCGAAGACAATACATAGCAAGGCCTATCCTATGAATCTTGTTTGTTCCTTGAATTGTGGGCGGCTTGTCTTCGGTTGATTATTTCTGATGCAGCTTTCATTTTAAAGATATCAAGGATTCGGTAGTGTGTATGACTTTTTGGTATGAACAAATCCCTAATATCCATCAGATCCTCATCATGCAAGTAAGTCAAGTCTTCATCTTTCTAGATAGTCCCCAGTACTTTTCCATCATAGTTTCTCAGCAAGTAATGGTCATCATTTTATTTGTATTCCACTTCTATTATAATGCCATTTCTTTGTACTGTGTAGTTGGGGCGTGTCATTCTTCTTTCAAGAATTATGCATGTGTTCATATATGACACTGGATTCCTGTCTCTGACATTCATCTTGTAGTACCTTTCAACACTGTCCATTCTTTTCATCTTGTCTGTCCTTCTTGACCTTTGAAGTTGGATTGTTTTCCAGCTTCTTTTCTCTTTTAAGAACTGGAATCCCCTGTCAGCTTCTTGCTTTAAAAATTTTGAGAGTTCATTCATTTGTCTTCCAGCCATCCTGTTTCTGTTTCTATAATCATACAAATTAAGAGTGGCCATCCTTTCCAGTTGCTCTTCAGTGTATTCATGAAAGTCACTTCTGACAACAATGTCTCTCAGTTGCCTACTTTCTATAATCACCTTCAAGGACTCAGTAACAGAATCAAAGTAGATTTCTCTTGGAAGATCCACATTTGACTGTGGTCTTGTTGTTCTTTGTGGTACAGATCTACTTGATTCACCTCTTCCACCTTGTGGATGTCTTCTTGAGATAGGAGGCCTGAATGGAATGGACTTCTTTGGTTTGCTAGGCTCCATATTAAAGGTTTTGATGTATATTGAAGTTACCATTTCAGGTGGGAGGTTGGTCAGTTCAACAACATACTGTCCTGCTTGTTCTTTAAGAGCGAGCAACATCTTAGCTATCCCAGGACTATTTGACAGTCCTGCAGGAACAAATCTTCCTTCAACAAAGCTTCTAGGGTTATCACCCTCCCTCAAAGCTTTCTCCAAGTCAGCCTTTTGTATATAGAAAAGATCTTTCAAGTCTTGCTTTTCCAAGGCATTGAATGAGGCTTCATCCATCCCCCTTTGATTAATCATTATGCCACTCAGAATGTTGATCATCTCTTCATTTTCCCAAGGGACAATAGGTTCATCTTCTGGTTCAGGTTTGACTTCTTATGGGGTTGGGATTTTATCTGATCTGACATGTTCCTTCATTTTCTCCCTCAAACTCTGATTTCTTCTTTTCTTTGCTGGAGGTTCAACATATGTTTCAGATTCTTTGGTAGACTTCTCAGTTTGTGCCCTTTTCAGTTTTTCTTTCCTTTTCAACTTGTTGTATTGATCCTGCACAGATTCTCTTGAACTATCTTTCCAGTAGGTAACCACACATACCTCCATACTTCCTCTTCAAGGCTTCATATTTTTCTTTTAGTTTCTCTCTTTCACTGTTGTAGAGTTCTTGAAGCTTGTCAAAGTTGAAGTGTGTCAAATCCTTCTTTGAATAGTTATGACTTCTTAGATATTCTCTGTATTTCTGGCTGTCTCTATTCTTTTGTTCTATCTTTTTCTTGAAACCATCCCTCTCCTTGTCAAGTCTCTTTTGCAACTGACCATCATTAAGATCAGCCCAAGTTTCAAAGCTTATGCCATACCTTCTCAACTTTACAACCAATGGATGTTTCCTTTTGGCTTCCCTCATACTCAACTCAATGTTTGCTCTCTGCTCATCAGTCATTACACCTTGTGGAGACTCAACATTAACAGCTTCACCTCCTTTCCCTTGATCATCATTGTTATCATCAGAATCATCAGTTTCATCATATATCTCTTCAATTCTCCTTTCCTCACTATCCTCATCCTCACTATCATAAACATTCAAAATCAATTTTAAAGCATCCACAGTTTCAACACTTGTATCCATCCCCTTCTCAGTTTCAACATTTTCAATATGGCCAGATGGCATATTCTCATTCTCCCCCTATTTTGGGGCAGCTGAGGTCTTCTCAACCTCCTGCTCGAGGGCTTGAATTTTTTATTTTGCTTGAACCAACTGTTCTAGCAACATTACATTTTCATTGGTCACCTCCTCATTCCTTCTCTTCAATTCAGCATTTTCTAACATTAAATCCAGATTTCTTTGAAATAAGTCTGTGTATGTGAGTGGTGTTGTAGGTGGTGATGTAGAGAATGGTTCATGTTCAGGTTGTTCTTGGTTTGTGGTGTGAGTTTGAAATATGGATAGTGGTGGTGATTGTGTATGATGTGGGCTTGGAATGAAAGGATCTGAGTGAATTGGGCTAGAAGTTGGTGGTTTTTGTGGTGTTGGGGATACATGAGATGATGTTTCAGGTTGGAATTGGCTTAGGGTGTGGGGTGGGGATTGAGTGGTTTGATGTGGTGGAGTTTGTGGTGGTGATGGTATAATGGGTGGGTCAATGAGTTGTGGTGATTGTGGTTGAGTTGGAATAATGGGTTGTTCTGGTTGCTCAGGTTGCTCCCCCTAATCATGTGTACCAACAATCATGGCTCTTCCAGCCCCTCCTTCATCTCCATCATCAGCATTGTTCTCTCCATCAGAGTCATCACTATCACTTCCAGACACATCTTCCCCTCCTTCCTCCTCTAATCTTAACTCAGGCACTGGCATCACATTCAAGTCATGGTCCAACAACCATGGCAAGATCTCAAATGGTACGTTTGAGTCAAATCTATTGGCAACACCTGGATTTCTGATTCTTCTGTATGTGTTAGGATTTTGCAGTAGGTGTGTAATGCCAATAGTGGGCAGATTTTGTAATTCACTGTTGAAGATTATCTGTAGGAACCTTGGATATTGTAAGAATCTGTCCTTTTCGGCCTTCTTCAAGTTTGCTACCAATCCTTCAAATATCATCTTTGAAAAGTTGAAGGGTAGATCATACATATTTCCAACAGTGGCATTTGCCAAATCATGACTCATCAAATTCCATGATCCTTTTCTTGGGGCAAACCCATGTATCACATGATGGATTAGAAACCTATACAGCATAGGGAACATCCCCTTTTGAAACTGTCCATCATGTAGAGTTCCCTGATAACCCATCGTTTGCTCAAATATCCTCATCAAGTGAGTTGTATTGAAGTTTATTGAGTTATGATCATCATCATTCAACCGCAAGCATCTTCTTATCATCCTTTCAGTTATGTGTATTTCTTGTCTTGCAACAGTTGCTTCGATTCTTTTTCCATTGATGTCTTCAACAAGTTCTACAGATCTCCAGAAATCCAGTGAATGATTTCTGTAGATGACAGGACATTCAGTGAAAGCAAAGCTGACATTCGATCGAGCCATCCAAGTAATCATTCTCGCCACCGGCTCGTTGTCAGGTGTGACTTGCAAAAGTGCACACATATTGTGTTTCTTTTCAAAGAAGTACTTGGGCTGTTCTTCTTCTGCCATATCTGAACAACACAATCAAACATATTCAAAATGAAATTAGTCATAAAGTTCACTACTTTAAGTGATTTCTAGTTATAAAAATGAAGAAGAAAAAATATATATCATCAAGAACTTGTTCTTCTACAAGTTTATAACCTAAACACAAAAACAGAGTATTAGTAATCAGATACATAATCAAAGCCCATTATAGTCTAATCGTGATTAAAAAACACATTATTATTGCTTACCGAGTCGGAATTAGAGGGCTGATTCAAATTAGGGTTTGGATTAAAAATGAATGCGATAAGTCGGTTTAGGTTTCTTTGTGAGGGAAAAATAATGTTGAAAAATTTTTCCTTACTCCCTCTTATATACCTTTTGAAAGTGGGTTTTACATGCTTTTTGTCGTTTAGTGAGTTATTAGCTGTCAAACAGTAACATTATCCACTTGATATTTTAAAACATTTGTGAAACACATATATCTTTTTCATGTTAGATTTAGCAAACCTTACTCGAAAAAGTAACACTTTGCAAAGTCTACTCGGTATACTTCCACTTACACAAAGCTTACCCGATAAAATAGAAATATCAAACCTTGCTTGATAAAATTTTCATTATTAGATTTACAAAGTTTGCCCAATCCCTTCTAATTACAAACCTTGCTTGCAGCAGTATTGTCAATAAGAATAGGGGTGTTCATGCAAAATTCATTAGAAAACTTCATTTTTATCACTTAATTTTGACATAAGACTCATTTTGACATAAACAGTTGTAACATAATCAAATCTTAAGCAAACATAACATTATCAAGACAAGCAAACTATACTTATATTCAAGATTTAGCCTTTCCTAATAACATCAACTGATCAGATAAAGCACATATTCAAACAATTAAGAAATGATGTCAGATAAGCTTACTCTAACAAGTAAATCATAACAAGAACACTTATTCTAACATCACAAATGCACATCAACTGATAAACATGCAAACATATCAATCAAATCAATCATGTCAAATTTTGCACACATAATCAGTTATAGCACATAACAGTTTACATATTCATCAATATAATCAATCATATTCACCAAACATTCATTATGTGTGACCTCTAACAAAATAATCAGTTAGCACAAAGAGGTACACAACTAGGCACACATTGCATTTCAATCAAATCCTTTTCACTACAGTCTCTTATGTAGTGATGTCTGATTTCAATGTGCTTAGTTTTAGAATGTTGAACTGGATTCTTAACAGTAAAATATGCAGCAGTATTGTCAATAAGAATAGGGGTGTTCATGCAAAATTCATTAGAAAACTTCATTTTTATCACTTAATTTTGACATAAGACTCATTTTGACATAAACAGTTGTAACATAATCAAATCTTAAGCAAACATAACATTATCAAGACAAGCAAACCATACTTATATTCAAGATTTAGCCTATCCTAATAACATCAACTGATCAGATAAAGCACATATTCAAACAATTAAGAATTGATGTCAGATAAGCTTACTCTAACAAGTAAATCATAACAAGAACACTTATTCTAACATCACAAATGCACATCAACTGATAAACATGCAAACATATCAATCAAATCAATCATGTCAAATTTTTCACACATAATAAGTTATAGCACATAACAGTTTACATATTCAGCAATATAATCAATCATATTCACCAAACATTCATTATGTGTGACCTCTAACAAAATAATCAGTTAGCACAAAGAGGTACACAACTAGGAACACATTGCATTTCAATCAAACCCTTTTCACTACAGTCTCTTATGAAGTGATGTCTGATTTCAATGTGCTTAGTTTTAGAATGTTGAACTGGATTCTTAACAGTAAAATATGCAGCAGTATTGTCAATAAGAATAGGGGTGTTCATGCAAAATTCATTAGAAAACTTCATTTTTATCACTTAATTTTGACATAAGACTCATTTTGACATAAACAGTTGTAACATAATCAAATCTTAATCAAACATAACATTATCAAGACAAGCAAACCATACTTATATTCAAGATTTAGCCTATCCTAATAACATCAACTGATCAGATAAAGCACATATTCAAACAATTAAGAAATGATGTCAGATAAGCTTACTCTAACAAGTAAATCATAACAAGAACACTTATTCTAACATCACAAATGCACATCAACTGATAAACATGCAAACATATCAATCAAATCAATCATGTCAAATTTTGCACACATAATCAGTTATAGCACATAACAGTTTACATATTCAGCAATATAATCAATCATATTCACCAAACATTCATTATGTGTGACCTCTAACAAAATAATCAGTTAACACAAAGAGGTACACAACTAGGCACACATTGCATTTCAATCAAACCCTTTTCACTACAGTCTCTTATGAAGTGATGTCTGATTTCAATGTGCTTAGTTTTAGAATGTTGAACTGGATTCTTAACAGTAAAATATGCAGCAGTATTGTCAATAAGAATAGGGGTGTTCAGAAAATTCAAACCATAGTCCAGCATCTGATTTTGAATCCATAGCAGGCAGATGCACAGCAGGCAGATGCAGCAACATATCCTGCTTCTGCAGTAGAGATTGAGACAATAGTCTGCTTTTTGCATTGCCATGACACTATCCTTTCACCCAAAAATTGACATCCTCCTAAGGTTGACTTTCTGCTCATGTTACATCCATCATAATCACTGTCTGTATAGGCAATCAGATCAAAAGATTGGTTCTTTGGGTACCAAATCCCTAAGTCTGGTCTTCCCTTCAAATATCTGAATATTCTTTTAACAGCATTCATTTGGGAGGCTTTTGGACTTGATTGGAATCTTGCACACACACATACAGCAAACATGATATCTGGTCTTGTTGCAGTCAGATACATCAGAGATCCAATTTTGGCTCTGTATTCATGTTCATCCACAGGCCCCCCCTTTTCATCTGCAATCATTTTTTCTTTGGTGTCCATTGGAGTTGAAGCAGTTTTGTACTCATGACAGTTGAACTTGTTCAAGATGTCCTGTACATATTTAGTTTGGTGAATGAAGATCTCTTCAGCTTTCTGTTGAACTTGTAATCCAAGAAAGAAGTTCATTTCTCCCATAGAGCTCATGCTGTATTTGGACTTCATTACCCCTTCAAACTCCATGCACATTTGTTTATTTGTAGATCCAAAGATGATGTCATCCACAACATTTGTAACATAAGCAAATATGTTCCCTTTTTTTTGTAGAAGAGTGTCTTGTCAATGGCTCCCTTTTGAAAACCATTTTCAAAAAGATGGTTTGACAACTCATCATACCATGCTCTTGGAGCTTGATGCAATCCATATAGGTCTTTGTTTAGCTTATACACCCTGCTTGGATACATTGGATCCTCAAAACCTGGAGGTTGAGCTACATACACCTCTTCATTAATCTTTCTATTTAGGAATGCAGACTTAACATCAAGCTGGAACACCTTAATGTTCTTTGAGGCAGCATATGCAAGAAAGATCCTGATAGCTTCAAGTCTTGCAACTGGTGCAAAGACTTCCTCAAAGTCTATTCCTTCTTGTTGAAGACATCCCAGTGCTACAAGTCTTGCTTTATTCTTAATCACTAAACCCCTCTCATCCCTTTTATTTCTAAAAACCCAATTGGTTCCTATTTCATATCTGTCTATTGGTCTATCGACAAGATCCCACACATGTAGGTCTCTGAACTGTGCTAGTTCCTCCTGCATTGCGTCCACCCAACTATTCTTTTAGTGTTTGAGCAATGTTCTTTGGCTCTATTTGGGATAGAAAGCAGGAGTAAGGACAGATGTTTGCAATCTCAGAATGACTTCTTATGACTCTTTCAATCTCCAATGATGTTTTTAGAAGGATGATTCTTTTCCACATAAGGAGTTTGTACAATCATATCTGTAGACAAATTTGTGTCAAGATTTGTGTCAAGATGATATCAGATGGTTCTATAACACTCAAATGGTCTTTCACATATACTCTGTAAGCTTTTGAGTGTGTAGAATATCCAACAAAGAAACAATCTAGAGATTTTGTTTGAAACTTGTTCAAATAATCCCTTGTGTTTAGAAGGTAAAATTTGCATCCAAAGGGCTTGAAAAACTTCATATAAGGCTTTCTGTTGTGGAATATTTCATATGGAGTTTTGTTATGCCTTTTGTTGACAAGTACCCTTATCTGAACATAGCATGCAGTATTTATTGCTTCAGCCTAAAATGTAACAGGTAAATTAGCATCTGCTAACATGGTTCTTGCAGCTTCAATCAAAGTTCTATTCCTTCTTTCTGCAACACCATTTTGTTCAGGAGTTCTAGGAGCTGAGAATTGTTGAATAATTCCTTTTGCTGTACAAAATTCTTGGATCACTCCATTCTTGAACTCTGTACCATTGTTACTTCTCATCATTTTAACTTTCTTATTTAATTTGTTCTCAATCATTGTTACACAACCTTTAATCAACTCTGCAGTCTCATACTTGGTACTTAGGAAATAAACCCAAGTATATCTTGAATAGTCATCAATGATCACAAGACAATATCTTTTTATCCCTATACTTGGCACACTCACAGGACCAAAGAGATCCATGTGAAGTAATTCAAGTACTTGATCAATTGAGTTGATGAGTTTTGGCTTATGAGTAGATTTGTGTTGCTTTCCTTTCTGACATGAACTACAATGATCTTCCAATTTGAATTCTCTTGTATGTAAGCCAATCACATGCTAACCTTTCATAAGTCTGTTCATGTTCTTCAAGTTCACATGACACAGTTTCCTATGCCACAATTTTGATTCATTTTCAGAGGCTTTGGAAACAAAACATGCACCTCCCCTTGAAAAAGCTTCCTTCATATTTAATTCATATAAGTTGCCATTTCTTGGTGCCATCATCATAATCATTTCAAGTGGAATTACAAATTCAGGTTTTAGAATGAAACAATGTGAATAATCAAAACTGACTTTGTATCCCTTATCACACATTTGTGATATACTCGGTAGATTATACTGAAGACCTACAACATGAAATACATTATCAAATGATACTTTTCCATTTGTTAAGATTCCTTTCCCAAAAATCTTTCCACCATTTTCATCACTTCCAAATGCTACAGGACCTTCAAACTTTTCTTCATAATTGACAAGAGATCTCTTGTCACAAGTCATGTACCTAGAACAACCACTATCCATATACAATATGTCATTCAGAGGAGTGGACTGTTCCTACACATGAGAAACAGTTTGATTAGTTAGGTGATGAAGTGCAAGCTATATCAACTTGCAGCTCATCAGATTCAGTTTCAAAGGCAGCTTGGCAAGTGAGTGTTGTTGGTTCAGGATCTTCATGAGTGACTTCTATATTATCTGAATTATCTGTCTCATATCCACACTCTCTTGGGGTTTTAACAAATGAGGTTGAATTCTGGCATTCTGCTGAGTCAGTGGCATACTCATTTATCACATAATCCTTCTTTTCAGAGTAGTCTCTTACATCAGCAAGTGTTTCAACCTTAACTTCAGTCTTGGGTTTCCAAAGGAATCCTCCAGGTTCAAAACCATGTTTCATCAGAAACTTTTCATCACCAGTGAGTTCTGTTGGTTTCTTCCTAGGAAATGCATCTCTTCTTCTTGTCTTCTCACAGCTTGATGATCCTTGAGGACTATCAGATTTGACAGATTGAGTATCCTTTATAGGGATGATTCTCAAAGTTTGAGAGTTCTTTTTGACATTTCTCTTATGCTTCACAGGAGATTTACCCCCTTTGAGTATGCTGAGCCACATGTTTCTTGGCTTTCATTGAAGGTTTTTGGATTTCATTCTTCAGAATTTCCTTTTCACAAGCATTTCCCATTCCCAGGTATTTATCATACTTTTGCTTGTACATAACAAATTCTTGTCCATACTTTGTTTCATCTGGGACATGAAAAGGCTTGAATTTGAGTCTTTCATTACAAGAGTCTGTATGATGACCATACTCATCACACTTCTTGCACCAAACATTTCCTTTGTATCTTTCATGTTTCTTTTCTTTCTTGAATCTTTCACTTGGTCTGGGTTCTTTGACTCCAATTGTTTTTTGATTCTTTAGACTATCAAAGTTGATTGAGAAAGGGACAAACTCCTCAATCTTGATGTCTTGTCTTTCAGTCTTGCTCTTTACAAACACAATTTTTTGCATATTCAGTGGTTCTTCATCTTGATTCTCTCTATGTCTTGATTGCCTCTTTTCATATTCTTCCATTGTTTCCACTTCTCCAATATCAAGGACTTCATGATTAGAGAAAATAGGATAAACAGGGATAAAGTTTTCAACATCCACATTTTCTTTTACACTATTTTTGTTGTTCTGCTATGTCCTTTACAATACTTCTTGGCTTGGAGGCCTTACAACATTGTAATTTACCTTCTTCTTTTCACATATGTCAAAGGACACATGCTCTCTCTTTGTTCTTTCATTCTGTTTTTTCATTCTTGATGTGACAGGTGGATACATTGGAAGATTGTCAATGGATTCTGGTTTCTTGTATTTTCTTCCTCTTTCAGCAGCTATGATTTCCTCATCAGTGATTTGATCACTTAAATCACTCAGGTCATCTTGATTTAAATCAATTGAATCAAAGTCATCTTCAGAGACTTGAACTCCGATTGACTTTTCTTCTTTCAAATCATTCTTCACAACAAACTCTCCTTCTTTACTCACCTCAACATTTTTATACAAATCCACAAGTTCTTCTTTGTCTTGAAAAACAGCTTTGAATTGTTGTAGATATGCATTTCTTTTCTCTTTATCAACTTTTGGCATAAAGTTGTTATTGAAAGGTGGTGGTACTGCTTTGTACTTGTCTTCTTCCTTAACTTGGTTTAGAATTCCACAAATGTTTCCAGTGGAGACCAAGTTCTTCAAGAATTCATTATTAGCTTGCAGTTTTGTGTTCTGCATCTTCTCTTTTATAATCATTTTCTTCAACCCATCTATTTCAGTTGTGAATCTTTTCTGAGCTCTATAACTGTTTACACAGTCTTCTTCCAAACTTTTCATTCTTTCTTCACTCACCAGTTCACTTGCCTCATATGCATTTATGATACTTTGTTTCTTAAAACACTCACTTTCCAGCTTGCCTACTTTCATTTTCAAATCATTGATAACTTCAGTTAAATCAACAGTGGGAGCAGAATTTATGTGACACTCGTCAATTTCAGGTTAACTCCGTTAATCCGAACTCCGTTAATTCAAACTTAAGATCACACGAACTGTAACGCATATCTCATTACATTTAAGTTAGGGTTTTAAATGACGCTTGACAATCTACACATAAGTAGTCTTTCAGAATTTCACCGAAACACACACGAGTCGACTCAAACCGTTGGTGAACAAATGATAAGTAATTGATAGTTATGTGTTAATCTATGTGTTACTTGTTATTATATATATATATATATATAACACTAAATTCAAGAAGCAAAAGCCTAGTTTATGCTAGAAATTGATTAACTAGAAGTTCAGGGGGCTAAGTATAACATAATTAATAATATAAACATATTATTACACAACCCTAATCCCTCTCTCCCTCCTTGTACGATCGGCCTCCCTCTTCCCCCTCCCTCTTCTCGATCGTGAACACACACCACACACACATACAAGGATTTTCAAGTTTTGTTGGAGGATTCAAGGTGCAAGATAGGTAATTAACATCGTCTATAGTCATTCTATGTGTTTAATTATGCTATTGAATGAGTTAATAAAAACCCTAAATCTTGAAAGTGGTGATTAACATGAGTTAGGGTTTAATTATGTGTTTGTTGATGATTACTAGTGAGTTGATAACTAGTTGTGTTGTTATTGAATGTTAATTGCATGTTTCTTGAAATTGAACTTTGAAGTCAAACCCTAATTGTGTGTGCAAAGTGATATTGAGATGCATGGTTGGTGGATTATGCATCTAAGGGGTTGTATGTATGAGTTATAATGCAAAGGTTATTAGTTTGTTGAGTTATGGCTGTACAGATTCTTGAATTCGTTTTTAAATGGCTGTAACTCGATGTTAATGTTATGTTTTGATGTGATTGTTGATTCTATAATATACTAGGTTGAGACTAGTTTCTGAAAAGTCTAAGTTTGTAATTTTTGAACGTATAAAAGTTAGTTTTTATTATTTTATAAAACTGTTGTGCAAGGCTGATTCGGGAAGCCTGCTGGTAAGTTGTTTTGCGGCTGAGATATCTCATAAACGACAAGACTAAATAGGTTGGTTCCACTTCTGGAAGTTAATATTTTGAGTTAGGAATTTTACTCAATTGGTCTTGCATTAATTGGATTTGTCATTTAACGGTAATAACAAATAACATTCTGTTGTGCATGATAATGATTGTTGTGTGTTTGCTGTGATGTTTTGATCATTGTGATTAAACTATATATGATAAAAATATAAGAAAAATATTTTTTGAAACCTAACGCACGTGCTCTTATGTGATAATTTTTGGTGGTTTATTTGACATGTTAGAATTTATTAAATAGAGTAATTTTGTCGAGTGAAAATCTGCATGGACAATTTAGCTGCTGAATTACTTGAATTATCATGAAAAGTGCATAATTGATCGATGTTTGCTATGTTTTGACCAAATTGCCCTTGTGGGGGATATTTGCTAGTAATGAACGATGTTAGTACTTGACACTTAAGTACTTGTTCACACGTGTAACTTATCACCAACGTGTTTGTCGAGTCGCACTTATTTCACAAACGAAACACGAAACGCATCTCATGCATAAGTTGTATGTGTCGAGTCTAGGGACTCACACATAGTATAAATACTTAGAAAATCTCATTTTTGTTTTAGAGCACTAGTGAGGATTTTTCTGTGACGCACACCTTTCTAGGATCTTTTTGGTTATCTTCGCAAACAGTGAGTTTCACGCCCCCTTTTTACTCTTTTTAAATGCTTTTATTTGGGGGAGATAACATACTCCAATGCTGTAGATTTTGTTTAGTTTTTATATATCACATGTAAGGCTAAGTAGCAAACAAACCAACCAAAGTCCTTTATAACATCGAACCGGTTAATATTTGGTTAATAGCGGTCACTGTTGAGTAGTACTACTGGGTTTGACCAACCCCACCCAACTCTAAGCTCGACTGTAGGTCAAGTGGATGTAATCTTGGCTAACACATTACCATGGTCGTGGTTGACATGGTGGCAATTGATAATCAGTCAGCTTCGGTGTCGAACACTTAGTAATACATGCTTGATAGGTTAGCTACCTATTGATATATATTTGACTTAACACTATCTGGTAACGCAAAAACGCAAAACGTAAACGCAAACGCAAACGCTTTAATTATATAAACTTGTGAACTCACCAACCCTGTGTTGACACTTTTAGTATGTTATTCTCAGGTAGCCGAGGCGGGCGCGCCGTATAGGAACATGCATTCGCTAAACACAACCATCGCTTGAAAACTTCTTTTAATTTTTATCTTAATAACTTGGGTTTTTAAGTCGTCTTGTGTGGCGCAAACTTTTTAGTTTACAAATTTACGCTTCCGCATTTTATTTAAGACTTAATTTTTGTTTGTTTGAAAACTTTAAACATGGTGTTTGATTATAACTAATGATTCCGATCCTGTTACTTCACACCCTCTGACGGTAAAACTCCGTTAGTGGATCTTGAGGGTGTGACAATTTACCTGAGATAATGATCCAGTTTATTTCTCAATTATGGCCATGAATGCCGCATTTTCTTTCTTGATATCATCTGCAATGTCTTCTTCATGATTGCTCCAATCAAAGTTACCTTCATGTTGTGTTGTTATAGCTACATTTCCGTGATTTCTGATCTGGTTTTTGTTGGCTGGAACAGTGTTGTTTGGAACATCTTGAAGGTTTTGGTTGTTGTTTCTCTGAAAACCTTGATTCTGAGGCACTCCTTGATCATGATTGTTCATTTGAGGTTGAAAGTTATTGAAGTTGGGATTATAGTTGTTGTTAAAGTTGTTGGAGTTGGGTCACTGCTGATATTGAGGCTGCTGTAGATATTGAGGCTGCTGATTTCTTGGTTGGTTTTGAAATTGGTTCAATTAGAAGTTTCTTGGTATGTTACATTCTCTTGCAAAATGACCAGGCTGTTGACAATTATAGCAAATGGCTTTTGACTTGTCAAAACAAATTCTTTCATTTGGCCTTGATAGGAGTGACCTACCAGTCCTGTTATATAACCTTTTGCTTCTAAGAGCCAACATAGATGCTTGCCACTTCAAATCCATATCCTCCAAGTCATCAACATCTATCTGCTCAAGATCATCTTGTACCACACTTGTGTGAATTAAATTATTTTGCAACAAATGCATTATATGACTCAGTAAACATTGAAAGAAAGGCCTGTGTTTCACTGCCTTGACCATTTCCACCACTAGTGTTAGGTACAGTCCCACTTGCCATAGAAGCAGAATCAGTGTCATCAATCAGCTGCACATTGAATCTTTGCTGGTTTCCATGATTACTTGTGCTACCACCAACAAATGATTTTGGAGTATCAGAATTATGTTCAACAGGTTCTTCAATGATAGGGATCTGCTGTTGATTCTTGGTAGTCAAATTACCCATAGGTGCAATAAATGCATTTGAAACATTGAAGCAGGGTCTTTCCTCCTTAATCATCTCATTCTCTATCATCTCTATCTCTGCAGCTTGAAGAAAGCATACTACATCATCCAATTTCAAGTCATTGAACTTGTGCTTCTGAAGGATGAATTTGCAGGCAGTGTACCATTCCTTTGGCATAGAGTTGAGTAGCTTTGTATTAAGGTCAAAGTCAGTCATGACATAGTCTGTGGTTCTGAGATCATTCACTATTGCTAAGAACCTCTCCATAATAGAATTCAATCTTTCTCCTTCTTTATACTTAAATATTTCTAGCTGTTGCTTCAATCTCTGCTTCTTGATGTTTTTGAGGTCAACATTTCCCTCAAACATTTCAAGTATTGCATCATACATTGCCTTGGCATTGGGATGATGTGCAACCTTGGAAAGTATTTCCCAAGACAGACCTAGCTTTAACATAGCTAAAGCCTTGTCATCTACTTTTCTCATTCTTTCTCATACAGCAGCAGTTGCAACTGTGTTTGCACCTTCCTCTTCAGTGCCTTATGGACCATTCTTGATGGAGTTCCACATATCAACATCATTATAGCAAACGGCTGCTTCAAACAAGACCTTCCATTTTGTGAAATTTTCCTGTCCATACAGTCTAGGAATCTTGTTAGTAGACACTTTTTGTTCTTCGTAACCAGACATTTTGAGAAATCAAAAGTAGTTTCTTTGTAAAAACAGAGTTCAAAAATAATCAGATCTGAAAAAATGGTTGTTCAGATCTGAGTTGTCTGATGCGATTAGAACAAGATTTATATGTAAAAATTAAAACTTTAAAGGTAACCAACACAAACAAGATTCACTCAAAATATTTCCATTTATATAATATTACTCATACAAACGATAATCTATTTAGGGTTTCTTGAAGGAAGGTTTATCCGTACGAATCCTAAAACAGCCGTCACCCTCAATAATATTCTCTCTAATCCAAAAGATGTAAAGGTTGTGATTCGCTTGTCCTTGGGCGGCGTGCCCTAAAACATTCTATTTATAGGGCTGCCACCCTAAGACACCTGTCATTCCTTCTAGAAACCCCAAACGTAAATACATATTCAAATTACATAATCAGAAAATATTCTAAGTGTAAAACAAGTCTTCCTGGTATGCTTTGTAACAATATTCATTTCTCGAGTACGCTGTGTACTCTGCCATCATTCAGGACTTGGTAACATAGAAGTGTGCTTGGATCAGTTTCTGAGTAGACTTTACTAGAGGAGTATTTTACCAAGTAAAATACTCACTGGGTAGACTTCAATCTTCTTGACTTTGCCAGACTTTTCCCGACAAACCCTTACGAGCAACCTTGTTCTTCAATGGTCCCTTCAACTGCTTTGCTACAAAAAATAACTTATTAGCAAAGTGTGCTCGGCAGCACTGTTCCTTGCTTGAGTTGAACTATGCCCGATGATACTTAAGATATATCAATATTCATCAAGCTTGCCTGGACCAATCATTATTATCAATACCTTGCCCGGTCTTCCAATCATTAGTTTCTTGAGCTTGGTTAGCCAAGAGGTTACTCGGAGATAGACCTTACTCGGCTATGAAGAACTAACTTGCTAGACAAAGTGATCCTTGCCCGGGAATATACTAACTAGTAGACCTTACCCGGTAATACACTAATTAGTGAACCCTGCTCTGATAATCACTTAAGAAGAATTCTAAAAGATAACTTTGCCCGATAGGCAAAATATCATATACGGCTAAGTAAAAAGCTTGCTCGGAGGTCTAATGTGTGCTCAGTTCCATACTTAGCGAATTCTAAGGAGGTTGAGAAGATTCCAATCTTTCATATATCTTCCTTAGGTTAAATCTTGACTCAACAGGGTGTGTCCTTGAATTTGTCTTATTAAGTTCAAGCAAACTTAAAATCAAGCACACTTAATAATTATGTGAATTTGAATATGTTTATTTGAAATTACAAGTGTTTTCGGGAAAACCTAGTTTCCCGGGCACACTTTATGTTTCGAGCACACTTTGAAATCCTCAAGTGTTCTCTCAACGTACTTAGTAATTATTCAAATTTTTGCTTTTCGAGTACACCTTGTGTCTAGAACTCATCTCTAGCACACGTTGCTTATTCAACAGTGTCTCGAGCACCCTATGTATGACGGTTTATTTGAATGATTATGTGTTAACTGTTTATACATTTACGGATAAGGTTTGAGTTAGTCAAAATGTCTAAGATATTATTTTGGGATTCTTAATTGATTCCTAGAAAGGTTGACTATTTGATGTTTTATACTTTATTATTTGTCTTGTGCTTTATTTCTTGAGCAATCTTGTATTTTGAGTAAGCTTCCTTCATTTTACTTAGATTTATTTCTAAAATACTTAATATTCTGAAATAACCCTGAAACGAGCAAGCTTTGAGAAACTAAAATATACCTAGCAAGCTTTGTAAAAACTGACTTTTCTGAGCAAGGTTTGCTAAATGAACTTTATCAAGCAATGTTTTACATGTGAATATATTTAATGGATAATGTTATTGTTTGACAGCTATTAACTCACTACATGACAAAATGAATTTAAAACCCACATTCAAAAAGGTATAAAAGAGGGAGTTAGTGAAATTTTCATCACTCTCACTTTTGTCTCCTTCCTCACTTGCTCTCGCTTCAGAATATCAACAGACTTAATCTCAAATTTCCTAACCCTAGTTTATCAGCCCACACAATCCGACTCGGTAAGCATTAATTAAGTATTTTCCGACCACGATTGAGTAATAATGGGCTTTGATTATTCAGTTTTGTTAACACTCTGTTTCTTGTGTAGGTTATCAATTTGTCGAAGATCAGGTTCAAAAGACATTTCCTTACTCTTTCTTCAAATTATAACCTAAATCGTTAAAAGTTATGTGATTTATGACTAATATCTACTTTGAATATGTTATTTTTGTTTGTGTATTCAGATATGGCTGACGATGATGAACCGAGATATCCATTTGAGCACAAGCACAACATGTGTGCCTTGTTGCAAATTACTCATGATAATGATGATGTCGCTCTGATGATTAGATGGCTACAACGGTCAAACATAAGCTTCGCCTTGATGGAGTGCTCGGTGATATATAGAAATCATACATTTTATTTCTGGCGCTCAGCTCAATTGATCGATGATATAAATGGTAGGCAGATAGAAGCTACCATGGCGAGCCAGGAGATAAGAATAACTAAAAGAATGATCAGGAGATGTCTCCAATTGCATGATGATGACCACAATCCAATCAATTTCAACACTGCTCATTTGTTGAAAATCTTTACACAAAGAATGGGATATCAGGGGAACATGAAAGAAGGACAATTCCAAAAGGGAATGTTCCCAAATTTATACAGATTCTTGATTCACCATCTTGTTCAGGGCTTTGCCCCTAGGAAGGGTTCTTGGACTTTTATGAGTCGAGATTTGACCAATGCCACAGTTGCTATTGTCTATGATCTGCCATTCAACTTCTCTAAGATGATCTTTGAAGGAATGGTGAGCATTCTGAAAAAGTCAAATAAAGACAAATTCTTGGCCGATCCCAGATTTCTGCATATTATCTTCAATAGTGAACTATAAGATTTACCCGCAATGGATACAACTCATGTACTGCAGAATCCAAACACATACAAGCGAATTGCTAATATGGGTAGCACAAGTAGATTCAATTCTGAGACTGAATTTGAAATATTACCATGGTTAGTCAACCACGATTTGGAGATTATGCCCGTACATGAGCTAACCTTAGAGGATGAGGAGGAGGATGATGAGGATTCTGAGGAATCCAGTGATAATGATGATGGAGATGGAGGAAATGCAGATGGAGGAGCTGGAGGAGCTGTTGTGGAGAATGTTTGATCAAGGGGAGAACCAACCCATTCCAACACCACCAACCACACCACTAGCCACTCCACCTTACTCACCACCACCACATGACCAATCCCCACCCATCTACCCATACCCAAAGCCCACCCCAAACCTATGACCATGAACCTTACATTCCGGAAACCATCCCTATACACTTACAAAACTTCCCACCAACACCAACTAAGTCCCCAACAACAACTCAATTTCCTTCATATTTCCAAACCCAAGACCCACCCATAGACCAAACCTTAGACCAACTAATAACCCAAACCACATCCCAACCCATTCAACCCATCACATCTATCCAATTCCCACCTCAATCACCACATACCCTAACCCAAAGCCCACCTGAACCTTTCACTACTTCACCACCTCCAACCCCTCCCTCTGGTACTTACCTTTTTTACAAGAATTTGGACCTTATGATGGAAAATGCCACTTTGAGGAAGAGGAATGAACAAGTGATGAAAGAAAATAATGAATTGAAACAACAACTGGCCCAAGCTCAATTGAGAATTCAAAACCTTGAGGCGGAGGTTAAGAAGACCTCAGCTGCCCCAAAACAGTGAGAGAATATTGAAGAGGCCAATGTCACTGATGAGATTGTGGATGAGGAGATGAAGGATGCAGGTGTGAAGGTAGTGGCTGATGATGGTTTGAAAAGTATATTAAGTGCCTATGGTGACAGTGAAGATGAGGATAGTGGAGAGAGAATGGTATTTGATGAAGACTATGAGGGAGATAAGTCTGATGATGATGTACAAAACTATGATGTGAATGATGAAGTGTTAAACACCTTGTATGGTGAGTTTGATGATGAGTTGTTAAGAAAAGAGAAAGAGAGTGATGCTGAAATGAGAAATTAAGCCACTGAAGATATAGTAACAACTGAAACACTGGCAACTGATACAGTGGTTACTGAAGTACAGACTGATGTTATGACAGATGCTATGACTGCTACTGATGTACATACTGATATTGTGATGGAGGAAGGAGCTAAAACTGAGGAACTAGTCTTAACTGATCAAGAAATCATTGAAAAAAGTTCCAAGAGGGTTGTACATGACAAGGAGATGAGTGAATTAAGTGATGATATTGACAACTTTCCCTAGAAACAGAAGAAGATAAGAGAAGAAGATTGGAGAAGGGGAAAGCCATAGCTGATGTTGATGAGGAGGAAGAACCTGTTAACACCAAGCAGGTGAATGATGATGATGAGGAAGAGGATGAGAATGTTGCTTCTGCCAGAAGGCTTGATAATGTTATAAAAGAAACAAGGGAGAGGGAATACATTGCCCAAACCCTGACTGCAGAAGAGCTGGTAGAGCAGGAAACATTGATTGAACAGGCAAACATTGCCAAAACTTTAGATAAAGAATGGGAGGAGGAACAAGAGGTGATTGAAACCCTGATAAAGATGAAAAGGGCTGAAGAGATTGATAATTCCTTAGCCATGGTTGTAAGTATGTTCAGTCAATCCCAAAATCAACCTGACAAGGAACCTGAGAAGGAGACTGAGAAAGCTGAACAGGAAGAACCTTCAAAGAAAGGGGAAACTGAAGATACAATAGAATCATTGCGGGAAAAAGTCTCTAAGTTGCATGAGGAGTTCACAGCAAAAGTAAATAGATTTACAAAGATGTATACAAGAAAAAGGAAGGCTGATGAACAGGCTCATAAAAACAAGTCAGCAAAAAGGGGTAAATGGGATAATGAAAATGAATACTTTATTGAAAGTCCTGAAGAGAAGAAAAGCCCCTTGAGACCTATTCCAATTAAGATACTTAGGCATGATGATTTACCCAATCTGAGAGAAGCTAGATGGGATGATAAAAACGAATATTTTGTTGAAAGCCCAGAGGATCAGGAAAGTCCAATAAGGCCTACACCAATTCAGATAGTTAGGCCTGAGGATTTACTAAATCCTAAAGAAGCAAAAATTGATGTTGTGAATGAATCAACTGAAATGGAAAATACGACTGAAGAAGATGACTCTAATAAAGATAATGATGAACAAGATGATAAGCCTGCTGAGGCTGTGAAGGTTGATATTGTATCCCCACATGTTGAAATGACAGATGAACAAAGGGCAAATATTCAACACAGCCTGTATGAAGCTCAAAGGAATAATCCATTAATTGTGAAACTGACCACATTTGGGCATAAGTTTGAAGATCTGGCTCCACTTTCTGATGAGGAGTTGCAGAAGTTAATTGAGAAATAAAATGATGAGATTAAAAGGAGAAGGCAGAAAAAGAACCATGAATCCTTGAGATATAGAGATTATTTGAGAGGCTGTGGATTCTCAGAGAAGGATTTGACTAATATGACATTCAAAGACATTGAAGATAATTTTATTTTGAATAAAGAGAGAAGGGAAAGAGAAGAAAATGAAAGATTGAAAGAAAGAATAAAAGAATTAAAGAAAAGATAAGCAGGGAAATGTGGATACCTAATTGAAAGAGGTATGGCTCCTGAGATGGTTGTTAGTTTGTCAAAAGCTGCAGTGGAATCTCATTACAATAGACTTTCAAAGAAAGAACAATCAAAGAGAGATCAACCTGAACCCTCTGCTAAGAAGAGAAGGATTATGACATTAAGAGAGAAGCAGAAAGCTGAAAATGAGTGGAAAAGATCTAAAACACATGATATTCCTATCCCAGTGAAAGTAAAGCCAGAACCAGATGAACCCACTGATCCATGGAAAAATGAGGAAATGATCAAAATCTTGAAAGAGGTGATGGTGAAGCGAAAAGGGATGAATGAAAATGTTTTTGACATGTTGGGTAAAGCTCAATTGAAAGAATTGTTCTATTAACAGAAGGCTAAATAGGAAAAGCGGTTGTTAGAAGGTGTGAATCCTAGAAGCTTTATAGGTGAAAGATTTGTACCAGCAGGTCAACTTCAAGATGAAAGGATTATGGAGATAATCGGGAGACTATTCATGGATGGAGGAGAGAATTTGGTTGACCTGATGCTAATGCCTGCTGAGTGAGTCAAGAAATTTGGAGTTACGGTGGCCTCTAAACCAATGAAGTCTATTTCTACAAGGCACTCAGCTTCAAGGAGATATACTTCAACAACCAGGGGTAAGCTAAGTAGAGCTGGAGCTCAAAGGGTAGAAAGGTCTCAAACTGATATTGACTTGCCAATGACTCTCTACTATGACTCTGTCTCTCAAACTTTAAAAGTAATCAAGCAAAGCAGACAGTTAAGAGAGATCATTTTTAAAGATGACTTTACTGAATACAAAAGAGAGCAGCTGGAAATAATGGCCAATCTTGACTTGTATGACTATCATGATAGGAAAAAGATGGCTGGGAGATAACAGAATGAGTTTTTGAAATATTTAAAGAGTGAAGCTGAAAAGGGATTTCCTCTGCGACATCAAAGAAAGAAATGGGAGCTGACAAAGCATGAGAAGAACAGCCAAGCTAAGCTTTTGAGGAACATAAGGGATGTTGAATATGACTATGTTTCAAAAGTCAGAAACAAAAATCCCTTGTCCAATATGAACACTTGTATAAGTATGAGAAGGAGAATGACTCGTCCAAATCATGAAGTACAGAAGAATGGCAGAATTACCGAGATCGACTACAAAGAAAATGAAGGGCACTACATTCTTCGTAATTCCGACGGACTTATATTGGGCATTATCAGAAATGATGAAGATCTGACCTTTCTGCATAGGGAAGATTTGAGGCACATATTGGAAATGACAGTTCCTAAAAACCACCCTCATTATCAAATATTGTCCATTTTTAAGCAAAGGGCAGGAGCAGTGATAGTTGGAAGAAGACAAGCAGCCCACAATACAAGAAGACGAAGACTTTTAGTATAGGGTTTGCTTTGTAATGTCCACTGGAAAAATTTTCCAGCAAGGTTATCTTCTTGAAGTCTACTAAAGTGATGATCCGAGCAGGTTTCACTTTGTCTAGCAAAGGTGTTCTTCAAGTCAAGCACGGTTTTCTTACTAGCAAACTCTTGACTAACCCAAGCTTTCAAAGACAAGTATTTGAAAGATCTAGCAAGGTTTGATTAATAAACCGTAGTCCGAGCATGCTAGTTGAAAGTGATCAAGAAATATTCGACGTACTTTGTCCAGCAAGGTTCAACTCCGAGCATGCTACAGTGCTACCAGCACAGTTCAAATAGTGTTACCAGCACACTTTGTTTTGCTTAATAAGTTATTATTTCAACAAAGAGTTGAAGGGATTCATGAAAAACAGTTTGCTCGTAGGACCATAACGAGCAAAGTTTGCTATGGTCAAGAAAATTGAAGTCTGCTAGGTGAGTATTTTCTTAGGAAAATACTCTAAGTAAAATCTACCCGGAGAACTATTCACCAGCACATTTCAAGGTTACCAGGTCTACTCGAAGAAGACAAATGGCACAAAGTGTGCCCGAAGACCTGTTATTACACTTAGAATGTTTTTGAATATGTAATATGATTATGTTCCAATCATTGGGATTTCTAAAAGGAATGACAGCTATCAGGTGGTGGCAGACCTATAAATAGAATATTTTAGGGCACGCCTACCACGAATTTGCCACTTACACTTTTCAGACCTAATCGAATATTCCTTATTGAGTGTGACGACTTTCCTAAGATTAGTACGGATAAACATTCCTTACAAGAAACCCTAATCGATTTTCATTTGTATGAAACTTTCTATAAATGGAAATCTTTTGAGTTATTGTTTGTGTTTGTTACATTTATTAGTCTTTAAGCAACAATCTTGTTTGTTTCTGATTCCGCCGTTAACAAACATTTGTTCTTACCCTTCTTGTCGACATGGTTATCTGTGTGGGTTATGACATTTCTTGAGAGTTCGAGTGATCAATATGGGACCGACACAAGTGCTACATTTCCTTGGTTTCTAGGTCTGTTCTGACTTTTTCTATTGTTATTATTGGGAGCATTTGGAGGATTTTGGTTGTTGTTGCTCTGGTAGTTTTAATTATGAGGTATAACTTGATGATTGTTCAGTTGTGGCTGCTGATAGTTGTTGTCAAAGTTGGGGTTATTGTTGAAGTTGTTGTAATTTCTTGGTTGGCCTTATTGATTTTGGTATTGGTTTCTTGGCTGTTGATTTTGATATTGATTACCTTGGAAGTTTCTTGGTTAATTGCATTCTCTTGCAAAGTAACATGGTTGTTAACAGTTGTAGCATATTGCTTTAGACTTGTCAAACCCAATTCTTTCATTAAGACCTGACACAAGAGACCTCTTAGTCCTATTGAACAACCTTTTACTTCTAAGAGCCAACATTGCAGCCTGCCACTTCAAGTCCATGACTTCAAGATCATCGGCATCAATCTTTTCTAAATCATCTTGAATGACACTGGTATGGATCATGTTCTTGGCTACAAATGCAGTATAGGAGTCTGTGAAAATAGAAAACATTCACTTCCTTGACCACCATTTCCACCAACATTAGGTGAATGTCCACTTGCCATTGAGGCATAATCATTATCATCAATGAGTTAGACATTAAACCTTCCTTGACTACTTGAGCTACTACCAACAAAACCTTTTGGTGTATCAGCACCATGTTCATTTGGTTCCTCAATAATTGGGATTTGTTGTTGGTTTTTCACAGACATGTTTCTCATAGGAGCAATGAATGCTTTGACACTTGGAAACAAGGTTTGTCTTCTTTTACCATCTCATTCTCTATCATTTTAATTTCAGCTGCTTGGAGAAAGGAAACCACATCATCAAGCTTCAATTCTACATAGATGACTGTAACTTTTTTATTAAGTCCAAAATCAGTGACCACATAGTCAGTTGTCCTTATCTCATTCACTATGGCAAGGTATCTCTCAAAAACTGATTTCAGCCTCTCACCATCCTTGTATTTGAACCTATCAAGCTGTTTCTTAAGCCTCTCCTTCTTGATTTTCTTCAATTCAGAATTTCTTTCAAACATTTCAAGAATGGCATCATACAAGGCTTTAGCAGTGGCATGGTGAGCCACCTTAGTCACAATTTCCCATGACAGCCCCAATTTCAACATAGCAAGTCCTCTGTCAACCACCTTCCTCATTTTCAATTCAACATCTTGGTTGGCATTAGTTCCAACAGGTGTATATGGTCCATTCTTGATGGAATTCGACAAGTTAACATCATTATAGCACACCGCAGCTTCAAAGAGAACTTTCCACTTTATTTAATTTTCATGTCCATCTAACCATGGAATTTTGTTAGTTGAGACCTCTTGCTCATTATAACCAGACATTTTGAGAGTTTAAAAGTTTTTGAAAACAGAGACAAACAGTTGATAAACTTAAAAAAAGTTTAAATTTTTCTTAAGAAATAATCAGATCTATAGATAAAATCTTCATATATGATGAATCTGGTCAGACTAGAGCATGATCTTAAGTAAAAATTAAAACTTTAATTCAGAAGAGATAAAGAAAACACCCAAATATTGTAGATCTGGAAGAAATGAAGAATAGAGCATCTTACGGCATATTTTGAAAGGCCCCGTTACCGGTGCCTCACATTTGGACGTTGGATTTACTCATTAGCATAGTTCAAAACATTAGAGTTAATAAAAACATTCACGGAATATTAAACTTTCATAAAAACCTTACATATTAATCCATAACTTGTTTTAATAAACACATTGTCTTTCAAATTTAAACATAATTAATAAATGTCTTGAGTCTTCGGATGCCAGTCTCTTATTCGTTTGCCACGTGTTCCCCTCAAGCGAGCTGCTTCATTCTACTCACATGCGTGCATACTAAAAGTCAACTACGCTTAGTGAGTTCTAGTTAATCATACAACGTACAATACATTCATTACTACATACTTTCGTACATACTTTATATTCTCATACTTCGCACATAATATATATACTTACCTTTATATTTTATTCTAAATTCTACTTTACATTATTCTATTCTGCCTCGGATATTATTAGGGTCCGGTCCTTTTTTCTGCCTTGAGTATTATTAGGGCTCAGTCCCTAATCTGCCTCGAGATTATAAAGGGCTCGGTCCTTTTTCTGCCTTGAGTACTATTAGGGCTCAGTCCCTTTTCTGCCTTGAGTATTATTATGGCTCATTCCCTTTCTTCTGTACCTGGCTACCTCTTACATTCATTCATAACATATGTACATATCATTCATACATTATACATAGCATTATATCCATAATCATAACTTGACAATACGTGCAATATCCGAAGATCGTTCACGTACCGACAAGCAGTCAATCATACCTTTCACATAATTCGCATAAGGCATACACTTATCATTTAGGCTAAGTGTATTAACAAATCACATCGAGTATGCACACAGCCCCGAAAACATAACAAGGAATGGGACTAGAAACTCACATGAACTCGGTTACGTTCACCGTTTATGGTTATTCCTTTCTTGAGCTGTGCACGACTAACTGTATAAAAATTACACGTACTTATTAATAATCACTACCCATATCGTCTTTTTAGTTTAATTATTACCCTCAATGAATGGGGGTCTGCGGGCAGCGACCCTGGCAGGGGGGTTCTAGGGGCGGCAGCCGCTAGCGGGGTCCAAGGGGCAGAGCCCCTGGCTGGGGTTAAGTTCTCTTAACTGTCTTAATACATTTTTCATTAGGATTTTAAATTATTGTCTAATTCGCTAACTCGTTTGCAATAACTGATTTGTTATCTTTCGCTAGCTTATTCGTTATTCTGACTCATTATCTTAACATGGTCTGGTTCGTTATCCTAGTTCGTCATCTTGTCATCATCTGGTTCGTCATTCTGATTCGTTATCTCAACATGACTTGATTCGTCATTCTGATACGTTATCTGAGCATCATCTGTTTTGTTATCTTAGCATAGAGAATGAGCATATAACGAATCACCAGATTCGCTATCTTATTTAACGAATGGATAGATAACGAATTTAGGGCTCATTGGTTATCAAGTCACACGAATTAGTCCCGTTCGTTATGACTACATAACGAATTACCACCAATTCTTATCCAGACCTTGACTCAGGGTCAAAGTCAAAATTGCCAATAACATGAAATAGCAACATTCACCATATCTGCAATTTAACCTTCAATTATTAACGAAACAACTAGATTTAAGTATCAATGAACTCGGAATCACAGCGCTAACAAACCCTAACCGTCCAATCATCCAAACATTCACGTTTAAAGGGTGTATTTGATTCGTACTTATTACGGCTCCTTCATACTAACAATTAACCCCTTATATGCTAACGAATTTTTAACAGGAATCATTGTGTTTGGTTAGTCATTACCAAACTCAAACAGATCTAAGATTTCTCAAACGAATCCGAACCTAAACGAACAACTTTCCATCGTAAACGTACCTTAAATGAGTTGGTTTACGAACTCGAGCTAGTCTTGATGTAGGTTTGGCTCGTTACAACGTTGTAGCACCAACAAGCTCGGGTTTTCAATTTCGGATTTCGGCTCGAGATATAAGATGGTTTTTGTGTGTGTTTTTCAATGGTGTAGGCTATGGTGTAGATATGGATAAAAATAGAAAGGTTTATGGTTTAAGGGATATTTATACTCCCTTAAGCCCATGGACCTAAGGTCCATTTCATCTCTTATTCCCTCTTTAAAGTCCAAGCCCATCATCTTATAGTTTATTTATCTACACCGACACACGACACTTTATTGAATAAACAAAATTTCATTTATTTATTATAATCAAAAGTAGGATGTTACAAGTCTTCCCTCCTTAAAGAGGTTTCATCCCCG
The DNA here is from genome assembly GCF_021521415.1 of Bidens hawaiensis. Classification (NCBI taxonomy): domain Eukaryota; kingdom Viridiplantae; phylum Streptophyta; class Magnoliopsida; order Asterales; family Asteraceae; genus Bidens; species Bidens hawaiensis. The sequence goes on along the minus strand of NW_027491238.1, from coordinate 869,381 downwards.
AAACCTAACTATTACATAAACAAATTCGGGTAAAACTTGCGCATCTCATCCTCAGCTTCCCTATTAGAATTTGAACACTTATGATGCTTCCATATCACCTTCACTAAAGGTATAACGTTGTGACGAAGTTGCTTTTCCTTGCGGTCATTTATCTCGATTGGTTGCTCGATGTAATTCAATTGTTCATCAACCTCAGTTCCATTAATGGCACATGAGACGTGTCATCCGCCAGACATTTCCTCAGATGAGAAACATGGAAGGTTGAATGGATTCCTTCTAACTCCTCAGGTAAATCTAGCTTGTAAGCCACTTCACCCACACGACCCATAATATTAAACGGTCCAATGCATCTTGGACTCAACTTCCCTCTCTTTCTAAAACGCATAATTCCTTTCCAAGGTGAGACCTTGAGCATCACATTATCACCAATGTTAAACTCAATCGGTCGTTGTCGCTTATCAGCATATGACTTATGTATGTCTTGAGCCGTTTTCATCCTTGCCTTGATCTGATCGAACTTTGAAGAAGTTTCTTGCACAACTTCTAAACTCCCCATCTCTTTCGGACCAATATCTCCCCAGGGTTCCGGGGTTCTACATCTACCATAAAGCATCTCAAACGATGGCATCCCAATACTTGAATGGTAGCTGTAGTGATAGGAGAACTCTGCTAGATACAGATGATCATCCCAACTTCCTCCAAAGTCTAAAACACAAGAACGTAGCATATCCTAAAGGGTTTGGATCGTCCTTTCAGATTGTCCATCTGTTTGAAGATGATACATCGTACTGATGTTCAATCTCGTTCGCATAGCTTCATGGAACTTCTTCCAAAACCTCGAAGTAAACCGAGTATCTCTATCAGAAACGATCAATAACGGTACTCCATGCTTAGATACAACCTCAATAATGAACAAGCTTTCTAACGTTTCTGACGATATAGCCTCTCGTATAGGCAGAAAGTGAGCACTCTTGGTCAAACGGTCCACAACCACCCAGATGGTATCATGATGTTTAGCTGTACGATGTAGCTTAGTTATGAAATCCATGGTGATGTGTTCCCATTTCCACTCTGGTATCTCTAGAGGTTGCATCTTCCCATAAGGCCTCTGGTGCTCTGCCTTTACTTGTAAACAAGCTAAGCACTTACCGACATAATCTATCACATCATTCTTCATTCCTGGCCACCAGTAATCTCCTTTCAAATCTTGGTACATCTTCGTGGTTCCTGGAAGAATCGAATATCTTTACTTATGGGCTTCGTCTAAGATTCGATCTCTAAGATCTCCATGGCGTGGAATCCACATACGGTCAAACCTAGTCTTAATATCATGAGGGTGAGAATACGTTAATCCTAATCCTCAGATCTCATATCTGATATATATAATTAACACTATTACGGATCTAGTTCATGATTACACTTGATTATATGTTATACATTATATTCATTGTAAGTATGTGTATGTATATGATTAGTATGAAGCTTGAGAGGATATTTGGGCAGGGGTTCGTTAATGTAACTCAAAACTTAAATTAAACAGTGGCCGAACCCACTATATATAGAAGATGAGTCTAGTTCGTTACACATTCCGTAAAGAACTAACCACTCACTTCGCTACATACATTAAATAAGATAAACTTAATGAATCACCCCCTGATTCGTTAAACATCCTTAACGAATCAGGAGGAAACTTAACTTAAGTCTAGTTCGTTAAACATCCTTAACGAACTAGATGCTAATCTTAACGTGTTACAATAATAACTTAATATTTATTACATAAATAAAATGACAAATACATTAATGAAAGATACAAAGACTCGAGACGCAAAACCGTGTACTAACAGACACCCCCTCGTCTTGAGCTCTTTGTCTTTTACTTTACTTGAAGCACTTGGACTGCCAATCTCTGCAACTATGAATCCCGTTCTCATAACATACACGCACGACGCGTTGGAACTGTATAGCCAGATCATAGTCTTTATTGCGCTCGAAAAATATCTTATTCTTATGTAGCTCGTCGTTATCGGTCTCAGTTAAATTAACAAGCCACATTGGATCGATGATCTTGATCAGCTCTGTCTTTAAACCTTTACCCAAGACAATGACGGCCTCGCCAGTTCGATTATCGTAATACCAGTGATTGAATGATAAAGGCATATGTTGATTCAACGTGTTCACTGGCACACGTTTCTTGGTCTTTGGCGGCTTTACTTTAAGGATCAACTTTCTCCAACCCGTCCTTGGATCAATTTCATCTATACGTTTTCGGGTTAGGACCTGAGGCTAAAGAAACTTGAAGCCAGAGTTGACTTCGAACAACAATTGTTGATGAAACCAATCTGCTATTCGGTCACCCCCTCGGTTGAAAAACGGTCGACACGCGAGGGTCCGAACATACCAACGCAATAAGGTGAGAACATCAGTGATCTTCGCATAGTATTGAATCCCTTTTTCCCATTTAACAATACATACTTCTAAATCAGAATCAAATAACCAAGAAAAATTATGTCACCTTGAACCTTTGACACGGTCTTGAATGAAGTCATTTGGTTGGCTTTAGCACGAGCAGCAACTTCATCCTTGTGTTCCTGATCTACATAACTATAAGCCTTAATAATTTTATGGGTTTTCTTGCTTCGATACCCAAACCACCTTTCAATATCAGCATCGGTCGGGTTTTCAATCGAATTGAATCTTGTATCAACCACACTTTTACCCTTAGATAACTTATCCAAATTATCCTCAGCTGCTTTAACCGTTTCTTCATTAAATACTGAAGCACCCTGATCAACATTAGTGTGTTGAAACAAATCAGGATACTCCTCAGCTGTAACATCTTCAACCTCAACCTCCTCATCTTCATAAATAAAACTTGTATTCATTTCAATAGTCGGATCATTTAATATCTCTTCATCGTTCTCGACCTCAATATCCGGCTCAGCCTCTAACACGGTCAAGTGATCATTATTCAATCCAAGCAGTAGTGAAATTTGTTCTCGTGTTATGGACTTTTCCACAAACTACCCCTCTTCGGTCACATCCCGATTCACCACACTCCTAACCACACCCGATCCATCAACAAAGATTACAGTGTCAGCTTCGATCATCTCAATTGGTTTAGCAGCTGCATAGTCGTGATACACAATAATCTGCTTGCCAGATTCAACAATAGTACTTTTACCTGCACCTGAGGATGAACCGTGAGAGTGTTTAGGCTCACCACCTGCACAAGACTCATCCGGTTCTTCTTCATCATTCTTGATCTTTTTAAGTGCATCATCCTTGCATGTTAACTGTAAGATGAGATCCTCCTGTTCTTTGATCTTCACCCCTGAGACTTAACAATCTCACGAAGATCCTTAGTTTCTTTCTAACAATAAGATATATATCCCATCAGCCTTCGTTGATTCTCCATCATTCGTTCTTGAGTCATACAGTCAGCAGACATTTGATTTTCGTGTAAATGAAATAGACTCAGAACCATACTCATATGTTGATCATGCGTCATAGTAAGAAAGTAGGCTGGAATAGGCTGAACAGGACCTTGAGGTCGGTTAAGCCTCAAGAATGAGAAGTCCATTGGTTGTGGAAGCAACATAGTCGGTGTAGTAGATACCACCGATGTAGCAGTTGAAGGCCTTGGTATAGGAGATAAAACAGTTTGAGGAATCATACCAAGCTTAGGATCAGACGTAAGTGTAGTCGTTAATGTAAGCTCCGGAGTGCTAGTAGTAAGCGGCATCGCTTGGCGTTGACACATGGATGACCTTGGAGGTTGAACTCCAAAGGAAACGCCAGCACCAGCCGACACTCGTCGCTTAGCCGATCCCTCAGTAGCTAATTCTTTACCATTTCTTGTAACACCTCGTAACCGCAGCGGAAACGTAAACGGGATGCAACAGACACCTCTGATATCAACCACATTGTTTATAAAGAAAACTGAATACATTAATATACTTCAAATTACATTATCTCGTATTTCATTAACGTCTAGGTGATACACACATCATACAATACGATACATAATTCTATTTATTATAATGTATCCTAACATTCCGCACGCAAATCTTACACACATCAAGCACTTAGCACGTAAGCAATCACTTCATCTTAATTGTACCTGAAAAGCATGTGAGAAAACGGGTCAACTACGAATAGTTGGTGAGTTTCACAATTTGAGTAAACCTTGATAAATCAATATCATAATATAATATTATCTGGGGACACTGTTAACCCAGTACTGTAACCATTCCGGGGGCAATGTTAACCCAGAAACACTTCTAGGGACATCTGGGGACACCGTTAACCCAGTACTGTACCCATTCCGGGGGCAACGTTAACCCAGAAACACTTTTAAGGACATCTGGGGACACTGTTAACCCAGTACTGTACCCATCCCGTACGATTCCTGTACAATCATATATTTATAAACACACGCAAATCCATGCGTTCAGTTTGTACTTAAACATTTCAATAGTAACATGCTTCCGCCCCGGGAAAATATTTAAAAACAATTCAGAAAAAAGGGCTCGTGAAACTCACCTTAGCACATGCAAGCAGGTAACAACAATCATTATCAGTTAACACGTCCAATCTGTAATATTATCCCTACGATCGTTACTATACACTCATTAATAATATAACTTTAACCAAGTTAACCGGTACATCTGGGGACACTGTTAACCCAGCACTGTACCCGTTCTAGGGGCAATGTTAACCCAGAAACACTTCTCCGGACTCAGATTGTGATATCGTTTAGAGTTCCATGGTCATAATTACTATTAGTCGTTTTTCCCGTTTTGCGTGCCTAGCACGGTTATCCGTTTTTACGTTCCAAAAATGAGTTTGGTCACACACGACCCGAAAATAGTTGTTGACTGATAATTTAGTTAAAGTTGTGAAATTATAGCTCGGTTTAAACGCCCCGATTGGCCGCGGGACCCGTTTCCGTCTTTAGCGTACCGGAAACTGTTAAATCGGACAAAAATTACTCAAATCATCCGAATTATTTTCGGATGATTTATTTTTACTTGTTTAACTCATTTATATGAAAATAGTCCATTTTTAGGGTTTTTATACACCAGTCAGCTCGCTTAGGCGAACTTTATCGGTTTACGCATTTTAAGCTTTAAAAGTTAGTTTTTACACAAATAATTATCCGTTTAATCTCGGATCTTGAAATTTTGTAAAAATCACTTTTTGACAGTTGGGAATTTTATAAAAATATTTCCAGAATTAATTTCTATATTTAAAATTTATTTATCTATTTTTAAACACCATTCAAACACTAAATATGTCGTAAATACCAAACGATCTTAGAAAAATCCCAAATTTCTCCTGGATGTCCCCTGCTATCCACATAATCCCCTGTAATTGTTCCAGAACCAAAATCTCTTTTTACATGCCATTTTCACCAAAACCGGGCAAGAAAACCATAGAACTCGTTTAACCGAAAAGCCTACTTAGACTTCTCCAACGGACCTCAAATTTTGTGTGTGACTTATAGATGATATAAAAAGCTTATCTGAAATTTTACAGAATTTTTCATGATATTTAACTATTTTTCACCATTTTTGGCCAAAACCGAGCATTAAATTCACCAAATATTCATCCTTTATCCAAAAATTACCAAAATTTCACAGAACTCATATTTTCATGTGTTTAACACCTCTGTAAAATTTCATGACCTAACTCTAAAGCATCAACAATCTATCTAAATCTCCAAAACCGAACATAACCGAATATACCTTTCGTTTTCCACCACTACAAGCTACAAACTCGTCTTTCCGCCTTATCTACCACTAAACACGGAACCTACAACCAACATACCACAATACCAAGCAAGTTACACTCACGATCAAGCCTCTACACTATAGTTTCGGTTATGATTCAAAAACAAAGATTTAAACCGTAAAAATTCGTTTTTGGTTCGTTTAACTCCTTTCTTGGACCAAGATCCCTTGTATAACCCGTATACATCACTTGATCATGCAAGAATCGGTTTTCATCTTTGAAACATCATTTTCTTGCAAACCAACTCAAGAAACGAAGATAGAAACGTGATTAACTCGATTCTTTACCTTGTTTTCTTGCTACAAACTCTCGGTTTTAGATCATCAAGTGGAGAGGAAGATGGAATGTTGAATGTTTGTGTTGAGAAAAAGAAAAGTAATGAGACAATGGGGATGGGAGTTCCGATCGGAATGTATGAGGGGTGGGGTGGGACCCACATCTCCATTCCTAGCCACACAATTGGATTCCCGTAATCCGGATAATGTTTTGGATAATCTGGTTCAGTTCGTTTTTCGGTTAAATGTCTAATTCGGCTTAAAACGAGGTAAAAACGGTCGTTTTTCGGCTTAAAAATGAAATTTATGTAAAACCGATTTAAAAACTTTAAAAAGCTTAAACCATGACATTTATTAACTTAAAACATCATATTATTAATTATCGCACATCTTTTTCGGCTTGATCGATCATTTCTTGCTCGGTTTGGTATTGAAGGATTCGTTTAATGTACTGACGTACCATTAAATCGAAATTCTTTTTCTGTGCCGTACTTTACTTATCCCGAAGCATTAATGCTCCTTAAAATCAATAATATTATAGATATCGTCTATAATTGAACCCTCGATTCGTTCGGGTTTCAATAACTATCGATCGATTAATCGCGTATTCAATACGATGAATTATATATTCACGTACAATTAATACAGTGAACCATGTATTCTCGTATAATTACTATGGTAATTCATGTACCCGACGTTAAATATAACGTAACTATTGTCTACCGGTTAGGGTATACTGGGTTTTTATCGGAATCGTTACATTCTCCCCCCGTTAAGAAATTTCGTCCTCGAAATTTTACACGTCCACTATCCCCTTCCGAGAGAAAGGTGGGGGTTTTTCCCTCAGAATTCACCCTCGCGTTACCAGGTATAATCTGGTCCTCGTTGTGAATTCCATTTAATCTTAATCAATAAAGCTTGGTATGTCCAAACTGTTTAGTTTTCCCGTCTACTATCTCTACGGAATTATTTATGATATCAGGCATGTCATCTACGAGTACCTCCATTACTGGTACTTTCGTTGACTCGTCGCTTAGGTACTTTTCAATCCGTATACATGGCAAAACATCATGTATAGTACTTAGCCCCTGGAGTACTTTAATCGATGACTAAATGACCAATCATGGAGATAGTCTCATAAGGTCCAATATATTAATGAGCTATTTTCGATTTTGCCAAACCTCATATCACCTCTCTAAGGTGATGCCTTAAAAATGCCTTGTCACCTCTTTCCAGTGACAATGGTTTCCTATGAATGTTGGCATAAATCCTTTGCAAATCTCGCGCTGCTTTCAGCTTATTTTAAATATTATAAATCCGATTGGTTGTTTCTCGAATCAATTCAAATCTTATGGCTTGAGTGACGCCCATTTTTAATTTAACAAATTGGTGATAATTACTTCACCCATAGAAAGTTTCAAGCTCTCGATGCTTCCTTCCCCGCCTTCCAATAATGGAAGTAGGATGACTATTTATAATTGAAAATGGTACTCCTCGACGAGATACCATTTCACCATCATGAATTTGGGTGAGAATTCATTGTGGTAATCGTCATGGATTGGAATGAAATGCGAGGATTGGTTAATCGATCCGCGATTACCTAATTCACATCATGCCTTTGCTATATCTTGGGAATTTGCGTCCCGAAATCCATTTTAATTTATTCCCACTATCATTGGCGAATTTTCTGTCGTTGTGGCGTTCCCTAGGGTTTTCGGTGTGCAGCCTTATCTCTTGCATAACTTGAATATTCACCAACATACGTAACCATATCTTTCTCCAAACTCGGTCATTAATAAAATCCTTTCAGATATTTGTATCATTAATAGTTTAATCCGATCCCGGATGTATGAATATTTCGATCTATGCGCTTCGTCCATGATTAAATCACGAAGGTCATGGAGGGTCGGGATCCAAATCCGATTTTTGAAATAGAGAATTTCGTCCACGCGCTGTTCGAAATTCTTCTCATTGCCGTAAAGTCCTTCCTTTTCCAAATGTTCCTCTTTCAACGCCTCACGTTAAGCGACTCGAATCAGGTCCGAAAGGTTCGACTGGACTATCATCCCTAGCGCTTTCACTCGCAATGGCTTAACCCGATCTTTCCTACTCAAGGCATCGGCTACGACGTTAGCCTTGCCGGGGTGATAACGGATGTCACAGTCATAATCGTTTAACAACTCGACCCATTTTCATCGCCTCATATTCAGTTCTTTCTGATCGAATATGTGCTGCAAACTTTTATGATCGGCGAAGATGGTGCACTTCATACCGTAGAGATAATGTCTCCAGATTTTAAGTGCGAAGATAACCGCTCCCAGTTCTAAGTCGTGAGTAGTGTAATTTTTCTCGTGTACTTTTAACTGTAGGGAAGCATAGGCTATAACCTTATTATTCTGCATCAACACGCATCCTAACCCTCTACGCGATGCGTCACAATACGCGACAAAACCATCGTCTCCGTCGGGGAGACTTAAAATTGGCGCTTGGCACAATTTTAATGGTTTCCATCTTATTTGGATCTATGTGAAATCCTTGTTGTTTTACAACATGACCAAGGGATTATGCCTTCTTTATTCAAAATCACATTTCGAAAACTTTGCGTACAACTCCTCTTGCTTTAACACTTCCACAATTTTCCTTACACGTCGTTCGTGCTCTTCTTTACGTTGCAAATATATCAAAATATCATCAATGAATGCTATGACAAATTTGTCAAAATAAAGTTTACAGACTCGGTTCATGAGTTCCATGAATGCTGCCGGCGCATTTGTTAGCCCGAAAGGCATAATTAAGAATTCATAATGGCCGTAGCGAGTCCGAAACGCTGTTGTTGCAACGTCCTCCTCTTGGATTTTTCATTTGGTGATAACTATATCTAAGACCAGTTTTCTAAAAATAAATCGCCTTTTGCAGTTGGTTAAACAGATCATTTACTTCGAAGAAGTGAATACCTATTCTTGATCGTCACTTAATGCAATTCTCTCTGATCAATACATATCCTAACACTTCCGTCCTTCTTTTCCCAAATATCACTGGTGCACCCCATGGTGACTAACTAGGTCGTATAAAACCTTCTCCAATAACTCTTGCATTTCAGTTGGTGCAAGTCGGCAAGATGCTTTAGCAACAGGACCAACTTGAGGCATTAAATCGATTCTGAATTCGACCTGTCCGGTTGGGGGTAATCCAGGAAGTTCTTCTGGGAAAACTTGTGGAAATTCGCGTACCATCGGGATATCTTCTATATGTTTTCTTTCGAATACTTTGGCAATCGCGTTTGTTAAATACACCACGTCTTCTTGTCGTAAATATTATAACATCTCAAGATGAGATTAGAGTGGTAACATAATACCGTACACTTTTCTCTGTATCTAGTCGCTTCATCGTCCGAAAGAGAGCTTCTAATCATCTTTTTTTTTCATATTTGATTTCAGCTTCATGTTGAATTAGCCAATCCATGTTAACTGTTACGTCAAAACTTCTTAACTTTACTGGTCATAGGTCAATAAGGAAAGGTTAATCGTTCAGAATAATAGGACAATTCCGAATAATTTAGTTAACCATTAGGGATTTACCGTTAGCGATTCTACAGTATAGGGTTCTATAATTTCACTAATCGGTATCTTTCCAAATGATAGGAGGTTAACAGGAACTAACTTCTATCGACGACCGTAAAAATATCACTAAAGTCTATGGATTTAAAACTACAACGTACTTAATACCACCTTTGGATCATGACGTGCTTTATTCGAATTACTCACAAAAGCACAGCTCCTTGCTTGATCAGAGGTTGATGCTTGTCATGAGGTTCGTCTTCCAACGACACCTTGGTTCAACTTTGGGCAATTTCTCTTGAAACGTTCTGTACTGCCACATTCATAGCAAGTACAACTGTTTGGCATAATTTGATTTCTTTGGATGGATTGTTATTGAAGTTGTTGGTTTCGGAGTGGTTGTACACGAATGGGTTGGGGTTGCCGGTTCACACGGCTTCAATTGGTTCTACAATTGGAGCATTACGTCCATCTTTACCACACCTGTGGCCTACCATCACTCGACATTCTTCTTCCTTCCGATAACCATATTTTCCACATTTAGGGAAGGACCCTTCATGCGGCTCATGTTTTCACACCAGAACTAGTCTTAGTATAATTCTGGGTTGTAGGTCATATCTACTTATTCAAAAGTCCATCTTGCCCTATACCTTTAACATTTATTTTCTTTAACACTCGACGTCTCACCTAACGTCCTTCCAGTCCGCTTCCCATAGAGTCAAATATATCAATGCTGGCTTGTGACACAACCCTTCCAAAGGTTGTATATTTTACAGGATTGACTATACTCCTTACCGATGGAGTTAGTCCCCAATATAGCGCTCACTTCGCTTAGTTTCAGGAGTAATTAGCCATGTTACCATACATGACAATTCCTTCAAACGATTAGCGTGTTCTAAGTGATCAGCACACAACATTTCTATCTGCCAAAGCTCAGTTTCCAATCTCTGAACTTAATTACTTGAATAAAAGTGCTCTAGCACAAGAATTTTAAATTCCGACCATATCATCTGAGTAAAAATTTTCTAACTATAATTTTGTACCATCGTGTTCCATCACGATACAACCTAATCTACCAACATATCTGTAGCATATTTCACTACACAATGTTCCGGACTCTTACCAATATCCTTAACCATTTCGATCTTTTCTACCCACTCGCTAATCTATTCCTCCCTTTACCATCAGTAAACTATTAATAATTTCCTTAACACAACCAACAAACATAGCCTTCATACCGGATCTAATTCATTACGACTACTATTCATGTTTAGTTTATAACTAATACTTGTAGTCATAATAGTATTCGGTGGGACATTATCACTCTTAGTAATACCACTAAGAATTGAAATATTCATAATCATGTGCTTGCTCGATCTATGATTCTGCGATCACATTCGCATCAACACTAGCAGTGATCTGTGATACGACATTCGGTATCATCATCTGCTATCTTTGAGCAATCGACTGAATCATATCAATCTCCATCATTGGAGTTACTCTTTTTATGTCATTCTGCCGTACTCATCCCGTACGCAGTAATCAATACTAATCTTACCGTATAGCTCGTTACCAGCTCAATCATAACAGCAGGTACACATACACAACAAATATTATCATACATATTACACATACTAGTATCTAGTATATATGTCCCACAAATATAATATCATAAGGACTTAACCTGACATCGGTTAACGTTTAAATATGTTTCATAACCCTTGTCACCAACTGACATATAGATCTTTCTCAACACAGATTAATGTTTACTATGCTTGATTTCAATATCCTTCTGCATGTCAGCATAACCGATACATGCTCACCGTGAGCACCAAACGATTACGTACCACGGAGTTATAATATCCGTGTCTATTTGTATATCTGGCATACACGGTATACCACCTACGAACAAACAGCCAACTATGCTATAATGATTCCGACACCTCCTCGTGTATGGGTAATCATTCTATTCGGGTATACATGGGTATAGGCATCTAACGGATGTAAGGTTAACATAGGGAGTTGCAAGGTTCAAGGTAATCGCACAACATGGGTTGCCTTCAAATATTATCAATTACTATTATGGGAAACTCTATCACTTGCTCGGTCAATGTCCTCCGGCGTTCTAGGTTCGCTAAAGTCAGTAATTCTCGATCTGGAGGTGGTATGACTCATATGTTTGAGAGTGAGAAATACATATATATATTTCTTTATATTATTTTTATCTGCTCATTTATTATCAAATTCATTATTATTATTATTATATTTTATTTATTTATTTATCTACCTTAATGGAATAAGAATGGGTTCAGGTACAGATCCGTCCGTACGTGAGGGTCGTCGGTTCGGGTGAACATATGGGGTTATTAGGATATACGGTACCGGTGTTGGTAGGGTAAGGGATTTATCAATTTTGGTTGGGAGTGACGGTTACTAGATATTTCTGGTTAATGTCAAACAGGAGATCTAACTTGATACTATCATAACTATAGCCCGATAAGTCTGACTTATCATCAACCGATGCTCTAGAAATCTCAGCATCCTCGGTACTTTTATTATTTCATCCCCCGGTTCCTTATCCGGGTCCTATTTCTCAACACATGTACCCACAAGATACGCACATATATATATACACATTAGCACGCATAAATAATATAATATACTTTACACATATGTTGCCATTTTTACCTATTAATGTTCCCCTTGACTTCCCCTGAATTCCCTCGTGCGGATAAGTCTGTTATTATGTTCCGGACCATAATAACTCACTTGTCCATCCAAGTTCATCCAGATCTCGTCACTATAAATTATTAGTTGATATTCAGATCCTATAATACTTGAGCTACTGATTATATTTTAGGTATCTTTTAAAGACATCCTAATTCTTTATAACCAATGGCTCTGATACCAACTTCTGTAACACCCCGTAACCGCAGCGGAAACGTAAACGGGATGCAACAGACACCTCTGATATCAACCACATTGTTTATAAAGAAAACTGAATACATTAATATACTTCAAATTACATTATCTCGTATTTCATTAACGTCTAGGTGATACACACATCATACAATACGATACATAATTCTATTTATTATAATGTATCCTAACATTCCGCACGCAAATCTTACACACATCAAGCACTTAGCACGTAAGCAATCACTACATCTTAATTGTACCTGAAAAGCATGTGAGAAAACGGGTCAACTACGAATAGTTGGTGAGTTTCACAATTTGAGTAAACCTTGATAAATCAATATCATAATATAATATTATCTGGGGACACTGTTAACCCAGTTTTGTAACCATTCCGGGGGCAATGTTAACCCAGAAACACTTCTAGGGACATCTGGGGACACCGTTAACCCAGTACTGTACCCATTCCGGGGGCAACGTTAACCCAGAAACACTTTTAAGGACATTTGGGGACACTGTTAACCCAGTACTGTACCCATCCCGTACGATTCCTGTACAATCATATATTTATAAACACACGCAAATCCATGCGTTCAGTTTGTACTTAAACATTTCAATAGTAACATGCTTCCGCCCCGGGAAAATATTTAAAAACAATTCAGAAAAAAGGGCTCGTGAAACTCACCTTAGCACATGCAAGCAGGTAACAACAATCATTATCAGTTAACACGTCCAATCTGTAATATTATCCCTACGATCGTTACTATACACTCATTAATAATATAACTTTAACCAAGTTAACCGGTACATCTGGGGACACTGTTAACACAGCACTGTACCCGTTCTGGGGGCAATGTTAACCCAGAAACACTTCTCCGGACTCAGATTGTGATATCGTTTAGATTTCCATGGTCATAATTACTATTAGTCGTTTTTCCCGTTTTGCGTGCCTAGCACGGTTATCCGTTTTTACGTTCCAAAAATGAGTTTGGTCACACACGACCCGAAAATAGTTGTTGACTGATAATTTAGTTAAATTTGTGAAATTATAGCTCGGTTTAGACGCCCCGATTGGCCGCGGGACCCGTTTCCGTCTTTAGCGTACCGGAAACTGTTAAATCGGACAAAAATTACTCAAATCATCCGAATTATTTTCGGATGATTTATTTTTACTTGTTTAACTCATTTATATGAAAATAGTCCATTTTTAGGGTTTTTATACACCAGTCAGCTCGCTTAGGCGAACTTTACCGGTTTACGCATTTTAAGCTTTAAAAGTTTGTTTTTACACAAATAATTATCCATTTAATCTCGGATCTTGAAATTTTGCAAAAATCACTTTTTGACAGTTGGGAATTTTATAAAAATATTTCCAGAAATAATTTCTATATTTAAAATTTATTTATTTATTTTTAAACACCATTCAAACACTAAATATGTCGTAAATACTAAACGATCTTAGAAAAATCCCAAATTTCTCCTGGACGTCCCCTGCAATCCACATAGTCCCCTGTAATTTTTCCAGAACCAAAATCTCTTTTTACATGCCATTTTCACCAAAACCGCGCTAGAAAACCCTAGAACTCGTTTAACCGAAAAGCCTACTTAGACTTCTCTAACGGACCTAAAATTTTGTGTGTAACTTATACATGATATAAAAAGCTTATCTGAAATTTTCCAGAATTTTTCATAATATTTAACTATTTTTCACCATTTTTGGCCAAAACCGAGCATTAAATTCACCAAATATTCATCCTTTATCCAAAAATTACCAAAACTTCACAGAACTTATATTTTCATGTGTTTAACACCTCTGTATAATTTCATGACCTAACTCTAAAGCATCAACAATCTGTCCAAATCTCCAAAACCGAACATAACCGAATATACCTTTTGTTTTCCGCCACTACAAGCTACAAACTCGTCTTTCCGCCTTATCTACCACTAAACACAGAACCTACAACCAACATACCACAATACCAAGCAAGTTACACTCACGATCAAGCCTCTACACTATAGTTTCGGTTATGATTCAAAAACAAAGATTTAAACCGTAAAAATTCGTTTTTGGTTCGTTTAACTCCTTTCTTGGACCAAGATCCCTTGTATAACCCGTATACATCACTTGATCATGCAAGAATCGGTTTTCATCTTTGAAACTTCATTTTCTTGCAAACCAACTCAAGAAACGAAGATAGAAACGTGATTAACTCTTTACCTTGTTTTCTTGCTACAAACTCTCGGTTTTAGATCATCAATTGGAGAGGAAGATGAAATGTTGAATGTTTGTGTTGAGAAAAAGAAAAATAATGAGACAATGGGGATGGGAGTTCCGATCGGAATGTATGAGGGGTGGGGTGGGACCCACTTCTCCATTCCTAGCCACACAATTGGATTCCCGTAATCCGGATAATGTTTTGGATAATCTGGTTCAGTTCGTTTTTCGGTTAAATGTCTAATTCGGCTTAAAACGAGGTTAAAACGGTCGTTTTTCGGCTTAAAAATGAAATTTATGTAAAACCGATTTAAAAACTTTAAAAAACTTAAACCATGACATTTATTAACTTAAAACATCATATTATTAATTATAGCGCATCTTTTTCGGCTTGATCGATCATCTCTTGCTCGGTTTGGTATTGAAGGATTCGTTTAATGTACCGACGTACCATTAAATCGAAATTCTTTTTCTGTGCAGTACTTTACTTATCCCGAAGCATTAATGCTCCGTAAAATCACTAAATATTATAGATATCGTCTATAATTGAACCCTCGATTCGTTCGGGTTTCAATAACTATCAATCGATTAATCGCGTATTCAATACGATGAATTATATAGTCACGTACAATTAATACAGTGAACCATGTATTCTCGTATAATTACTATGGTAATTCATGTACCCGACGTTAAATATAATGTAACTATTGTCTACCGGTTAGGGTATACCGGGTTTTGTCGGAATCGTTACATTTCTCTTGCGTTAAGCGGCAATTGTAGCAGCTAAAGTCGCTTCAACCGCAGCTTGTTGTTCAAGAATAGCGGCATCTCCATCACCACCAGCATTCCCAAATGGTCCCTCCTCACGCTCGGAATCTGAATTGTCATGGATCCAGCGATCATTGTCGGGACATACATATTTTGGATTCACCAAATGACCAATCAAACGTTTGGTCCTAGGTATCTCCAATCGATAGATCTTCATTCTCCGTACAGTATCTGCCGTCATGTGATCGTTTACCAACGTTTGATCAATGACCAAATTTGGAATCAAGTCTTGAATAAGTAACTGGAGGAAACGTGGATACATTAAGAACTTCTTCTTTTGAACCGTTTGAAGACACTGTTCTTTAAGATGATAAAAAATCATCTCTGAAAAGTTGAACGGCTTGTTAAGGACTAGTGCCACAAAAGCCGACTGTAACATGATTCGACATTCATCAAAACCACCCTTATGACCTCCCAAGCAATGGATCAAAACATGTAGTAAATACTTGTAGGTCGGGCATAAACCATTCTTGTTGTACATAAAGTCTTCAATGTTGCCACCATAGAATACACGACGAAATAGACCCTTTATCAACGCCTTGTCGAACTCACACGGATTATAAATGTTGTCCCCAAAACGAAGAACACATCTAATCACATCGGTATATACAGTGACAGGAGTTTGATTGATTGTGGCTCTGATGGGGTTCTCAACTTCAACGTACTCGGCCGAGCAGTTACAGCAAAAGGTATCCTCGAACGTCTTAGAAAAGCTAGTAAATCCCCAAATATAGCTTCATCTGCAAAGTTCGTACCGACAAAGGCACAAACATTATGCCTTTTGTCGTACGGTAGTAACGGCATATCTTGTTGTTGTTGTTGTTGAACAGCTGCTGGGGGATCTTGTTCCATATTATCAGCCATATTTCTAAATAAATAACGTCGAGAATCAGTAATATTTAAAAGTATATAAATATAAATTTGTAAAGTAGGAATATTATCAATTAAAAATAGTAAAGAAATTAATTTAACATGTCATTCGTTAAAAACAGACTGATTCGTTACATTATTATAACGATTCACCTGTTTCGCTATCAAGTAAATAAATAACGAATTAAGAATTAGCGAATTACTATGAAAAGGTAACGAACTAACCATCTACTTTGTTATAATTAACAAATACCAATCTAATTCGTTAATATAATTTTTTCGCTAATCTACTTCGTTTGAATTGCTTAACGAATTGGACACGAATTAATTCCAATTCGCTAAGCATTAACGAATGGCCATAATCAGCTTAATCTTTGACTCAAAATAGTCAAGGTTAAAATTAACCAAGAACTCTCAAAAGTCAAATATGCAATCGGACACCTGATACACCCTTAATCATCAACATGAAGCAGGATCAAAGACCACTATGGATCTCGGAAACTCATTCTTATTACAATGGTATCAAAATGATGGTACTTAACATAGTATAAATCACACGGATTAAGGTTTATATAAACCTCAATAACACGGTAACAAACTTGCATAATTAACCTATCAAATCATTATCATTTTTAACGAAAAACACGAAGGTTTGATCGTCTATACCTTAGTAACACAGAGATATAACCAAAACAACGAAATTTGAAGGTTGAAAATTCAGTGAAAATTTTGGAAGCGTAAAGTACACAAGGAAGAAGAAGAAGATGAATAGTAAGGCGGTTCATATGCACGCCGTCCTATATACACTGACACAGCACGATTCCCAATGTAACGAATCAGATAATGTGTTGGAATTTTGAACAAACGAATCAGGTGATTCGTTAAGTTAAATTAACACGTGTCATAACGAAAGTGATTTTATTCCTATCTAATTCATTAAATATGCATAACGAATTAAGTGTCATTCGTTGCAAAGTGCGGAAGCGAATTAGGATAACGAATTAAGATGTAATTCGTTAAAAAGACCTAATTCGTTATTCATAATTAGCGAGTTACTTTTTATTTAATTTTAAATGAATAAATGAATTAATAAATGAATTAAATAAATTAAATATATATATATATAATAGAGAATTAAATAAAGCAATTTTAACTTAAAATGAATTACCGAGGACCTTTATCTCGATAATTGAATACTTAAATTGATTCACATTTTGAAACTGATAGTTAAAATGAATTTAAATAAAAATAAATATTATTGCACGGTTTTGTTGTCCGTAGCAATCGAATAAGTTAAAGATACTTTGTTTATTAAAATGAAAACTATTTACAAAAGAAATATCCGAAAATGAAAAACATAGAATAGAAAATATTTATGTGATTTTGAATGGTTTAACAAAAACAATACATATTTTTGGATTTTTGTTGAGTTTGAGTAGAGAATCATATTGACTGAATTGCCCTTCCATCTCATTTTTATATTTCACAACACCACTCAAACACAATCGTTAGTAAAAAAACAATACCAAGGATCCTTAATTCTTCGCAACCTGGAACATATCTCAAGGATAATTTATTCATAAGTCACTTAAGGATAGCGGATCGTCAGCATAAATTCTATGCCCTAACAAATCTTTCTCTTTAGCAATGAGGTGAGGAAAAAGTGGCGCCAGGAGGAACAAAGTCCCCCATTTTGTGGAGTTTCCAAAAGATACGAACGATGGTTAGGATGCGGAAACTGGTCCCACGAAGGGAGGTGTAGAAAAAGTCAAAATCAGTCTCAACATGAATATACCGAACTAATGAGGGTGTGGGCTATTAGGCTCAAAGATGAACGATCCATTATAGTTGGGAGTTATGTTCATAGTAGAATTGAGGAGGAACTAATCCACATCCTCAAAAAAACTGGCCTTGACGATGTGACCATAAAAGAGTCATTAGATTTGTAAAAAAAATTCAGTAATCGGGAGAAAGGAGCTAATAACTGAAGACATCTTAAGACTCTCGACAATCAACAGATTTTGTATTTACCACCCTCACCATTATTAACCTAAACCCTTTAACCACCAAATACCAAATCCCTACTCAACCAACCCATATTACCTTCTGATATATGCAACCCTTCACGAAGGTGGAGATTTGAACTTGTTACAAGCTTATTTATCACATGTCACATTTTGGCAAAAAGTGTTCACATACATACATAATAGTGTAAAACCGAGTGTGAGTGAACATTGTGAGAACGTGACGTTTTGCATAAACAGAAGCTCATAAAAACAAATCGCCTCTTTATAACACTACATATGTTCTTATGATTTTAGGTTGGTTTATTTTTTCCCATTCTCTTAGAACTCTTTTGGGAATGTTTAAGCTATGGTCCTAACTTGCTATTTTTAGAAAATTTTTATAAACAGCTAGCTTGAGGACAAGCAAGGTTCAAGTGTGGGGTTGTTTGATGTATATAAAATTATACATCTTTTTAGCATCAAATAATCTCTAAAAACTGCAAACTTCTATCAAATAATATAGCTCAAATAGCTACTTATCATGTTAAAATGTATTTTCAGGTAAACTCAAGCCTCAAACGAAGAAACGAACAAAAATCCAAATAAAAAAAAAATAAAACACTAAAACACGCCCCCATGCTCCATGGAACACGCCCTCATGCTTTCTGTGCAAGAAAAGAAAAAAATCTATAAGAAAAGTCAAATATATGACAGTTGGACACGGGGTCGTGCCCCAGTAGGCATGGGGTTGTGGTCCCCTAATAGAAAAGATAAAAGAAATCTAAACAAAGCACCAGAAACACGGGGTCGTGCCTTATGAAGCATGCCCCTATGATGAGTCATCATGTACGATCTGACAGAGCATTTAATGTGTCTGGCCACCTGGACACGAGGTCGTGCCTCATGGAGTATGGGGTCGTGCCTGATCACCTAGACAGCCTATAAATAGAGGAACATGTTGTACTCATTTGGTGTGCTTGAAGAAAACTTCTATACGGGTTTTTCTTATAAAAACACCCACTTTACACTCATATTGAAGGTCTTGTGGAGAGTTTCAAGGCTTGGAGGTTATCACCACCATCATCCGACGATTCATCAACATTTGGTTAGATTGTTCTAGTTTGATCATGTGTTTGTTATCTTTATCTCTTTTCATGTTCATAACCATGCTCATTATAAGCTAAACTCCATTTACCAGCTAATTTCTATGAAGAATGTAACACCCCGAAACCGCAGCGGAAACGTAAACGGGATGCAATAGACGCCTCTGATATCAACCACATTGTTTATAAAGAAAACTGAATGCATTAATATACTTCAAATTACATTATCTCGTATTTCATTACCGTCTAGGTGATACACACATCATACCATACGATACATAATTCTATTTATTATAATATATCCTAACATCCCGCACGCAAATCTTACACACATCAAGCACTTAGCACGTAAGCAATCACTTCATCTTAATTGTACCTGAAAAGCATGTGAGAAAACGGGTCAACTACGAATAGTTGGTGAGTTTCACAATTTGAGTAAACCTTGATAAAATCAATATCATTATATAATATTATCTGGGGACACTGTTAACCCAGTACTGTACCCTTTCCGGGGGCAATGTTAACCCAGAAACACCTCTTTGGACATCTGGGGATACTGTTAACCCAGATCGTATAAAACCTTATCCAATAATTCTTGCATTTCAGTTGGTGCAAGTCGGTAAGATGCTTTAGCAACAGGACCAGCTTGAGGCATTAAATCGATTCTGAATTCGACCTGTCGGGTTGGCGGTAATCCAGGAAGTTCTTCTGGGAAAACTTCTGGATATTTACGTATCACCGAAACATCTTCTATATGTTTTCTTTTAAATACTTTTCTCTGTATCTAATCGCTTCGTCGTCTAAAAGAGAGCTTCTAATCATCTTCTTTTCATATTTAATTTCTGCTTCATGTTGAGTTAGCCAATCCATGTTAACTATTACGTCAAAACTTCTTAACTTTACTGGTCGTAGATCAATAAGGAAAGGTTAATCGTTTAGAATAATAGGACAATTCCGAACAATTTAGTTAACCATTAGGGGTTTACCGTTAGCGATTCTACAGTATAGGGTTCTATAGTTTCACTAATCGGTATCTTTCCAAATGATAGGAGGTTAGCAGGAACTAACTTCTATTGACGACCGTAAAAATATCGCTGAAGTCTATTGATTTAAACTACAACGTACTTAATACCACCTTTGGATCATGACGTGCTTTATTCGAATTACTCACAAAAACACGGCTCCTTGCTTGATCAGAGGTTGATGCTTGTCATGAGGTTCGTCTTCCAACGACACCTTGGTTCAACTTTGGGCAATTTCTCTTGAAACGTTATGTACTGCCACATTCATAGCAAGTACAACTGTTTGGCATAATTTGGTTTCTTTGGATGGATTGTTATTGAAGTTGTTGGGTTCGGAGTGGTTGTTACACGAATGGGTTGGGGTTTCCGGTTCACATGGCTTCAATTGGTTCTACAATTGGTGCATTACGTCCATCTTTACCACACCTGTGGCCTACTATCACTCGACATTCTTCTTCCTGCCGATAACCATATCTTCCACATTTAGGGAAGGACCCTTCATGCGGTTCAAGTTTTAACACCAGAACTAGTCTTAGTATAATTCTGGGTTGTAGGACATACCTACTTATTCAAAAGCCCATCTTGCCCTATACCTTTATCATTTCTTTTCTTTAACACTCGACGTCTCACCTAACGTCCTTCCAGTCCGCTTCCCATAGAGTCAAATATATCAATGCTGGCTTGCGACACAACCCTTCCAAAGGTTGTATATTTGACAGGATTGACTATACTCCTTATCGATGGAGTTAGTCCCCAATATAGCGCTCACTTTGCTTAGTTTCAGGAGTAATTAGCCATGTTACCAGACATGACAATTCCTTCAAACGATTAGCGTGTTCTAAGTGATCAGCACACAACATTTCTATCTGCCATAGCTCAGTTTCCAATCTCTGAACTTAATTACTTGAATAAAAGTGCTCTAGCACAAGAATTTTAAATTCCGACCATATCATCTGAGTAATAATTTTCTAACTATAATTTTGTACCATCGTGTTCCCTCACGATACAACATAATCTACCAACATACCTGTAGCGTATTTCACTACACAATGTTCTAGACTCTTGCCAATATCCTTAACCATTTCGATCTTTTCTATCCACTCGCTAATCTATTCCTCCCTTTACCATCAGTAAACTATTAATAATTTCCTTAACACAACTAACAAACATATCCTTCATACCTGATCTAATTCATTACGACTACTATTCATGTTTAGTTTATAACTAATGCCCGTAGTCATAATAGTATTCGGTGGGACATTATCACTCTTAGTAATACCACTAAGAATTGAAATATTCATATTCATGTGATTGCTCGATCTATAATTCTGCGATCACATTTGCATCAACACTAGCAGTGGTCTGTGATACGACATTCGGTATCATCATCTGCTATCTTTGAGCAATCAACTGAATCGTATCAATCTCCATCATTGGAGTTACTCTTTTTATGTCATTCTGCCGTACTCATCCCGTACGCAGTAATCAATACTAATCTCACCGTATAACTCGTTACCAGCTTAATCATAACAGCAGGTACACATACACACCAAATATTATCATACATATTACACATACCAGTATCTAGTATATATGTTCCACAAATATAATAATATATGGACTTAACCTAACGTCGGTTAACGTTTAAATATGTTTCATAACCCTTGTCATCCACTGACATATAGATCTTTCTCAACAAAGATTAATGTTTAATATGCTTGAATTCAATATCCTTCTGCATGTCAGCATAACCGGTACATGCTCACCGTGAGCACCAAACGATTACGTACCACGGAGTTATAATATCCGTGTCTATTTGTATATCCGGCATTCACGGTATACCACCTACGAACGAACAACCAACTAGGCTATAATGATTCCAACACCTCTTTGTGTATGGGTAATCATTCTATTCGAGTATACATGGGTATGGGCATCTAACGAATGTAAGGTTAACATAGGGAGTTGCAAGGTTCAAGGTGATCGCGCACATGGGTTACCTTCAAATATTATCAATTACTATTATGGGAAATTCTATCACTTGCTCAGTCAATGTCCTCAGGTGTTCTAGGTTCGCTAAAATCGGTAATTCTCGATCTGAAGGTGGTATGACTCATATGTTTGAGAGTGAGAGATACACATATATATTTATATATATTATTTTTTTTTATCTGCTCATTTATTATCAAATTTATTGTTATTATTATTATTTTATTTTATTCTATTTATTTATTTATTTATTTATTTACCTTAATGGAATAGGAATGGGTTCAGGTACAGATCCGTCCGTACGTGAGGGTCGTCGGTTCGGGTGAACATAGGGGGTTATTAGGATATACAGTACCGGTTTTGGTAGGGTAAGGGATTTATCAATTTTTGTTGGGAGTGACGATTACTAGATATTTCTGGTTAATGTCAAATGGGATATCTAACCTGGTACTATCATAACTATGGCCCGATAAGTCAGGCTTATCATCAACCGATGCTCTAGAAATTTCAGCATCCTCGGTACTTTTTTTTATTATTTCATCCCCCGGTTCCTTACCCGGGTCTTATTTCTCAATACACGTACCCACAAGATATGCACATATATATATATATATATATATATATATATATACACATTAGCACGCATAAATAATATTATATACTTTACACATATGTTGCCATTTTTACCTATTAATGTTCCCCGTGACTTCCCCTGAATTCTCTCGTGCGGACAAGTCTGTTATTATGTTCCGGACCATAATAACTCACTTGTCCATCCAAGTTCATCCAGATCCCGTCACTATATATTATTAGTTGATATTCAGATCCAATAATACTTGAGCTACTAGTTATATTTTAGGTATCTTTTAAAGACATCCTAAATCTTTATAACCAATGGCTCTGATACCAAGTTCTGTAACACCCCGAAACCGCAGCGGAAACGTAAACGGGATGCAACAGACGCCTCTGATATCAACCACATTGTTTATAAAAAAAACTGAATGCATTAATATTCTTCAAATTACATTATCTCGTATTTCATTACCGTCTAGGTGATACACACATCATACCATACGATACATAATTCTATTTATTATAATATATCCTAACATCCCGCACGCAAATCTTACACACATCAAGCACTTAGCACGAAAGCAATCACTTCATCTTAATTGTACCTGAAAAGCATGTGAGAAAACGGGTCAACTACGAATAGTTGGTGAGTTTCACAATTTGAGTAAACCTTGATAAAATCAATATCATTATATAATATTATCTGGGGACACTGTTAACCCAGTACTGTACCCTTTCCGGGGGCAATGTTAACCCAGAAACACCTCTTTGGACATCTGGGGACACTGTTAACCCAGTACTGTACCCATTCCGGGGGCAACGTTAACCCAGAAACACTTTTAAGGACATCTGGGGGCACTGTTAACCCAGTACTGTACCCATTCCGTACGATTCCTGTACAATCATATAATTATAAACACACGCAAATCCATGCGTTCAGTATGTACTTAAACATTTCAATAGTAACATGCTTCCGCCCCGGGAAAATATTTGAAACAATTCAGAAAAAGGGGCTCGTGAAACTCACCTTAGCACATGCAAGCAGGTAACAACAATCATTATCAACTAACCCGTCCAAATCTTGTAATATGATCCCTACGATCGTTATTATACAATTATTGTTTATATAATCTTTAACCGTGTTAACCGGTACATCTGGGGACACTGTTAACCCAGTACTGTAACCGTTCCGGGGGCAATGTTAACCCAGAAACACTTCTCCGGACACAGATTGTGATATCGTTTAGAGTTCAATGGTCAAAATTATTATTAGTCGTTTTTCCCGTTTTGCGTGTCTAGCACGGTTATTCGTTTTTACGTTCCAAAAAGGATTTTGGTTACACACGACCCGAAAATAATTGTTGACTGATAAATTAATTAAAGATGTGAAATTAGAGCTCGGTTTAGACGCCCCGATTGGCCGCGGGACCCGTTTCCGTATTTGGCGTACCAGATTATTTTCGGATGATTCATTTTTACTTATTTAACTCAATTATATGAAAATAGTTCCTTTTTAGGGTTTTTATACACCAGTCAGCTCGCTTTGGCGAACTTTACCGGTTTACGCATTTTAAGCTTTAAAAGTTTGTTTTTACACAAATAATTATCCGTTTAATCTCGGATCTTGAAATTTTGCACAAATCACTTTTTGACAGTGGGGAATTTTATAAAAATATTTCCAGAATTAATTTCTATATTTAAAATTTATTTATCTATTTTTAAACACCATTTAAACACTAAATATGTCGTAAATACCAAACGATCTTAGAAAAATCCCAAATTTCTCCTGGATATCCCCTGCCAACCACATAGTTCCCTGTAATTTTTCCAGAACCAAAATCTTCCTTTACATGCCATTTTCACTAAAACCGAGCTAGAAAACCCTAGAACTCGTTTAACCGAAAAGCCTACTTAGTCTTCTCCAACTGACCTCAAATTTTGTGTGTGACTTATTCATGATATAAAAAGCTTATCTGAAATTTTCCAGAATTTTTCATGATATTTAACTATTTTTCACCATTTTTGGCCAAAACCGAGCATTAAATTCACCAAATATTCATCCTTTATCCAAAAATTACCAAACATTCACAGAAATCATATTTTCCTGTGTAGATTATCCCTGTGAAATTTTGTGACCCAACTCTAAACCATCAACAATCTGTCCAAAAACTCCAAAACCGAACATAACCGAATATACCTTTCGTTTTCCGCCACTACAAGCTACAATCTCATCTTTCCGCCTTATCTACCACTAAACACAGAACCTACAACCAACATACCACAATACCAAGTAAGTTACACTCACGATCAAGCCTCTTACACTATAGTTTCGGTTATGATTCAAAAACAAAGATTTAAACCGTAAAATTTTGTTTTTGGTTCGTTTAACTCCTTTCTTGGACCAATATCCCTTGTATAACCCGTATACATCACTTGATCATACAAGAATCGGTTTTCATTTTTGAAACCTCATTTTCTAGCAAACAAACTCAAGAAACGAAGATGGAAACGTGATTAGCTCGATTCTTTACCTTGTTTTCTTGCTAAAAACTCTCGGTTTTTGGATGATATTGTGAAGAGGAAGAAGGATAATGCCATGGTTGTGCAAAAAAAAGAAATGAAATGAATGGGGTAGCATCCCTTGTTCCGATCGGTTTAGTTAGGGGGTGGGGTGGGACCCACCTCTCCATTCTAGGCCACATGTTTGGATTTCGGATATCCGGATAATGTTTTGGATAATCTGGTTCAATTCGTTTTTCGGTTAAATGTCTAATTCGGCTTAAAACGAGGTTAAAACGATCGTTTTCGGCTTAAAAAATGAAATTTATATAAAACCGATTTAAAAACTTTAAAAACTTAAACCATGACATTTATTAACTTAAAACATCATATTATTAATTATCGCGCATCTTTTTCGGCTTGATCGATCGTCTCTTGCTCGGTTTGGTATTAAAGGTTTCGTTTAACGTACCGACGTACCATTAAATTGAAAATTCTTTTTCTGTGCCGTACTTTACTTATCCCGAAGCATTAATGCTTCGTAAAATCACTAAATGTTATAGATATCGTCTATAATTGAACCCTCGATTCGTTCGGGTTTCAATAACTATCGATCGATTAATCGCATAATCAATACGATGAATTATATATTCACGTACAATCAATACAGTGATCCATGTATTCTCGTATAATTACTATGGTAATTTGTGTACCCGACATTAAATATGACGTAACTATTGTCTACCGGTTAGGGTATACCGGGTTTCGTCGGAATCGTTACAAAGAAGCTTTGTTTTACTTGATGATTATGTTGAAAATGTGATTTAGTTTGGTAAAGTACGTGATTATTTTGCAATTATCCTTTAATGAAAAATGTTTTATCACTTTAACTCAATACATCAAGGTTGATAATTAAGAATCATTCGTGATTCACTCATGTTCTTGGAAACTAGAAATGGTAAAAATAATACTTTGATAACTTATTCAAGATAAAACATGGATCCTTATATTGTACTTAGAAATCATGAGATATAAACTATGATCTATTTCTCTAGTTTTGATACTTCTGAAATAAAATTGTTAACATGATTGCTTAGGTTATCATGCTACTTAAAGAAATTATATGTTAATGGAATGTGTAATTATAACCTAATTAAATCAACCAAGGGGAGGTTGTGTGACTAAACTATAACCACCCGAAGTTGCTAGGATTGGTATTTGATATCGAAGTCAATCCTAATCTTTCTACTTTACTAAAATGTTTGCCTACTTAGATTGACATTCTAGTGTTAGTATGAGATTAAGCAAGGATGGACTTGAAAATATGCATGCTACTTTCTTTTATGTCATAGAATATGTTCACTTAGAAATGATGGACTATTCTATAATATATTATTAGGCCAAGTTTATCACATGTTTACTTATTACTCATCAAGGAAGAATGGAGTGGACTCTTGATCTTAGATGGTAACCTTCATATAAATGATTTACTCATTTAGAATTTCTCTTCTTGTCACCTACATATTATATATATATAAGTATGGGTACACTTACCTATTTTATGTGTGTTTAGTCTTAGTAGAAATCACTTTTATAAATTTAAAACATGATCTTATGCGAAAGGTAAAAATCCCAATCATCCAATTTTAAAACCGCAAGCAGACGCACATTAATCAAGAAATCCATCCATAACAGGTTTATCTTTCGGCTTTATTATGACTAACGTTAAGTCGGTCATTGATATTGTTATCCGATTAAATCTTATAACAAATGTTTTAGGAATTTCTGTGATATGTTTAATTTTCAATTAGGGCACAAGATATCAGAAACTATCAGCCTCTAATCTCGATTCAGGCTTAATTTGGTTTTTACCATGTCACCCCAACTTGACTTAGATATTAAACCAGTTGATCAAAATATATGATTTATAGTATTTAGCAATCTATCAAATAATACCCACTACAAGATATACCCCCATTATCAAGCAATGCCCCATGTTTCCTTTACCAAGAATGAGTATGCACGATTTCATCTATTTGGCTTTCATACATTGTATCCCCTGGGTCCGTTTCATATTGTTATTAAAACGAACGCAAGAAAGTAACAATGTATGACTAACAGCGTGTTTGATCAAGTCAGTAATGAATTTGTACAAAGTACAGTAGTGATCATGTATATTGACTTATAAAGGGTTCGCTCTTAAAGCAATTTAATATTCACATTTGTGAATACCCAGATGATAAACCGCATAAAGACTTATAGTGTCCAGAAACTTGAAGCATCCCATCAATACAGGATTAAAGGCCATAAGACCATACGCAATTGAAGTGTTAACCATTAACTAGATGCTTTATTCTGAAATTTTTGTTTTTTGGTGATCAAACATATTTCAGTCTTGAGTATGATAGGCTATTAAGTTTCTGCCTTCATCACCAAGATTTTGTAAGACACTGACACCTCTTTCAATTTGGCAATTTTATGTTTATATCACATACTCTACCTTACTTGTTTGTTTAAGACCTACCAATGCACCAATACAATTAAGCACACATTTCTAATGCCTATTTTTATACTGAAATTAGAATATAAATTATCAATGTACTATCATTTTCCCTTTTTGCTTCAAAACTCAATTTGAGGCGCACGTCTTTTTAATGTTTTTTGGATTTTCAAAATATTTGAATGTTTTTAGATTTTATCTGTACAAACTGAAAGCACAATAGGATTATATATGTAAAAACTGAAAGCACTATATTTTTGTATTTTTCCATTTTTCTCCCCCTAAAACCAAAATATTAAAGAAAGAAAAATAGAAAACAAAATTATTACAAACTACCATAACCCGATGTCATCATTACCCCTCAGATAGTGAAAGATACACTTCACATCCGCCAGATGAGTCACTCGGGGACTCTCTTAATACCATGCGCACAAAAAAACATTATATCAGGACGTGATGCAGTTAAATACATTAACAAATCAGTCATTGCTCGGTAAAGGGTTGGATTAACGGTATCCTTCAATTCGTCCGGTGACAAATTGTGACCCATGGGAAGAGGAGTAGAATGGACTTTTATAGCACTAATCTTAAATCGGCTCAAGACATCGTTCACTGTAGGTTCCCAGCCGTATCTAAATAGGAGTATCTCGTAACACGAGGGTGCGGAATCCCCTACGTATACGATACGAGTGCTAATACGAGGAACACGTAAATCACACACAAACACAAAGGAATACTTGATGTATTGAGATATCGAGAACCAAAGACACCAAACACGTAACACCAATTGTCACAAAACTCAGCCGTCCAAAGTCAGGTTTAAAGGTAGCCGAAGTTAGGTTATATAGTGCGACAACTTCGCCTAACATGCTAGGCAAAGTTGTCCCTAACTTCGCTACTCCACAAGTTCGCCTAATACAAAATGCAAACTAACACGTTCAACAAGATAAGAACATTGTAACGATTACAGACACAATATACACAAGATAAATGAACTACTGGCATCATGCACCAACATTCACATAGTTCGTCTGATAAATAAAGATTCCGTCTTCAGACTGGTAAACCCGCAACCCTAAAAAGAAACTCATTTCTCCCATCGAGCTCATCTCGAATTCTGTCTGCATCGACTTCTCGAATTCCTTACGTAACGTGTCATTTGTGAACCAAATATGATGTCATCAACGTAAATCTGTACAAGGAGTAGATCTTTTCTGACAGTCTAATAAAAGAGAGTACAATCCACAATCCCTCGTTTGAAGCCACTATCGATCAGATGGTCAGCAAGTTTGCTATACCAAGCTCTCGGGGCTTGGTGAAGACTATCTAGAGCCTTGTTTAAAGGATAAACACGGTCAGGATAATCCGGATCTTCAAAACCAGGAGGCTGCTTCACATACACCTCTACATGAAGTTCCCTGTTAAGAATCGCACTCTTAACGTCCATTTGATAAACCGTAAAATTCTTAACATCCCGTTAAGAAACTTGGTAACTTCTAGAGTTTCAACAAAAGGAGCAAAAGAAGAATCTTCAAAATGAACATCATCAAAAGAAACTGAATAATCTTTAGATGTCTCAGATTGATCTTGTACCACTTCATTATCATAAATAGAAGATCTTGGTATGGAAAAAAAATTGTTCTTCCATATAAGCATGAATCAAGTCTTCATTTGGTACTTCAATAGGAGTAAATGACTTAAATAACTCCTCGTAATCAAACATCAAATCATGTCCCTTGCCGGCAGGTGGTGTAGTGTATCTTTAACAATCCTGTAAATAACATAGATCTATCAATTACCTTAATGGATCTAATACCTTAATAGGATCTAGTTCATTGTATTACTCTTAATCAGTGTTAATGTATATATGTATTAGGTGTATTATGTGTATTATAGTAATAGATTAAGCGAAGAATTAGTCGAGAGAAACTTGGACAGAGGTTTGTTACTTTAACAATCAATTCTTTAATTATCAGAGGACTAGCCCTCTATATATAGACGATGGACCCAATTTGTTACACATCCCGTTACGAATTGGAGTCCATTTCGTTAACATTACAGACTCGAAAAGAAAACATAACGAATCATTGATTCGTTATGCCATTCATCAACATTCCATGACGAATGGGAATATACATAACGAACTATAAGCCCATTCGTTAAACATCCTTAGCGAATGGGTGTTACATTCAACGAACTGGCTAGTTCGTTAAACATCCTTAACGAACTAGCCTTACATTAACGAACTAACTTAATAAAGATAAATATCTTATTCATTATAATAATAATAAATACAAAGACGATAAATACAAAGACTTGAGACACCAAAACCGTGCACTAACAGGCACCCCCTCGTCTTGAGCTCTTTGTCTTTAATTTATTTGAAGCGCTTAGTCTGCCAGTCCCGACAACTATGAATCCCGTACTCGTGACATACACATACTACACGCTGGAACTGCATAGCTCGGTCCATAATCTTCACGGCGCTCTATCAATATCTTATTCTTGAACAGCACGTCATTATCCGTCTCAGTTAAATTAACGAGCCACATCGGGTCGATAATCTTAATAGGCTCGGTCTTCAAACCTTTTTCCCAAAACAATAGCGGCCACGCCAGTACGATTATCATAATACCAACGGTTGAATGATAATGAATATGCTGATGAGGCTTCTTAATTGACATGCTTTATTGTCTTTGGCGGTTTTACCTTAAGCACGAGCTTCCTCCATCCCATTCTTGGATCGATCTCGTCAATACGTTTACGGATCGGAATCAGCGGCTTAAAGAATTTAAACCCGTGGTTTAACACGAAGAGAAAATGTTGATCAAACCATTTTGCTCAATGATTCCGACAATAGTTAATAAACGGTCAACACGCGAGGGTACGTACATCCCAACGCGGTAATGAGAGAATGTTAGTAATTTTTTGCATAATATTGAATGCCGTTCTCCCATTTAATAATACAGACCTTTAACCCAGAATCGTAAAGCCATGAAACAATATCACCTCTCACTTTTGACACGGCTTTGAATGAAGTCATTTGATTAGCTTTAGCACGTGCAATGACATCCTTCTTCTGTTCTTTATCTACATATCTGTACGCCTCGATAATCTTACGTGTCCTCTTGTCTCTGCACGCAAACCACCCTTGAATATCAGCAACAGACGGATCAGGATTCGATTCAAACCTCTTGCTTTTACCCTTTGACACTTTATCCAAATGGTCTTCAGTTGCTTTAACGTTTTCTTAAATAAATATAGGAGCACCCTGATCAACGTTTGATCTTTGAAACAGATCAGGGTATTCTTCAGCTGTCACATCTTTGATCTCAACCTCCTCATCTTCATAAATAAACGACGTATTCATTGGAATCGTCGTATGATGTAATACTTCATCGTCGTTCTCAACCTCAACATCATCCTCGGCCTCAAATGCATCAAGTTCTTCATCATTAAGACCCAGCAGTATTAAAATCTGCTCGCGTGTCAAGGACCGATCGACAAACTTTCCCGCTTCTATCTCATCGGCATTCACCATGCTCCAATCCACCCCCGTACAATCCATAAATATCACAGTATTAGCCTTTATTGACTCGATTGGTTTAACATTCTTTGAGTCATGATAAACAGCCAACTGTTTACCCATATCACTAGCTGACCCACTAGTTCCCGCACTAAAGGATGATCCGTGAGCGTGTTTCTTCTCACTACCTCCAGCACGTGATGCATCAGGATCCTCATCATCATTCTTCAGCTTCTTTAATACATCTTCTTTGCACGTGAGCTGTAGAATGAGATCCTCTTGTTCTTTCATCTTCACCCACTGAGCAGTAACAATCTCACGGAGGGATTTGGTCTCTTTTTTACTAAAAGATATATAACTCATCAGCTTTCATTGATTTAACAACATGTGCTCTTGAGCTTGACAGCCAGCTGCCATTTTATTCTCATAAAGGTGAATCAAACTCAAGAGCATATTCATTTGGTTTTCTTGTGGCGTAGCATGGAAAGGTGGAGGGATCAGCTACACAGGACCTTGAGGACGACTAAGCCTCATGAATGAAATATCCATAGGCGGTGGAGGCATCATAGTCGGTGTTGGTGAAACCACCGATGTAGCAGCAGTAGGCCTTCGTAGTGTAGATAGAACAGATTTAGGGATCATACCAAGCCTAGGATTTGAAGTATGTGTAGTCATCAATGTGAATTCCGGGGAGCTAGTAGTTAGCGGCATCATAGTCGGGGTGCAACTTTTGAAATAAAAAATTAGTCGATTCATTATCACATTCGTAACATGTGGCACACGAATAAGTAATTCGTTAGTAATTTGTTAAGAATTAAACGAAGTAATAACGAATTAGGACCAATTCATGCTTAATTCGTTAAATAATGAATGACGAAGTGAGGTCATTCGTTACAGAGTAGCGGAAGCGAATTAGGTTGGTAACGAACTGATTTAATTCGTTATAAATAACTACATTCGTTATTCGTAACTAACGAATCAAGTTTGAAATATTTTTCAGTTTTCTGTAATTTAAAAATGAATAAATAAATCAAATAAATAAATAAATGGAAAAATAATTAAATCAATAAATAAACCAACGAAATCCCATATCCCGTTGACCTTAAACCATATGAATATTACCCAACGTGATAAGATAAAATACCTTAACGTGTTTCATGTTTTAAACACATAACTAAAAAGAATTAAATCATATGTAAAATAAAAGGTAAAATCTTTTTGGTATTTTGTATATTTGTTTCAAGATATTAAAGTTTAACATCCGAAAAGTAAATATAAAGCAGAAAATAGAATAATTTTGTGTTTTTGTATGTTTTTCAAAAGCGGTACATATTTTTGTATTTTTGGTGAGTTTAAGCAGAGAATCATATTGACCAAATTGTCTTTCCATCACAGTTTTATATTTTAGCGTTATTATGACTGGCGTTAAGTCAGTCATTGATATTGTTGTCCACTTAAATCTTATAACAAACTTTCAAGTGTTTTTATGATATGATTAATTGTTCAACTAGAGCACAGAATATCAGAAACTATCAGCCTCTAATCTCGGTTCAAGCTTAATTTATTTTTAACCGTATCACCCCAACTTGACTTAAATCATTATATTGTCGATCAAATTTTGATTTTCTAGAAATTATTGAGCAATGCATCAAGTTTATTTTACTGTGAGTGGGTATGCACAAGTCCATTTGTAGGCTTACATACATTGTATCCCCTGGGGTCCGTTTCTTACTGGTATTGAGACGCGCGCAAGGGAGGAACAAATGTATGATTAACAGCGGATTTTGACCAAGTCAGTAGTTCAATTTGTACAATGTACATCAGTGATAAAGGTTAATGACTTTGGGTTTGCTCTAAAATCTTTTGAAATATTCATGCATATGAATACCCAGATGATTAAGATGCATAAACACTCACAGTGTCCAGAACCCTAACGCTTGTTATTTCCTTTATTTTATTTTTGGTGATTAGACAAATATAAGGCTCGAGTATGATAGGCTATTACATTTCTGCCATCCTTACCGAGATTCTTGGTAGAGACTAACACCCCTTTCAATTTGGCATTTCTTTATGTTTATATCACATACTTTACTCTAATGGCTTGTTTAAGACCTATCAATGCACCAATGCAATTAAGCACTCAGTCTTTTAAGCTTATTTCTTTCTAGATATGGGACCCGATGATCAATGTACTATCATTTTCTCTTTTTCATTAAAACTCAAAATTTGAGGAGCATAAAAAATAAGAGTAAATTCAATCGCCCCAGTCACTATAGTTTATAGATTAATGGCTATCCTATTAATCTAAAAGTAGATAACCGGACCAAAACATGCACACGTGTTCCACAAACTTAATTAACCGACATAATTTTCAGCAAAAGAATAAAAACGCACAACATTCGCCCCAACTACTTTCCATTATCAGGTAAATGGCTATTCCAATAATTTACAAGTAAAGATCGGGACCAAAGATATATATGTCCTTCAAATATGAGCTCTGATACCACTTGTTAATACCTTAGATCTATCAATTACCTTAATGGATATAATACCTTAATAGTATCTTGTTCATTGTATTACTCTTAATCAGTGTTAATATATATATATATGTGTGTGTGTGTGTGTGTATTAGGTGTATTATGTGTATTATAGTAATAGATTAAGCAAAGAATTAATCGAGAGAAACTTGGACAAAGGTTTGTTACTTTAACAATCAATACTTTAATTAATAGAGGACTAATCCTCTATATATAGACGATGGACCCAATTCGTTACACATCCCGTAACGAATTGGATTCCAGTTCGTGAACATTACAGACTCAGTAAGGAAACATAACGAATCAATGATTCGTTATGCCCTATTCGTCAACATTCCATGACGAATGGGAACATACATAACGAACTATAAGCCCATTCGTTAAACATCCTTAACGAATGGGTGTTACATTAAACGAACTGGCTAGTTCGTTAAACATCCTTAACAAACTAGCCTTAAATTAACGAACTAGCCTTAAATTAATGAACTAACTTAATAAAGATAAATATCTTTTTCATTATAATAATAATAATAATAATAATAATAATAATAATAATAATAAATAAAAAGACGATAAATACAAATACTCGAGACGCCAAAACCGTGCACTAACAAATCCACATGATACCATTTCTCTGCACATCTAGATGAAAAATTAAAGACATGTTTCTTAGGCGACGCATACCCAAGAAAATAGCCATCAATCGCTTTTTCATCAAATTTACCCGTCTTTCGTTTCAACATCGTACAAGGACACCCAAAAGGTTCGAGAAACTTTAAGTTATGCTTACAGTTATTAAGTAGCTCACAACTCGTCTTCTTGAGCTATTTAACCGTTAGAATGCGATTAAGCGTATAACAA
Source organism: Bidens hawaiensis (assembly GCF_021521415.1). NCBI lineage: Eukaryota > Viridiplantae > Streptophyta > Magnoliopsida > Asterales > Asteraceae > Bidens > Bidens hawaiensis. The sequence continues at coordinate 834,311 of NW_027491238.1, read as the reverse complement.
GCAGCGTTCATAGCTTCGTTCTAGAATTGAACGGGAAGCTTTGAATCCGCCAACATAGTTCTTGCAGAGTCAATCAACGTTTGATTCTTTCTTTCAGCAACACCATTCTGTTATGGTACATATGGAGCACTGTATTCTCTATGAATTCCCTTATGAATACAGAAAAATTCCAAAACATTATTCTTGAACTTAGTACCATTATTATTTCAAATACGCCTCGCTTTATTTTTTTAAAGTGATTCGATCTTTGTGATCAAGTTTTGCACAAGAATCGATGTATGGTCTTTGGAACTCATAAATAAAACCCATGAATACCTTGAATAGTCTTCGGTAACAACTAAACAATACCAATCACCAGCAATACTCAAACAATTCACCGGACCGAATAAATCCATACGAAGACGACGATAAATTAGCACTCATATTGAGATTAGATAGGGGAGATCTCATGACAACCATGTCTTCAGGAATAACATACCCGGTTTAAGGATTACACATTCCTTGTTAGTAAATAAGGTGGTGTACTTCTTATTACAAATTTGAGATACACTCACCAAATTGTGATCCACCTTATCACAATAATTAACCTTCTTGATTTCAGGATTTCTTGAAACTGCCGATTAGTGATTAATATGTTTCCTGAAAGTTCATCCTTCGGATCATTATTACTATTTGGCAACCCCTCAATCAACTTTTGATCTTTATTCAAGATCAGAGGCTTGATGATAGTTATCACGAACTATAGCTGAATCTTTCATCAAACTCTCATTGTGAACACGAATTAAGTCAAACTTAGACTTATATTCATCACATTGAGAACATGATGTACTCTCAGATTCATTCACAATTTCAGATTTTACATTAACAGGTTCAACAGAAGTAGGATTAGGACTAACCTCCTCGATCTTAGCCATGAAAGTAAAAGTATTTTGAGGTTCTTGACTAGAAACATCATAATCAGACTCAGTTTCTGACTCGTCACTGTCAGCAATCAATCCATCAACCCTTGTATCTTGAAAATATTCGTTAGTCTCGAACAGGGCCAGATTCGTCCGATTATAGAAGAGTTTCCTAACAGCCTTTGATTCCAGTCTATACCATCAGCAGCAACTAAAGCTTGTGATCCACCAGTTTTCACTGGTTCACCCCAGAGATATTCTCCTTAGATTCATAATACTTATTTCCAGAACTTCTATCTTGATTATGGGGTGCTAAATACTCTTTCTTCGGGTTATCACATTCTTTAGCAAAATGGCCAAAGTCTTGAAAATTGTAACAACGAACCTTTAATTTATCAAAACCAACTCTTTTGTTCAGAGTGGTCAGATCGCTCCCTGTCTTCTACATGAATCTCTTGATATTCGTCACAATCGTTGCCATATTCTACTTAAGATCCATAAGCTCCAAATCATCTTGATCAATTTAGTCATAATCTTCATCGGTTAATTCACTAGTGGCAATTTTTCCGACCACCAGTTATTCATAGGAACTCATGAATGCCCTTAAAAAAATGTTGTTCTTCTTCTTTCTTGTTGACTTGTGGTGGTTGAGAAGTAGAATAACTACTCGCACCAGCAAACAAAGTGCTTGACCCACCAGATGAATTGTTGGAATCAGATGCCATAAAGCAAACTTAGGCATAGAATCACCATCAGCTTGTGGGATTTCTTGAGTATTTTGAGAGTAGAAAGCAGGGATAGGAACCAAACTGCTACTCATCAGTAGAGATCCACTATAAAGAGTAGGATCTTGGTTATCCTTGGCACAATTCTGACATCTCAAATCATATTCTCTCTCTCTCTCTCTCCAATCTTCTGCGTAAACTCCAACGTAACAAGATCATCATTCTTGAAGAAGAAGTTCTCTTTCAAGACCAGTAAGAAAGTAGAATATGAATTCTGCAATGAATTCTTAACCGTGTATATTTGATCAAATTAAGTAGGTTCTATCTTCAATTTGGTCATTTCGGTAATGAGATAACAAAATCTCGTCAACATTTCCTCGACGGTTTCACCTTTCAATAAACAAAATTTTTGTATTGAAACTTCAGAATGACCTTACTTTCCAACCTATTACCCATACTTCTCATTCTCAGGTGTTGAAAAAGAGAATCACAAATCTTAATACTTCCAACTTGATGGAATATATTATTAGGTAATGCCATGGTCAACGTCGAATAAGCTTTAGTCTCGATCTCAAAGGCTTTCTTCTCAACTTAAGAGTAAGTATCAAACAGTTTTTCTTCATAGCTCATACTCGGATCACCAATCATGGGAGGACTGTATATATTATCGAGACTTTGAGCACAATCAGAATGTACGGATCCCAAATGAGCTCTAAAACTCGGTTCCCATTTGGCGAAATCACTTAATTTCATCAGCCTTGGACACTTCAAATGAGACCCGATCTCAGCATCCAAATGAAGCATTTGTTGCATAATCATATTCTACGACGCTAGTGTATAGAAATTAGCCATTTCATAAAGTATATAGTTCAAACAGTAAAACTTGTAAAGTTATGGGTGAAAACTGTCAAATGGTGAAATTTATGGGTTAAACTTGTAAAATTATGGTATAACGAATTAGTGTAATTACTTTAACGAATGAAACACTGGTTTTGGTAATGAATGGGTTTCTTCTTTTGGTAACGAATGGGTTTAAATGTATCACGAATGGTGAAGAATGGGAAGCTACTGTTCACACGAATGATACATTAACGAAAGATCACACGAATGATACGGAATGATGTTTAAGTAGGGAATGAGGTAATTATGTAACGAATGAGATATTATAGACGAATGATCAGTTATAACGGAATGACACATGTCAAAAGTGATTACTATTGTTCATGCGAATGATTAGTTACAGATAACAAATGTGTGCTCATCCATAACGAATAGGCATTCAAATCTTCAAACATTTATAAATAATCCAGATTCAAACTCAAATTCAAATTTCAATAAAAATTGGGTTACAAGTCCAAATTTCAACCAAATTCAACAAATCAACTATCAAATTACTCGTCCACTCATTCCAAACCTCAAAAAACCATTCCAAACCCTAAAATCCAATCCAAACTTATACAATTTCACTCAAAACCAAACTGTACAACCTATGTTCCCGCCAATACTCTCAGATCTTCAATTCACTTGATTTGAAGAAAACTTATACAATTAAACACTAACGAACACTCAGGATCTGATTACGAACAGTTCGAGAGTCATTTTGATATCAATTAGACACAAATCAATGATTAATTGATCAAAACTTGTTCCGTACAGTCTCTGAATCCAATTCAATACAATTAAGACTCAATTCACATACAATTGATGTTAATCTAATATCTAAACACTTAGGTGATGTTTGTTTTTTAATAGGTCAAACGTATGCGGTCTGCGGACCACATCTGCAGACATCTGTAGAAGAAGATATGGACCAAACCTCTGCAGTCTGCAATAGAAGACTGTTTGTTTTTTTAACGTCTGCATACTTCTAAAATAAACTGAAATATAAATAAACATTTTTTTCTTAAGCTTAAAAAGGTTTTTAAAATCAAAATTTATACCTAAACTTTCTACAAACTTTCTTTAACAAAAACTATGAATAATTGAACAAGTGCAACAAAAAACAAATAATAATTGAACAGGTGTAACAAAATGGTGTATCCTCTGCCTATAAACAATACATCAAGTTATAAAAATGATTCATATTATTGAGATATGATCTAAACAATAAACTAATAAGAACTTAAAAAATGCAACAAAATTGTATATCCTTTGATAATAATTGAACAAGAAAATCTTTTTCTTTTCTTGACAAAATAAATAAAGAAACCCTTAATACTAATATTATGATTATAGTATAAATAATAATATTAAAAACAATAAATATATAATAAATTATTTAAATATTACAGTATGGTAAAAACCATTTTACCCTAGATGTGAACAAAGAAAATAAAAAACTACACCCTTTATCTTCCTCTTTCAACCTCTAGGGTAACCAATCTTCAGCCACCAAAATCCATTGCATGACTTCGTGTTCCCCTCAACCAAAATACATCTACCAATATGATAATTGTAGATCCAAGTAAGACTTTTCCACCTGCAACATGTTGTGGCAGGGGCTGGGCGGCGAAGGAGGTTCTTAAGTGGCCGGCGAAGCAGGAGGATGTCTAGCAGAGGTGGTGGAGTGTGACGATTGAGGAGAGGGATGGAGAAGAGGGTTTGATTGAAGTTGATAGGGTTTTGTGAAATAGAACATGGAAAGATGATATGGGAAGATGTTAGAAGATCTTGGAAGCACATGGTCCATGTATGTTTCAAGAAGAGGGTGCGCATAAGTTTTTTAATGAAATGTCTTCCGGAAAACAAACATACTGCAGACCTAAATGTCAGCGTGTGGTCTGCGCGGCGCAGACAAAAGAATCAGGATGAGCTTTTCCGAAAAAACAAACACCCCCTCAATCAATCATACAATGGCTCTGATATCACTTGAGAAACAACTTTCGTGCGATTACCTTAACGATTATATGATTACTATAAGCATCTAGTCGCTTGATATAATCAATTGATTAGGCTTAGCTTGAATACTTTAAGGCTAGTGTGTGAGTGTACACTTTGACAGAAAAACGAGAGGAATTCAATAAGGATAAACACTACTTTATAATCTGATAATTTACAGGGTATATATAGACGATCGGTGCCATTCGTTATACGTCACATAAATAATAGACACCATTCGTCATCATTACCTAATGTATACATTAAACACAACGAATGACCCATTCGTTTTTCCTCGTTCATTAAAAAGACTTAACGAATGGACTAATAATTACGTATGAGCTAATTCGTTATACATCACATAACTAATGGCTCGTTTACATTTTCTAATGTACCAATGTACATTACCCAAAATACCCTTATACATTACAAGACCAAAATACATTATAAAAGAAAGACCGAGACAACAAAACCTTGTACTAATAATTGTTGATGCCTAAGGTTTAACTAGTTAGCCAACCTGATTTGATCGTTAACAATTAATTTGTTAAGTGAACATGAGATTACTGTATTGTTACATACTTGAAACCTGGGTGTTATTTTGTCTTTGTTAGTTGATTGAACTTTGCTTAATTTGCTAATTTGAATTTAAAACAAACTCTTTTCTAGTGTGATCAGCACTCTTTATAGCTACTTCATAATTTTAAAATTGATTACACGTTACACTGACCACATACTCCATGTGGATACGATACCTGACTTACCCTAGCTACTTAGGTTAATTAGGTTTTTGCATGACTCGAAAGACGGTCATCATATGTCTAGCTAAGGCATCGATGCAACACTTTGACACCTGCAAAGTCATACACACACCTAGAAGCCAAAATAAGAAGGCCAATGCTCTAAGCAACCTGGCTTCAGTAATATTCAGCCACCTCGCAAAAAAAGTACAGATACAGGTACTGAAGGAAGCATCAATATAGCCAGGAGAAGTATTGTCATTGGAAACTAGAAAAGAGTTCATGGATGACTCCCATCATTAACTACTTAGTGTGAGACAAACTATCGATTGACAAGGGTCAAGCAAGAAAGTTACAAGTAAAGGCCATCCAATACAGGGAAGAAGAAATTCTTTACGGAATGACCTCCCTGGGACCATGTTAAGATGCCTAGATGAAGAAAATGCCAGTTACGTGGTATGAAAAATTCATTGGGGGATATATGAAATCCACTTGGGTCCCAGAATAATAGTAGGAAAAGTTATGAATGCTGGATATTTTTTGCCAAGAATGCACCAAAGTGTAATCGATGAAATTAAGATTTGTGAATAGTGCCAAAGATATGCTTTCAAAACCATGCAAGCCAAGAACAACCTTATGCCCGTAACATCGGATTGGCCATTTAAGAAACAGGGCGTTGGCATTGTAGGCCTTTTCCCAAGGGAGCAGGGAAGGTAAAGTTTTGTTAGTGGCAGTAGACTATATCACGACGTGAGTGGAAGAAAAACCTTTGGCAACCATAGCAGGGAATCAAGTTAAATGATTCGTATGGGAACAGATTGTGTGTCTATTTGGCCTACCGTTGTATATCATCAGCGACAGCGGTAAGCAAATCGCAGACAATCCCTTCAAAAGATTGTGTGGAGATTTGCATATCAAACATATATTGTCTTCAGTAGCTCATCCATAAGCCAACTGCCAAGTGGAACAAGCTAACAGAAGCATTGTCGAAGGAATCGAAGTACGCTTGGGAAAACAAGGGTTAGCATGGGTTGATGACCTTCCACATGTTCTTTGGGCGTACAGAATAACACAAAATTCAAGACAAAGAGAGTCACCTTTCAGCCTCACATTATGGTACCAAATCCATCATACCTTTTGAAACCCTAATCTATCAATCAATCTTACTATAACATATCTCAGATCTGTGTATAATCGATTAATACCTTAAAATGGATCTAGCTCATAATTACGTTTGATTAAGTGTTATATGTGTATATGTATTATCAGTATGTATATATATATATATTAATAGTTGTATAATAATAAGATGAAGATCGAGAGAGAGTTTGGACAGGATTTCATTAATTATCTCCCAAAAACCTTAAATTAAACGTGAACAGAGTTCCCTATATATAGAAGATAGGTCTGGTTCGCTAACATTCCCTAGCGAACTAGACACTACTTCGTTACATACATACAAAGTAAATAGCTTAAACGAATCACCCCCTGATTCGTTAACATCCCCTAACGAATCAGGAGGGATTAAACTTAAGTCTTAGTTCGCTAAACAACATTATCGAACTAGACATTCCAAATAACGAACTAGATAATAACTTAATTGTTTATTACATTAAACAAAAACGACAAATACATTAAAGATAATTACAAAGACTCAAGACACAAAACCGTGCACTAACAGACACCCCCTCATCTTGAGCTCTTTGTCTTGAAGTTACTTGAAGTGCTTGGACTGCCAGTCTCTGCAACTATGAATTCCATTTTCATGACAAACACGCACAACGCGCTGGAATTGCATAGCCAGGTCGTAGTCTTCATTGCACTCGATCAGAATCTAGCTCATGTGTAGCACGTCATTGTCTGTTTCAGATAAATTAACCAACCACATCGGGTCGATTATCTTTATAAGCTTAGTCTTCAGTCCTTTACCAAGTACAATGACGGCCTCGCTAGTACGATTGTCATAGTACCAGCGGTTGAACTAGAGATGCATCTGTTGGAGCATCGTCTTCACAGGTACCCGCTTCATCGTCTTTGGCGGCTTTACCTTAAGAACCAGTTTCCTCCAGCCAGTCCTTGGATCAATCTCGTCAATACGTTTACGTCTCGGGACCTGGGGCTTGAAGAACTTGAAACCGTGATTGACCTCAAACAGTAAGTGTTGATGAAACAACTCAGCTGTCTGGTGACCACCACGATTGATAAATGGACGACGCGCGAGGGTACGAACATCCCAACGCGGTAGTGTAAGAACGTCCATTATCGTTTCGTAGTACTGGATCCCCTTTTCCCATTTAATTATACATACTTAAATTCGGAATCATATAGCCATGAGACGATATCACCATGTACCTTGGATACAGTCTTGAAGGAGGTCACTTGGTTTGCTTTGACCCAAGCTGCAGCTACTTCTTTTCGTTCTTGATCAACATATTTATACGCCTTGATAATCTTACCCGCCGCTTTATAGCTGAACCACTTAGCAATATCAGCATCGGATACGACTTCAAGTGATTTGTATACTGCATCACCTGCCTGTTTACCGTTGGATGCCTTTACCAAATCATCCTCAGCAACTTTAACCGTTTGTTCATCGAATACCGGAGCACTTTGATCAACGTTTGTGTGTTGAAACAAGTCCGGATACTCTTCAACAGTGACATCTTCCATCTCAACATCCTCGTCTTCATAGATAAAATCCGTATTCATTTGAATAGACGGATCATCTGTTATACCTTCCTCATTCATCACCTCAATGTCTGGTTCAGTCTCTAACACAGTCAACTGTTCGTCATTCAATCCAAGCAGTATGGAAATCTGCTCCCGTGTTAGAGACCTATCAACAAATTCACCAACCTCGATCTCATCCCTATTCACCATACTCTTCACAACTCCTGAACCATCAATGAAAATTACCGTGACAGCTTCTATTCTATCCAAAGGTTTAGCCTCTGTGTAATCTTGATGAACAATGATTTGTTTATCTAAGTCACCACCTTCACTAGTACCGGAACCCAAATATGAGTCGTGTGCTTGTTTAGGCTCACCTCCTGCACCAGACTCGTCAGGATCTTGATCATCATTCTTGAGTTTCTTTAAGGCATCCTCTTTGCAAGTCAACTGCAAAATTAAATCCTCGTGTTCCTTCATTTTCACCCCTTGAGACTCAACAATCGCACGTAACGCTTTAGTCTCTTTTTGGCAAAAAGAAATATAACTCACCATCCGTCTTTGATTCTCCATAAGACGTTTCTGATTCTGACAGTCAGCAGACATTTGATTCTCATAAAGATGAAGAAGATTCAACAGCATATCAGTCTGACGGTTCGGTGGCAAGTTGTACAAGGATGGATGAACAGGTTGGATCGGTCCTTGAGGCCGAGTGATTCTCATGAAAGATACATCACTGGGAGGAGGAGGATGAGGAGGCATCATGGAGGGTGTTGGAGGGACAGTAGACAATGTAGCAGGAGACCTTGGTATTTCAGATAACGCCATTTGTGGAATTAAACCAAGTCTTTCATGAGACACCAACGTCGTCGTCAATGTGAGCATCAGAGTGCTAGTAGTAGGCGGCACTACCGAGCGTTGAGGATTTGATTGACGAGGTGGTGGCACACCAATAATTACCCCAGCCCTAGCTGACACTCGTCTTTTCTTTGATGGCTCTCCAGTTGCCACTGCTTTCCCTTTTCTCTTTCTTTCTTGTTGAGTTGCAATGGTGGCAGCTAACGCAGCGTTTACTGCATCTTGTTGTTCTTGAAAAGCAGCATCACCAGCTCCACCATTCCCACCATCTCCATCATTATTATCATCATCATCGTTCCCACCTTCTCCCCCTTCACGCTCGGAATCCGAGTCGTCATGGATCCAGCGTTCATTAAGAGGTCATACATAATTCGGACTAATTATGTGACCAATCATACGTTTATCCTTTGGCTTCTCCTTTCTATAGACCAACATTCGTTGCACGGTATCAGCCTTCATGTGTTCCATAGGAAGCACATCATTCACCTGAGTTTGATCAATAACTAAATTGGGAATTAAGTCTTGAATGATCAGTTGTAGAAATCGAGGATACATTAAAAATTTCTTCTTTTGAAGTGTTTGCTGAACTTGTTCTTTCAGATGATCGAAAACTAGCTCGGAGTAGTTAAACGGCTTGTTGAGGATAAGTGCAACAAAGGCCGATTGTATACTGCTTCTGCATTGGTCAAATCCACCACGACGACCACTCATACAATGAATCAAAACATGGAGAAGATACTTGTATGGTGGACATAACTCATTATTGTTCAGCATAGATTCTTCAAAACCACCACCGTAGCGTAGACGAGTAAACAAACCCTTAATCAGCTCCTAGTTAAATTCACTTGGATTGTCGTCATTGTCATCAAAACGAAGTACACGACGAACCACGTCCACATCAATTGTAATAACAGTCTGATTGATCGTGGCTCGAATGTGATTCTCCACCTCAACAACCTCAGCAGTATCCCAAAACTGCCTAATAATACTCAGATAGACTTTAGGTCGAGCAGTGATTGCATAATGTATCGCTGAGAGTCTTAAGAATGCTAACATATCACCGAACACAGCAACGTCAGCAACATCTTGATCAACATAAGCACAGATGTTGTGTTTTGTGTCTTAAGGTAATAAAATAGCTTCTTCCTGTTGTGCTTGAGGTGGTTGTTCTTGTGGTGGTTGTTCTTGTGGTTGTTCTTCATGCCCTTGATCAGCAATCGGTGGATCTTGATTCAATTGATCAGCCATTTTACTGAATAAATTAGAACGAGTGTAAGTAGTATTAAGATATAGTACAACTAACATTTATATAAGTAATGTTAAGTAATGTTTGTTTATCTATATAAGGTGTATTTAATTTTATACGTCGTATGTAATTAATATATTTACGCGTTTAGACGGTTGGATTAATTTAGTTAAATTAAAAGGTAATTAAATTTAATTAAGAAATGTCATTCGTGTGAATATTACTTTGATTCGTTACCAACCTGTAACGAATCAAGTGATTCGCTATCATGTAAATAGATTAACGAAGTAGACTTAGCGAATTACTATTTAAAAGGACGAACTAGAATCTAGTTCGTTATAATTTGACGAATCCACATCTTATTCGTTAAATAACTTATTCGCTAATCTAATTCGTTTGAATTTTTTAACAAATTGGACACCACAGAGTTCCAATTCGCTAAAGTTCACGAATGGTCAATAAATAGACTTGATCTATGACTCACATAGTCAAAGTCAAAATAAATATGAACACCGACGGTCAACTAGACAAAACCAGGTTCAATTGGCCCATGCTTATCGTTGAGTAATCAAATCCACAGGTTTAACCAACTTGGAATCGTAATGCGAAGCACATGGTATTAAGATTGAGGCTTAACACCGTGACATAAATAAGAATACTCGGTAAGTTAAACAGAGTCTAAAACCCCAAAAGTATCATCATTCAATCAACCCAGCAAACGATAATCGATCATTGATTAAAGTCTACCCAAGGTCTCGGAATCACATTCCGGTTACAATGAATCATAAATAATCTACATTAACACACTAAAGCATACATAAATCATGGTCTTAAATTCGGAAAACCCTTAGACTAGAAAAATACACAATTAGTCTATTAATACAACATCATTTTTGACTAAAATCACATAGACGTGATCGTCTATACCTTAGCAACACAATGATGTTCGTGAAAGATCGAAATTCGAAAGTCGAAAATCAGAAAAAAAAATTTGAAAAGGGTGACTTTAGGGGTAAGAAAGATGGTGAATAGTGAAAGGACGGTTTGTGTTTCTGTCTTATATAGCCTTACACACTACCCGATGTATCTTATGTACGAACAAGAGATTCGTTTGAATTCTGAAATAACGAATCAGGCAATTCGTTATCCTAATTCGTTATATCAGAATGGCGAACCAAACATGTATCGTGTCTTGATTCATTAAATATGTATAACGAAGTAGAAGTGGTTCGTTACATAGTGCGGAAGCGAATTAGGTGAGCGAACTAGACAGTAGTTCGCTAGAGAACCACCTAGTTCGTTATCCATACTTAACGAATTAAATTTTAACGAATTAAAATTTATTTAATTTTAAATTAAATAAATAAATGAAATAAATAAAATTAATTAAATATTAGCTAATAAATAAAAACTTTAACTAAAATGAATTACCGAGTACCTTTTATCCCGATAATTGAATACTTTAAATACGTTTCACTTTTTCGAAACATAAATTAAATAATATGTAAAAATAACAGGATAAAATATTTTTGGCATTTTATAAAAAATGAAAGAATGTATTTACAAAGAAATATCTGAACATTAAAAATAGATAATCTTTTTGGATTTTTCTATGATTTATCAAAAGTAGTACATATTTTTGTGTTTTTGTTGAGTTTGAGCAGAGAATCATATTGACTAAAATGCCCTTCCATCACAGTTTTATATTTCAGCGATATTATGACTGGCGTTAAGTCGGTCATTGATATTGTTATCAACTTAAATCTTATAACAAACCTTTGAGCATGTATGTGATATGATTTATGGTTCAATTAGCGCACAGAATATCGGAAACTATCAGCCCCTAATCTCGGTTCAAGCTTAATTTGATTTTTGCCAAATCACCCCAACTTGACTTAAACCATTATAGTGTTGATCAAAATTTTTGAATACCAATTGAGAAATTTTGAGCAATGCATTAAGTTTCATTTACTGTGAGTGAGTATGCACGAGTCCATCTGTCGGCTTACATACATTGTGTCCCCTGGGGTCCGTTTCTTATTGGTATTGAGACGCACGCAAGGGAGGAACAATTGTATGACTAACAGCGAATTTTGATCAAGTCAGTAATTTGGATTGTACGAAGTACAGCAGTGATCAAGTTTAATGACTTTGGGTTTGCTCTAAAAGCGAGTGAAATATTCATACATATGAATACCCAGATGATTACGCCGCATAAAGACTCACAGTATCCAGAATCCTAACGCTTGTTAATTGCTTTATTATATTTTTGGGTGATCAACAACTATAAGGCTTGAGTATGACCGGTTATTACATTTATACCATCCTCACCGAGACTTTTGCTAGAGACTAACACCTCTTTCAATTTGGCTTTTCTTTAGGTTTATATCACTTACTTTACTCTAACAGCTTGTTTAAGACCTATCAATGCACCAATGATTAAGCACACAGTCTTTTAAGCTTACTCCATTCTGGATTTGGGGTCAAATAATCAATGTACTATCAGTTTCTCTTTTTGCTTCAAAAATTCAAAATTTTGAGAAGCATAAAATAAAAAGAATTTAATCGCCCCAGTTACTTTAAGTTCATAAATTAATGGTTATCCTGTCCATCTACAAATAGATAACAGGACCAATACATGCAAGCATGCTTCACAAACTTAAATAACTGACATAATTCTCAGCTAAAAAATAAAGTAGAATACTTGAAGAACGCCCCAAGTACTTTCCATTTGTCAGGTGAATGGCTAACCCGAATATTTACAAGAAATTATCAGGACCAAACATATACAAGTATATGTCCTTCAAAATAGAAGCAAATGACATAATTTTCAGCGAACATAAGCAAAAATCTTTTTTGTTTTTCTCTTTACAAACTTACAAAACACAATCTTTTTGTCTTTTCGGATTTTTCTTTTCAAAACGAGAAAATTCATATTCTTTTTGACTTTTTCAGAATTTTCTGTACAAACCGGAATCACAATCTTTTTGGTATTTTCTAATTTTTAATGTTTTTGGGGTTTTTCAAATATTTTGAAAACAAAGATGACACGAGAATTAAAGACATGAAAAACACACTATTTTTGATATTTTAAATTTTTCAATGTTTTTGGTTTTTATCTATACAAACTAAAAGCACAATATTTTGTATTTTCTAAGATTCACCCCCTAAAACCTAGAAACAAAATAAAATTTAAACTAGAACAAACTAAAGTAAAGATAATTATCCTAATTTTAGGATCACAGCAAGGGTCTTCAATCCATTTAAACCAAGCAGAAAGTAAAAACGTGTTTTATCAAAGGCTTTGGTAAATAGATCGGCTTTTTGAAAATCAGTATGTACTTTCTCAAGATCAATTAATTTCTTTTCTTAACAATCCCGTATAAAGTGATATCGAATTTCGATATGTTTTGTCTTAGAATGTTGTTTGGGATTCTTGGTGATACTAATAGCAGCAGAATTATCAATCAAGATGGGAGTAGTAAGAAACTTCAAACCGTAGTCGCGAAGATGTTGTTGTATCCACAAAACCTGGGAACAGCAACTCGAGACTGCAACATACTCAGCTTTGGCGGTTAAAGTGGAGACCGTTGTCTGCTTCTTACACTGCCAGGAAACAAGCCGACTTCCTAAGAATTGGCATCCCGTTGTAGTAAACTTGAAATTGATCTTGCATCCTCCATAGTCTGACTCTGAGTAAGCGGTAAGATCGAAAGTATCATCTTTGGGGTACCATAACCCGATGTCAGGATTTCCCCTTAGATATTGCAAAATACGCTTGACCGCTGCCAGGTGAGTCACTCGGGGACTAGCTTGGTACCTATCACATAAACAAACAGCAAACATTATGTCGGGTCAAGAAGCAGTTAAATACAATAAAGAACCAATCATAGCACGATAGAGGGTCAGATCAACGGTATCCTCCAATTCATCCGGTGATAAATTGTGACCCACGGGAAGAGGAGAAGGGATTTTTCCGGTAGTAATCTTGAAACGGCTCAAGACGTCGTTCACATATTTTGTCTGATGAATGAAGATTCCCTTCGCAGACTGATGAACCTACAACCCTAAAAAGAAATTCATCTCTCCCATCGAACTCATCTCGAACTTGGTTTGCATAGACTTCTCAAACTCCTTACATAACATGTCGTTTGTAGACCCAAAGATTATATCATCAACATAAATCTGAACGAGAAGAAGATCATCACCAATATTCTTATAAAACAAAGTGCATTCGACAGTTCCACGTTTGAAACCATTATCCGTCAGATGGTCGGCGAGCGTGCTATACCAAGCTCTATGGGCTAGATGTAGACCATATAATGCCTTGTTTAATCGGTAAACACGGTCAGGATAATCAGGATCTTCGAAACCTGGAGGCTGTAAAACGAACACTTCTTCATGAAGTTCACAATTGAGAAAAGCACTCTTGACATCCATTTGATAAACTTTAATATTCTTGTAAGCAGCATATGCCAGAAAGATTCGAATCGACTCTAAACTTGCAACTGGAGCATACACCTCAGTGTAATCAATACCCCCTTGCTGATGAAAACCTTGTACCACTAAACGTGCCTTGTTTCTCACAATTACCCCACGATCATCTTTTTTACATTTATATACCCACTTAGTCGGAATCGCTTTCTTGACTCTAGCAGGTTTGTCGATAAGATCCCAAACGCCTAAACGAGCAAATTGTTGTAATTCTTCTTGCATAGCTTCTACCCAAGAAGGATCTTGAAGTGCCACATAAGGAGTCGTTGGCTCAACTAGAGATAGAAAACAAGTGAATTTAGCAACAGTGACAATCCCATATGAGTGTAAGTCAGCATAAGTACATAGAACATTATTTTCACTTGAAGAAGCAACTTGATGTCGTGTTTGAACTCCCACATCAAGATCTCCAATAATGTTTTCTTGTGGATGGTAAATATGAATCCTAAGAGTAGGATTCTCAGAAACAGCAACATTTTCAAATAAATTAGTGTAATGTTCACCCAATTCAGGAGATGAAACATCACTGTCAAGTTCAACAACTTGATCCACAACAGTATTATCATCAGATGAAGTAGAAGCATTATCAAAAGGAACAGGAGAGTCATCTTCAAGTTCTTCTATTGGAGCAATGATTGGAACTTCAACATCGTTAGAACTTGCAAACCTTGGAATTTCCAAATGTTCTTCAAAATAAACATGAACTAAATCTTCATCTGGATGATCAGTTGTTGGAGTAAAAGAACTAAATAAGTCATCATAGTAAAACATCCAGTTGGGACCTTTTCCTTGAGAAGGAGTAGTGTACTTTTGAAAGTCCACATGGTACCATTCTTCAACACAACCGGACGTAAAGTTAAACACTCTTTTCTTAGGTGACGCCTACCCTAAGAAACAACCCTCAATGGCTTTTTCATCAAACTTTCCCACATCCTTTTTCAACATAGTACAAGGATACCCAAAAGGTTCCAAGTACTTTAAATTAGGTTTACGATTATTCAATAATTCATAACTGGTCTTCTTGAGTCTTTTAACAGTTAGAACTCGATTGAGTGTATAACAAGCAGTATTCACCGCCTCATTCCAAAACTGGACATGAAGCTTTGAATCAGCAAGCATCGTTCTAGCAGCTTCAATCAATATTCTATTCTTTCTTTCAGCTACACTGTTCTGTTGTGGTACATATGGGGAACTGTATTCTCGATGAATTCATTTTTGTACACAAAAGAAATCCAATACAGTATTTTTAAATTCAGTACCATTATCACTTCGAATTCTCCTCACTTTCAGTTTGTATAGTGATTCGATCTTAGTGATTAGATTTTGAACAAGGCCTGGTGTTTGATCTTTTGAACTCATAAATAAGACCCATGAATATCATGAATAATCATCTGTAACTACTAAGCAATACCAGTCTCCAGAAATACTCGCACGATTCACAGGACCAAATAAATCCATATGAAGTCACTCAAGCGGAGTATCAATGGAATTTAATAACTTAGATGGGTGTGATTTCTTCTTTTGTTTGCCCTTCTTGCAAGCAACACAGTGATCTGATAACTTAAAATTCTTTAACGACACACCTTCTACCAGATCATTTGCCATCAAGTAGTTCATCTTTCGAACATGTATATGACCCATTCTTCGATGCCAAAGCACTGAGTCTTTCTCGGTCGCTTTCGAGACAAACATGTTTCGATCGATGTAGACACTTTAGAATTCATATTTACGACATAAATATCATTTGATCAAGGTGATCGCATGACAACCATGTCCTCGGAAATCACGTAACCCGGTTTCAAAATCAGACACTCTTTATCTGTATATACTGTAGTGTATTGCTTATCACAGATTTGCGACACACTCAATAAATTATGGTCCACTTTATCACAATAGTTAACCTTCTCAAAAGTAATCTTCCCATTTGAAACATCACCTTCTTATGTAATCATACCCCCAGAATTCCCAGCAAACACTACATAACCCCCCTTGAATATTTCTCACATTTTTTAAGAGGTTGAGATTCCCAGTAATATGATGAGAACATCCACTATCCATGATCCAGTTTTCACCAGAAATGGTCTTGGATGTACCCTACACACAAAAGAAAATGATTAGTTCAAAAGGGCAGCCCAGGCCTCAGTCTTGGGCACCTTTTGGTTTCCTTGAGAAAAGTTAACTTTAGTGGCATTCAATTGTTGTTCAGCAACTTGAGAATAAGTTACAGGTTTCTTAGACTTTCGTCTTAGATACGCAGCTTGAACCACATTTGAATTAACATTTTTGCATAATGGTTCAGTAGGAATAAACTTAGGTTTAACTGAACCATGAGTTTCATTTACATGAACAACTTTTCGAGGATGTACATTCGAAAACATAATATGAGTATTATCAACATACGAAACAGGTCGTTACAGAATCTCCTTTACCAAAGGAACCGGTTTGGAGTGTTCCTTGATAAAAGGATGAAGATTCTGATAACTCTTCTGACTACAATTCCTCACTACATGACCATGTTAACCGCAAAGAAAACAACTTCGCATGTCTACACGATGATGTTGAGAATTATTTGGAACAAAAGACGCAGAAGTTTGATGATGACCCACATTTTTGGTCATGCTCTTAGCAAACTCATCAGATAATTCAGATTTCTTTTTCAAGTAGAAATCTAAATTAGAACAGCTAGAAAAACTTTTCAACGTATCTGTCCCAATTGACTTCACAAAGTTAATTTTCTTAGCTTGTTTTAAAACCTGCTTTGCTTTAGTCAATGGGTCAGATGGAGCTGATGTTTTCGCTTGAGCATACAAACATTCAAGTTCATGAATCTTGGAAGTTTCATTGTGAAACACACTCTCAATCAGTTCAGGTTTAATGGTACTTATTGGAATGTCTTTCTCAGTTAACATCGTGTCCATCCCCTTTAACTTAAAAACACAAGCAGATGACGGCTTAGATGCATTAGGATTTATGAAACGCAACCAATCCTCATCAGAAATTTTGGGTTTTTCTGGTTTCTTAGCCTTCACTGGTTTAGCTTGAACATCTTGTTTCATCTTAGTTGTGTGCGAACCATACACAGCCTCCTCAAATTTATGAGGTTCACACAGTATGTGATTAGAACTTGGAATATTCTTGTTCTTGTGTATAATTTCAGGTTCAAACACATCCTCAATGATAACTTTGTCAACATTTTCAACAAAAACTTTGTTGCTTTGAACATGAGGTTTCTGAGTTGAAGATTGGGATTTAAGACCTTTAGAAGAAACAGATTTTGATTTTTCTGAAATCACAGGTTCTTTAAGAATAACATCTTCTTCAGTTGGAGCAAAAGGATTAATTTTATAATCATTGTGAAACGGTGGTGGAATTTCAACAAAACCTATACCTTTCTTTGAATCTTTTTGTTTTCCAGAAACTTCAATAATTTCATTCAACAAAAAAGAGGAATTTCGAAATTTTCCCAATTTGTTCTTTAACTCAAGAACCTCATTCTCAAGCTCGGTTATCTTCGAACGACGTTTCAAAATTTCTTGAAACTTTTGATCATTAATTGTAATTTTTACAGACAACTCGGCTTTGAGATCATGGTTACTTGTCGACAATGTTTCAATCTTTTCACGAGATCTCATTTGAGATTCGAGAGATTGTCGATAAGTATCCTTTAGAGAAGCAATTTCTCTCACTAAATTGTCATTGTGATTCTTTAAAGATTCTAACTTAGGTTTGTTAGTTTCACATTCAGCACAATTTACTTTAACAGATGATGTAGCAGAAATAGAATGACTAACCTCATTGATCTTAGCCATGCAAGCAAAAACAGTTGTAGGCTTGTCACAGGAATCATCAGAATCTGATCCAGAGTCATTATCAGAAGACACCTCACTTCCACTAGCAACATGAAAATCTTGATTCAACCCGAACAAAGCCAAATTAGCTTGATTATCACTGCACAGTAGTCGTCGTGACCAATCATCTCCATTAGCTAATGTAACGATTCCGACGAAACCAGGTATACCTTAACCGGTAGACAATAGTTACGTTATATTTAATGTCGGGTACATGAATTACCATAATAATTATATGAGAATACATGGTTCACTGTATTGATTGTACGTGAATATATAATTCATTGTATTGAATATGCGATTAATCGATCGATAGTTATTGAAACCCGAACGAATCGAGGGTTCAATTATAGACGATATATATGATATTTAGTGATGTTTACGAAGTATTAAAGCTTCGGGATAAGTGAATTAAAGCACAGAAAAAGAATTTTCGATTTAATGGTACGTCGGTACATTAAACGAAACCTTCAATACCAAACCGAGCAAGAGACGATCGATCAAGCCGAAAAAGATGCGCAATAATTAGTAATATGATGTTTTAAGTTAATAATTGTCATGGTTTAAGTTTTTAAAGTTTTTAAATCGGTTTTATATAAATTTCATTTTTTTAAGCCGAAAACGACCGTTTTAGCCTCGTTTTAAGCGGAATTAAACATTTAACCGAAAAACAAACTGAACCAGATTATCCAAAACATTATCCAGATTTCAGGAATCCAAATGTGTGGCTAAGAATGAAAAGGTGGGTCCCACCCCACCCCCTCATACTTCCGATCGGACAAGAAGGGGTTAAACCCCATTCTTTGTTATTTTTTTTTTTTACAAACATCTCCATGTTCATCAACCCTCTCCACAATATCATCTAAAAACCCGAGTTTTTAGCAAGAAAACCGAGGTAAAAATCGAGTTAATTACGTTTCCATCTTCGTTTCTTGAGTTTAATTGCAAGAAAATGAGGTTTTAAAGATGAAAACCGATTCTTGCATGATCAAGTGATGTATACGGGTTATACAAGGGATCTTGGTCCAAGAAAGGGGTTAAACGAACCAAAAACGAATTTTTACGGTTTAAACTTTAGTTTTGAAACAATAACCGAAACTATAGTGTAAGAGGCTTGATTGTGAGTGTAACTTGCTTGGTATTGTGGTATGTTGGTTGTAGGTTCTGTATTTAGTGGTAGATAAGGCGGAAAGACGAGTTTGTAGCTTGTAGTGGCGGAAAACAAAAGGTATATTCGGTTTATGTTCGGTTATGGGTTTTTGGACAGATTGTGGATGGTTTAAATTTAGGTCATGAAAATTTACAGAGGTGTTAGATATATGAAAATATGAGTTCTGTGAAATTTTGGTAATTTTTGGACAAAGTATGAATATTTGGTGAATTTAATGCTCGGTTTTGGCTAAAAATGGTGAAAAATAGTTAAAAATCATGAAAAATTATGGAAAATTTCAGATAAGCTTTTTATAACATCTATAAGTCACACACAAAATTTTAGGTCAGTTGGAGAAGTCTAAGTAGGCTTTTCGGTTAAACGAGTTCTAGGGTTTTCTAGCTCGGCTTTAGTGAAAATGGCATGTAAAAAGAGATTTTGGTTCTGAAAAAATTACAGGGGACTATGTGGATGTCAGGAGTCATCCAGGATAAATTTGGGATTTTTCTAAGGTCCTTTGGTATTTACGACATATTTAGTGTTTAAATGGTGTTTAAAAATAGATAAATAAATTTTAAATATAAAATTTAATTCTGGAAATATTTTTATAAAATTCCCCACTGTCAAAAAGTGATTTGTGCAAAATTTCAAGATCCGAGATTAAACGGATAATTATTTGTGCAAAAACAAACTTTTAAAGTTTAAAACGCGTAAACCGGTAAAGTTCGCCTAAACGAGCTGACTGGCGTATAAAAACCCTAAAAATGAACTATTTTCAAATAATTGAGTTATACAAGTAAAAATGAATCATCCGAAAATAATCCGGATGATTTGAGTAATTTTATCAGATTTAACAGTTTCCGGTGCATTAAAGACGGAAACGGGTCCCACGGCCAATCGGAGCGTCTAAACCGAGCTCTAAATTCACAACTTTAATTAAATTATCAGTCAACAACTATTTTCGGGTCGTGTGTGACCAAACTCATTTTTGAAACGTAAAAACGGATAACCGTGCTAGGCACGCAAAACGGGAAAAACGACTAATAGTGATTTTGACTAGTGAACTCTAAACGATATCACAATCTGAGTCCGGAGAAGTGTTTCTGGGTTAACATTGCCCCCGGAACGGTTACAGTACTGGGTTAACAGTGTCCCCAGATGTACCGGTTAACACGGTTAAAGTTATATTAATAATGATTGTATAGTAACGGACTTAGGGATCGTATTACAGATCCGGACTAGTAGCTGGCGTACTGTGTTACTTAATTGCTTACGATAAGGTGAGTTTCACGAGCCCCTTTTTCTGAATTGTTTTTAAATATTTTCCCGGGGCGGAAAGCATGTTACTATTGAAATGTTTAAGTACATACTGAACGCATGGATTTGCGTGTATTTATAAATATTTGATTGTACGGGAATCGTACGGAATGGGTACAGTACTGGGTTAACAGTGTCCCCAGATGTCCTTAGAAGTGTTTCTGGGTTAACATTGCCCCGGGAATGGGTACTGTACTGGGTTAACAGTGTCCCCAGATGTCTCTAGAAGTGTTTCTGGTTAACATTGCCCCCGGAATGGGTACTGTATTGGGTTAACAGTGTCCCCAGATGTCCCTAGAAGTGTTTCTGGGTTAACATTGCCCCCGGAACGGGTACAGTACTGGGTTAACAGAGGTTTCACTTGTGGGCTCAACATAATTACATCGCTAATATATGATTATTATAATGATTTGTCACAGTTGTTTAAATTAGTGAAACTCACCAACTATTCGTAGTTGACCCGTTTTCTCACATGCTTTTCAGGTACGATTAAGATGAAGTGATTGCTTACGTGCTAAGTGCTTGTTGTGTGTAAGATTTGCATGCGGAATGTTATGATACATTATAATAGATAGAATTATGTATTGTATTGTATGATGTGTTTATCACCTAGACGGTAATGAAATATGAAATAATGTAAATTGAAGTATATTAATGTATTCAGTTTTCTTTATAAACAATGTGGTTGATATCAGAGGTGTCTGTGGCGCCCCGGTTACGTTTCCGCTGCGGTTACGGGGTGTTACAGCTAACATTGCTTGTGACCCAGAACTTGATGGTTTCTTCTCAGCATCATTACCTCGTGGTGTTGAAGAGTTTGAATTTTGACCACGAGTACCAGTATACTCCTTTTTCGGTTTGTCACATTCTTTTGCAAAATGACCGAATTCTTGACAATTATAACATTTCACCTTCAACTTGTCAAATCCCAATTTCTTGTTCAGTGCAGGAGATCTATTCCGGTTCTTTGCATGAATCTTTTCACCTTACGAACAATCATTTCCATGGTCCATTTTAAATCCATTATTTCTAAGTCATCTGGATCAATCTGATCATAGTCTTCATCATTCAGATCACTAGTGGCAATTTTACTACTCACCAAGTTTTCATAAGAAGTCATAAAAGCTGATAAGAAGGCAAAATTTTGTTCAGCTTCTTTCATGTTGACGTTTGGAGGCGATGAGTATTGATTTGTCGAAGACGAACTTCCTGAACCAGCAGATACATTTGGTGATCCAGAGTTACCAGCAGTATAAAAACATGCTCTAGGATCATTATAAATTGTTGTTTCATTTTCTCTTGCGTTCTGTGTCAGAAAAGTAGTGATCGGTGAAATTGTTGAACTTAGAGGCATGCTACCACCATAGAAAGCAGGATCTTGACTTTCCTTTGATGATTTTTGACACTTGAGATCATACTCACTAGCTTCAATCTTTTGTAAAAACTCACTTGCAGTCAAATCTTCATTGAAATAACTGTTTTCTTTTAATACCATTAGAAAATTAGAGTACAAACTTGGTAATGCACTCTTAATAGTATCAATCTTGTCAATCTCAGAAATTTCCAATTTCATTTTATCCATTTCAGCAATCAAGTGATTGAATCTCGTTGTCATCTCTTCAACCGTTTCACCTTTGAGTAAATTAAAGTTTCTGAATTGAAACTTAAGCATCACCTTTTTGCTTTCAGCCGTGTTTCCCATGCTTCTCATTCGAATATGTTGAAACAAAGAGGCACAGATTTTAATATTACCCACTTGGTGAAATATATTTTCAGGTAAAGCCATGGTTAGAGTAGAGTAAGCTTTTGTCTCTATCTCTAATGCTTTCTTCTCTTCTTGTGAGTATTGAGATATAGCTTTAGGTCTGAATCCATTAGTCTCATCTCCAATCATAGGAACAGTATAAACTTCATCTAAACAATATGAGCAGTCAGGATGAACTGATCCTAGATGAGCACGATATCGAGGTTTCCATTTGGCAAAGTCACTGAACTTCATCAATCTTGGACATTTCGAATGTGAACCTATCTCGGTATCAAGTTGCAACATTTGTTGCATCAACATGTTTTGAGAAGCTAATGCATACATACCGGCCATTTTTGACAAGTTTCAAAAATTCAATGGTGTAACGAATCAAACAACGAATAAGATTAATGAACGATGAATGTAACGAACTGTAAACAGTTGTAGCTAACTATGAACAGTAGATTAACGAATCAAATCTTAACGAAGCTAAGATTGATCAGATAGCGAATTAATATTGAGTTTAACGAATCAATCCAACGAATCAAAGAGTCAACGAATCAGATTTAACAATAAGTCAAACTAACGAATTGACTAACGAATTAGCTAGCGAATTGATTAAGTGGAATCTTGACGAATTAGAAAGAATTCAGTAACGAATCACTAAGAAAGACTTTGTGAAATAGATAACGAACCAGCTACAGTTGATAGCGAATCAACTATAGCGAATCAGGTTGTTACAACGGTTTGAAACAAACTCTGACACTTTATGCTACGTGGCAAAGGTTGTTATGACACAACTCCCAAAGTAGACGCGTGTCACACGAATCTGTTAACCCAAATAACGAAGTAGGTAACACGAATCAAAAATCGTAGCGAACTGGTTAACGAATTACTTGAAATTTATAACGAATTCACTAAATTAATGAACGAATCAAAGTGAACAAGATAACGAATCAACATAAAGATGATAGCGAATCATGTTCATCTTCAAATCTTCAAATCTTCAAAGAAGATTTCCAGATTTTCTGGAAATGAAGAACACAAAAACCAGAAACCCAGAATACTTAAATTCGTAATACTCCCTCAAATCGCAACCAAACTGCACAAATAGACTACCAAACTATTCGCAAACTAATCGCGAGTCCAAATCAACCATACTCGTAACCAATTAACTCTGATTACCAGTTCAATTATACCAAAACACAACCCTGTTTCGGCCACAAACCAAAACCAATACCGAAACAACTCAAATCCAATCCAAATCTCAATTCCAACTCACAATACCTTGCCAATACCTTAATCATCTCAAATCCAATCCAAATCTACCATAATTCAATCAATCCATCTCAAATTGATCCAAATTCACTCAAACATAACACTATCGATATCCAAAACTAATTAAACGTTCAATACTCTAAATAAACACCAAATCAAGTGTAATTGAGCCTGAAAGCTCTGATAAGCTTTTTATAACATGTATAAGTCACACACAAAATTTTAGGTCAGTTGGAGAAGTCTAAGTAGGCTTTTCGGTTAAACGAGTTCTAGGGTTTTCTAGCTCGGCTTTAGTGAAAATGGCATGTAAAAAGAGATTTTGGTTCTGGAAAAATTACAGGGGACTATGTGGATGGCAGGGGTCATCCAGGAAAAATTTGGGATTTTTCTAAGGTCGTTTGGTATTTACGACATATTTAGTGTTTAAATGGTGTTTAAAAATAGATAAATAAATTTTAAGTATAAAAATTAATTCTGGAAATATTTTGTATAAAATTCCCCACTGTCAAAAAGTGATTTGTGCAAAATTTCAAGATCCGAGATAAAACGGATAATTATTTGTGCAAAAACAAACTTTTAAAGTTTAAAACGCGTAAACCGGTAAAGTTCGCCTAAACGAGCTGACTGGCGTATAAAAACCCTAAAAATGAACTATTTTCATATAATTGAGTTATACAAGTAAAAATGAATCATCCGAAAATAATCCGGATGATTTGAGTAATTTTATCCGATTTAACAGTTTCCGGTGCATTAAAGACGGAAACGGGTCCCACGGCCAATCGGAGCGTCTAAACCGAGCTCTAAATTCACAACTTTAATTAAATTATCAGTCAACAACTATTTTCGGGTCGTGTGTGACCAAACTCATTTTTGAAACGTAAAAACGGATAACCGTGCTAGGCACGCAAAACGGGAAAAACGACTAATAGTGATTTTGACTAGTGAACTCTAAACGATATCACAATCTGAGTCCGGAGAAGTGTTTCTGGGTTAACATTGCCCCCGGAACGGTTACAGTACTGGGTTAACAGTGTCCCCAGATGTACCGGTTAACACGGTTAAAGTTATATTAATAATGATTGTATAGTAACGGACTTAGGGATCGTATTACAGATCCGGACTAGTAGCTGGCGTACTGTGTTACTTAATTGCTTACGATAAGGTGAGTTTCACGAGCCCCTTTTTCTGAATTGTTTTTAAATATTTTCCCGGGGCGGAAAGCATGTTACTATTGAAATGTTTAAGTACATACTGAACGCATGGATTTGCGTGTATTTATAAATATTTGATTGTACGGGAATCGTACGGAATGGGTACAGTACTGGGTTAACAGTGTCCCCAGATGTCCTTAGAAGTGTTTCTGGGTTAACATTGCCCCGGGAATGGGTACTGTACTGGGTTAACAGTGTCCCCAGATGTCTCTAGAAGTGTTTCTGGTTAACATTGCCCCCGGAATGGGTACTGTATTGGGTTAACAGTGTCCCCAGATGTCCCTAGAAGTGTTTCTGGGTTAACATTGCCCCCGGAACGGGTACAGTACTGGGTTAACAGAGGTTTCACTTGTGGGCTCAACATAATTACATCGCTAATATATGATTATTATAATGATTTGTCACAGTTGTTTAAATTAGTGAAACTCACCAACTATTCGTAGTTGACCCGTTTTCTCACATGCTTTTCAGGTACGATTAAGATGAAGTGATTGCTTACATGCTAAGTGCTTGTTGTGTGTGAGATTTGCGTGCGGAATGTTATGATACATTATAATAGATAGAATTATGTATTGTATTGTATGATGTGTGTATCACCTAGACGGTAATGAAATATGAAATAATGTAAATTGAAGTATATTAATGTATTCAGTTTTCTTTATAAACAATGTGGTTGATGTCAGAGGTGTCTGTGGCGCCCCGGTTACGTTTCCGCTGCGGTTACGGGGTGTTACAGAAGTTGGTATCAGAGCCATTGGTTATAAAGAATTAGGATGTCTTTAAAAGATACCTAAAATATTACCAGTAGCTCAAGTATTATAGGATCTGAATATCAACTAATAATATATGGTGACGAGTATCGGGATGAACTCGGTCGGACAAGTGAGTTATTATTGTCCGGAACATAATAACAGACTTGTCTGCACGAGGCAATTCAGGGGAAGTCACTGGGTACATTAATAGGTAAAAATGGCAACATATGTGTAAAGTATATAATATTATTTATACGTGCTAATGTGTATATATATATGTACATATCTTGTGGGTACATGTATTAAGAAATAGGACCCGGATAAGGAACCGGGGGATGAAATAATAAAAAGTACCGAGGATGCTGAAATTTCTAGAGCATCTGTTGATGATAAGTCTGACTTATCGGGCTATAGTTATGATAGTACCAAGTTAGATCTTCCGTTTGACATTAACCAGAAATATCGAGTAACCGTCACTCCCAACCGAAATTAATAAATCCCTTACCCTACCAATACCGGTACCGTATATCTTGATAACCCCCTATGTTCACCCGAACCGCCGACCCTCACGTACGGACGGACCTGTACCTGAACCCATTCTTATTCCATTAAGGTAAAAAAATAAATAAATAAATAAATAAAATAAAATAAAAATATTAATAATAATATTAATAATAAATTTGATAATAAATGAGCAGATAAAAATAATATATAGAAATATATATGTGTATTTCACACTCTCAAACATATGAGACATACCACCTCCAGATCGAGAATTATCGATTTTAGCGAACCTAGAACGCCGGAGGACAATGACTGAGCAAGTGATAGAGTTTCCCATAATAGTAATTGATAATATTTGAGGGCAACATGGGTTGCGCGATTACCTCGAACCTTGCAACTCCCTATGTTATCCTTACATCCGTTAGATTCCTATACCTATGTATACTCAAATAGAATGATTACCCATACACAAAGAGGTGTTGGAATCATTATATCATAGTTGGTTGTTCGTTCGTAGGTGGTATACCGTGTATGCCGGGTATACAAATAGACACGGATATTATAACTCCGTGGTACGTAATCGTTTGGTGCTCACGATGAGCATGTATCGGTTATGCTGGCATGCAGAAGGATATTGAAATCAAGCATATTAAACATTAATCTTTGTTGAGAAAGATCGATGTGTCAGTTGGTGACAAGGGTTATGAAACATATTTAAACGTTAACCGACGTCAGGTTAAGTCCATATGTTATTATATTTGTGGGACATATATACTAGATACTGGTATGTGCAATATGTATGATAATATTTGGTGTGTATGTGTACCTGCTGTTATGATTGAGCTGGTAACGAGTTATACGGTGAGATTAGTATTGATTACTGCGTACGGGATGGGTACGGCAGAATGACATAAAAAGAATAACTCCAATGATGGAGATTGATATGATTCAGTTGATTGCTCAAAGATAGCAGATGATGATACCGAATGTCGTATCACAGATCACTGCTAGTGTTGATGCAAATGTGATCGCAGAATTATAGATCGAGCAATCACATGAATATGAATATTTCAATTCATAGTGGTATTACTAAGAGTGATAATGTCCCGCCGAATACTATTATGACTACAAGTATTAGTTATAAACTAAACATGAATAGTAGTCGTAATGAAGTAGATCCGGTATGAAGGATATGTTTGTTGGTTGTGTTAAGGAAATTATTAATAGTTATTGAGGGTAAAGGGAGGAATAGATTAGCGAGTGGATAGAAAAGATCGAAATGGTTAAGGATATTGGTAAGAGCCTAGAACATTGTGTAGTGAAATACGCTACAGATATGTTGGTAGATTATGTTGTATCGTGATGGAACACGATGGTACAAAATTGTAGTTAGAAAATTATTACTCAGATGATATGGTCAGAATTTAAAATTCTTGTGCTAGAGAACTTATTCGAGTAATTAAGTTCAGAGATTGGAAACTGAGTTATGGAAGATAGAAATGTTGTGTGCTGATCACTTAGAACACGCTAATCGTTGGAAGGAATTGTCATGTTTGGCAACATGGCTAATTACTCCTGAAACTAAGCGAAGTGAGCGCTATATTGGGGACTAACTCCATCGATAAGGAGTATAGTCAATCCTGTAAAATACACAACCTTTGGAAGGATTGTGTCACAAGCCAGCAGTGATATATTTGACTCTATGGGAAGCGGACTGGAGGGACGTTAAGTGAGACGTCGAGTGTTAAAGAAGAGAAATGATAAAGGTATAGTGCAAGATAGGCTTTTGAATAAGTATGTATGTCCTACAACCCAGAATTATACTAAGACTAGTTCTGGTGTGAAAACATGAACCGCATGAAGGGTCCTTCCCTAAATGTGGAAAATATGGTTATCGGCAGGAAGAAGAATGTCGAGTGATAGTAGGCCACAGGTGTGGTAAAGATGGACGTAATGCCCCAATTGTAGAACCAATTGAAGCCATGTGAACCGGCGACCCCAACCCATTCGTGTACAACCACTCCGAACCCAACAGCTTCAATAACAATCCATCCAAAGAAATCAAATTATGCCAAACAGTTGTACTTGCTATGAAGGTGGCAGTACAGAACGTTTCAAGAGAAATTGCCCAAAGTTGAACCAAAGTGTCGTTGGAAGACGAACCTCATGACAAGCATCAACCTCTGATCAAGCAAGGAGCCGTGCTTTTGTGAGTAATTCGAATAAAGCACGTCATGATCCAAAGGTGGTATTGAGTACGTTGTAGTTTAAATCAATAGGCTTCAGTGATATTTTTACGGTCGTCGATAGAAGTTAGTTCCTGTTAACCTCCTATCATTTGGAAAAATACCGATTAGTGAAACTATAGAACCCTATACTGTAGAATCGCTAACGGTAAACCCCTAATGGTTAACTAAATTGTTCGGAATTGTCCTATTATTCGGAACGATTAACCTTTCCTTATTAACCTACGACCAGTAAGGTTAAAAAGTTTTGACATAATAGTTAACATGGATTGGCTAACTCAACATGAAGCTGAAATCAAATATGAAAAGAAGATGATTAGAAGCTCTCTTTCGGACGATGAAGCGATTAGATACAGAGAAAAGTATTTAAAAGAAAACATATAGAAGATGTTTCGGTGATACGTAAATATCCAGAAGTTTTCCCGTAAGAACTTCCTGGATTACCGCCAACCCGACAGGTCAAATTCAGAATCGATTTAATACCTCAAGCTGGCCCTGTTGCTAAAGCATCTTACCGACTTGCACCAACTGAAATGCAAGAATTATTGGATAAGGTTTTATACGATCTGGTTAGTCACCATGGGGTGCACCAGTGTTATTTGGGAAATGAAGGGCGGAAGTGTTAGGATATGTATTGATTAGGGAGGATTGAATAAAGTGACGATCAAGAATAGGTATTCACTTCTTCGAAGTAAATGATCTGTTTATCCAACTGCAAGGGGCGATTTATTTTTAGAAAATTGATCTTAGATGTAGTTATCACCAAATGAAAAAAAATCCAAGAGGAGGACGTTGCAACAACAGCGTTTCGGACTCGGCCATTATGAATTCTTATTTATGCCGTTCGGGCTAACAAATGCGCAGGCAGTGTTCATGGAACTCATGAGCCGAGTCTGTAAACTTTATTTTGACAAACTTGTCATAGCATTCATTGATGATATTTTGATATATTTGCAACGTAAAGAAGAGCACGAACGACGGTTAAGGAAAATTGTGGAAGTGTTAAAGCAAGAGGAGTTGTACGCGAAGTTTTCGAAATGTGATTTTGAATACAGAAAGCATAATCCCTTGGTCATGTTGTAAAGCAACAAGGATTTCACATAGATCCAACTAAGATAGAAACCATTAAAATTGGCAGTCACCCAAGGCGCCAAAGGAAATGCGCCAATTTTTAGGACTAGCCGGAGACTATCAGCGGTTTATTGAAGAATTTTTAGCATTACCCAACTCATAATCCTTTGTACGACGCAAATGTACAAATTTTATAGATGATAAGAGACCGCAGTCTCATATTCAACGAAGATGGGTCGAGTTGTTAAGCGATTATGACTGTGACATCCGTTATCACCCCGGCAAGGCTAACGTCGTAGCCGATGCCTTGTGTAGGAAGATCGGGTTAAGCCATTGCGAGTGCGAGCGCTGGGGATGATAGTCCAATCGAACCCTTCGGACCTGATTCGAGTCGCTCAACGTGAGGCGTTGAAAGAGGAACAATTGGAAAAGGAGGGACTTTACGGCAATGAGAAGAATTTCGAACAGCGCGTGGACGAAATTCTCTATTTCAAAAATCGGGTTTGGATCCCGACCCTCCATAACCTTCGTGAATTAATCATGGACGAAGCGCATAGATCGAAATATTCCATACATCCGGGATCGAATAAGATGTACAAGGATATGAAGGAGTTCTACTGGTGGCCGGGTATGAAAAAGGATATAGGAACGTATGTCGGTAAGTGTACGACTTGTGCGTGAGTTAAGGCGGAGCACCAGAAACCCTCGGGGATGCTACAACAACCGGAAATTCCCGAATGGAAGTGGGAGCAAATCACGATGGATTTTGTGACACATCTCCCTATGACGTCCCGAGGGCATGATGCAATTTGGGTAATCACGGATCGATTAACCAATCCTCGCATTTCATCCCAATCCATGACGATTACCACAATGAATTCTCACCCAAATTCATGATGGTGGAATGGCATCT
Organism: Bidens hawaiensis; assembly: GCF_021521415.1. Classification (NCBI taxonomy): domain Eukaryota; kingdom Viridiplantae; phylum Streptophyta; class Magnoliopsida; order Asterales; family Asteraceae; genus Bidens; species Bidens hawaiensis. Next base: position 803,768 of record NW_027491238.1, on the reverse strand, counting down.
CGTCGTGGAGTACCATTTTCAATTATCTCAGATCGAAATAATCATCCTACTTCCATTATTGGAAGGCGAGGAAGGAAGATTCGAGAGCTTGAAGCTTTCTATGGGTGAAGTAATTATCACCAATTTATTAAATTGAAAATGGGCGTCACTCAAGCCATAAGATTTGAATTGATTCGAGAAACAACCAATCGGATTTATAATATTTAAGATAAGTTGGAAAGCAACGCGAGATTGGCAAAGGATTTATGCCAACATTCAAAGGAAACCATTGTCGCTGGAAAAAGGTGACAAGGTATTTTTAAGGCATCACCTTAGAGAGGTGATATGAGGTTTGGCAAAACCGAAAATAGCTCCTTAATAAATTGGACCTCATGAGACTATCTTCAGGATTGGTCATTTAGTTTATCGATTAAAGTACACCAGGGGCTAAGTACTATACATGATGTTTTGCCATGTATACGGATTGAAAAGTACCCAGGCAATGAGGCAACGAAAGTACCAGTAATGGAGGTACTCATAGAAGACATGCCTGATATCATAAATAATTCCGTAGAGATAGTAGACGGGAAAACTAAACAGTTTGGACATACCAAGCATTATTGATTAAGATTAAGTGGAATTCACAGCGAGGACCAGGTTATACCTGGTAACACGAGGGTGAATTCTGAAGGAAAAACCCCCACCTTTCTCTCGGAAGGGGATAGTGGGCGTGTAAAATTTCGAGGACGAAATTTCTTAACGGGGGGAGAATGTAACGATTCCGACGAAACCAGGTATACCTTAACCGGTAGACAATAGTTACGTTAAATTTAATGTCGGGTACATGAATTACCATAATAATTATATGAGAATACATGGTTCACTGTATTGATTGTACGTGAATATATAATTCATCGTATTGAATATGCGATTAATCGATCGATAGTTATTGAAACCCGAACGAATCGAGGGTTCAATTATAGACGATATATATGATATTTAGTGATGTTTACGAAGTATTAAAGCTTCGGGATAAGTGAATTAAAGCACAGAAAAAGAATTTTCGATTTAATGGTACGTCGGTACATTAAACGAAACCTTCAATACCAAACCGAGCAAGAGACGATCGATCAAGCCGAAAAAGATGCGCAATAATTAGTAATATGATGTTTTAAGTTAATAATTGTCATGGTTTAAGTTTTTAAAGTTTTTAAATCGGTTTTATATAAATTTCATTTTTTTAAGCCGAAAACGACCGTTTTAGCCTCGTTTTAAGCGGAATTAAACATTTAACCGAAAAACAAACTGAACCAGATTATCCAAAACATTATCCAGATTTCAGGAATCCAAATGTGTGGCTAAGAATGAAAAGGTGGGTCCCACCCCACCCCCTCATACTTCCGATCGGACAAGAAGGGGTTAAACCCCATTCTTTGTTATTTTTTTTTTACAAACATCTCCATATTCATCAACCCTCTCCACAATATCATCTAAAAACCCGAGTTTTTAGCAAGAAAACCGAGGTAAAAATCGAGTTAATTACGTTTCCATCTTCGTTTCTTGAGTTTAATTGCAAGAAAATGAGGTTTTAAAGATGAAAACCGATTCTTGCATGATCAAGTGATGTATACGGGTTATACAAGGGATCTTGGTCCAAGAAAGGGGTTAAACGAACCAAAAACGAATTTTTACGGTTTAAACTTTAGTTTTGAAACAATAACCGAAACTATAGTGTAAGAGGCTTGATTGTGAGTGTAACTTGCTTGGTATTGTGGTATGTTGGTTGTAGGTTCTGTATTTAGTGGTAGATAAGGCGGAAAGACGAGTTTGTAGCTTGTAGTGGCGGAAAACAAAAGGTATATTCGGTTTATGTTCGGTTATGGGTTTTTGGACAGATTGTGGATGGTTTAAATTTAGGTCATGAAAATTTACAGAGGTGTTAGATATATGAAAATATGAGTTCTGTGAAATTTTGGTAATTTTTGGACAAAGTATGAATATTTGGTGAATTTAATGCTCGGTTTTGGCTAAAAATGGTGAAAAATAGTTAAAAATCATGAAAAATTATGGAAAATTTCAGATAAGCTTTTTATAACATCTATAAGTCACACACAAAATTTTAGGTCAGTTGGAGAAGTCTAAGTAGGCTTTTCGGTTAAACGAGTTCTAGGGTTTTCTAGCTCGGCTTTAGTGAAAATGGCATGTAAAAAGATATTTTGGTTATGGAAAAATTACAGGGGACTATGTGGATGGCAGGGGTCATCCAGGAAAAATTTGGGATTTTTCTAAGGTCGTTTGGTATTTACGACATATTTAGTGTTTAAATGGTGTTTAAAAATAGATAAATAAATTTTAAATATAAAATTTAATTCTGGAAATATTTTTATAAAATTCCCCACTGTCAAAAAGTGATTTGTGCAAAATTTCAAGATCCGATATTAAACGGATAATTATTTGTGCAAAAACAAACTTTTAAAGTTTAAAACGCGTAAACCGGTAAAGTTCGCCTAAACGAGCTGACTGGCGTATAAAAACCCTAAAAATGAACTATTTTCATATAATTGAGTTATACAAGTAAAAATGAATCATCCGAAAATAATCCGGATGATTTGAGTAATTTTATCCGATTTAACAGTTTCCGGTGCATTAAAGACGGAAACGGGTCCCACGGCCAATCGGAGCGTCTAAACCGAGCTCTAAATTCACAACTTTAATTAAATTATCAGTCAACAACTATTTTCGGGTCGTGTGTGACCAAACTCATTTTTGAAACGTAAAAACGGATAACCGTGCTAGGCACGCAAAACGGGAAAAACGACTAATAGTGATTTTGACTAGTGAACTCTAAACGATATCACAATCTGAGTCCGGAGAAGTGTTTCTGGGTTAACATTGCCCCCGGAACGGTTACAGTACTGGGTTAACAGTGTCCCCAGATGTACCGGTTAACACGGTTAAAGTTATATTAATAATGATTGTATAGTAACGGACTTAGGGATCGTATTACAGATCCGGACTAGTAGCTGGCGTACTGTGTTACTTAATTGCTTACGATAAGGTGAGTTTCACGAGCCCCTTTTTCTGAATTGTTTTTAAATATTTTCCCGGGGCGAAAAGCATGTTACTATTGAAATGTTTAAGTACATACTGAACGCATGGATTTGCGTGTATTTATAAATATTTGATTGTACGGGAATCGTACGGAATGGGTACAGTACTGGGTTAACAGTGTCCCCGGATGTCCTTAGAAGTGTTTCTGGGTTAACATTGCCCCGGGAATGGGTACTGTACTGGGTTAACAGTGTCCCCAGATGTCTCTAGAAGTGTTTCTGGGTTAACATTGCCCCCGGAATGGGTACTGTACTGGGTTAACAGTGTCCCCAGATGTCCCTAGAAGTGTTTCTGGGTTAACATTGCCCCCGGAACGGGTACAGTACTGGGTTAACAGAGGTTTCACTTGTGGGCTCAACATAATTACATCGCTAATATATGATTATTATAATGATTTGTCACAGTTGTTTAAATTAGTGAAACTCACAACTATTCGTAGTTGACCCGTTTTCTCACATGCTTTTCAGGTACGATTAAGATGATGTGATTGCTTACGTGCTAAGTGCTTGTTGTGTGTAAGATTTGCGTGCGGAATGTTATGATACATTATAATAGATAGAATTATGTATTGTATTGTATGATGTGTGTATCACCTACACGGTAATGAAATATGAAATAATGTAAATTGAAGTACATTAATGTATTCAGTTTTCTTTATAAACAATGTGGTTGATATCAGAAGTGTCTGTGGCGCCCCGGTTACGTTTCCGCTGCGGTTACGGGGTGTTACAGCTAACATTGCTTGTGACCCAGAACGTGATGGTTTCTTCTCAGCATCATTACCTCGTGGTGTTGAAGAGTTTGAATTTTGACCACGAGTACCAGTATACTCCTTTTTCGGTTTGTCACATTCTTTTGCAAAATGACCGAATTCTTGACAATTATAACATTTCACCTTCAACTTGTCAAATCCCAATTTCTTGTTCAGGGCAGGAGATCTTTTCCGGTTCTTTGCATGAATCTTTTCACCTTACGAACAATCATTTCCATGGTCCATTTTAAATCCATTATTTCTAAGTCATCTGGATCAATCTGATCATAGTCTTCATCAGTCAGATCACTAGTGGCAATTTTACTACTCACCAAGTTTTCATAAGAAGTCATAAAAGCTGATAAGAAGGCAAAATTTTGTTCAGCTTCTTTCATGTTGACGTTTGGAGGCGATGAGTATTGATTTGTCGAAGACGAACTTCCTGAACCAGCAGATACATTTGGTGATCCAGAGTTACCAGCAGTTTAACAACATGCTCTAGGATCATTATAAATTGTTGTTTCATTTTCTCTTGCGTTCTGTGTCAGAAAAGTAGTGATCGGTGAAATTGTTGAACTTAGAGGCATGCTACCACCATAGAAAGCAGGATCTTGACTTTCCTTTGATGATTTTTGACACTTGAGATCATACTCACTAGCTTCAATCTTTTGTAAAATCTCACTTGTAGTCAAATCTTCATTGAAATAACTGTTTTCTTTTAATACCATTAGAAAAGTAGAGTACGAACTTGGTAATGCACTCTTAATAGTATCAATCTTGTCAATCTCAGAAATTTCCAATTTCATTTTATCCATTTCAGCAATCAAGTGATTGAATCTCGTTGTCATCTCTTCAACCGTTTCACCTTTGAGTAAATTAAAGTTTCTGAATTGAAACTTAAGCATCACCTTTTTGCTTTCAGCCGTGTTTCCCATGCTTCTCATTCGAATATGTTGAAACAAAGAGGCACAGATTTTAATATTACCCACTTGGTGAAATATATTTTCAGGTAAAGCCATGGTTAGAGTAGAGTAAGCTTTTGTCTCTATCTCTAATGATTTCTTCTCTTCTTGTGAGTATTGAGATATAGCTTTAGGTCTGAATCCATTAGTCTCATCTCCAATCATAGGAACAGTATAAACTTCATCTAAACAATATGAGCAGTCAGGATGAACTGATCCTAGATGAGCACGAAACCGAGGTTTCCATTTGGCAAAGTCACTGAACTTCATCAATCTTGGACATTTCGAATGTGAACCTATCTCGGTATCAAGTTGCAACATTTGTTGCATCAACATGTTTTGAGAAGCTAATGCATACATACCGGCCATTTTTGACAAGTTTCAAAAATTCAATGGTGTAACGAATCAAACAACGAATAAGATTAATGAATGGTGAATGTAACGAACTGTAAACAGTTGTAGCTAACTATGAACAGTAGATTAACAAATCAAATCTTAACGAAGCTAAGATTGATCAGATAGCGAATTAATATTGAGTTTAACGAATCAATCCAACGAATCAAAGAGTCAACGAATCAGATTTAACAATAAGTCAAACTAACGAATTAGCTAGCGAATTGATTAAGTGGAATCTTGACGAATTAGAAAGAATTCAGTAACGAATCACTAAGAAAGACTTTGTGAAATAGATAACGAACCAGCTACAGTTGATAGCGAATCAACTATAGCGAATCAGGTTGTTACAACGGTTTGAAACAAACTCTGACACTTTATGCTACGTGGCAAAGGTTGTTATGACACAACTCCCAAAGTAGACGCGTGTCACACGAATCTGTTAACCCAAATAACGAAGTAGGTAACACGAATCAAAAATCGTAGCGAACTGGTTAACGAATTACTTGAAATTTATAACGAATTCACTAAATTAATGAACGAATCAAAGTGAACAAGATAACGAATCAACATAAAGATGATAGCGAATCATGTTCATCTTCAAATCTTCAAATCTTCAAAGAAGATTTCCAGATTTTCTGGAAATGAAGAACACAAAAACCAGAAACCCAGAATACTTAAATTCGTAATACTCCCTCAAATCGCAACCAAACTGCACAAATAGACTACCAAACTATTCGCAAACTAATCGCGAGTCCAAATCAACCATACTCGTAACCAATTAACTCTGATTACCAGTTCAATTATACCAAAACACAACCCTGTTTCGGCCACAAACCAAAACCAATACCGAAACAACTCAAATCCAATCCAAATCTCAATTCCAACTCACAATACCTTGCCAATACCTTAATCAGCTCAAATCCAATCCAAATCTACCATAATTCAATCAATCCATCTCAAATTGATCCAAATTCACTCAAACATAACACTATCGATATCCAAAACTAATTAAACGTTCAATACTCTAAATAAACACCAAATCAAGTGTAATTGAGCCTGAAAGCTCTGATACCACTTGTTGGAACCCTAATCTATCAATCAATCTTACTATAACAGATCTCAGATTTGTGTATAATCGATTAATACCTTAATATGGATCTAGCTCATAATTACGTTTGATTAAGTGTTATATGTGTATATGTATTATCAGTATGTGTATATATATATATATTAGTAGTTGTATAATATTAAGATGAAGATCGAGAGAGAGTTTGGACAGGGTTTCGTTAATTATCTCCCAAAAACCTTAAATTAAACGTGAACATAGTTCTCTATATATAGAAGATAGGTCTGGTTCGCTAACATTCCCTAGCGAACTAGAAACTACTTCGTTACATATATACAAAGTAAATAGCTTAAACGAATCACCCCCTGATTCGTTAACATCCCCTAACGAATCAGGAGGGAATAAACTTAAGTCTTAGTTCGCTAAACAACATTAGCGAACTAGACATTACATATAACGAACTAGATAATAACTTAATTGTTTATTACATTAAACAAAAACGACAAATACGTTAAAGATAATTACAAAGACTCAATACGCAAAACCGTGCACTAACAATACCAGCTGAAGTAGGAATGCCAACGGTGCGAATCTCGGATCAACATGACAACGATAAAGGGCCCCATATCAACTTGGACTAAATTGAGGAACGGAGGGAGATGGCCTCCTCAAGGGAATTGATATACAAAAGAGAAATGGAAAAGTACAATAAAATGGTGAAAGAAGTCAAATTCAAAAAAAGGGCGAGTATGTCATGAGATTCAATGAGGTCAGCAGTGTCGAAGAACAAGGCAAGCTAGGCCTAAGATGGGAAGGAACCTACGTGGTCGCCAAAGCGACAGACAAAGGTGCCTACAAGCTACAGAATCTGGATAGAACACTAGTGCCAAGTATGTGGAATGGCATCCACCTTAAGAAAAGCACAAGTCTTGATCAGACTAGTAACCATGTTTTCTTTGTACTTGTATAATGTTTTCAATCAAAAAGCTTATGATGTAAGCAGAGTTATTTGAATTTCAATTAAATATATTATGTGATTCTTATGAAAAGACATTCAATCAAAGAAAACTAACTCGGTTGGAAACATGATGTTATCATGAAAAGGCGTTATATAAATAACAGGCCAAGTATCAAAAGCAAAGCAAGACTACATGATACCAACCTAAAAATTAGAGACTCGACACCCCCAATAAAAAGGCTACCCTAACTTATATCTCCTTAATGTGTTTAAAAACCGGCATGGGCACACAAAAATAAGGATGGATAAACCATATCAAAAGGGACGAAATAAAACAATCCTAGACATATTAACTAGTTATGCTAAAGAAGAGATTGTACTGTGTATGCTAAAGAAGCAACAGTACAACATATACTTGAAAAGAAAAAAATGCTAAGCATACCAAGCGATAAATGCTAAAAAAAATAGCAAGAATAGACATAACTACACTAAACAGGCAACATTGCTGAACCGACAAAGATTGATAATAAGGAAAGTAGTCAAACATCACAACCAAACACCACATGTCCGCCTCAACAAAGATGACTTAATAAGAACCACAAAATGTTTTCCCCAACACATGGGGGACTTCCAAGAGAAAATGCTTTAAAAACATTCAAAATACTATTAACAAAAACCAGTCAAATCCAAGGATCGACAACAACATCAACATCAGCCATAGGAGGAGTAGGCAAAGCAGCTTGAATGGGACCCAAAGGATCATCGACCATCACAGCAAAGCGAGGAATAAATGAGAAGAATAAGTTGTTAGAATCCTTCACCAACTCAACCTCCGAGTTAGCGGAAGGCGTATACCCTGAAAGCTGCTCCAAAGGCGTCCTGACCAGAGCACGCTTATATCCCTCCAATAAGCCCACATGGTATCTCAAGCCATTAACAACATTGTTGATGGCACCCAAGGAAATTATCAAATTCGAATTCGTCCTCACCATCTGTGCTCCAGACCGATTTCTAACAACCATCGCTTTTGCTCCGATAGACTAGCCACAGAAGACTTAAGGGCATATACCTCTTTCTTGATTTCACATAGAACCAAAAATAGTAACAAGTGAATAACATTACAAGCAAGAAGCTAAGAATATAATGTATACTCACCAGCAGAGATAGCTTCGAGACTATCAGCCAAATGACGGGTGGTAAGGTTTAAGACATGGATGACATCATTAGCAGATTTGGCAAACGGGTGGAAAAAATCCACCTTAGGTGACGATGGGTAAGCGCATCATGAGCCTCATCCCGGCATATGTCAAAGTCAACATTTTCGTTTTTTAGCTTCTTCACCTCAGTCGAAGAACTTTGGGCACCCGCAAGTGTAACTATTTAACTTATATAAATCTCACTCCTATACCAAACATCATATGCACCATGAACCATGATCATATCCGAGAACCTAGAATCATTCAGTTGACGAGTGTGGTTGGTGTCAAGAGGCAACCCGGCATTGTAAAGAAAGGCCTTGGCAAACTCAGCATGAGCAACTGTGTCAGTCCCAGTCAACCCCCTTCGGGAACGTACTTCTCATCACTTCTACAACCATCCGTCGTCTGCAAACAAACACATCGCGCAGACTCACCAACCCAATCCACCTTCTTAGTATCTGCAGGATTGCAAAATGAAGAATCTCATATTAAAGCGCATAGGCAATCTATCAAACATACATAAAAAAGGAAACAGTGGGCGGAAAGATGCTTCTTAGATCGTGTAACGCTATTAGCTACAAAAGGTTGAAAGGCATAGCCCTTACTTTAAAAACCCCTTTTTTTCCTTGACAGTAGGCTCGCTTGAGAGAGTGACATGCGGATCACCCATAGAATAACCAAACTCAAGCATGGTAGCAACCTGGTCTATAGGAGAAAATTGGTCACTAGAAATATCAACATCTGGTTGAGAGGACGAACACACATGGAAGACATGAGATACGGATGCTTGAGAGTTAGGAGATTATGACTTTTGAGCAATCTAAAAGGGAGGTCGAACTACTGAAACGGCACCGGCTATCTTTATTATATATAATGTAGCAAACAAGGGTAAATTAAGACGGTAGATTTAAGAGTTTTACAAATTTTCAAGCCTAAAGTACAACCTTAAATAGGGCCAAAGTAGTCTTTCTAGCATAAAAACCAACGTCCATTTCATATTATTTCAAAATATTTACAACATTTACCCCTTAACTTTAATTAACTTTTGTAAATTTAAAAAATAGTTGCAACTTTGATCCTTCATCTTTTATCCATATATTCTTTATAATTTCAATTTTAACCCAAATTCTCCCATGATTTTTAAACGATCATAACTTTTTTGTACGTTAATATTTTTTTAAAATAACTGCATCATAAAAACGAGTATTTTATTCTCTTTAATTTGCATATCATATTGTCATAGTTTTTCTCGGTTAAAAATAACAATTTATGTATATGTGTTTGTGGTTCGATTTTGATGGTTTTAAATAAAACGTATGCCAAGCTATTAGTAACAGCTTTTGTTGCCGAAACTTGAACAGTTTCGTTTGTACTTCTATACTAGATTGAGTTTAAAATAAGAATTATTAATCTATCTATACCAATAAATGGTTTCACGGTTTCAAACGAAAGAATGAACATCCATAAATCTATTGCGTGATTATCAATGTATATATTTCCCACTGCATCGCGCGGGCACCCGTCTAGTCTTCTTAAGAAAAGGAACGTCTTCTTCGGCCAAGTGAACATCACGAACTTCGATCTCAGTAACGCCTTTCAAGTTCAAGATTTGACGAAGATCCATTTTTGCATCGGCAATTAAAAAATCAATACATATGAAATAGAACAAGTAAGACCAAAGCAAAGAATCTGATCCTTTTCATTGACAACCATGACAGGAAAAGTGTCATCTAAAAACCAATTTCTACTAATACGAGACTGTAACAGAAAGACTTCGGGGTAAGGAACCAAGTCACAAGGGTTCTCCTTCAAAAAATCATAGAAGTCCCTGTCGAAGGTAGACGCGGCTTCATTGGCAACAGGTTTCTCTAAAGGATACCACTTCATATCCACAGGGAGACAATAATCATCAAGATAAAAAAACGAGTCTTCCACCCACAATGATTCAAAGGAGGATTGGTAGCCAGGCTAACGTTATTACGATTCTCAAAGATAAACCACTGGCCAGCCCTAGAAAAACGGTAAAAAGCCCTAAAAGAGGCAAAGTGGGGGTTTTTAAGACACGATCGAGATAAAACCTCAAAATGGGAAATACGGGCAAGTGCCAGCGGATGACATTGAGAAATGTGAAGTTCAAATAACATTAGTACTTGAAGCAAAAACTTACTAAACAGAATCCTACAATTGGCAATCTTAAAGATCGTCGGGTAGACGGAAAACTTTCCTGCCAGAAAAGGATACACGCGTTTGTTCGACAAAGCCCTAGAAGGATTCAAGTCTAAGGGAATACAAAACTCTACTACTACAGCCCTAATATTGTTATCTTCCATAATCTAAATATGAGTGTTCATATTGTTTTTATAAGACATGATAGAGAAGAAGAAATTAATAGGAAAAAAAAGAGAATACCTAAAGGAGGAAGAGGAAAAAATCAAAGAAGATGAACGAACCAAATGGATGTAGAAAGAGAATGAAGAATTTATAATGCCTAGGAAATATGGGTGACGTAACCATCTGCAGGCCAGGAAGTCTTGTCAAATCAAAAGGGACAGCAGCCAGAGATAACCCTTGGGGTCGAAGAGCCCACCAGAACCAACATAAAAACCCTCCTATAGTTAGTCAGACGATATGAAGCCAACACTTCGCATCGACTGACTAGGGAGGCTTGTAAGGGTAACACCCCCATAAATGACATTTACACTCATGTTGGAGCATCATTATAGAAAAGACAGTGAGAGCATCTACTCGCTAAAGACAAGTTGAGAGATCGTACTAGGAATAACGGATAACAGCTGGAAAAGGACAGCCCTCGTACGTGGTTGGCCATTAGAAGTAATAGTTCGATTGTAGATGTTGTATTGTCTTCTATATATAGTCCATATGTTTGTAACAATGCTCAGATTATTCATATCAATAAACTTACACCCTTAACTATGTGTTTCATTCATACTCTCATATTATTTACAAATATCACTCATACTTTCATCCATTAGAGCCGGTCTTAACCTACAACCAATCAAGCTAAGATTTTCTTGAACAAGTTACAGAACTTGAATCGGTTAGTCACACCTTATTATTTAGTACTTCTTAATAAATGATCTAACTGTAATTAATTAAATTAAAGAAGGAAATTCTGATCAAATTTTGCTTTTTGATGCTTGATTGATTGTGAATATATTTTAGGCAGCTGATGTGGGAAGAACTCTGTGGTATGGCAGTTGAAGACTTGCGAAAACTGAAGAACTAGTTGAAGATAAGACTACAAGTATCCGCGTGAAAAAGGTCATGAAGAAACCGTAGTTGCAAAACGTTTTTTATTAGGCATTTTGACTTGTAGATCTGGTACATGTTTTTCTTAAACCTAACACGGTACACACTTCAATTCAAATGATTTTTACTAACGGAAGTATCAGAGGTAATCTATCGAAAATCAATGGATTATCAACAGTATTTAAAATTTAATTTTTGGTTTTTGACAATTTTAGTGGCTTTCTCATACTCATTTGTTTAGAGTGACTATTTTATATTTTAATATATGTAGGAAGAGGCTTTAAAGAATGAGATAGAAGTGCTTCTCATAAAGGTCTTTTTCCTATTTTCATATTCCCCTTACATTTTCATTTTACTTTAATCTTACCAAAAGAAAATTTATTCTTACACAGCCCAAAACTGAAAGTGTTGATATATTACTTAATACTAGACGGTTGCACACGCGATGCAGCGGAAAAACATACATTTGTAATCATGTAACAAGTTTATGGATGTTCGTTGTTTGATTTGAAACCGAAAGACGTTCAAGCCGGTCATTGATTTGATTTCACCATTGATTTTTTTCATTAACTTTTGGCCGGTCATTTTCATTTTTCAAAGGTTCGTTTCGGTTTTCGACGACAAAAACCGGTTACTAACGATTTGACCCACGGTTTAATTTAAAATCCATTAAACCAGACATCAAACACCCCTACATAAAATGATATTTTTTAAATGAAAAAACTATAACAATATAATACTCAAATTAAAGATAAAATATGCTCGTTTTTATGGTATAATTTCTTTAAAAAAATATTAGCACATGAAAAAGTTATTAATAGTTAAAAATAATGAGGGGGTTGAGTTAAAAATGAAAATAAAAATCATATAAGAGTAAAAGATCAAGGATCATAGTTGTAACTATTTTTTAAATTTACAAAAGTTAAGCAAAGTGAATGGGTCAATGCTGTAACTATTTAATAACCTCTTTTAGTTGTTGACAAGTTTGCCCTTATCCTAAATGCATTGTACCATATGTTAATTGATTTGTGAATCTCTTAAAATCAAGATGTCTTAATTTGCCCCTGTTTGGTGTATTATATATAGTATAGATTTCTTATATTTTAGAGACTAAAGGCATGACGATTTTTAATTTACAGGGGGGCCTGATACATCAAGAATATCAATCTTTATAAGAAAGTAATCAAGATTTTCATAAATGATCAGAAACTTGCTTTTGTTTACTGTAAAATTTCAAGCAATACGTGTGTATATATATATATATAGCCGAGAAAAATATTTTTATCAGTTGTATGATGCAAGAGCATATGCAAGCTACATGTTATGAGAATAGTGGGCTCCCACCAATTGGTAAGTATGTTAACCAGAGCATCCTGAGGACTCCTGGGCATAGTTTGAGAGTTGAGAGCAACAAGATCAAGGATTCTTGAACTATATTCCACCCTTGTGGGTTAATTTTTACACATCATCTTTCATGATTTAAAAAAATGAGGGTTGTGATTTTTGTTGTATTGTTGTGATGCTAGTAAAATAAGTACTTGATCACAAATAATCATTTCCGGGATTCATATACATTTTTTTGAAGGGGATTTGACAATTTCTAGCCTTAGATTTTTAATATCTTGTTTATTGTAAACTTAAAATGTGCTACCCATTCATTACTTTACTGCCACCGAGTGTGTCCTGAAAGGGTGTCAACCGACACCATGAACCATTTTACATACAATATAAAAAGCCGACTTAACCTAAGTAATTCTTGGATATCAAAACACAATACAATCACAAACTTGAATTCGGACAAGATGATTGAAATTGGATTAATCTATATGGTTAATCTTGGTAAATACGTATTATTGAAGACAAATCTATCTATCTCTTCTAATAAAAGACTACCTACTTTTGCCACTTGTCAATCACATAGCTCTTCTCACCTATTTTTCATTTATTTCAATATATAACCCTTATCTTTTAAACTATTTCAATATATGAGATTCAAGTTTGTTTTTATTACATGTAAATCTTAATCGATTCATTCATTAAAATTAATGGTGAAATAAGAAAATAAGGAAATATTAAAATTGGCGTTAGGTTTGTTAGAATAAAATTTTAAAGTCACAAGTAAAATTAAAGCAAATAAAAGGTGAATCATTATCGAATAATTTGGATTTGTATGGTAAACTACAAATTGTCTTTTTAAACTCGGATTCGAGCAACAATGTGTAATTTGAACTCAGGAAAATGTGTATTTTCTTTATTTTTTTCCAAATGTTTTGTATAAATATTACAAACATGGAGAATACCTATTATATATATCTTGGTGTTTAGCATTAAATTATTGAAGTTGAATATGATAATTATAATCTATATGTATACCGATTTACTATATGTATGTCATTTATTTATATTATTTTTTTGCTTAGTATAAAGGGTTTTAGCAATAAGAAAATCAATATTTAGTTTTTAATATTTTCTTCTATAACTCAGACCAAAATGCTTAAGAAACATATATATTCACATTAATATAAAAAAATAGTTAATCCGGCTAAAAGTCATTTACCGTGCTTCCAACAAATCCGAAATCTTTGTTTTTTGTCTATAAGTTGTTAAAATATAGATATCAATTAATTAAATATTCTAACAACTCCCATAATGTTAACTAATAACACGGGATTAGTATTTAAAATTTAAACATTTCCTATCCAATGCTTTCAACTATTATAAATAAGAATTACTACATTCATTTTATGTAACTTTAAATATTCTAATATCCTTCTAACTTAGAATAATCACTTTTATTTGAACATAATTTTAAGGTTAGTATTTCTTTGTCATTTTTCACTAACATGAAATGAAAAAAAATCATTTTGTTATATTTTAATTTCCGGTTTTATATATTGCTTGATTATACAATTGTTAATTGTAAACTATAAATCAAGTAAAAATTTGTCATACACAAAATATTAATGACACCAAATTTATCATGATAAATCAATTTCAAATTATAAAGTTTATAACGATGACTATATCATCAAATTCAGGTAATCTTGTTTTTTTGGATAATCATATTTTTGGCATAAACAATAGTAGATCTCAAATGATATTATATTAATTGATTAAATTGTATGATATTTTATGTGTATGAATATATTTTTTTTATAGTTTCATGGATATTTTATCATTTATCTAGGGTTGGCATGCACTTGAAGAATCTTATTTGTCACACTCACAACTATACATGACTATATCAAGAGTTATAAGCATACCTATATGTTCCCTTATCAAGAGATACAAGTAGACACGGACTAAAGATTTTGATATGTGATAAACAATGTGTACCAAACAATACAATCACAAATATAGTGTACAATGGAGGTTTTACTTATTTGTAACATATTTGTGTAATCTTAGTTATGTAATTTTAATGTAAATTGTAACCATATAAAATATATGATCATTTTGTTAACTATATTTCATTTAATGGTTACAGTATAAAACTTTTAACAATTACCCGTGTAATACACGGGCCTCTAACTAGTGTCAATATACATACAAGCAGAAGGCGGCTTAATAACGGTTTTAGTAACCGTTGTGATTGTTTAGACGCACATTGTAGGGCTAATATCGATAGAACTATGTAACAATCGAATAGTTAGGTGGTTATCGCTACTCATTCGTATGTTTTGCTTGTATTGGGCCTATTGGGCCAGCCAATCAGCCTTAAGTAATCTCTAAGGGTCTATGTCTATAAATAGGTTTGTCATACCAAGCCCCTAGTAACCTTAATAGATAATATTCCATGTCGCACACTTGATGGTGTTTCCTTGTGTGTTTCATTTCCATCTGCACGAGTTCGAGATTCGAGTATTATGGTTCTATCATGCGGTCCCACGATACAGAATACTCTGATTCATTGTTAGATCCACGTTCATTTATGGGACCTACAATTGATATCATAGCTTCGGCTTCTACTTTTTTAGGGTTTCCAGTCATTTTCGGGTTTATATCGTGAAGTTTGGAAGAAAGGAGGATAGATCGGCGTTAGCCGCTACTTATTACATCATTCTACATCAATTTTTCGTGGATTCACCCTTGGGTTGATTATGTTCATACAGATCAGTTTGTTTAGTTAACATTTGGTATTTTTAGGATAAACTTTGCATTTTTTCTTGGAATTTTTGGAGAAGTTTTTGAAACTTTGGGGGCTGGGGCCTACACATCTTAAACATCTCAAATCTAGTGGCATTTTGTGGTTTTGGGTAGTTTCGCTTTTTACCAAATCTGTTTGCAAAGGTTCAGTTCACATTCCACTAGCTTTTGCGGATGAGTTAAGCTAGCGAACTAGCTTAGTTTTGTAATCCAATTCCGTTTGGTGGAAAAATACATGATTGGTTGATAATAAGTCTTGAATTCATAACTAAGTTCGTAAACTAGTTTTGATTAAATGTAAGTAGTTTGGAAGTAATATATGCAATTTGATTTATATGGATAAAAAATTTTTAAGGATTTTTGTAGCTCAAAAATCTTTCACACTTCTCACTTTTGTCTTCCTTTGTATTTTTTCTCGTTCAAAAAAGAGACACAATGTCTAAGAAAAAATACACAATGACAAAATTAAACAAAAAACACAATGATAAATAAAAAAGGCACAATAGATCGCAAAATATAACACAATGTCGAGCAAAATATAACACAATGCAGTGACGGATACATGAAATTTTTGTAGGAGAGGACCAATATGGACCAACTACAAATAGGTTAACCAAAAAACTAATGATAACATACCACACATATAAATCAATTACACAAACAAAACAATCAAGACAGTTTTATAAGATAAAAATATGCATCTAGTTTGAATACATCACCAATGCATTAAACAAATAAATGATCAAATCATCAATTACACGTGATAGGCCATCCAAATTACCCAAATGAAATTAGTTAAAATTATATTAAATCATTTCTAAACCAATATAAAAACTATGCGAACATAAAGTGCCTTATAGTTTGCATGAGAGTACGAAATTGACAAACAAGAAATAAAATAAAACACCAATACCTGTGTTAAGGGTGTACATGGGTAGGTTAGAGCGATTTTTGGTCAAACCCATAACCATAACTGATTCATTATGGCGGTTTCGGTTAATCGGTTTAACGGTTATAACGAGTCGGTTAAATGTGATTAAAATAAACAATCATTTCGTATGATTGTGAACACTGAATAGTCGCTAATTGTATTGTGAAAAATATATATTTTTCTTTTTTACTGCAATTTATGGAATATACATAACTAATTGACATATTAAATAACTGAAATGGCAATTTGGATGAAAATTTAGAACGACAATTATGGAACATTAGAATGAATATGGTGTAACGTTCGTCAATTTTCGAATCCGAAACCAGACCCGTTTTTGGCTTTTGACGTAACCCGAATTGTTTCGAATCATTAAAATAATTAATATTTTGTGTCGATTACCTTTATATAAGGTGTATTTTTCGTTATTTATAATGTTATGTGTGTTATAATCCAGGTCTATTTTTTTTATCCTTTCATCCAGATATGTATTTTAATTATACATGTATAAGCTCACTTTCGGAGTTTTAACGTGTGTCATCGTTACTCGGAGTTTTCAAAGTTTACGTCTTGTTATAATTATAGTTTTATAAAATCATTTAAAAAGAAATATAGTTTCAAAAAATTTGAAGGGTTATATTGCAAACTTTAGATTGAATTGTGAATTATAGATGGAGGGTCAATTGTGTACATTATTCATAAATTTTGACTTGATGTTCTCTTTGCAAAAAAGTCCGGCCACCTTCCTCTTTTTCGTTTAAGCACTCTAAGTACCGAAAAGTTAAACTGTTAACTTTGTTGGACTCGCAATCTTTTACCGAGAATCATGCAATTTATATTAAGTTTACAAATATCAATTGTTTCCTATTTTAGTCCAAATCTCGACCGGAATGACTAAAACTGAATTCGCGGTGTTGCATTATATAAACCGAACCTCATACTCCTCTTCGAAGAACGCCTCACATCGCCTTCCCCCCCCCCCCCACTCAAATCATACCTGTCGCAAATCCAACTCAATATCAGGTAACAAATGCACCTTTCTGCTCGTCTCGTTATTGCTGTATTTGTTACGTTAGTCTAGAGATTGAATTTCAGATTTAAACCTTTGAATGTGAGAAAGAAGATATTTGCTGGTTTAGTTCTCAATAAATAAATTCAACTTAAAACTCTTTTTATTATTATTAATATTGGCTCATGTTTTTATTTAAAGATATAGTAAATTATTTGTAAATAATATTAGCAGATTTGTGAGCTTGTTACTTAAAAAGTCATCTATACTAAACTGTTCAATATTATTATTATTATTATTATTATTATTATTATTATTATTATTATTGTTCAATCGCTTCATTTTATTGATGAAGTCTTTTATTTTATTTTACTTTTATTATTATTATTATTATGATTTTGTTTGTCGTAAACTATTAAAATAAGTTATAACATCAAAATCGATAACAACCTCAAACCTTCAATTTTGTTACGAAAGGGCTATAAAACATCAATCGTTAGTAAATTTTATTCAGGCACCAAGTGTCTATGAATTTAAACCCAAAGATAATTATAGATTTTCGCAACGCTACTCTCACAACAAGATTTCACTTTCAGCTTGTGTCTTCATCATCTAAAACCCTCGCGTAGTCGACTTTACAACCTTAAGAACTTTTGTGAGGATCATTTTAACATTTTATCAGGTGAGTAATCACATTCCCTCTTTTATGTTTTTGTTTTGGGGGCACTATGCGTATTAAGCTATTTACCATTATTATATTATCTCATTTAAACACAATTCCCTTATTTGCGTGGTTGTGATATTGCTCGATTAATTATTGATTGTTATATGAGTTATGTGTTTACTGCTTTTATGGTTGCTTGTTATCTCATCCTCATAGTATGATCATACGGCGTCCGAGTAGACATGCCCGTATTCTAGTGGCATAATCGAAAAGACAAATTTAGTTGTTTATATTAATTGATGCTATTCACATATGCAAGGAATTGTTTATTTCTCAATATTATTATTATATTTACACCAAAATGTGAATTACTCGCTCAACATGTGTTGTTAACAAATTATTTTTACGCATATTGCAGGATGTTATAAGAAGTTATTTGAAGTGAAGACATAGATTTGGACTTTAGGCTAAAAACTATAAAGTTAAATGTTGGTGTAAATTTATTTGTTTTAAATATTTTGTGTACCTTGATATGAATGAAATAAATTAGATATTGACACTTACTATTATATTAGTGTCTTTGAGCTATGATACAAATTATGTCGCGCCCTGGCATGTTCCGCCGTTAGGTTGGGGTGTGACATATGGTAACCAATATCACCAATATTATTATTATTGGCCTAAATCCTAGTAGGTGTGGAGTCCTTTTTTCTGTAACGGAGATAAGTGAAAAAGTGTAGAAGTATCATGCTCGTGCACTAATTCTAATTTTCAAACTCTTATTTTTCTATTAATAAATGCATAATTGGGACGGTTCGTTATGGCGTGTTTGGAATTAAAATTAACCAAAACCGACCCACATTTGGCGGATTTCAAAATTTCATTCATCGTTCATATCAGTTATCAGTTAAAATCGGTTCAGTTATTTCGGTAACGGTTTGGTTTGCGCTTATGGCGGTTAATTTGCTCACCCCTACTAGATATTTTACTTAGATAGTAAGTGGTTATCTAGGTTTGAAAAATTACAATATAATTAATATGTTTCTTTTTTTGTATGAAAGCAATTAATAATTCTACTATTAATTATTTTAATATCACATAACTATCTTTTTAAAATTTTTCTAAAAAAATGATAGTATCTTATTAAAAAAGGTAAATTAAAAAAGGGTGAATTCTTAATACTTTTTTTTTGCCAATTTTTTGCAATTTAAAAATTATTTTTTATCAAATTTTACTAATGTTTTCAATTTTTTAAAAAGAATTGTAATGTCAAAGTATTTAAAAGTTAAAATAAACATATATAACTAGTTATTCATGTAAAATATATAGTATTAGAATGAAATTGAAATTTTAGTGACATGATTAAAACAAAATATTTTATGAATGACCACTATAAAAGAAACGGCTTTTGTATATAATCAACCATACATCTCTTTGTGAGAGGGGCCTACTTTACAAGCCCAAATACCTGAGTCGTCGGCTGTCCGTTAGGCCTAATTTTTTCAACAATAGACCACCCTGAAATAATAGACCACCCGTTCATGGGGTTCACTTTGTTCACCCATAAAGGGTGAAACGAGATCAAGGATAAATATTATTAATATGAAATTAGGGCCAATCATGGCAAGCCCACAATGTAATCTTTGATATTTTTTTTATTTAAACAAAATTATTTATAACTACACACTATACAGTATATGGCTATATGCATTGAAAAAAGAAACAAGAAAATTATATAATACTAATTTGATCCTCCCGTGTTACGGGGTTTATTCAAGTTTTTGTTTTAATCGCTTTACTATTTTATGATGATTTATTTTATTTTTTAGGTTACTTTAGTTTTAATTTAATACATATATATTAGTTTGTTATTATATTTTTTAGTGTTTGAGTTTTTTCGATTGAGATGTGTAGGTTTTTTAGATTTTTAACGAATAAACATAAACGGACGCGAGCATGTTGAGTTTTTTAAATGAACAAACATGAACACAAATATTTATCTAATGTAAAAAGGGATGTTAATGTAGGTGACAATGGTGGGTAATATCGGAAGTTAACCGACGATGAAGATGATAGACCAATAACAGAGAACATGTAAAAGAGATAAATTAAATTAGGGTTTAATGATAGTGTTTACCAATAAATGAGATCTTATAACCCATTTGAGGGCTATTAGGGTTTGGTAAGACCCATAACATGTGTAAATTATTCTTTGATAGGTAAGAGGTTATTTCACAAATAAATGAGATTTTATAACCCGTTTAGAAATTATCCGGGTTTGGTGAGACCCATGACCCACAAAAATTAATGTTTGATTATGAAAGAGTTTCGTAAATATATGAGATGTTATAACCCATTTAAAGACCATTCGGGTTCGGTAAGACTCATACCCGTGAATTCGGGTCAAATGCATGAGAAGCCTCCATTTAGAAATCAAGCAATCTGGTGGCTCTAGAGAATAAGGGAAACAACTTGAAAGTGACACATAGAATTTCATGGTAGGCAATTATATAGATAGTTAGATTGCTCCAAATTTCGAGGAAGGCCCATTAAGGCCATTTGAATCTCTCAAAAAGGTTGAAAAGGTGAGCCTTCAATTGTGACCCTCAATAGTGTTATGTCATCACCATGTGAGCACTGAGAGCATCAAAATCTCACTCAAAGATTTCCTTTTATGGTGAAGAGGCTTTGGAACCCTTTTAATTTTTTATATTTCTTTTTATAAAACCAAAAAATTTATTAAATACAATAATAATAATAATAATAATAATAATAATAAGAAAATACAAACTAAATTAAACATAAAAACATATAACTAAAAAAATCAACTATTTTTAGTTGTCGTCGCCGCTCGAATACTCAAATTTGTTTCCCTTCTTCGTGTTTTTAATAAATTAGCAAGTTTCTTATCTTCGTTTAGTGTTGTGATCGGCTATGGTGCATCGTTGTACTCGTCTTGGCAAATTGCTCTACCCGAGTCTTCCAATATCATATTATGCAAGATAATACAAGTGTACATTACATTTCTTAACTTATCCATTTGCTGAATACGAGCCGGATGTCTAACAATAGACCAACGTTTCTTTAATACCCCGAATGCCTTTTCGATGTCCTTTCTGGCCGACTCATGTTTTTTCTTGTAATATTTTCATTTATCATCAGTCGGGCACGTAACACTATGAACCATCGTGGCCCAATCCGGATAAATGTCAACTAAATAATATATGTATTCGTAGTTGACGTAATATGTAACATCCAATTTTGTAGATAAAAATAAAATATTTGGAATCTATATTTCAAATGTTATTAAATGAGTAAGTAACTGATAACACGACTCTTTAAAATATGAGGTGTTTAAACGAGGGTACAATGATATTTAATATCATTTAGACATAAAATAAATAATTATAATAGTTATTATTGTTTAAAGCTTCCGTAGCTTTGTTTTAATAAAATAATAATATTAACATTATTATAGTAATAATAAATAAAAGATAGTAATAGATAATATGGAATCTAGTAAACTTAACAAGGAAGTATGGATAGCAATCCAGATCACATTCGGGATAAATATAACGATTTATCCTTTTTGTGAATCTTCGTGATGAAGAATCTTAGCCAGAAAGTAAACTTTTGAAGTGTGTATATATGTGCGCTTTGAGTGTAGAAGTTTCACAAAAAAATAAATAGAGAGAAATAAAAGGAAAACAAACAATAGTTACTTCGCTAAAGTCAAATAATTAGATAAAGTCAAATAATTAGATAGAGCAAGAAACTATAAGCGTCATATTACAATCGGGAGATGGTTTAGACGACAACAGTTAATTAGTTGTCATCTACACTTGAGTTAGTAGTACCAAAAGGTAAGTACACGGACCATAATCATGTTATTTTTACAAACGTTTTATATATGTTTATTTTAATATGCATATATATGATTATTTGAGAAATAATTGTGGGTCCAAGTATGTGAATTAATGTGTGGTTTAAAAAGAGGCTATAGTTATAAAATAAATATGGTGGTATGCCTCAAATAAAAATATGGATTATGAGTCCCGAGAGTTTCGATAGTTGAAATTCCAAAATTTTAATACTATATATAAAGATTTCGGGAGTTGAAATCTTAAGGGGTTCGGGTGTTGAACCCCAAAGGGGAGTTAATAACCCTCATGGGTTAAAAATGAGCTCATAAGGAATTCGGGTGTTGAATTCCCAAAGAATAAAGAGGAGTAAAATTAAGGATTTCGTGTGTTGAATTCCCAAAGAATATTGTGGAGTAAATATATAAGAATTTCAGGTGTTTGAAATCTCAAGGAATTTGGGTGTTAAATTCCAAATAAAAATAAAACATATTTTTATAAGATGGTGTACTTACTTAGCGAAAGCTAATAAAAATATGTTTTAAAATGTTTTCAGGAAAAGCACCCATAGATGGTTAAAGCTTCATGGTCGGGACTGGACTGACAAGAGAACCATACTCTCGTGTTTAATAGTTTGTATAATAAAGTTTGTTTTAAAAATATATGTTTTCTTGTATATTATATATTTTTATAAAATAAAACGTCACCACGAGTGACATGCTTTGGATGTAAACTGGGACCTACCCTGATATATATTTTGTGAAAATATTATTTATAAAAAAAATTAGGGTGTTTCAAGTTGGTATCCCAGCACGGTTCGAGAGATTTAAGTATTCAAAATAAATACTTAGACTCGAACCATAAGTGCTCTTGATAAATAAACGAGAGGGTTATGTCCAGAAGCGATCCATGGAAGCTACAAAGGGGAGTTTTGTATGGGTACTTAAATGAAAATAAAAGAGAAAATATGTGAAAACTGAAATTTGTATGTTTAAAATACAATATAGTAGTTGGGAGATCAAGATGGATATAATATATTTCTTTCATGCCTGGCCAGTATGAGAGCAAATGTATCATACCGTTATGAATTCTCAATAATTATATTGTGTTGGAAACAACAAAGAGTAAGTGGAGGAAAAATAAATATGCATGAAATGATGTGTTTGTTAAAATTTATTGCATCATATGTGCATATACGGTGTTTTATGTTTTATGGTCTTATATAAATTGTTAGAGTTAACAATAGATTGAGGAGTATAAAGGCCTTAGATAAAGTACCTTATATGGGATAAGATTATGGAATGAAAATAATAATAAATAAATTATTCGTCACAGTCAAAAGATATGACGGGGGAAGAAGGAAATACTATACACGGTGATGGAAATCGTACTGTAGAACAACATATAGATAATGCTTCAGAAAGATCTGCGTCTTCACCTCATCAAGACAATGCTACAAAAATTGTACCTGATGAAATTCGCAAGCAAATTGCTATTGAGGCGGGGAAAGCATTCGAAGCCAATATTCCATTTCTTCTGGCCGAAATGCAAAATTCTATAGGAATTATGCTAGAAGAAAATTTGAAAAAGAATGAATCGATTGTGGAAAAGCCTCTCGAGAACGTGGGAGCGGCACCAAGAGTGGAGGTAGAAACGCATCGATGTGCGTATAGAAATTTCATGGCTTGTAAACCGTCACAATTTAAGGGAGAAATAGACCCCTTGATAAGCCAAAGGTGGATTACAGCTATGGAGACTATTTTTGATACGTGTCACTGCGACGCGGCTGATGAAGCGATGTTTGCAACGAACCAATTAGTTGAACGAGCTAAAGACTGGTGGGATATGGTCAAAAAGGAAAAAGGAAGGGAAGCGATAAGAAATATGTCTTGGGAAGAGTTTAAACCAATCTTCCTAAAACATTTCAGTCCCCGTGTTGCTGTTGATTGTATCACCGAAGAACTTCTTCATATGCGTCAAGGCAACGAAACGGTGGACGAAATATTTGGAATTTTCTATGATAAAGCAAAGTTTTGCCCTTCTCTTTTCACTAGTGAAGAAGCATGGATGACTCGTTTCCATCTTATCCTTACAACATAAATAAGAGAATTTATTTCTCCATCAAAGTGTGGAAGTCTCGAGGAGCTTCTTAATTGGGCTCGTGAACGAGAGGTGGAGCTAAAAAGACAAGTTGAAAGAGATGGGAAGCGAAAGCTAGATGTTGTAATTCCTGCAGCACCGGCAAAGAAAGTTTTAAGCCTACAAAAGTATCTAGCTTTAAGAAGGAATCTGGTACTTGCCAGTTCTGTGGAAAGAGGCATTTTGGGGAATGTCGTTATAAGAGCCCAACTTGTTATAAGTGTGGTAGACTTGGGCATACGGCACCAGAGTGTACTAGTCCAGTGAACCTATGTTATAACTGCTACAAACCGGGCCATATGAAAAATGATTGCCCAGAGTTGAAGGCAATAAATGGAAAGGCGACAGAAGGATTCAGAACTGCAGAGAACGTGAAGAAGTTGGAAGCTCCAAAACCTCGAGGCAGGGCTTTTCAAATCACCGCAGAGGAGGCAAAGGTTATACCTGATGTCATAACAGGTACCTTTATCGTAAACTCCCTCCCTGCCTATGTTTATTTGATTCTGGAGCTAGTAGATCCTTTATATCGAAAACTTTTGCTTGCCATAGTTCTTTTAGTAAAGTAAATTAATAAATTCATTAGACGTCGAAATCGCTAGTGATAAGAGCTTTGTCGTCTCTGAAGTATGTCGAAATTGTAAAATAATTATTCAAGGAGAAGAATATTCTATCGACTTAATTCCTATTACATTAAGGGAATTTGATGTAATTATTGGGATGGACTGGTTATCCCAACATCAGGCGTCGATAGTTTGTAATAGAAAGATCGTCCAGTTTCTATCACCAACTGGAAAACAAATTTGTATTTATGGAGAACAAAAGAATGATATTATAATATGCTCGATGGCAAAGGTGAGGAGTTATATGAAGCATGGTTATCAAACGTTTCTCGCCTACGTAGTTGATATAAAAGAAAAACGAAAGGAACTTGATCAAGTCCCCGATCTTAATGAATTCCCTGACGTTTTTCCTAATGAGCTATCGGGAGTTGCACAGGAAAGGGAAGTCGAGTTTAAAGTTGATCTAGTTCCAGAAGCTAAACCAGTGGCTAAATCACCATATCGGTTGGCACGAAACGAGATGAAGGAGCTGATGTCTCAACTCCAAGATCTTTTGGACAAAGGCTTTATTCGCCCAAGTGTTTCACCTTGGGGCGCACCTATTTTGTTCGTTAAAAAGAAAGACGGTAGCATGCGGATGTGTATTGATTACCGTGAATTGAATAAATTGACCATCAAGAATAGGTATCCTTTGCCTAGAATTGATGATCTTTTTGATCAACTGCAAGGTGCTAGTTGGTTCTCGAAGATCGATCTAAGGTCGGGATATCATCAAGTAAAGGTACGAGAAGAAGATGTACCTAAGACGGCTTTTAGTACTCGTTATGGGCATTATGAATTCGTTGTGATGTCATTCGGCTTAACGAATGCCCCAACAGTTTTCATGGATCTAATGAATCGAGTATGTAAGCCAATGCTTGATCATTCCGTCATCGTGTTCATCGATGATATTCTCATCTATTCCCGAACTGAAAACGATCATGCTCAACATCTTCGCGAGGTTCTTGATACCTTAAGAAAAGAAAAGCTATACGCAAAGTTTTCTAAATGTGCGTTCTGACTTAGAGAAGTTCAATTCTTGGGTCACATCGTGAACGAGGAGGGTATCTTAGTGGATCCCGCCAAGATAGAGTCTATTATGCAATGGTCTCCTCCAAAGACCCCAATGGAAGTTAGAAGTTTTCTTGGTTTAGCCGGTTATTATCGGCGTTTCATTCAGGATTTTTCGAAAATAGCCTCCTCATTAACAAACCTAACTCGAAAGAATTCCAAATTTGAATGGAACTCAGAACACGAAAATACGTTTCAAATCTTGAAAGAAAAGCTAACTAGAGCTCTGATACTAGCTTTACCGGAAGGAAAAGAGGATTTTGTAGTTTATTTTGACGCCTCACGTATTGGATTGGGTTGCGTTCTGATGCAAAGAGGGAAACTGATAGCATATGCCTCACGACAATTGAAGTCACATGAAGCAAACTACCCGACCCATGATCTCGAATTAGCAGCAGTAGTATTTGCGCTAAAGATCTGGAGGCACTATTTATATGGAACGAAATGCACTATTTATACTTATCATAAAAGCCTGAAATATTTCTTTGATCAGAATGAATTAAACATGAGACAACGTTGGTGGTTGGAATTAGTCAAAGATTATGACTGCGAAATACTCTACCACCCATGTAAAGCCAACATTGTTGTTGATGCCCTAAGCCGAAAAGAGAATTATTCTCCGATTAAGGTACAATCATATAAACTGATTGTAAATTCGGACTTATTTGACCAGATTAAAACTGCGCAAAAGGAAGCACTAAAAGAAGAAAATTTAAAGCGCGAAAGAATTGTTGGTCAAGTTCGACATTGGAGGAAAATGACAAAGGAGTTAAGATTCGTTTTGGACGTATTTGGATTCCTAAGTCTTGTTCAATTAAAACGATCATTCTAGATGAGGCACATAAATCAAGGTATTCAATTCATCCAGGTGCAACCAAAATGTACAATGATTTGAAGAGAAATTATTGGTGGCCTAGTATGAAAAGAGATATCGTTAAATATGTGGAAAGGGGTTTGACTTGTTTACAAGTTAAGGCTGAACACCAGAAACCATATGAAAAGATGCAACCTCTAGAGATTCCATTATGGAAGTGGGAACACATTACGATGGATTTAATAACGAAACTTCCAAAAACAGCCAAAATACATGATACGATATGGGTAGTTGTCGATCGTTTGACAAAAAGTGCATACTTTATACCCATTCATGAAAAATATACTTCAGAACGAATGACAGAAGTATATATTAATGAGGTGGTGTCAAGACATGGAGTGTCAGTATCTATCGTATCTGATAGAGACACTCGTTTTACCTCAAGATTTAGGAGAAAATTTCAGGAGGAAATGGGCACCAAATTATTAATCAGTACGGCATATCATCCTCAGACTAATGGACAAAGTGAAAGAACAATTCAAACTCTTGAGGATATGCTTCGTGCTTGTATTATTGATTTTGGTGGCAGCTGGGACAAGTATTTGCCCATGGCAGAGTTCTCTTATAATAATAGTTACCATTCAAGCATTGGAATGCCCCCATTCGAAATGCTTTATGGTAGAAAATGTCGAACTCCAGTATGTTGGGGAGAAGTTGTTCAAAGAGAACTCGCAAACAAAGAAGTGGTAAATGCAACGAATGAAAAGATTGATCAAATAAGAGCATATTTGAAAGCGGCTCAGGATCGACAGAAGTCGTATGCGGATAAACGAAGACGCCCAATTGAATTTCAAGTAGGAGACTATGTTATGTTAAAAGTCTCTCCATGAAAAGGAGTGATTCGTTTCCGTAAACGTGGTAAACTAAGTCCACGATTCATCGGTCCGTTTAAGATAATTGCTCGTGTGGGGCAAGTGGCCTATCGACAAGATTTACCTGAAGAATTAAACGGAATCCATGACACATTTCATGTGTCACATCTGCGAAAATGTTTGGCTGATGAAACAGCCTTTGTGCCATTAAATGACATCGAAGTGGATGATATAAGCTTAACTATATGGAAAAGCCAGTAGCGATTCTTGATCGTAAAGTTAAGCAAGTTCGAAATAAAGAAATAAGCCAAGTAAAAGTACAGTGGAAACATCGGCGAGGTTCGGATACCACATGGGAAGCCGAAAATAAAATGAGAAATTATTACCCCGAGTTATTTGAGGTATGAACAGGTTACGGGGACGAAACCTAATTAATTGGGGGAGATTTGTAACATCAAATTTTGTAGATAAAAATAAAATATTTGGAATCTATATTTCAAATATTATTAAATGAGTAAGTAACGGGTAAAACGACTCTTTAAAATATGAGGTGTTTAAACGAGGGTTCAATGATATTTAATATCATTTAGACATAAAATAAATAGTTATAATAGTTATTATTGTTTAAAGCTTCCGTAGCTTTGTTTTAATAACATAATAATATTAACATTATTATAGTAATAATAAATAAAAGATAGTAGTAGATGATATGGAATCTAGTAAGCTTAACAAGGAAGTATGGATAGCAATGCCAGATCACATTCAAGATAAATATAACGATTTATCCTTTTTGTGAATCTTCCTGATGAAGAATCTTAGCCAGAAAGTAAACTTTTGAAGTGTGCATATATATGCTCTTTGAGTGTAGAAGTTTCACAAAAAAATAAATACAGAGAAATGAAAGGAAAACAAACAATAGTTACTTCGCTAAAGTCAAATAATTAGATACTATAAGCGTCATATTACAATCGGGAGACGGTTTCGACGACAACAGATAATTAGTTGTCATCTACACTTGAGTTGGTAGTACCAAAAGGTAAATACACGGACCATAATTATGTTATTTTTACAAGCGTTTTATATATGTTTATTTTGATATGCATATATATGATTATTTGAGAAATGATTATGGGTCCAATTATGTGAATTAATGTGTGGCTTAAAAAGAGGCTATAGTTATAAAATAAATATGGTGGTATGCCTCAAATAAAAATATGGGTTATGAGTCCCGAGGGTTTCGATAGTTGAAACTCCAAAATTTTAATACTATATATAAAGATTTCGGAAGTTGAAATCTTAAGGGGTTCGGGTGTTGAACCCCAAAGGGGAGTTAATAACCCTCATGGGTTAAAAATGAGCTCATAAGGAATTCGGGTGTTGAATTCCCAAAGAATAAAGAGGGGTAAAATTAAGGATTTCGTGTGTTGAAATCCCAAGGAATTCGGGTGTTGAATTCCCAAAGAATATTGTGGAGTAAATATATAAGGATTTCAGGTGTTGAAATCTTAAGGAATTTGGGTGTTAAATTCCAAATAAAAATAAAACATATTTTTATAAGATGGTGTATTTACTTAGCGAAAGCTAATAAAAATATGTTTTAAAATGTTTTCAGGAAAAGCACCCATAGATGGTTAAACCTTCATGGAGGGGACTGGACTGACAAGAGAACTATACTCTCGTGTTTAATAGTTTATATAATAAAGTTTGTTTTAAAAATATATGTTTTCTTGTATATTATATATTTTTATAAAATAAAACGTCACCACGAGTGACATGTTTTGGATGTAAACTGGGACCTACTCTGATATATATTTTGTGAAAATATTATTTATATAAAAAAAAATTTAGGGTGTTTCATAATACGTGGAAAATGAGGTGTCAGTCCAACTCCATTTATGAGACGGTCAAAAATAGGGGACCCATTTATCACAGTTATATCATTGTTTGTACCGGGCATCCCAAAAAACGCATGCAATATTCAAAAATCAAATGATGCAACAGCCTCAAGGATAATTGTTGGTCCATCATGATCACCCCGATGATATTGACCTTGCCAAGCAACTGGGCAGGCTTCCCAATCCCAGTGTATGCAATGAAGACGACCAAGCATCCCGGGAAAACAGTGTCTCTGTTCATGCACCTCGTATATTTTTTGTATGTCGGTTTGAGTCGGCCTCCTCAAATATTTTTTATGATATAGTTGACGAATACCTAATATTAAAAATTTTAAGGTCAGTTTATAAAGTTTGCATTTAAAATAAGAGGATTTATAAATAAATATTTAAAATGATAATAATACTCACATTCGCAGAAAGTGTAAAGTGCTTCACGAGCCACTGTCTCCGACATTTGTAAATACTCTTCCATAGTGTCGCTCGCGGTCCCGTACGCTAGTTGATGAATCGCCGCTGTGCATTTTTGCAATGGAGAAAACTCTGGTCTACCTCTCGCGTCATCCGTTGTTGAAAAAACGCATAATCGCGTTCTAAATCACCAACTATTCGTAAAAAAAGTTGGCGAATCATCCGAAAACGCCGCAGGAATCGTTCTGAATCAAAAGTCATGTCCGACGATAAATAATCGGTTATCAACCGTTCATGAGCACCTACACGATCCCCCTGAAGATGAGGACGTGTTGTTCTTGGTTGTGAGCTTTCGGAATGCTCAACTAGGATTCGGGTAGCATCTTGAATAGCACTAAACATCACTTCATCCCTGATTCCGAGTCTAAAATAATGTTGGGATCCGGTGTCACACCCCAACCTAAGGCGGAAATGTCGGGGCGTGGAGCTGATTGCTCACAGCTCTCAAGGTACTATCATGCAATGTTTAAAAGTGACAATATCTATTTAATTCGATTAAATGATTCAAATAATTCAAGTACAAAATACAAAATCCATAATCATACAACAATACAATTTATAACACAAATGATCTTGATTAAAAGTTTTTTAACTTAAATTCTTCACTAAGTCTTCACCAAATCTTGCAACTAGTTCAAATAATAACCTACATATGCGTATAAAATAGAAAGGTTTGTCAACAACACATGTTGAGTGAGTAAAACACCAGTTTAAGATACAACAATAATATTATATAATAAATAAAGAAAGATGCAAATTGTTCTTGTGAGAATAAACAGTTAAACCATAGCATATAAACAATCAATCAAACCATAAAGAAATGGCTCAACCAATTCCATATAAATGGACATTGGTTACCAAGCAATGACTAAACCGTTGCCATAAAAATGGACATCGGTTTCCGAAGATAGTCGTATGATCATACTATAATAAGGAACTTCACCAAAATGCTTTCAAGCAAAACAAGTAAGCATATAGCAAGTTAGGCATAAACTGATATACACACAAGGATTAAACAATTGCGGTTTTGAATAGTAAATAATAGATAAATACTGTAAATACGCATATGTCCCCAAAATGGTTTAAAAAAAGTAAAAAAAAGGGGAGTGATTACTCACCTTAGAAATTAAGCAAGAGATAATGAATCGTTTAAGATATAAAGCTAGATCAAGCTATTCGGAAAATACCGATGAGATATCCTCCAATTGCTACGTATGAACCGTTTATTTGCAGGAACTACGAACGGTTAGAACGAAATCAAGAACACAAATCAACAGGTTTCTGTATTCCAATTCGTTAAGGGGGTTTGAGCGGCGATGGGTTAGAGGTTGTATATGTATGTTTAATTGAGTTATGATGATGATTAGATGGTAATTCATAAACGGGTTTTAGCCGGCTGTTCTTATAATCAATACATCTAATAAAGGATCATAATTTCCTAATTAACATTGTCGGTGAGCCGCAAAAGGCAAGAGGAACCAAATACACAGATTAATTCCTAGTTTAGGACGAGATTTAAGGAAAAAGATATCTAAATGAGTATACGAGTTGCAAAGCGGGTTGGATTTGGATATGGGTTAAAGGGTTACGGTTTAAGATGATTATAATATAAAATCTTTTAAATAATTTACAATTTAGTCCTTGAAGTTTAAACGTGAAAACAAAAGTGATTAAAGTATATTTTAGGGCTAGAATTGTATATATATCAAAGTAGTTTTCATTATTGAATAAATATTAAAACAATAATATTAAAATAATAATAATGACTCGTTAAACATGATATCTTGTCGTTTAAATTTACCGAATATAAAAACGGGTCGGGTAACGGTGTCGTTTAAATTTACTGAATATAAAAACGGGTCGGGTAACGGATAATAATATTAGTTAGAAAAACCAAGCTGTTACATCCGGGTAGTAGTCGGGTGTCGAAGATGATTCGGAAGACATATTTTTGAAGAAAATTATATAAGTTTTAAGGGTGTAGGATATGTTTTTGTAGAGATTGAGTGAATGATATATATATATATATATATAAAATATTTTTTGATTTTTTTATATAAACGGTCATATAGGATCATAGCCGTTGGTGGGCTGGGCTCACCCATTTTTCTCTCTTCCCCGCCGATCGTTGGAAAGATAGGAATTAACGGTGCCCGCCACCAAAGGGAGCGCCCCTTGGTGGTGTTCCGCGCCCAATGGTGCCCGCCATCCACCTCCATCGCGCCCCATAGCGGGTGGTTTGATATAAAGGAGTAATTTGCGCAACGAAGCTTTATTTGCTTTTGTGCATGTCTATTTTATATGGATTTCATATATATATATATATATATATATATATCTTCCAATTATTAAATTTACACAAAGTACTAAGTACTCAAGCTAATCCTTGAGAAAATACTTCCTCCATCTTATTAAAAGTGTCATGATTTGGAAAACATAAAGTTTAAGGTAAATTGAATGATAATTTTTTTTTCTTACTAAATGACAATAATGTCTTGGAAATTGGTTCTATCAATATTGTTTATTAATGTTAGTTGTGTGTGTTTAACGGTAAACTTTAAAATTGGCTAATAAATTTTGAAATTGGACATTTGTAATGAAACAATAAAAAATGAAATATGGACACTTTTAGTGGGACATGGGAAGTGATAATTTATCCATTTTATAAAAGCCTAAAACTGATTTTACACAATTGAACTTTCAATTAAAAAAAAATCTCATTTTAAATAAATCAGCATCACACTAGGTTTAAAAGTGACGAACAATTGGTAATCTACTTAAAATCAGCTCACTAAAGGTTCGAAAGGAACTGAGCTCAATCTTGATACTTATTTAATTGACTACAAGCTTCACATATCAAGTTTGATTAGTTCGTAAGGATAAATGAGTCATTATTTATAAAAATATCAAAACCTTGTTCACATAATATATACTTTTGCATATAAAATTATAATATAAAGAACTAGGAATTAGGACCCGTGCTCACAAATTATCACATGTATAACCAAAAAAACCGTCATGTTACAGCTGGGAACCGACGCAAATGCAGTTAGTATTGGCGGTACCAGCATAGATTTGTAAACATGGATTAATAAGCAAAAAAACATTTTAAATGCTCAGCATCAAACGTCAAAATACGAATATAAAACATGTGACGATGAGATAGTTTTATAAAAAATATTTTTAATAATTGTAAAGACCAACTATGACAAATACTAAAACAAAGTTTATAAAATCATTTAACCGACAAATAATACATGTAAAGTCGATAGTTGATATAGTTTATTAAATTTTATAATCAGTTAAAACATTAACTAAAATAAAGGAAATAAAAACCATATGATAACAAGTGATAGTATGTGTTATGTTATACACATAAAGTTATACTTTAAAACGTGTTCAAAGTATTTAATTAATAAATAACAAATTAACTGAATATTCAAAGAGCAAAAAAATTTATTAACGACACAAGCTCGAGCACTAGATTACTCTTTTTTTACTCGTAACAAATTTTAAAGTGGTTGTGAGTAGAAAAGATGGAAAAGGTAATGATAAACGTATAGAAAAATATTACTTAATTGAAATTGAGAGATAAAATATAGTTATTATTAGTTTAATTTTAGGTTTAGAGATGGAGAAATGATGTGAATGCAAGGATTCTAAGGATCACTTATCATTAAATTTCATTTAATCCGGTGTTTGGGATAATCATGTTTTTGATAAACCTGAGTAGATGATCTCAAAGAAACTCATACTAATTGATCAAGAGATATGATATGTTTAGGTGTGTATATTTTTTATAGTTAGTTTCATGGTTGTTATTATTTATCTAGGATTACTTTGTACTTGAAAGAACTTGTGTTGTCACACGTACAACTATACGTGGTGTCACGGAGTTAACCTTTAGACTCTCGTGCGGCACTTAGACTCCTTCTAAGTTCAGCCTTGATCACCAAAACGCAGCAACGATTCTTAGACTTGAAAGGGAACACAAGATTGTTTGAGAATGCTTAAGGGAACTTTAGATAACAAGAGAGCTTTACAAAGAGAACTTGTATTGCAAACTTGATTGGTGATTGACAAATGGCTGGTTACAAGTATTTATACTACTCTCCGTCATGTTCTAGGAGTTTCCTTCTAGGTCCTTCTACTAATAAAATATTACAAAATATCTAAGATATTTTACATGTAATATTATTATATTTACAAGGACTATTCTAGTAACTTCCTACCAGATTTTTCCATGGAGATTTCTAGGGTTTTCCTTAGAAAATATCCTGGATATTTTCTAAGTCTTGATCTCTTGAACTAGCTGGAAATCTCCGAAAAAACGAGCTGCCCGAACCAGCTTTAGGCGGGTCGTGACAGTGGGCTTATTAAGAGTTACAAATAGACATAGACTAAAGATTTTGATTATTGATTAATAATGTATACCAACCAATACAACCATTAATGTAGTGTGCAAGAAAATTTTTTACTTATTTCTAACATATTTGTGTAATGTTAGTTATGTAATTCATGCAATTTTAATGTAAATTGTAATCATAATACCAATATATGATCATTTTGTTGGTTGTATTTTGCTTAATGATTAAAGTATAAAATTTTAATTAATTAATACACAGGTCTCAAACTAGTGTATTTTAAACGAACCAGGTGCATTAATACTCTAACCAACATAAAGTTAAACATGTGACTAAGGCACTAAGGTAACAAAAAGTTCAATAATGGTTGTATTGACATCACAGGGGTATCTTCCTTAGCTGGTTTAAGAGATAATGAGTTTGTAACTGGGCAAGCAATAAAAAGGGCTGAAACGAAGAAGGTGGAGAAACATGCTAAAACCTGCGAAGAGAACCAACATGTTTTTGTCCCTCTGGCTTTTGATACCTTTGGCTCCTTGGCACCGAAGGCTATCTGTTTCCTAACCAGGGTCCAACGGGTTGTGCATAGCAATGTGTCGACTCAAAAGGGGCAGGGGTATGTCTTTAGCAGGTTAGGGTTTGCAATTCAAAAGGGGGTGGCGGCGCAGCTTGTTGCCCGCCTACCTGCTATGTTGATGTAATATCTATGTTTCTATTTAATAAAAAATAAGGATATATTAAACAAAAAAAATAATTATAATTATCACACACTTCGTTTTCTTCAAATTTAGTCCATTTATAATGATTTAAATCATCACTCGCGTTGAACTTGCTACACTTTAGTCAGACACGATTATTGTTGGCCATACTTAATTTGTTTTTTTTTTCATGTGCTGTGTTTTCTATGTTTTCACTATAAAGTTAAATTTCACGTAAAGGACCATAATGTTGTGTGGAGCATATGAAACCCATACCTAGTTACCTACATAATTTTCTCAGACAATTTATGCCTCCAAATAAATATATAAATTTTATTTACGCCCACTTTAATGTTAAGAAAAGAAATGGAAAGCAATTATAAGGAAAATTCATATTTCATTCATTTGAGCAAGTGTTTTGTATGACATACAAAGATTTCAATTTAAGAAATTATGTATTCGATTCAAGTTCAGTTGTGACAGATATAATAGAGGGTGTTTCAAGTTAGGCATGTTTTTTTATTATGCATACACTTTTTCAATGAAATGTACCTCTATTGTAACTTGAAACACCCTCTATTTAATTCATATGGTTTCATCTCGAGACTGAAATGGAGATGATCGGTTAAATAATAAAAAATATTAGATAATAAAAGCAAGTTTTTTATATCCCGGATAATATAATATATTAATGCAGCTAAAAACTTAAAACTCCTTAATGTTAATGAAGACTCTAAATTGACTACACATAAAATCACAAGTTACCAAAATCATCAAAACATAACATACCAATTGATCATATGTACAAAATCAATCTAGACGATCCTTATCGGTGACGGATCAAGATTTTTTTTTCATAAGATCGGCTTGAATTTTAACGCATATATAGTACTTAATTTTTTTATTCACAGGGGTCAATCCCCGTCCACTACACTTGAGTCCGCACCTGATCCTCACGTGCATTCTCGCACCACTTGTGAGCATCTATGCTCATGGAGATCATAATACTCAAATCGGTGGTTACCTTCATCAAAATTCTGTGAATAGCTAACGGCGTCGTATCGAAATGTGAGCGTCTTTGGTGGTCCATAGATGTTGTTGATTTTTTTGGTTTCTCTAATCACCTTGTTGATTATGTTCCGCCACTTCCGGCCCCAGCGGTCACAGAATCTGCTGTGTGGGGTCCGGTTGATACGTGTGTACCGGAACACACGACGGCGATATGCAGCCGGAAAAATAGGAGGATCTCCGGTGAGGAGTGTTGCCCATATTTTAAGGAGAGAGATAGCTTCTTTATGCTGGTTTTGATTCTTTAAAGAAAGCTTCAAAATGAGGAAGATTTTATGTTTTTATGGAGGGGTGTTTGGTAATTTTACAACTTGGGAGGGATTGATTCTTTTCTTGGCCAATCCATAATAGTTGATGGAAACTAGTTTGTTTTCTTCGCGTGTTGCGTGAGGAAATTATTGAAGGGCTCGAGTATTTAAATGCAGATATACCAAACACATCTTAATAATAATTATTTCGATAAGAAAATGTTTATTTAAACATAAAAGAAAACTTGAATAGTAACAGTTCGGCTCATTTCGGTATCAATGTGGTACGAC
This sequence comes from Bidens hawaiensis, assembly GCF_021521415.1. Classification (NCBI taxonomy): domain Eukaryota; kingdom Viridiplantae; phylum Streptophyta; class Magnoliopsida; order Asterales; family Asteraceae; genus Bidens; species Bidens hawaiensis. The sequence continues at coordinate 766,939 of NW_027491238.1, read as the reverse complement.
ACTCACTATATAGCTTACAATAAAAAAAATATTCTGTTGCGAATACGATTTAGATTTTAACGAAACTTACACACTTTATTGTGAATACACCTTCGTTTTAATGGCACTACATAGATGAAATAAACATGTCGTAACGGAATAATAAAAAAACTAAAAGACTTTGTATGATAGTCATTAAAAAAGAAGAGTAACTTAAATATACATAAAAAAACAACTAAAAGCCTGCTAAATGAATAATGGAACTCGGGTCCTACAGCTTACAACAACACATCAATACAGCTACAACAACTTCCATTTTGTTATTATTATTTGTTTTAAATCAATAAATACAAATACAGATTTCGAAATATTAAAAAAAAAAAGGAAACTTAGGCTATGTGTAGTGGAGGGGCTACAAAATGGGGCGTTTTGTGTCATGTGACGCCTAGTCAGCATAGTGTGGGTTTTTTTAAGAGTGTAGTGGTGTTGTAACCCTATATATATACATATATATACACACATATAAACTAGCTTTTATCCCCCGTATTACGTGATTGTTTTGCATTATTCGTTTAAAATATTTATATATTTTTTTGGAATTTAATTTTATTTTATTAAAAAGTTAATAATATACTTAGGATTAGATGATGAAAGAGTTTCTTAAATAAATGAGATGCTATAACATAGTTTAAAAGCTATTTAGGTTTGATGAGACTCATGGCCCGCTTATTTTTTAATATAAAATTGTTTCTTAATATATTTTATAAAAAATAAGATATTAATTTTTAGTATATCCTGTTTTATATGATTTTCATATCAAATATTTGGCGAGATTAAATTTTAATTTTATGAGATTTTATAACCCGTTTAAGAGCTATTTGGGTTTGGTGAGACCAATCCCCATGCATTCAGGTCAAATGGATAAGAAACTTCCATTTACAAATAAAGCAATCTCGTGACTTGAGAAAATGTAGGGAGCAACCAGAGAGCTTTTAAAGGTTTCATTTATATATATTACTAGCTTTAATCCCCCGTATTATAGGGTTGTTTTACATTATTTGTTTCTAATATCTATATAATTTTTTGAATTTTAGTTTTATTTATTGTAAGTAAATGAATACTTAGGATTTGATGATGAAAAGTTTTAACAAATAAATGAGATGTTTTAACCCGGTTTAAAAGTTGTTAGGTTTGATGAGACCAATAACCTGCTTATTTTTTTTACTATAAAATTGTTTCTTAATTATAAATAATATGTTTTAATTGTTTTACTAATTTTTAGTAGACATGATTACAGAAATTGTCATTTGTGTTTGTACCAAATTTCACTCCTTATCCTTTATCTTTAAAACGGACGTGTTTTATCCTTTACATTTACAAATCCAACAGTTTTTGTCTTTTGGGCCTAACCCAATTAGTTTTTCTCCTTAAGTTAAGGGCAAATTTGTCAATTTACCTATTTAAGTAAAAGTATATTAATAAATAAAAAGACAAATTATCTCATATGAGAATGTGACTCTTTCAGCAAAATAACACAAAAACAAACTTGGAATCTCATCTTTTCCAAATTATCTCAACCCAAGCCCTAACCCTAAAATCCACACACCTTCCCAATTCATTCCTAATGGAACACCAATTAACAACCCAAAACTCGATCAATAGATCCGCGTACACCGATTTCACTGATGCACTCCACAAACTCCTACTGATGCCACAATCTCGCTCGAAGAATCCTATCAAGAATCTAGAACTATCTTCATACAGAGCACACACCAGACACATCACCGTCCTTCATCTTCCGGCCACCGTCACCGTTCGATGTAACCACCTAATATCCAATTTACAGATCCGTGATTTGAAATCTCTCACCTGATATCCGCTTATTTGTGGATCTGTGATACAATGATGGCGGGGTTAAGGAGTTGCAGATATGTGATTTACTGATTTGCAGATTTGTGATGACGTGAAGGTGAGGTTCCGGTGTTGCTAATGGGGGAGATTGTGGAGCTACTGTGGATTGTTTGTGAGGATTAAAGGGTTGTTTGTAAGGGGATGTGAATGATTTCCCAAGCTTATGGTCTTCAACAATGGTTAAAAGGGGATTTAGTATAGGGATGAGTGTTGGCAATGTTGGTATTGGTGGCGACAAGATGGTGATGTAGGTGAGAGACAGGGGGAGACGTATATAATATACTAGCTTTTGAACCCGTGTATTACACGGGATTTGTCAAATGACTGAAATTTAGATATTTAATCATATGTAATTTAGGGGTTTTCTTTTGAATCTATAGATTAGTTTTAATATTATCACACACCTTAAATGTTACATATTTAAATTATACATTTTCTTAATATTGAAATAATGTTTCAGTATGACATAAAATCAATTATTGGTACCTAAATATATTCAAGATGTTTTATATGATCAATAAGAATGTAAATTAAACAGTGTTTTACATATTGTAAGATTATAAATATTGTATTTATTCAACGAAATTTGATATACACACGTAACTAAATATCTATTATACGATAATAGTAGTAAATCATTATTTAACTAATTTAATAATTCACTGTTTGATTTTAAACTTATTATATATATTCAATGGTTTATGGTTTATATGTTTTATTAAAAAATTATGGTAAAACTTTATATATCTAGTAGTAAAATTAAATTTAATGGGTTAGTAAAAGTTATTGTGATTTAAATTACATTAAATACATTTTTTCATATAGGTTACAACTAATGAGTCATATCAATTAAACACATGACCTATGGATAGCTTGGATTAATGAGAATGAAGATTAGAAAAGATTGAATGTGGTTAGGACACATCATCATTATTATTTTTTTTATTAGTATAGGTAGATATTTTAATTTTAATAAATAGTTATAGGATTTTCATATAAAATATTTGGTGAGACTAATTTTTAATTTAATGAGATGTTATAACCCGTTTAAGGGTTATCTGGGTTTGGGGAGACCCATACCCGTGAATTCGGGCAAATTCATGAGAAACCTCCACTTAAAAGAAAACCTAAACAGGACCCCTAACCCTTCTCAAGAAGACACCTATAAATTTCTATTAAGTTCTTAGAAACACCAATTTTAATATTAGACTTCCTTACGGTTATCTAATTAAATATGAACGAGTACCTTTAAACGACAACCTACCTTACAGCGCGGAAATCAAATGTAATTTAATAAATTCGTTCGACTCAATAGACAAAGTTGATAAATCAAACCTAGACGGACTTCTTACGAAGAACTAAATCTAGCAATCTTAATCAACAACGACCTATCAAATAACATATCACCTTACATATTTTTAGATTAGCAACACAATTTTATTTTTCGAATTAATAATATTGTTTCTATGATCTTATTATAAATCAATCACAAATTAGTCAGGAACACACAGTAAATGATCTAACAGAATCCTATTATATGACAGACAATCATCAAGCAAACTATGAAACAATAAAACTCATCAAATAAAACCAAGCACACATATACATCGAATAAATAATATTAAAATTTTTACTGATTCATTAACCCGTAACGAAAAGCAAATTCCAAATAAAATAAAACTTCAGCAATGGTTCATCACAAGCCTAGGCAGTCTAATAAGTTTAGCCTAGCATCTTAAAATCAAAGAAACCAAAATAATTAAGTTCAACAACCAAGCTCATGATTAAAACAATAAATTCAAACCGAATAGTGATGATGCTTGGTGAAGTAGGTGTTGAACCCAAACACTCTATGCTCAAACCAATAGCCTTTCTATCTTCCTTACGACTTCTTTTCCCTTGCGGCAACAGACGTTGAATTCCAATAATAATAATAATATTTGTTGTTCGTAGGTCTCCTTTTATGCGTTATTGTCAGCCTCTTTAATAGTTATTGTTTTCGGTTCCAAGAATGTGTTGAGCCTGGTTACTTGTTGCAAATAGGGCTGTTCACGAACCGAGCCGAACAGAGCGAAGGCTTGCTCGTTTACAACCGAACCGAACGGCTGAAATTCGACCGAGAGAAAACCGAAACGAGCCAAATTCGAATCGAGCATTTTTCGATCGAACATCGAGCGATTTCGAGCATTATTTATTTCTTTTTCACTTTAAAATTTTCCATTTCAAATTTGAAGGTTGGAAATAATATATTTTATAAATAAATTAATATTTTTTAGACAATCTTGTAATATATTGTAAATTTTTATTAAATATAAATTTAAAGTAAGATATAATGATCATGTAAACAAACTTCTAGTATTGTAAAAACTAGAAACAAATAAATAAACTATAAAATTGACGAAATATGAAAATTTTAAAGGGGTAAAAACAATTGTAAGCTTATATTTATGTGTTTTGTCTATATATTTATATATTTGTTCATATATAATTATATATAAAATAACTTAAAAATATTCGAGCCGAACCGAATCGAGCAGACCTTTGCTCGTTGCTTGGCTCATTTACAAACTGAACCGAGCAGAGCAGCTCATTTTCAATTGAGCAAAAAAACGAGCGAGCATTTTCTGAGCAATTTTCGAGCGACGAGCGGTTTGGACGGCCCTAGTTGCAAACTTAAACAAAAATTGTAACCCAATTAAATTAAAGTTGAACCACTCGTTGATTTTAACTGCAACTAGTATTTACACCCCTCCTCGTTGCAGCGGAGGTGTAAAACCTTGTATTTACATATCCACTTCACTCGAAAGCATGAAGACTACCACTGCCTTTGTTCGTCATCCCCTCTCCCGCAGTCAATAACTAACGTTAACCACTAAGAAAAAGTAACAAAAAGTAGACATAAAAACGTTGAACTACACACGCTTATTGCATCGTGTTAACACACAAAAATTAGACCGAAACATAAAATATAGAAGAAAATAACTAAGTCAACTTAACATCTACGCGTTGCGATGGGACTGTTAAACGGGAAAATAGACATAACATTCAACCACACGCATGCGTTGCAGCGCATTAACTCGTTAAATTCAAACGTAAACGTTAAACAAAAAAAACGTAAAAGATGAAAAGTATATGGCACCAAAGTTGAAAGTGGAAAAATATATTTTGTGACATATTTGTAAACTATGAAAAAGTGTCGGAACCAAAAGTTAAAAAAAATAAAATATAAAAATGAATATTACATGGTACAAACTTGAATACACAATATACAAAAGACTAAAGCATGTTTCTCTCACTTTTATTATTATATAAATTAGCATCACAACAAATTAAATAAATATGACATTGGATTTTTCAAAGTTTACGTATAAGACTTGAGTACACATAACTTTCTTTTATATTTGTTTTTTTTTCTCTTTATGTAAATAAATGATTTTAAAGTAATAATCAATATATAATGAGTTTTTTTTAAGACTTATTATCAAAATAAATAAAACTTGTTTGAATCTTCACTTTTCGTTCTCAAGCTTAACAAAATACTCCAATTTAGCTCGTTGTGTCTCAAAATATTTAAAATCAAAATTTGAGCCAACTAAAAGTAATATTCAATAGAAACTAGCTCAAAAGTAATATAAAGTGTAGGAAATATTAATCAAATTTATATATAATTTAGACCACATCAAATATTATCATACTTACACTTTTTTCGTCCCTGAAAAATATTTATGCAATGGAATCATAATCGGAAAATATGGCCTTAAAAACATTTAGGTTATCTTGAAGCTCAGATAAAACGCAAAAACCGTGATCACCGATATTGTTGTCCACTTAAACCCACACCTTGATCTTTACCGGAACAAATAAGATCCAACTACCTTTTTAACTTATATAACTCAGTGGTTTACATAGTTAAGACCCGTTTATTTTCAGCTTTTACCGGACCAGACCACCCCAACTTGACTTAAACCTCAAAATTAGCAGATTTAAAACTTTTTTTTCATGAACAGTTAAAAGGATCAAGGGTATTGTTCATCCACCTAAGCTTAAGCATCAAAGTCTACCAAGCAGCCATTAGATATGATTAAGGTATAATTAATTAATAGCTAGTGTTCCCTATAACATGGCATACCCCTGTTATCAAGCAATACCCCGAACCCATCACCATAGGTGAGTATGCACGAATTCTTCTATAGGGTTTGCATATGGCGTGTCCCTTGTGATCCGTTTCTTAATGGTAATGAGACGTGAGCAAGGAGACCCCACATGGCTAACAACGTGGATGATCAAGTCAATAGTGAATTTGTACTTTAATTACATAATGATCAAGTTTAATGACTTATGTGGCAGATAACTGCGGGTTTGCTTTTTTTAGCTTTTATTTAAATATTCACAACCCCACTTAAGAATTGTGAATACCCAGATGAATAAACTGCATACAGACCCATAGTCTCCGGACCCGAGGCATCCCATAAATACAAGATTTAAGGTTATAAAACCATACGACAATGAAACGTAAAACACTAAAACTAAACAGCTTAAGATTTATATCACCGGCTACTTGGCATACTCTAACGTTAAACCTACCCAAGCATCATATGATAATGTATTCAAATTTAAAATTTATAATATTTTCACATTTCATACCATAATTTGAGGCTAGAGTATGGCACGACCTTTCATTACTTATTTTTCACGGAAAAAACGATTTACCCACAAAAGATTTCGGTTACCCATTTATCAAATTGTCATTTCATTCTCAAGGCTGAGCCTACCGACACATCCTAAGTTACGTGTGTTTTCTTTTATATTATCTCATATTATTAGTAGTTTGAAAAACCAATTTCCGATAATTATCATCTTCCATTTTAAAGCAAAAAAAAACTATATTCAATGGACATTTTTTTAAAAACTTTTTAAATTTTTTTTCGTTTTTAATTTTCCTTTATATATATATATATATATATATATATATATATATATATATATTTGATAAAATTAAACTACGACTCAAATATACTATCCCTACACTTAAATTGTGCATCGTCAATGCAAAGATAACGACAACTTAAAATAAAAATAAAATAAAGTCGGACTACAAAAAAACTAAAAACCTAAAAATAAAAATAAAACAAAATAAAAATTAAATAAGCTAGATAATAGAAAAAAAATTAGCTGGTAATATGCGCATGAAATTTGATGCCAAAGTCTTCTTTCCAAAGTTGCCCTCCAACTCCGAACGTGCTCAACATATAGTATCTCTTTCGCTCACATACGAACGTAAGCGGAAAAAATTCAACAAACAATATCTAAAAATATATCTTATCAAATTGATAGATATTAAAACATTTATAGTATTTCACCAACCCAAAAATATATAAAATGTGAATAATTAGCAGCAATAATAAATATAAAGTATACGACTCAGCTGCTCCATCCCCACACTTGTCTTTTTCATTATACTCTTTTTTGAGATCGTTTCTCTAGCTCACTCAATTTTTTCTTCAAATTTGAATAACTTAAAAAACACAAAAACAAAGAAGAACTACAAAAAAAAAACTACATTAGTGACATGACAAGACTCAAAAATAAAAATAAAAACAAAAATTGTACAAGAATACAAACTCTACACTTGAGTTTTCATTCAAGAGTTTATGCAGTGATTTGAGATGATGGTTCGAGTGGAGTTTCCTCCATCTCGATCGCGTCTTCTGGCCCTCCTAAGTATGGCTTTAAACGATGGCCATTCACCTTCCATGAAGTTCTGTTGTCCAGATTCTCCAACTCCACCACTCCATACGAGAAAACCTCCTTGACTACGTACGGACCCATCCACTTCGACTTCAGCTTACCTGCAAACAACTTCAAACGGGAATTAAATAAAAAAACTTTATCACCCTTCTTAAAATCCTTACATCCCTTCAACTTTCGGTCATGTAAAATCTTCGTTTTCTCTTTAATGTTCAATGAACGCGAATACGTCGCATCCCGAAGCTCTTCCAACTCATGAAGCTAAAAATATCTCTTTCTAGCGACCTCGGTAAAATCAAGATTAACCGTCTCCAATGCCCAAAATGCCCGGTGCTCCAACTCAACGGGAATATGACAAGCTTTACCGTAAACAAGCATAGACGGCGTAGTACCCAACGATGTCTTATACGCGGTTCTGAATGCCCATAGCGCGTTATCCAACTTCTCTGACCAATCTTTCTGCCTTATTCCCACCGTCTTATCTAAAATTCTCTTCACCCCTCTATTTGAATTCTCGACTTGACCATTCGTTTGAGGATGGTAGGCGGTAGAGGTGTGATGAGTAACTCAATAAAGAGCCTATTCTTTCTCTATGACGACGTTGCAAAAATGGGTATCTCGATCACTAATAATTGCTCTTGGAATACGGAAACGAGTAAACAACTTCTTTACAAACTTCACAACATCTCTGGCATCATTTGTGGCCAATGTTTGGGCTTCAACCCACTTGAAAACATAATCAATAGCCACTAGGATATACTTGTAACCACCGGAAATAGGGAATGGTCCCATAAAATCGATGCCCCATACATCAAAAATTTCAAGAGTTTGTATGGGGTTTTGGGGCATCTCATTCTTAGATGAAATATTATCGGTGCGTTGAAAAGTATCACACATCTTAACGAACTCCATAGCATCTTTCACAACCGTCGGCCAATAAAAACCACAATCAAATACGTTCTGAGCCGTGGCATGCGCACCATGATGACCTCCCGTCAAACCTTCATGAACATGTTTTAGAATATCCAACCCTTCTTCTCTCGTCACACACTTTCTAAGAATCTGATCACCACTAATCTTGAACAAAAACGGATCATCCCAAACATACCTAGTAACATCTCTGAAAAACTTGTTCTTTTGTTGTATAGTCATCCCCTTCAACACAATACCTTAGACAAATAATTAGCAAAATCAGTGAACCATGGCATACCTTGCTTTTCGGCCACAACAAAATAAATTGTCTCATGTGGAAATTTATCTCCAATCTCTTCTTCACGAATCTCTTCACAAAAAAGATCGGCATCTGGGACTGAATAAATAGTCTCTAATACTTCTCAATCAGTACCTAATTGTTATGGGGAACTGATTTTTCAGTCCCTTGCCAGTGACATATACCTAGTCTTAGATAGTGGTTTTAGTAATTAAAAATCAGTCCCCAATACATAAATATTCATTTCTTAATTTCTCACCATGTACCACATCATTTCAGTCCCCAATATATTTTTCAGTAACTGCAAATCAGTCTCGAATAATATGATAATTTAGTCCCTAATGTATAATTTTAGTGACAAGAAATCAGTCCTCTAAACATGTCTACATAGTCCTTAATACGATTTGTTGGGCCAATAATCCCATATCAAATTAATCTCAGATAATATGTTTTTAGGACTGAAAATTAGTCCCGATACTACTCAATTTCGTCATTAATATGCTTCATTTGAAGACTGAACTATAATCTTAGATAACATGTTTTAGTCTTTAATACATTCTTTGGTGACTAAAAAGTAGTCTTTATCAAAAGAAATTCAGTCGTTTATATGTATATTTAAAGTTTAAAGGTTAGTCCCAAAAAATCAATCCTTTAATTCACTAAATTTTAAATCACAAAATATTCAAACTTTTAAAACATATTTTTTTATTAAGAACCAACAAAGGATATGTTAATATACAATGTAATATTACAAAAGAAAGTTACATTACTTAGCCCTCTCCGAAGAAAGTTATACATTTATGAAAGTCTGAAATAAAAAGGGAGTCTTGCTGGGATACGAAGATGGTTGAATGTTGTATATTTCATTGAGTAATCAATTGAAGCGCTCATTAACAACATGACCTCCATTGGCAGAGTTTAGGCACTAAGTTAGACTCTTGATCTTTTTGAAGTTACAATCCCACTAAGCTTGGACCATGTGTTTCTTGTAAATCTTTTTGTTTCATACTACCTGTAAGCATATTTTTGTGAACCCGTTTATCCTGCACCAAATTAACACAACAAATTCTACAACAGAAAATGTAATTTATATAAAAACATAAACTTTAAGTAGGAAAATTAGGATTAGGTTCAGTTATACAACCCGGTTTAAAATACCGATTCCTAGGGTCCACAACAACTTGTTAAACCCTTTATCCCTGCACAAAATCAAAACCTGATTACCAGATAAAATGTTATAAATGGTGGTTGTTCTTAACCTCTACTCACTAGTTGTCAAGATTCTAAGAGACTGATCTACAGCGTTGTAAACATCGCTAAGCGCCAACGATTAATAAGAATAAATGATAATGAAATTTGTATATGCAAGTTTTAAAAATTATATATATGTGGTTTGAAACACGGATCAAGAACTTGGGTTCAAACCGTGGTGCGATTTGCAGTGATTCAAACCACCTTTAATGAATTACTGATATGTTTGTCTGATTAGGTGAAATGACATCAGTACGTATTGATTAACAATTGATCACTAATTAAATCGGCACCTAATTGTAATTTCTACAACGATGCTGATCTGATGCCTCTTTAAGTGACAAACATAAAAGAATTTGAATTAAAATTTTTATTTGGGAAAATTGTCTTACTCATCACAGCTGCAGTGTTTAAAAAATGTACCAGCCTTCCAAGTTACAACGAATTATATTTTTATATTACCCATCGCTGATTCCTTCCATAGTACTTTTCGATCCACAAGCCACCTCTTATTTATATAAACTTTCCGATGACTCTGGCTTTGTTGGAAATATGGACCGGTTCGCTTAAGTCAACGTGACCGACCGGGTTGTGACCGTGAGAGTTACATCTTGGGAAACAAACCAAAATCCGTTTAAATGGTTTAGCCGGTGAATGACGAATACTTAACGAGATTAATTATTTATACTAAATATAAGTAATTAATAATATTTATAGTTTAGTTAATTAAACTAGATTGTGGCTTTTATGCCATATGAGTTAAGGGCCTCTTTCACGTTTTAGGTTGTTATTATTATTATATAATGATTGATTAATCATTATGATAAGAGCATAATAAAAGGAATAAAAACACTACGTATGTGAAAGCCTTGGGGAATACTCCAAAGGAGCAGGCGTCGCCTCTTCTGTTGCACAGCCGCTAAACGGTTGCTGCCACTAGCGGACGCCGCAACAGCCCACGTCGTCCTCCGATGTCGCTGCCGTAGTGCACCGCCAGAACTCCGTTTCGTTACAGTTCGTCACCTAGCATCGTTCTTTGAACCTCAGTGTCTCCAGCGGTTATTTATCAACCGAGGTAAAATTAAATAATGTCGTGAATGTTATTATTTACTTTGGTTGTTTAGATTCGTACTCGTATAGTTTGTAACCGGAACCTGTACGGTTCCTTTAAATGGTGATTACTCTTTTTTATATTCCGCTGCTATTCGTATATTAATGTGATTAATAATTATGAAAGCAATTTATTTAAACCGGGTTTAATTGTTAAATCGTTGACTGATCACCACTGGAACCCAACAGTGGTATCAAAGCCTTGGTTACAACATACGAGTCAAATCTAGTCTTTTCACCGGATCTACATCATAAACTTCAAGATAGTTGAAGGTTTTGATCTAGATAAGTTTTTAGGGCAATCTAGGTTTGGTCAAAATTTTATTTATTTTATTTGACCAAAATACTTCCCGATTTTATGTTTATTGAATATGTAAATCTGGCCTGGCCATTGTGTGTTTGGTTGTTTGGTTTTTGATTTTGGCTATATGGATGGTTCAAAGTTGTATTTATTTTTCGATTTTATTTTATGGTTTTTGGCCACCTTGATGGTTCAAATGTGTAATAGATAGGGATTGGTTTTTCATTATATGTATTTTAATATTGTAATTAAGAAGACCGAAGGAAAACCGAGGACGAGCTTACGGAGTTCTTGAAGTCAGTGGGAGTTAGCAAAGATGACGGGATGCACCAAGAGTCCATCCATGTGGTTGTTTTTGTGTTGTGACCCCTTGACCCGATTGGTCTTGCTAATAGGCTCTAGCAAGACCAATCACCTTTTTGACCATTTAAGATTTACATATTCTTGTTTGCTATTGTGGTTGCTTGCTTTATTATAATAGGTTATAATACCACCAACCTAATACCAAATATATTAAAATAAATTTTAATCAACTAATTGAGTTTTTGCAAAATTAAACTACATTTGATTTTCCAAAACCTTATAACTTAATAGTTTAACTATTAACTTAAAATTGGTTAGTCATATCGCGACAAACTTAGTTTTAATATGTTATTTAAAACTAAGTGTCCTGAGAGATGAAAGGGTTCATCAAGTTGTCCCGATTAATACAGTAAAACTAGACTTTTACTTTATTCGGTAAATTCTAAAATTAATCTCAATTTTAAAATCAATAGTTTTTGCCATCCTACTATAAGCCACACTTGAGGCATATTGCGAAATTTCAAGTGTTTGGAGCTACAGCACCGCACTTGTTTTCTAGCATATCCCTTCAAGCTGAAAGGGTTTCGTTGACACATCCGGACCTTTCACACGTGTCTGTACTAGGGCAACTATTACTTTACTGTTCTGTTACGTGCTACAGTTGTCTTAAGACTAAAATGGGCATAGATGAGGCTAAACATATCTACTTAGGCAATTGTTGTCTTAATAGGCCTCATAACCGAGAGTTGTGCTTTATTCACAATTGGCAATCGTTATCAGTTTGCCTAACCACTTACTAATGTTGTGTGCTACAGCTGCCATTACTAACTGGAAGCCAGATTCTCAAGTTCCTATTTTATTAATGTTAATTGGGTCATTAATAATAGGATTATAACATCGAAATACTAATTAAATTACTTTTGCTTATTTAAACAGATGTCAACTGATAATAATTCCTCATTCACCCTCAAGACTATTCTTGAGAAAGAAAAGCTGAATGGCACTAATTTTCTTGAATGGCACCGCAACTTGAGACTTGTTCTCAAAATGGCAAAGAAGCTCTATGTTCTCGATGGACCGGTTCCATTAGAGCCTGAAAACAATACAGCTGCTGCCAGAAAGGTTCTTGAGAAGCATAATGACGACTCCTCTGAAGTCCCTTACATTATGATAGCCACCATGTCGTCTGAGCTTGCTAAAGGCTTAGAAGATCTTGGTGCCTACGAGATGCTTGAGCAACTCAAGGGCATGTTTCAGAAACAATCCCGTCAAGAACGTTTTGACACCACGAAACAGCTTATCAGCTGCAAGATGGAACAGGGATCCCCTGTTAGTGCGCATGTCGTCAAGATGAAAGGGTACATAGACCAACTGAAGAAACTTGATTATCCCCTGTCAGATGAAATGGCAACGGACTTCATCTCGAACTCTCTTCCCATCTCTTACGACCAGTTCATAATGAATATTAACATGATTGGCTGGGTGAAGACAGTGTCGGAGCTTCATGGTATGCTCAAGACGGCTGAGATAAACATTCCTACTAAAACTAATCAAGTTCTGTTGGTTCGATCTGCTGGTGTCAAGAAGCCTAAACCCAATAACCGGGGTTATAACGGTAAAGGCAAGAAGAAGGTTATTGTTGCTGCCAAGCATGCCACCAACACTAACAGGAATGTTGCAAAGGCGCCGCCGCCGCTTCTTGAGGAGCTCCAGTGCTACAAGTGCAACAAGATGGGGCTCTGGATGCGTAACTGCCCCGAGCATCTAGCTGAGCTAGCAAAGAGAAGGGCCAATGGTGAAGGCTCCTCTAAAGGTATTTCCAAATACGTTATTGAACTTTTCACTGTTTCTAGCAACACATGGGTATTTGATACCGGATGTAGTTACCACATCGTAAATGTCTTGTAGGAGCCTGAAAACTGGAAGAAACTGAAACAAGGCAGAATGGAACTCATCGTTGGTGATGGGAATAGAGTCCCAGTTCTTGCAACTGGCACGTATCATTATGCTTGTCCGTCTGGCCTTGTAGTTACTTTGAATAACTGTTTGTTTGCACCTGGTTTGACTAGGAACATTATTTCGGTTTCTTTACTTTTTGAACAATGTTTTAAGTACGCTTTTAATGGTATTGCTATTTGTTGAGTCAAATATTTGACCAAAATGAAGTATATGGAAGATTGGAATCTTCTCAACCTCCTCAGAATTCGCTAAGTATGGATCCGGGCACACCTTAGACCTCCGAGCAAGCTTTTACTTAGTCGGGTACGATATTTTTGTCTATCGGGCAAGGTTATCTTCAAGTAGTCTTCTTTAGTGGATATCCGAGCAGGGTTTGCAAATTAGTGCATTGCCGGGCAAGGTTCGCTAGTTAATGTAAATCCGGGCAAGATTCACTTTATCAAGCAAGTCTGTTCTTCATAGCCAAGTAAAGTTCACTCCCGAGTAAGCTTTTGGCTAACCAAGTCTATGAAGCCAAGTGATTGGAAGACCGGGCAAGGTATTCATTAATAATAGTGGTCCGAACAAGCTTGATGATTTAGATGAATATCTTTAAGTAATATCGAGCAAGGTTCAACTCAAGCAAGTAACAGTACTCCCGAGTACACTTTGCTAATAAGTTGTTTTATAGCAAAGAGTTGAAATGGACCATTGAAGAACAAGGTTGCTCGTAAGGGTTTGTCGGGAAAAGTCTGGCAAAGTCAAGAAGACTGAAGTCTACCCGGTGAGTATTTTACTTAGTAAAATACTCTTCAAGTAAAGTCTACCCAGAAACTGATCCCGGGCACACTTCTATGTTACCAAGTTGTGAAGGATGACAGAGTACATAGCTTACTCGGAAAATGAAGATTGATGCAAAGCCTACCCGGAATACTTGTTTTACACTTAGAATATTTCTGATTATGTGATTTGAATATGTATTTACGTTTGGGGTTTTCTAGAAGGAATGACAGCTGTCATAGGGTAGCAGGCCTATAAATAGAATGTTTTAGGGCACGCCGCCCAAGGCAGACAGACACATTAATTAAGGAAGAATATTATGTGTGTGACGGCTGTCATAGGATAGTACGGATAAACCTTCATTCAAGAAACCCTAAATCGATTATCCAATTTGTATGATTGATATTATATAAATGGAAATTCTTTTGAGTGAATCTTGTTCGTGTTGGTTACCTTTTGAATATTGATTAAGCAACCGTATGTTTGTTATTGATTCTGCCTTTAACAAACGGTAATATTTCTAAATATAGCAACCCGTCATTAACTCCCTTGTCGACACATTTATTTGTGTGAGTTATGACATGATTAAGTAAGATCCAGCTGAAATCGAGGACCATACAAGTCGTATCAGAGCCGATTGCTGCTATTTTGGAAAGATTGTTGCTGATTGAAGATTTGAAGAAGAATGACATAAGCAGACCATTGTTATATTGAAAAGTGACGTCAGCAGCTCTGTTCTTCATTTTTCTTCCAGATCTACAATCATTTGGTGTTTTCTCTTCCTTATTTTGATTAAAGTTTTAATCTTTATATATAAGTCTTGTTCTTATTGCATCAGACACCTCAGATCTGAACAATCGGTTTTCAGATCTGATTGTTTTTTAACTCTGTTTTTACAAAGAAACTACTTTTGATTTCTCAAAATGTCTGGTTACGAGGAGCAAGAAGTCTCTACTAACAAGATTCCTAGACTGTATGGATAGGAAAATTTCACTAAATGGAAGGTCTTGTTTGAAGCAGCCGTTTGCTATAATGATGTTGATATGTGGAACTCCATCAAGAATGGTCCACAAGGGGAAGTTGAAGAAGGTGCAAATCCGGCAGCAACTGCTGCTGTGAGAGAAAGGATGAGAAAAGTAGATGACAAGGCTTTAGCTATGTTGAAGCTAGGTCTGTCTTGGGAAATACTTACCAAGGTTGCACATCATCCCAATGCCAAGGCAATGTATGATGCAATACTTGAAATGTTTGAAGGAAATGTTGAACTCAAAAATATCAAGAAGTAGAGATTGAAGCAGCAGTTAGAAAGATTTAAGTATAAAGAAGGAGAAAGGCTGAAGTCTATTCTGGAGAGGTTCTTATCAATTGTGAATGATCTCAGAACCACAAGCTATGTCATGACTGACTTTGACCTTAATACAAAGCTGCTCAACTCTATGCCAAAGGAATGGTACACTGCCTGCAAATTCATCCTTCAGAAGCACAACTTTAATGACTTGAAATTGGATGATGTAGTGTGCTTTCTTCAAGCTGCAGAGATAGAGATGATAGAGAATGAGATGATTAAGGAGGAAAGACCCTGCTTCAATGTTTCAAATGCATTGATTGCACCTATGGATAATTTGACTACCAAGAATCAACAGCAGATTCCTATCATTGAAGAACCTGTTGAACTTAATTCTGATACTCCAAAATCATTTGTTGGTGGTAGCACAAGTAATCATGGAAACCAGCAAAGATTCAATGTGCAGCTTATTGATGACACTGATTCTGCCTCTATGGCAAGTGGGAATGTTCCACACACTAGTGGTGGAAATGGTCAAAACAGTGATACACAAGCATTGCTTTCAATGTTTACTGAGTCATATAATGCATTTGTTGCAAAGAATTTAATTCACACAAGTGTAGTACAAGATGATCTTGAGCAGATAGATGCTGATAACTTGGAGGATATGGATTTGAAGTGGCAAGCAGCTATGTTAGCTCTTAGAAGCAAAAGGTCACTCCTATCAGGGCCAAATGAAAGAATTGGTTTTGACAAGTCAAAGGACATTTGCTATAATTGTCAACAGCCTGGTTATTTTGCAAGAAAATGTAATATGTCAAGAAACTTCCAAGTGAACCAATTTCAGAACCAACCAAGAAATCAGCAGCCTCAATATCAACAGTAGCCTCAATATCAGCAAAGACCCAACACCAACAACTTCAACAACAATCCCAACAACAACTATAATCCCAACTTCAACAACTTCCAACCTCAAATGAACAATCATGATCAAGGAGTGCCTCAAAATCAAGGTTTTCAGAGAAACAACAACCAAAACCTTCAAAATGTTCCAAACAACACTGTTCCAGCCAACCAAAACCAGATCAGAAATCAAGGAAATGTTGCTGTAACAACACAGCATGAAGGTAACTTTGATTGGAGCAATCATGAAGATATTGCAGACGATATCAAGAAGGCAAATGTGGCATTCATGGCAATAATTGAGAAAGAAATTGGATCATCATCTCAGGTACATTCTGATCCTACTATTGATTTAACTGAAGTTATCAATGAACTGAAAATGAAAGTAGGCAAGCTGGAAAGTGAGTGTTTTAAGAAACAAAGTATCATCAATGCATATGAGGCAAGTGAACTAGTGAGTGAAGAAAGAATGAAAAGTTTGGAAGAAGACTGTGTAAACAGTTACAGAGCTCAGAAAAGATTCACCACTGAAATTGATGGGTTGAAGAAAATGATTATAGAAGAGAAGGTGCTGAACACAAAACTGCAAGCTGACAATGAATTTTGGAAGAACTTGGTCTCCACTGGAAATATTTGTGGAATTTTAAACCAAGTTAAGGAAGAAGACAAGTACAAAGAAGTACCACCACCTTTCAACAACAACTTTATGCCAAAAGTTGATAAAGAGAAAAGAAATGCATATCTACAACAATTCAAAGATGTCTTTCAAGACAAAGAAGAACTTGTGGATTTGTACAAGAATGTTGAGATGAGTGATGAAGGAGAGTTTGTTGTGAAGAAAGAGTTGAAAGAAGAAAAGTCAATTGGAGTTCAAGTCTCTGAAGATGACCTTGAGTCAATTGATTTGAATCAAGATGACTTGAGTGATTTAAGTGATTAGATTACTGAAGAGGAAATTAAAGCTGTTGAAAGAGGAAGAAGATTCAAGAAGCCAGAATCCATTGACAAACTTCCAAAGTATCCACCTGTCACATCAAGAATGAAGAAACAGAATGAAAGAACAAAGAGAGAACATGTGTCCTTTGACATATGTGAAAGGAAGAAGGTAAATGGTGATGAGATATGATAAGATTATTCAGTTCAAGCTTTAAAGAAGCTTAAAAGAAAGATTTTTTTAAAGAAAAGACTCAAGTAGTTATTTTTGCTGAAAACTATGTCATTTGCCCAGTTGGAAGGACATGCACTTGTGTATGTTTGGTCCTTAAATCTCTACAGATTCAAAAGATAGCCATTGACCTGAAAAACTGAATGCATTTGGGGCAATTATAACTTGTTTCTTATTCCTTCACTTAAAACTATATCAATAACTCTGACTTTGAAAGACATATATTCACATGTATGTTTGGTCCTGTTAACCACTTGTGATCAAACAGGATAGCCATTTACCTGCCAATGAAGAGAAATTGGGGTGATTGAATATTAAACTGTTAATTTGGGAAATGATAGTACATTGACTACTTAGCCAATCATATGGAATTAATAGTCTAAAAAGACCTTAGTATAGTCATTAACATGTATGGTTGCTTTCTCATGATGATGTAAAATCTAAAGTGATATAAACATAATGAAAATGCTAATCTTTATGTAGAGATACATAGTTGTCTTTGCATGTCTCAAGATAAATCTCTCCAAATGGTAGGCAGAAAAGTGATTACCCAGTCATACACAAGCCTGTTGTTATTTGGTCAACCAAAAATGAAACATCTTTAAATATGACAAAGAACATATGTTAGAAAATTTGAGAAAATATCAAAAACAAGGGGAAGATTGAATAAATTAACCAAAAGTTGATAAGTGTTTTAAATATTTTATCAAACAAGAGGGTTACAACAAGAACTACAAAGATGTTGACAAAATCTGTCTCATCTTGAAGGAAAGGCATGTTATTTAACAGTAAGTCCAACGTTCAACCTCTATATATGTTTGAAAATCAAAAATACAAAAAGATCCAATAAGTTCTGTCATACAAAAATAATTTTTGACCAAATACAGGAGGTTGGAGTCAAATTGGGGTGATCTGGGGAAAGCCAAATAAGCTTTGAGAAGAGATATGAGGCATCATAGCACAGTGTTGACAATTAATGCATTATTCTTAAATTGAACCTTAATCATATCACCAAAGAAATGAAACTCATGCTAAGTTTATACCTACTGTTAACCTATTTATGTTGTCATAATAATGCTGAGAATGAAGTATTGATAAAGCTACTTAGTCAATATGATCCCATTCTTGAGATCTTTTCAGAAAATGGAACAAACTGTTTTGAAGAGAAATACAACTGAAATTTGATCTCTAAATGCACCATTTGATCTTAAACTATGATCTGTAATGAAAAATATATTTTGACAAAGTGGTTTAAGTCAAAAAGTGTTGTATTTTGCCTTTAATAGGTTGAATATGTAAGTTCGGGTAAGGTTTGATGTTTTTTAACCTTTCCGGGCACAAAACAGTTGAATATGTTTGAATATGTAATTTCGGGTAATGTTTGATGTTTTATAACCTTTTCGGGCACAAAACAGTTGAATATGTTTGAATATGTAATTTCGGGTAAGGTTTGATGCTTTATGACCTTTCCGGGCAAGCTTAGTCATTTTTGGGCTAAGTTTATGATTTTCGGGCATGCTTTGAAGTGTCTACACTTTCCTAGTAGAGTACACTGGTGTACTCATTTCCCGAGCAAACTTGATGTCTTGAGATGATTATGTGATATAGCTAGCTTTTAACAAGAAATTCTTGTTTCGGGCAATCTTTGCATTTTAAATGCTGATTGTTAGTTCAAGCAAACTTTGTGAACTTAGGATTAGTACACTGAGTAAGTTTTGTGATTTGTGTGAATATGTTGTTAGAAAAGATTTGTTAACCTTCCCGGGCACACTTAGATATTATTATTTAAGATTGTCATTTTCGGGTATGGTTTGACTTGTTGAAATCCTTCGGGTAAGGACATACCTGATGATTGATTATGTGTATCCTAGCAAGCTTAGTGCTAACATAGGATATTCGGGCAAGCTCTTTGAAATTTTAGACAATAGTACACTTAAATGTTTATGTGTTTTAATTTCATTCATAGCATGCTCTGTGATATTTGTGTTTATGATTTCTTTGAAATTACAAGTGTTTTTGGGCAAACTTTGTTCTATGGGTACACTTTATATTTCGGGTACACTTTTGTTCCCAATATACTTGGTAAATTCAAAAACTTTACTTTCCGAGTACACTGTCTGCTAGAAGTTCTTTTCCGGGCACACTTTGTACTATAAGAAGGTTATTCGGGTATACTTTGCATAAAAAGGTTGTTCGGGCACGATAAAACATTGTGAAGGTTGCTCGGGCACACTATGCTTCCAAGTATGCTTGAATGTATATGTTTTTAGTATGATTGGTTGATTATGATCCTTATTCCAGTAGGGTTTATGCTAGATTAAGCTATTTAATTTGAATTTAAGAAACTTATACGGGTGTCTTAATTGATTCCTAGCAAGGATGCTTATTTGATGTTGCATACTTGATTACTTACCTTATGATTAATTTCTCAAGAAATCAGGTATTTCAGGTTAACTTCCTTCATTGTGTCTTGACTTTAAATTACTTAGCTTAACCAAGCAAGGTTTGTAAGCGAAAGGGATTGGGCAAACTTTGTAAATTTAAATAAAAATTTTACCAAGCAAGGTTTGATGCTTAGATTCGGGTAAGCTTTGTGTAAGTGGAAGTATACCGAGTAGACTTTGGATATATTAAACTTTCCGAGTAAGGTTTTATTAACTTAAAAGATAAATATTGTTTTTAATATATCAAGTGGATAATGTTACTGTTTGACAGCTAATAATTCACAAAATGACAAAAAACATTTAAAACTCACTTTCAAAAGGTATATAAGAGGGAGTTACGCAAAATTTTCAACATTACTATTCCCTCTCTCTCCTTCCACTGCAACTGCTTACTCGCAAAGAAACCTAAACCGACTTATCGCATTCAACTTTAATCCAAACCCTAACTTGAATTAGCCCTCTAATTCCGACTCGGTAAGCAATTATAACGTGTTTTCCGATCACGATTAGACTATAATGGGGTTTGATTATGTATCTGATTACTAATACTCTGTTTTTGTATCTAGGTTATAAACTTGTCGAAGAACAGGTTCTTGATGATTTTACTCTCTTTCTTCTTCATTTTTATAACTTGAAATTACCTAAAGTTGTGAACTTTATGACTAATTTCACTTTAAATATGTTTATTTATGTGATTCAGATATGGCAGAAGATCAACCCAAATATGCCTTCGAACCAAAACATAACATGTGTGCACTGTTACAAGTCACACCTGACAACAAGCCGATGGCGAGGATGATTACATGGATGGCTCGATTTAATGTTAGCTTTGCGTTTACTGAATGTCCTGTCATCTACAGAAATCATTCACTGGATTTCTGGAGATCTGCAGAACTCGTTAAGGACATCAATGGAAAGAGAATCGAAGCAACTATTGCAAGACAAGAAATACACATAACAGAGAGGATGATAAGAATATGCTTACGGTTAAATGATGATGATCATAATTCAATAAACTTCAGTACACCTCACTTGATGAGGATATTTGAGCAAACGATGGGGTATCAAGGAACTATACATGATGGACAGTTTCAAAAGGGGATGTTCCCTATGTTATATAGGTTTCTTATCCATCATGTGATACATGGATTTGCCCCAAGGAAAGGATCGTGGACGTTGATGAGTCATGATTTGGCAAATGCCACTGTTGGAATTATGTATGATCTACCCTTCAACTTTTCAAAGATGATATTTGAAGGATTAATAGGAAACTTGAAGAAGGCCGAGAAGAACATATTCTTACAATATCTATGGTTCCTACAGATAATCTTCAATAGTGAATTACAAGATTTACCCACTGTTGGCATTACATACCTACTGCAAATCCTAACACATACAGAAGAATCAGAAATCCGGATGTTTCTAATATGTATAACTCAAATGTCCCATTTGAGATCTTGCCATGGTTATTGGACCATGACTTGAATGTGATGCCGGTGCCTGAGTTGAGCTCAGATGAGGAAGGAGGGGAAGATGATGATGATGGTTCTGATGATGATATTGATGGAGATGAAGGAGGGGCTGGAGGAGCCATGATTGTTGGTGCTTACGATCAAGGGGAGCAACCAGAGCAACAAGAACAACCCATTATTCCAACACCACCACAATCACCACCACACATTGACCAACCCATTATACCTTCACTACCACAAACTTCACCACACCAAACTACTCAATCTCTACCCCAAACCCTAACCATAAGCCAACCTGAAACATCAATACATGTATCCCCAACACCACAAACACCACCAACATATGGCCCAATTCACTCATATCCATTCATTCCAAGCCCACCTCATACACAATCACCACCACTATCCATATTTCAAACCCACACCACAAACCCAGAACAGTCTGAATATGAACAATTCACTACATCACCACCTACAACACCACCCACTGACACCGACTTGTTGACCTTGTTAAAAGAAAATGCTGAACTGAAGAGAAGGAATGAGGAGGTGACCATGGAGAATGTGATGTTAATAGAGAAGTTGGTACAAGCAAATTTGAAAATTCAAGCCCTGGAGCAGGAGGTTGAGAAGACCTCAGTTGCCCCAAAACAAAGGGAGAATGAAAGTATGCCAACTGTCTCTGGTGTAAATGCTGAAAATGAAACTGTAACAGTTGTAGAGACTGCAGACAGTTTGAAATTGATTATGAATGCTTATGATGATGGAGAGGAGAGTAGTGAAGAAAGAAGAATTGAGGATGATGAGTATGAAGGTGATAGATCAGATGTGGGAGAAAAGACTATGATTATAATGATGAAATTGCAAATGTGGAAAGGGATGAAGAGAATGTAGAAGAGAGAGTGGATGAGATTGAAAAGGCAAATGTTGAGGAGAATGTAGCTGCTACTGATATAGCTACTGATGTATTAACTGACATTCAAACTGGAGTTGAGACTGAAGTAATAAATGAAGGGAATACTGCTACTGAGGAGCCCATCACTCAAACTGAACAACCAGAAAGCTCCAAGAGGGTAGAGTATGACCCTGAGTTAGAAGCACTTGAGAAGGAGATTGATGACTATGTACAGCCGGAAGATGAAGATGATGTGAGGAGGAGAATTGAGAAAGGTAAAACAAAAGTCAGTGAAGAAAAGCCTGTTAAGGCATATCCAGAAAAAGATGTATTGTTCAAAGATGATGCTATTGCTGCAAGTATTGCCTTAAGAGAACAAGAGAACATTTTAAAAGAGACAAGGGATAGGGAGATATTGGCTCAAACCCTGACTCCAGAAGAAATGGCAGAGCAGGAAGCCTTGATCAAACAAGCCAAACTTGCAAAAGAAATCATTGATGATGTGGCTGATCAAGAAATAATTGAAGCCTTGATTAAGTTAAAAGAGCAAGAGGAAGCCGACAAGTCCTTAGCTATGGTGGTTAGCATGTTTCAGACCCAAAGTCAACCAGAAACAAAGACAAATGAAACTGCTGAACCAATCAATCTGAATACTGACATGATGGTTGAAGAAGAAGTTGGTGAGTCTATTGCTTCTATGGCTGCCAAGAAATGGGCTGAGCAAGTGAAAGAAGATTTGAAGAAGAACCCAACTGACAGCTGGTCTGAAAGGGTGAATATAACTCAACCTCATGAAACACTTCAACAGAAAAGAGAAAGACTTCCAAAACTACATGAAGAATTTGCTGAGAAAGTAAATAGGTTTGCCAAGACCTACATGAGAAGTAAGAGGGCATCTGAGCAGACTGAGCATGAAAGATCTGCTAAGAGAGGAAAGTGGGATAACAAGAATAAATACTTTGTTGAAACTCCAGATGATGATGCTAGTCCTATCAGGGCAGTCCCACTACAAACCTTGCAACCAGGTGAAAGGGTTCAAGGTGTTCCTGATATACCTGTTAGAACTGAACAAAATCCAGATCATCCACCCTCAGATGAACCAAAGATAGATGCAATAAATGTATCAACTGAAGAGGATGATGAAACTGATGATTCTGATGAGAACAATGATGATCAAGAGAAGGGAGATGAAGTTGTCAATGTTGAATCTCCACAAGTTGAAATGACTGATGAGTAGAGAGTCAACATTGAGTTAAGTATGAGAGAAGCCAAACGAAGTCATCCATTGGTTGTAAAGTTGAGAAGGTATGGCATAAGTTTTGAAACTTTGGCTGATCTTGATGATGATCAGTTGCAAAGGAGACTTGATAAGGAGAGAGATGGTCTCAAGAAAAAGATGGAAGAAAAGAACAGGGAAAGCCAGAAATTCAGAGAATATCTCAGAAGGAACAATTATTCAGAGAAAGATCTGTCTCATTTCAACTTTGACCAACTCCAAGATTTGTATAACAGTGAAAGAGAAAAAGTGATTGAAAAGTGCGTAAAAGAAAATGAGAAACTTGAAAAGATGGAAACCTTGAAGAGAAAGTATGGAGGCATGTGTGGATATCTGCTAGAAAAAGGTTTGAAGCCAGAAATTGTTGAGAACCTATCTAGAGAATCAGTGTTGGACCAGTACAATAAACTGAAAAGAAAAGAAAAACTAAAGAGGGTCCAAACTGAGAGCTCTACTAAACAGTCTGAATCAACTGATGAACCTCAAGCAAAGAAAAGAAGAATTCAAACTGTGAGGGAGAAATTAAAGGAACAAGTCAGATCAGTTGAAACTCCTACCCCACAAGAAGTGAAGCCTGAACCTAAAGATGAACCTATTGTTCCTTGGGAGAATAAAGAGATGATCAATATTCTGAGGAACATAATGATCAATCAAAGGGGAATGAGTGAAGCAGATTTTAATGTCTTGGAAAAGGAGAATTTGAAAAACCTTTTCTATATCCAAAAGGCCGATTGGGAGAAAGCTCTAAGGGAAGGAGAAAACCCTAGAAGCTTTGTAGATGGAAAATTTGTACCTGTTGGATTGTCAAACAGACCTGGTATGGGAAAGATGTTGCTTGATCTTAAAGAACTAGCAGGACAAGACATTGTTGATCTTGCCAACCTTCCACCAGAAATGGTAGAGGCAATCTACATTAAAGTTTTCAACTTAAGGCCTGGAAAACCAAAGAAGTCTATCCCTTTTAGACCTCCAATTTCAAGAAGATATCCACAAGGTGGAAGAGGTGAATCAAGTAGATCTGCACAACAAAGAACAATAAGACCACAGTCTGATGTGGATCTTCCAAGAGAACTCTACTATGATTCTGTCACTGAATCTCTGAAGGTAATTATGGAAAGCAGATTACTGAGAGAAATTGTTGTAAGAAGTGACTTCCGTGAATATACTGAAGAACAATTGGAAAGGATGGCCACTCTTAACTTGTATGATTACAGAAATAGAAACAGAATGGCAGGAAGGCAGATGAATGATTTATCAAAGTTTTTGAAAGATGAAGCTGATAAAGGATTCAAGTTCTTAAAGGAAAAGAGAAGCTGGAGATTGATTCAACTTCACAGGTCAAAAATGACAGAAAAATTGAGAAGAATGGACATTGCTGAAAGAGACTATATGATGAATGTCAGAGATGTGAATCTATTGTCAAATATGAATACATGCATAAGTCTTGGAAGTTTGTGTAACATGTATGATGAATGTCACCATTGTGTTTTACGTTTCAAGTTATTGTGTAACATGTATTAGTCATTGTGTTTTTTGTATTAGATAATTTATTGTTATTTTATCATTATTTTTACATATTATTACTACACAACGGTGGTATTAGTATTTAAAAAAACATAACGATGAGTTGAAAGACACGATGATAAGCGAAAAGAAACAATGGTGTGCGAAAAGACACAATGACGAAAAAGACACAATTGTGTGCGAAAAGACACAATGGTGTGCGAAAAAACACAATGGTGTGAAAAGACACAATGACGAAAAAAGACACAATGATAAGCGAAAATACACAATGATGTGCGAAAAGACACAATGATGTAGTTTTTGTTTTAAATTTTATATAACAAAAATCATACTTATATTAAAGATAAAAAAACGTTTGTTATTATGATTATTTTTTTTAAAATATCATACGAAAAAGTTATAGACGTTCTAAAATGATGGGGGTATTAATATGTGTCTTGCATTTGGAGAGAGAAAATGTATACAATTACCTCTATACCCCTTTTCTTTTGGTCCCCACTTAACACATGTCAATTATTTATGGCTTCTCAAACTTCTCATTTTTGTTACCATTTGTAGAATAACTTGACCCGGTCTCCCTTTTTGCATTATTTCCAACCCCTTTAATAGTTATTGTTGTTGGTTTCAAGAATATGTTGGGCCTGGTTATTTGTTGCAAACTTAAAACAAAAATTCCTTCAACTTGGGCCGGTCTTTTCCTTTTTACTCATTTGTAACCCAATTAAATTAAAGTTGGACAACTCGTTGATTTTAATTGCAATTAGCATCACAACAAATTAAATAAATGCTAGACGGTGCCCGCGCGATGCAGCGCGAAACACAGACCTTAGTAATCATGTAATATATTTATGGGTGTTTATTGTTTATTTGAAACCATGAAATCGTTTGTTGGTATATTTGGAATAATCTTATTTTAAACCCAAATTGTTATCAAAGTACAAACTAAATCGGAACCAAATAGTTGATAATGATTCGGTTTGTTTGGTTTCAATTTTCAACGTCCCGGTTTCAGTTTTCGACGACAAAATACCATTACTAATGATTTGGCTCACGGTTTAATTCAAAACGATCAAAATTGGACCACAAAAAATGTCATTTTTATAACTTAAACAAACTATTGCAATACCATACTCAAATTAAAGAGGATAAAGCGCTCATTTTTATAGTGCAATTTAAAAGAAAAAATATTATCATACGAAAAAGTTATGAGCGTTCGAAAATCGTGGGGGGGGGGGGGGGGGGTTGGGTTAAAAGTGAAATTAAAAAGAGTAAATAGGCAAAAGATAGAAGTTAAATTTGTAATTATTCACTAAATTATAAAAACTTGAATAAAGTTGAAGGACTTATATTGTAACTATCATAGAGAAATATGATATTTAAGTGTTCAATTACCACTTTATTTCTCTTTATAATTGTATCATGTGCTTAAGCAATTGTAAATTCTTTAAAATCTAGTGTCTTAATTTACCATTTTTTAATGTATTATATATAGTATAGATGACACTGGATTTTTCTAAGTTTACGTATAAGACTTGACTACACATAACTTTCTTTTATATTTGTTTTTTTCTCTCTTTTTTTTTTCTTTATGTAAATTAATGATTTTAAATTAATAATTAATATATAATGAGTTTTTTTAAAGACTTTTTATCAAAATAAATTAAACTTGTTTGAATCTTCACTTGTCGTTCTCAAGCTTAACAAAATACTCTATTTTAGCTTGTTGTGTCTCGAAATCTTTAAAATCGAAATATGAGTCAACTAAAAGTAATATTAAATAAAAACAAACTCAACAATAATATAAAGTGTAAGAAATATAAATCAAATTTATATACAATGTAGACCACATCCGATCATCCGATCTATGTTAAGTTAGTTGAATTGTCCTTTTTGCAAAAATCATTCAAATAAACAAAAGTTTCGTTTAGTCAAAATTGATCCTACTGTTTTTGACTTTGTTGACTTTTGTCACTAACAATTTAACTTATTAAATATGAGTAGCGATGATATCTTTTAAAAACTTATTAAGTTTTAAGAAGTTAAGAACAAATTTAGTGGATTAAATTATCATATATTTCAATTAATAATTAAAGGGTATTTTAGTAACATGAAAATTTATCTCTCTTCCGTAATTATCATAATTTCCTTAGACCACCCGTACTGGGTGCGTTTTGTGTTGCGTTAAGGAGGAAAACGCGGGGGTAGACCGCACCCCCTGCGTTATGCAATTTCTTTTTGCCACGTTGTATACAAAACGCAGAATAATGACACACAAATCAAAAAAATAGCCGTTGGGTGAGTTCGGAGCCGTTGGGATTTTTATTAAAAAAAATTATATTAATTATATTTATACTATATACACAAATCAAACTCATTTTTTTAACACACTCATTCTACTTCTATACCAATTTATATCTTTTACACAAATATTTCTACCAAAATGATTCCAAACAACAATCAAAATATTCTCGGTTTCGGCCAATATGCCCGTCAAGGCAACCAAAATCCACAACCGAACCAATCTACCGCCCCGACGCCAACCGTACCCGTCCCGCAAATTTTTGACCCGCAAATGGCCGTCTACTTTCAATATCTACAAAACTCTATGCCAAACGCGGTGCCCGGTTTCCAAAACTCTACGACGAACATTTTTGCCGGTTCGGGTTCCCAACCCGCCCCGGAGACCCAACCCGAGGTCGAGTTCGTGCCGGAGACACAACCCGTCCCGGAGACCGTAGGCGGTTCGAGCCAACGCGGATGTTCGAAAAAACACGCAAAGAAGCCCGCCGGCGAACCTCGGGTTAAAAAGACGGTGATAGCGTGGAGTATCGACGAGTGCGTACTATGTGCTCGTGCTTGGTGCCAAATATCGGAAGATGCCAAATGCGGTAAGTTTTTAAAATGCATATATATTTTTTTAGATTTCTTATAACAAACATTAAACTTGTAATGTTTTTATTTTTTTAGCGAACTATCAAAAAGCGGAGGTATTTTGGCACAAAATTATAGAGAGGTTTCACAACCTTGGCGGGGACTCGCGTCGAGAAAAAGATTCGTTACTGTCGAAATGGGGCGACATAAACACCAAATGCTCGGCTTTCCATACGGTTTTCTCTCGGATGAATCGAACTAGGAGTAGCGGTGTCTCGGACGTGAAAGTCATGGAAAACGCGTTGGTTGAGTTTCAACCTAAGGTCGGCGGGACCTTCAACTACTTTGGCATTTGGATAGACCTATTGAGGTTTCACCCAAAATGGGGCTTGGTGTTGGATGCCGAAGCCGAAGCCAACGGTGGCCCGAGTAAAAAAAAGTCTAAAACATCGTCTTCGGTTGATCCAGACACGCCCCGTTCCGACGCTCGAAACTTCAACTTAAGCGATAATGACCCCGTGAATACTACCGAGATGCCTCGGCCGGGGGGGGGGGGGTAGAAGAACCAAAGGCAAAGGAAGGGGGAAAGGGGCCGCTTCGTCGTCGGCAACGGGTTCGAATCCCGAATTGGAAAGCCAATTCCAATTAATGAACTCTCGACTCCAAGATTTACACCAACTTGGAACCCAACGACTTTAAGTAAATTTGGACGTCGTCGACCTACTTCGAAGTAATGAGATGGACAAAGACATCGAGATTTTATCAAACGAGCTATCCGAAGACGACCCGATAGTCAAATCTCTAAAAGCCACTCGACGAGCGAAAATTTTAGAAAAATATAAATGAGTTTTAGTTTTATTAGTATTATTTATGTTTTTGTTATTTTTAATTTGATGTATTTTTTTTTAATTTAGTTTAATGTATTTTTTATTTGAAAGTTTAACGTAATTTTTAATTTTATGTTAATTTATTTAAATGATTTAGTATTTAAAAAAACAAATAAAATTAATAATGACTGGGCTCCACGTGGCGCATAATGCCTGGATGTGGAGAGTTATGACTACAATATGTTTTTGTACAAAACCATAACTCTGACTGGGCGCCACGTGGCGCATAATTCCTGGTAGTGAAGCTTTATGACTATACATGGTTTTACTTTCTCTTCTATTCTTTTATTATTAAAAAAAATTGAAAGTGGATTTATAATTTGGAACATATAAACATATTTAATTGTATAAATTTGAAAAGAAAAAAAACACTAACAATTAACTTTGGGTTTGCACCTTTAAATTTTCACTAATTTAGTTTGGGTGTTATTTCCAATTTTACCTACTAATTATAACAGGAATGGGTTTTTACTTTTTGAAAGGGGGGTTGGGGTTAATGATGATGGGTTGATGGTTGAGTGAAAAAAAATAAAGAAAAGAAACAAAAATCGGAACCGAGGTTATAATGGTGGGGTATAAAGCTTGCTATAACTTTTGTTTTTTTTATTCATAAATTTGGTCATTTATTATGATAATAATAATAAATATTATTATTATAAAATGCATTTTCTTCTATTACACCACCGATCTATTTCATCTCCATCTACCCATTTTAGTTACCAATCTACTAATTATTAACTCATTTGGTTTGTAAAATGGGTGGATTTTTTTTAATATGATTATGTTAAGTAATTGGATAGTTTTTGTAATTGGTGTAAATATAATTTGGGTCATTTGTGTAATTATCGCAGATAATTTGTGCAATTTTGTAATTTGGGTAATTTTTCTAATTGACGTAGATAATTTGGGAAATTTGTGAAATTGTTGTACATGTAATTTGAGTATTTGGTGTACTGTGTAGTAATATGGTAATTTGTGTACTTGGGGTAATTTATGTAATTTGTGTAGTGTTTGTAATTAATTTACATTGTGTATTATGTGCAATTGGTAATTTATTTAATGTCGTGTATTTGTTGTTAGATAATTAGTGTAATTTGAGTATTTTGTGTAATTGGTGTTGATGTAATCTGGATAATCTATGTTATTTGTGTATTGTTTACTATATTGGGTAATTTATGTACTTGGTGTTGATTTGAAATGATCGGTTAAAAGAAAGACAAAATTTAGCGAAAGATGGTGGAAATGTAATATTATATCTGAATATCATGTATGTATTCACATGTTACCCAATGTCACATTAACTGCATTACTTATGTGTTGTTTTGTAGCATCCTGAATTTTCTAAAAAATGATATTTAATATATATATACTAGTTTTTGTCTCCCGTATTACGGGGGCTGTTTTACATTATTTGTTTATAATATTTATTTATTTTTTATTTTATGAAAGTTAATATACTTATGGTTTGATGATAAATTGTTTCACAAATAAATGAGATGTTATAACCCGGTTTAAAAGCTATATGGGTTTGATGAGACCCAAGACCCGTTTATTGTTTTACAATAAAATTGGTTTTTTAATTATAAATAATATATATCTTTTTTTAAATAAATCATATATTAATTTTTAGTATATTATCAAATATTTTGTGAGATTAGTTTTAAATTTAATGAGATTATAATCCGTTTAAGAAATATCTGGGTTTGATGAGACCCATACCCTGTGAATTCGGTGCTCCAAAAAAAGTCTCTATTTAAAAATCAAACAAATCTGATGACTTCAGAAAAAAGGGGGAGCGACCACATACAAATTGGATTTTTATGATTTCGTTTATATATATTATAGATATATTTAAGATAGATAATATACTATTTCGAAACATAATAACATCAATTCGTTTTAATATATAAAAGTTAACTTTTGTCATCAAATAATCAAATGATTAAAGAGCGTGGAATTAACAGATTGAGTAAATACCTTTCCGAGCTTTTCTTTTTTAACATTTACTTTTTGTATAAAAAGTTTTTAAATATGTAATAGTTGTTCATATCTTTCAAAAAAATAAATATTAATATTTAGTATATCCCTATTTTATAGGATTTTTATATTAAATATTTGGTGAGATTAATATTTAATTTAATGAGATGTTATAACCCGTTTAAGGATTGTCTGGGTTTGGTATGACCCATACCCGTGAATTCGGGTCAAATGCATGAGAAGCCTCCATTTAAAAATCAAGCAAATATGATGACTCCAAAAAAAAGGGGGAGCGACCACATCGCGACACGTAGGATTTTTATGTTTTCGTTTATATATATTATATACATTATTTATTTATGATGGAAAAGTTTACTTGAGTTAGTAGAAGAAATAATAAAATAATAAAGATGGAAGGTTAAGTAAGATTTGAAGATGGAATTAAATATGGACTAAAAAGGAAAGATGGGCCTAAGGTCTATAGGCTTAAGGGAGTATAAATACCCCTTAAACCCTAATCCTTCCATTTCCATCCATCTCTACACCATAGCCTACACCTTTAAAAACACACACTTCTCCCAATTCCCGTTTTTGAAAAAATAACCCACAAAGACACGACGATTCCCGGAGATCTAACTGTCGAATCGGTCTCAAATTTTAACTGGGTGTTCATGACATATAAATGAATATTTCCACCGATCAGATCTTAGATCAGAGATCGGGAAGTCTGGTTTTTATCAGCAAAACCGTAGCAGCTCATAAATGAAGATTCTGGCAACTGTTCAGCTTTTCCTGCGACTGTAACGACGGTTTCCGGTGAAGGAGAGATGTGGGTTTGTAGATCGGGGCGATACGGTTCTGTGGCCGCTTGAATCACTCAATTTCGAGTTCGTTTGATATGGTTTTGGTCTATTCGAGTGATTTCAAACATAAACTTCAAAGGTACGTTTTTGCTAAAAAGGTTTACTTTTCGTGAACGGATTTACATGAAACTTAGTAGGATAGTAAATCGGACCATATTATGTGAGAAAGATATAAAATTGACGTTAAAAGTGGACTTATTGAACCCGTGACTAAGAACGGTTCATGTAGAAACCCTAGACCTAGCTTAAACGGGTTTGAAATAAATAAAGGTGTAAACTTTATTTATAAGTAAGCTAGATTTTGGTCTAGAAAAGAAAGAAGCATGTTTAAAAGATAAAGAACACAAAAATATGGATATGGATGTTAGATTATGAAATGAAAATGATAAATATGGTATTTAATACCCTACAGTAGGTATATTCGAATAGAATACTCCAGACTTAGAAATTTATTTCATTCAAATGGAATACCCTATTCGAATAAAATACTCCAGAATTAGAAATTAATTCCATCCAAATGGAATACCCTATTCGAATAGAATACTCCAAACTTAGATATTAATTCCATTCAAATGGAATGCCCTATTCGAATAGTATACTCCAGACTTTAGAAAAATAAATTCCATTCAAACGAAATACCCTATTCGAATAGAATACTCCATACTTAGAAATTAATTTCATTCCAATGGAATACCCATTCGAATAGAATGCCCATTAGAATAGAATACTCCATTCAAATGGAATACACATTCGAATAGAATGCCCATTCGAATAGAATACTCCATTAGAATACAATACTTCATTCAAATGGAATACCCTATTCAAATAAAATACTCCAAACTTAGATTTTAATTCCATTAAAATGAAATACCCATTCGAATAGAATGTCCATTCGAATAGAATACTCCATTAGAATATAATACTCCATTCAAATGGAATACCCCATTCGAATAGAATACTCCAGACTTAAAAGTTTTAGGAGGAAACTTAAATGATGTGTAAAAGGTTAGTGATTACTATCTGTGATTATCATACAGTTAGCCGTTCTCAATTAAAGAATGAGATTACTATAAACTCGGAAAGAAACAGGAGACAAGTGAGTTTCTAGCCCTATTTCCTTGTTATGTTTTCGGGGTTGTGTGCATACTCAATGTGAATGTTAATACACTTACCTTAAGAGGTAAGTATATGTCATAATGATTGATGTGATAGTTATAATTATGATACGAATGAATGCTTGTAGATACGTGAATGATCTTCGGATATTGAAGGTACTGTCAAGTGGAGCAATGTGTGGTAAGTATGGAATGAGTATGTAAAATGAAAGTATGTATGAATATTATATGTATGCTAATGTAAATATTGAAAGTATTAATGAAGGTTATAATTATAATGACAAATAAATGTAAGGTATGGTTGTATGGTAGAAAAGGGAACCATACCCTAATAATATACGAGGCAAGAGGGAACCGAACCCTAATAATATTCAAGGCAAGAGGGAACCGGACCCTAATAATATTCTAGGAAAGAGGGAATCGGGCCCTAATAATACTCGAGGAAAGTAGGGCGTAATGCTCTTTAAAACGTAATGTATGAATATGAAAGAAAGAAAGTACGAAGGTAAGTAAGTATATAAAAAGAAAGTATGAAAGTATAAAATATGAATGAAGGTAAGTATGTATATATGCATGAATGATGTATATGTACCTTCGGTACGTATAAGTAAGATAGTAAACGTATTGTATGATTAACTAGAACTCACTCAGCGTAGCTGACTTTTAGTATGCACACAGGTGAGTAGAATGAGGCAGTTCGCTTGATGTGGACACACGACATGGAATTGAAGACACTGGCATCTCAAGGAAAAATGTTATGATGTTTTAAAGACTTATGTTTTACCTTAAAAGACAAAAGATGTTTGTTTAAGACAAGTTTTTGAAATGATGTGTAATGTTTATTGAAAGTTTTTAATTCCGTGCAAGTTTTTAATTAACTCTGATATTTAGAACTGCGTTTATGAGTAAATCCGATGTAAAATGTAGGGCACCGGGACCGGGGCTTTACATGTTTATTTTTTAAGAGGTAAAATGTCTACAGTCTGCGGATCACATGTTCAAACTTTTGTAGGAGAAGAGGTTGACCAAAGGTCTGTAGTATGTACTAAGAAGAGTTTTGTTTTTAACATATGTCTGTCTACTCTTATAAAACCATGTCAATCTAAACATTATCAAAACCAAAGAACAACACTTGTAAATACGTTAAACGACGTTATACGAGCCAAGATATAGTAGCTAAGATGATACATCAATATGATACACGAGACGATATGTTAAACCGATATTTTATTGATATGTTAAGTATGAATACATTATGGAGAGAATCTGGCATGGTAACGTTACATTAGGCATAAATAATGACGGATCTCTTAAGCACAATGAACATGATTCGCCTATTTATAGGCCTTGTCCCCATTCGTTAACATCAATAACGAATGGGATATTCCCGTGACGAATGAGCTTCCATTCGTTACATTCCATAACGAATAGGCATCATTAAATAACGAATGGGCATCCTTTCGCTAAATCATTTAGTGAATGGGCTCCTAACGAATGAACCCCTTTCGCTAAGAAATCCATAGCGAATGGACCATTTTACATTATAGCCTAATGACTAAACTACCTTTAGCTTATTCAATCGGCGATGGACAAAAAATCATGTACTAACAAAAACCAAAGAACAGCACAATCAATCTAACATTAACAAAACCAAACAACAACATAAATCGGAAAAAAAAACTTATTTATCTACTATTAACAAAACCAAACAACATAAATCCAAAAAAACTAGATTAATCTCCCATTAACAAGGTTACAAAACCAAGCATATAACACAAAAGTACAAACATAATCAACCGGAAACATACCTAGTGGTGGAGGGTTGTGGAGGGTCGACGGGTGTAACGATTCCGGCAAATTCAGGTATACCCTAGCCGGAATATACTATTTACGTGTCATTTAATACTGATTATATGAGTTATAGTACGTTTATACGAGTATATATGATTCACGATATGAATCATACTCATATATATAGTGAATCGTATTGGAATTACAATTAATCAATGAACGATTATTGAAACCCGAACGAACCGGGAATTACATTATAGACGAAGTATATAATGTTTAGTGATGTTTACGAGGTATGAATGCTTCGGGATAGGTGAATTATAGCACAGAAAAAGGATTTCGATTTAATGGTACGTCGGTACGCTAAACGAAACCTTTAACACCAAATCAAGCAAGAGACGATCAATCAAGCCGAAAAAGATGCGTAATTATTAATAATATGATGTTTTAATGTCATGGGTTAAGTTTTTAAAGTTTTTAAATCAGTTTTATATAAATTTTATGTTAACCCGAAAAACAACCATTTTAGGCTCGTTTTAAGCCGAATTACGAGTTTAAACGAGAAACGAACTGAACCAGATTATCCACAACATTATCCGGATTACACAATCCAAATGTGTGGCTAATATTGAAGTTGTGGGACCCACCCCCCACACCACCATATGGCCGGCCACCCCCACACCCCTTTTACACATTCCATTTTTTTTTTCTTTCATCCAAACTCTCTCAAACTCTCTCAATCTTCAAACCTTCATCCAAGATTCATCCATTTTTCACCAAGATCTCAAGGTATATGCATGAATTGATGCTTGAATCTTGTTTTTAATTTCATAATTCTTGAGAAAAGGAGGTTTTCATGTGAAAAATGGGTGAAAACCCGAGATGAAACCGATTCTCGTATGATCAAGGGATGTATACAAGTTATACAAAGGATCTTGATCCAAGTAATTAGTTAAAAGTGTTTAGAATGAATTTTTACGGTTGAAATCTTGTCAAATGAATTTTCCATGTGAAAGACGGGTGAAAATCCGAGATGAAACCGACTCTTGCATGACCAAGAGATGTATACAAGTTATACAAGGGATCTTGGTCCAAGAAATGAGTAAAAAGAGTCGAGAACGGATTTTTACGGTCAAAATCGTTGTTTTGATGTTTTAACCGACACTAGGAAAGAAATGGCTTGATTGTGGGTATAACTTGCTTGGTGTGGTGTTATTGTGCTTGTAAGTGTTGTATCTAGCGGCTAGCAAAGGCTAGAAACCGAGATCCTTGCGATCTAAAGCTAGAAAACACAAAATAGTTCGGTTTTCGCGTGTATATGAAATTTGGACAGATTTTCGTGTGCTTAGAGTTGGGTCACGAAATTTCACAGAGATGATCTACACATGAAAATATGAGATCTGTGAATTTTTGGTAATTTTTGGATAAAAGATGAATATTTGGTGAATTTAATGCTCGGTTTTGGCCAATAATAGTGAAAAATAGCTAAACATGATGAAAAATTCTGGAAACTTTAAGATAAGCCTTTTATAACATATAAAAGTCACCCACAAAATTTGAGCTCAGTTGGAAAAGTCTAAGTAGGCTTTTCGGTGAAACGAGTTCTAGGGCTTTCTAGCTCGGTTTTGGGTGAAAATGGCTTGAAAAATGAGTTTTATATTCTGGAAAAATTCCAGGGAGTTATGAGGATGGCAAGGATCATCCCAGAAAAATTTGGGATTTTTCTAAAGTGTTTTGGTATTTTTGACATATTTAGTGTTTTAATAAGATTTAAAAATAGATAAATAAATGTAAATATAGGAAAATAAATCTGGAAAAATTCCAGGAAGTTATGAGGATGACAGAGATCATCCCAGAAAAATTTGGGATTTTTCTAAAGTGTTTTGGTATTTTTGACATATTTAGTGTTTTAATAAGATTTAAAGATAGATAAATAAATGTAAATATAGGAAAATAAATCTGGAAAAATTCCAGGAAGTTATGAGGATGACAAAGATCATCCCAGAAAAATTTGGGATTTTTCTAAAGTGTTTTGGTATTTTTGACATATTTAGTGTTTTAATAAGATTTAAAAATAGATAAATAAATGTAAATATAAGAAAATAAATCTGGAAAAATTTTGTAAAATTTTCTTTCTGTCAAAATAAGTTTTGTGCAAAAATTCAAGACCCGAGACTAAACGGGTAATTATTTGTGCTAAAAAGAACGTAAAAACAAATATTTAAAGCTTAAAACGTGTAAACTGGCAAAGTTCGCATAAGCGAGCTGACTGGTACACGAAAACTTTAAAAATGGACTATTTTCATAAATCTAAGTAAATTAGGTAAAAATAAATCATCCGAAAATAATTCGGATGATTTGGGTAATTTTACCCGATTTTACCGTTTCCGGCACCGAAATACCGGAAACGGGCCCCACGGCCAAACGGGGTGTCAAACCGAGCTATAATTTCATCACCTTAACTAAATTGACTGTCAAACT
The DNA here is from genome assembly GCF_021521415.1 of Bidens hawaiensis. Classification (NCBI taxonomy): domain Eukaryota; kingdom Viridiplantae; phylum Streptophyta; class Magnoliopsida; order Asterales; family Asteraceae; genus Bidens; species Bidens hawaiensis. The sequence continues at coordinate 729,459 of NW_027491238.1, read as the reverse complement.
CTAAGCAATGTCACAATCTGAGTCCTTAGAAGTGTCACGGGGTTAACATTGTCCCCGAATCGAGTACAGTACTGGGTTAACAATGTTCCCAGATGTACCGATTGATACGTATTTAAGTTATGGGAATTATATAGTAACGACTAGATATTATATTACAGATCCAGGCACGTAGCTGTTCCTTATATTACTCACCGACTCACAAAAAGGTGAGTTTTCACGAGCCCCTTTTAATGAATTGTTTTAATTATATTTTCCCGGGGCGGAAAACATGTCTTATTTAAAGTATTTAAGTACATACCGATCGTATGGAAATACTTGTATATTTATATATATATGGTTTGATGCACAGAATATATAAATTGTTTATCAGGGGTTATTATTGTTCTGGGGTAACATAGTTCCCAGGGGTTATTATTGTTCTGGGGTAACATAGTTCCCAGGGGTAGTTATTGTTCTGGGGTAACATAGTTCCCAGGGGTTATTATTGTTCTGGGGTAACATAGTTCCCAGGGGTATTTATTGTTCTGGGGTAACATAGTTCCCAGGGGTTATTATTGTTCTGGGGTAACATAGTTCCCAGAAAGTTAATGGAAATGTTCTGGGGTAACATAGTTCCCAGCATGATTATATTGCTAATAAATGATTATTAAAATGATTTGTCTGTGTTTATTTAAATTAGTGAAACTCACCAACTATTCGTAGTTGACCCGTTTTCTTTACATGTTTTCTAGGTATGCCCAAGTTGGATTGATTGATGTGTGCTTAACTATCTGTGCTACCTGTTGGAAGCTTGCTGCTCTATGTTTTGTAATGAATTTATTAATGTCTTATCGGTAAAATATGTGTGTAACACCTAGACAGTAATGAAACTCGCAACAATGTAATATGTTATAAATTAATGTAGTGGTATTTTCTTTATAAGCAATGCTGTTGATATCAGATGTGTCTGTTGCATCCCGTGTACGTTTCCGCTGCGGTTACGGGGTGTTACAGAACTTGGTATCAGAGGCATTGGTTATAAAGAATTAGGATGTCTGAAAAAGATACCTAAAATATAACCAGTAGCTCAAGTATTATAGGATCTGAATATCAACTAATAATATATTGTGACGAGATCGGGATGAACTTGGATGGACAAGTGGGTTATTATGGTCCGGAACATAATAACAGGCTTGTCTGCACGAGGGAATTCAGGGGAAGTCACGGGGGACTTAAATAGGTAAAATTGGCAACATATGTGTAAATGTATAATAATATTATTATGTGGCAAAATTGTATAAGTAAGTGCATGATTAATTTAATTATGAATTACACTATGGAAAGGGACTATATGTTTGTTAACTTGTGTGCAGGTAAAAATGGCAAGAACACCTAGTGTGTCGACGGAAGAGGACCCGGAAGAGGTCAGTTCCGGGGCCTCTGGAAGCCCAAGTGTAGCACCCAGCTCCGAGCCTTCGGAGGCTAGTCATAGTACTTCTAGACAGACCACCCCAGCTAGGAGTGCTAGTTTACCCTCCCCTGCTAGGGTTACCAGGTCTCCTACCCCGCCCGCACCACAGACCGCCCCGATTTCCCCCAGACACGGTCCCCGCCTCACGGCGCGGATCAGTGCCCCGTATGTTCCGCCCACTGTTACCCCACCCAGATCCACTTACCATAGGGGCGAGTCCTCCCGCCCCCAGTCCGAGCCTGCGACCCTACCTGTGTGGGGTCTTCCGAGGCAGGAACGGGACTTGGCGGCTTGGCTACGTGTTCTCACCGAACAGGTGAACGAGCACTCTGCCGCCCTGGTCGTGGGGGTACAGAGGCGGGCGTACCTCGGGGACAGCATACTGGACCACCAGTATGCTATTAACCAGTTAAAGAGGGAGTGCTCATACTCCCACTGGTTGATCGGCCAGATGGAAACCCGAATGCGGGTTATGGTGGCGGTGTTGGTGGTGCTGGTGGCGGTGTTGGTGGGGTTGGTTTACCACCATGTGTAGATGTGTTAGATGGTAGAATCTTGAACCGCTTTTTGATACTCCGTGTAAGTAGTTAGTGGTGATACTAACACGGAGTGAATCTTGTTTAGTTATAGTACAACCACTGGCCCATAGGGGGTCTCTTGTAGGGCATATCATTATCGATACTTTTGGGTATCATTCAAGCACTGACCCATTGCGGGTTATGTCGAGGATGATACCAACATAGGCCCTTTGTATTAAAACTTAGTTATGTAATGATGACTGGAAAGTAAGTAAACTGATGTTTGTATAATATGTATCCATGTTTACTAATGAATGAAATATTTATTGTGTTTTATGATTTGAGATGGTATTGATTATATGTATTTCTTTGATGATTGTGTAGAATGGCACCGAAACGATCAACGAAAATATCGGAAGTAGATGTGAGCCGTTTGATTGCTCAACAGTTGGAGGCGGCGATACCGGATATAGTATCGCGCATCGCCGCCAGTATTAATAACTCGACCAATCCAACCCCTCCGAGCAATCAAACGCCCATAAATAATGACGGGGAACAAAATGCTAATCCTCCAAGGAATGATAACACTATTCCGAGTAATGACGCACCGCCTAGGGTGGTCGTTACTGACAGCAATGGCCCTATACCTACGGTAGAGACAAACCGTACGGAACCAATTCGTGCATCCAGGGGATGTTCGATCAAGGATTTCATGTTGTGCAAGCCATTAGAGTTTAGCGGGTCTGAAGGACCGAATGGGTTAGTTAAATGGATAGAGAAAATAGAATCAGTGGTAAATATTAGCAACTGTCCCGAGGACTGTATCGTTAAGTACGCCACCTGTACATTCACCGACCATGCCTTGACATGGTGGAACACCATAGTACAGACTCGAGGTCAGGTGGCGACAAACCACATGACCTGGACGGAGCTTAAGGCTCTTGTGTTGGAACATTTCTGTCCAAAGAATGAATTGCAGAAACTGGAAAATGAGTTGTGGAATCTGGAGATGAAGGGGGCGGACCACTTGGGTTATACCAATCGGTTCAATGAACTGTCACGATTAGTACCGTGGTTGGTCACCCCGGAGACGAAGAGGGTGGAACGTTATATTTGGGGACTTACTCCAGTAGTGAGGAGTATAGTCAACGCGGGGGGACACCGGACGTATGAAAGTGCAGTGACACAGGCTGGCATAGTCACGTATGATTTCTTGCGGAGCGGATCACTAAAGGTGACAGGAGAATCCGCTGGGGGAAAACGGGGTGCGCATGATCATAGAATCCAAGAAAAGCAGCAAAGCAAACGAGCTAGGCCCGCTGCCCAGAGCTATGCCATGACTAGTTCGGGCGGAAGGCAAGAACCGCAGAAGGGAACGTTTCCTAGGTGCGGGAAATGTGGTTACCACCATAGTGGCGTGTGCAAAGAGGTGGTGTGCCACCGGTGTGGCAGGGTTGGACACTACGCACCAAATTGTAAGACAAATCTGAACAACCTGAACCGACAACCACAACCTATTCGGGCGCAACCATTTAGAACTCAACCAGCCCGACTGCAGAACCCGCAAGGAAACCAGATGGTGACCACTAGCCGTGCTTGCTACGAATGCGGCAGCACAGATCACTTCAAAAGGAACTGCCCGAAACTGAATCAGGGAGGAAACGGGAGACAACTCGCGGGTCAGCCATCGTCGTCCAATCCGGCGCGAGGCCGAGCATTTGTGATGGGAGCGAACGAGGCGCGCCAGGACCCCAGCGTAGTGACAGGTACCTTCCTCGTCTCTGATCATTACGCTTCTGTATTATTTGATACAGGCGCCGATAGAAGTTTTGTCTCCGTTAGATTCCTTTCGAGAGCAAACCTTCCTATTGGTGAAACCATAGAACCTTACACCGTAGAAGTCGCTAACGGTAAAACCATGATAGTTAATCGGATTGTTCGGAATTGCCCTTTTATTCTGAGCGAACAATCCTTCCTGATTGACTTGTTACCGGTAGAATTGGGTAGTTTTGACGTGATAGTGGGAATGGATTGGTTGGCACGTAACAGGGTAGAAATAAACTGTGAAAAGAAAACCGTCAAGATCCGGGTGTCGGATGACGAGGAGGTATTAGTGCAGGGAGAAAAATCCGGCACCATGATACCATTTATATCCCACCTCAAGGTGTTGAAATATATACGTCAGGGATGTGTGGCGTATCTAGCGAGCCTGACGGCCGATGATTCTGAGGAAAAACGGGTGGACGATATTCCCGTGGTACGCGAATTTCCACAAGTTTTTCCAGAGGAACTCCCTGGATTGCCGCCAACCCGACAGGTCAAATTCAGAATCGATCTGTTACCTCAGGCTGGCCCTGTTGTTAAGGCCCCTTACAGACTTGCACCGTCCGAGATGCAAGAACTATCCAACCAGTTGCAGGAATTGTTGGATAAGGGGTTTATACGTCCCAGTTATTCCCCGTGGGGTGCACCTGTACTATTTGTGAAAAAGAAGGACGGAAGCCTTCGAATGTGCATTGACTACAGGGAATTGAACAAATTAACCATCAAAAATAGGTATCCTCTTCCCCGAATCGATGATTTGTTCGACCAACTACAAGGTGCGAGCTATTTCTCAAAAATTGATCTTAGATCGGGATACCACCAAGTTAGAATTCAAGAGGAGGATATCCCAAAAACCGCGTTTCGGAACTCGCTACGGCCACTACGAATTTTTAGTTATGCCTTTTGGGCTAACAAATGCGCCAGCGGTATTCATGGATCTCATGAACCGAGTCTGTAAACCCTATCTCGACAAATTCGTCATTCCATTTATTGACGATATTTTGATATACTCGAAGAGTAAAGAAGAGCACGAGCAACACTTAAAGTTAGTTCTAGAGCTCCTGAATCAGGAGAAGTTATATGCAAAATTCTCCAAGTGTAACTTCTGGTTACAAGAGGTGCAATTCCTCGGTCACGTAATAAACCATCAAGGAATACACGTTGATCCGAGTAAGGTTGAAGCAATTAAGAGTTGGCAAGCGCCTAAATCTCCAAAGGAAATCCGCCAATTCTTAGGCTTAGCTGGATACTATCGTCGATTTATAGAGAACTTTTCCAGCATCGCCCAACCTTTAACCCTCCTGACTCAAAAGGATCGGAAGTATGAATGGGGTGAAGAGCAGGAAACGGCGTTTCAAACGCTAAAACAAAGATTGTGCCAAGCGCCAATCTTAAGTCTCCCCGACGGAGACGATGGATTTGTTGTATATTGTGACGCATCCCGTAAAGGGTTAGGATGCGTGTTGATGCAAAATAAAAAGGTCATAGCCTATGCGTCTCGACAGTTGAAAGTTCATGAGAAAAACTACACTACTCATGACTTGGAACTGGGAGCAGTCATCTTTGCACTTAAAATCTGGAGACACTACTTCTACGGTACAAAGTGCACCATCTTCACTGATCATAAAAGTTTGCAGCACATATTCGATCAGAAAGAACTGAATATGAGACAACGAAGGTGGGTCGAGTTACTAAGTGACTATGACTGTGACATCCGATATCACCCCGGCAAGGCTAACGTCGTAGCCGATGCCTTGAGTAGGAAGGATCGGGTTAAACCATTGCGAGTGCGGGCGTTGGGAATGATAGTCCAGTCAAACCTTTCGGATTTGATTCGAGTCGCTCAACGCGAGGCGTTGAAAGAGGACCAATTGGATAAAGAAGGACTTTACGGGAGTGAGAAGAATTTCGAACAGCGTGTGGACGAAATTCTCTATTTCAAAAATCGGATTTGGATCCCGACCCTCCATGACCTTCGTGAATTAATCATGGACGAAGCGCATAAGTCGAAATATTCCATACATCCGGGATCTGATAAAATGTACCAGGATGCGAAAGAATTTTACTGGTGGCCAGGTATGAAAAAGGATATAGCCACATACGTCGGCAAGTGTGCGACGTGTGCGAGGGTTAAGGCGGAGCACCAGAAACCTTCGGGAATGTTGCAACAACCGGAAATTCCGGAATGGAAGTGGGAGCAGATCACAATGGATTTTGTGACACACCTCCCCAAGACGCCCCGAGGTCATGATGCAATTTGGGTAATCGTGGATCGATTAACCAAATCAGCACATTTCATTCCAATTAGGAATAATTATAACACTGAGAGACTTGCGCAAATTTATATAAATGAAATAGTGTCTCGTCATGGCATCCCCATCTCGATCATCTCCGATAGGGATAGCCATTTCACCTCCAAACTTTGGCAAGCTGTCCAAGAAGCGTTGGGAACACGTATTGACCTAAGCACAGCTTACCACCCTCAGACCGATGGTCAGTCTGAGAGGACCATTCAAACTTTGGAGGACCTGCTTCGTGCCTGCGTACTGGACTTTAAGGGAAATTGGGATCAACATCTCCCACTCGTTGAATTTTCCTATAATAACAGTTACCATAGCAGTATAAAGGCAGCACCTTATGAAGCATTGTATGGGCGGAAGTGCCGATCACCACTTTGCTGGTCTGAAGTGGGAGACCCGCAGATCATTAGATCGGACCTGGTCCAGGAGACGACCAGCAAGATTCTTGAAATTAAGAACAACCTAAAAGCCGCGCGGGACCGGCAGAAGAGTTATGCCGATACCCGTCGAAAACCGTTGTCATTTGAGAAGGGTGAAAAGGTATATCTGAAAGTATCACCCTGGAAAGGAGTGGTCAGATTTGGAAAGGCGGGGAAGTTGGCCCCTAGATATATTGGACCATTCATTATTACTGCAAAGATCGGTCCGGTAGCTTACCGACTAGAACTGCCTGAGGAACTAAGTGCAGTTCATAACGTGTTTCATGTGTCGAATTTGAAAAGATGTCTGGCGGATGAGACATCGGTGTTACCCTTAGAGGGTGTTCAAATAAGTGATAGGCTCAACTTCGTAGAGGAGCCCATCGAAATAGTGGACGGTAAGATCAAGCAACTTAGACACAATAAGATCTCGTTGGTCAAAGTTAGATGGAATTCGCAACGAGGCCCAGAATTTACTTGGGAACGAAAGGATGAATTTCGGAAGAAATACCCCCACCTATTTCCTCAAAAGGAAGTAGTTGACGCATAAAATTTCGAGGACGAAATTTTTATAACGGTGGGAGAATGTAACGATTCCGGCAAATTCAGGTATACCCTAGCCGGAATATACTATTTACGTGTCATTTAATACTGATTATATGAGTTATAGTACGTTTATACGAGTATATATGATTCACGATATGAATCATACTCATATATATAGTGAATCGTATTGGAATTACAATTAATCAATGAACGATTATTGAAACCCGAACGAACCGGGAATTACATTATAGACGAAGTATATAATGTTTAGTGATGTTTACGAGGTATGAATGCTTCGGGATAGGTGAATTATAGCACAGAAAAAGGATTTCGATTTAATGGTACGTCGGTACGCTAAACGAAACCTTTAACACCAAATCAAGCAAGAGACGATCAATCAAGCCGAAAAAGATGCGTAATTATTAATAATATGATGTTTTAATGTCATGGGTTAAGTTTTTAAAGTTTTTAAATCAGTTTTATATAAATTTTATGTTAACCCGAAAAACAACCATTTTAGGCTCGTTTTAAGCCGAATTACGAGTTTAAACGAGAAACGAACTGAACCAGATTATCCACAACATTATCCGGATTACACAATCCAAATGTGTGGCTAATATTGAAGTTGTGGGACCCACCCCCCACACCACCATATGGCCGGCCACCCCCACACCCCTTTTACACATTCCATTTTTTTTTTCTTTCATCCAAACTCTCTCAAACTCTCTCAATCTTCAAACCTTCATCCAAGATTCATCCATTTTTCACCAAGATCTCAAGGTATATGCATGAATTGATGCTTGAATCTTGTTTTTAATTTCATAATTCTTGAGAAAAGGAGGTTTTCATGTGAAAAATGGGTGAAAACCCGAGATGAAACCGATTCTCGTATGATCAAGGGATGTATACAAGTTATACAAAGGATCTTGATCCAAGTAATTAGTTAAAAGTGTTTAGAATGAATTTTTACGGTTGAAATCTTGTCAAATGAATTTTCCATGTGAAAGACGGGTGAAAATCCGAGATGAAACCGACTCTTGCATGACCAAGAGATGTATACAAGTTATACAAGGGATCTTGGTCCAAGAAATGAGTAAAAAGAGTCGAGAACGGATTTTTACGGTCAAAATCGTTGTTTTGATGTTTTAACCGACACTAGGAAAGAAATGGCTTGATTGTGGGTATAACTTGCTTGGTGTGGTGTTATTGTGCTTGTAAGTGTTGTATCTAGCGGCTAGCAAAGGCTAGAAACCGAGATCCTTGCGATCTAAAGCTAGAAAACACAAAATAGTTCGGTTTTCGCGTGTATATGAAATTTGGACAGATTTTCGTGTGCTTAGAGTTGGGTCACGAAATTTCACAGAGATGATCTACACATGAAAATATGAGATCTGTGAATTTTTGGTAATTTTTGGATAAAAGATGAATATTTGGTGAATTTAATGCTCGGTTTTGGCCAATAATAGTGAAAAATAGCTAAACATGATGAAAAATTCTGGAAACTTTAAGATAAGCCTTTTATAACATATAAAAGTCACCCACAAAATTTGAGCTCAGTTGGAAAAGTCTAAGTAGGCTTTTCGGTGAAACGAGTTCTAGGGCTTTCTAGCTCGGTTTTGGGTGAAAATGGCTTGAAAAATGAGTTTTATATTCTGGAAAAATTCCAGGGAGTTATGAGGATGGCAAGGATCATCCCAGAAAAATTTGGGATTTTTCTAAAGTGTTTTGGTATTTTTGACATATTTAGTGTTTTAATAAGATTTAAAAATAGATAAATAAATGTAAATATAGGAAAATAAATCTGGAAAAATTCCAGGAAGTTATGAGGATGACAGAGATCATCCCAGAAAAATTTGGGATTTTTCTAAAGTGTTTTGGTATTTTTGACATATTTAGTGTTTTAATAAGATTTAAAGATAGATAAATAAATGTAAATATAGGAAAATAAATCTGGAAAAATTCCAGGAAGTTATGAGGATGACAAAGATCATCCCAGAAAAATTTGGGATTTTTCTAAAGTGTTTTGGTATTTTTGACATATTTAGTGTTTTAATAAGATTTAAAAATAGATAAATAAATGTAAATATAAGAAAATAAATCTGGAAAAATTTTGTAAAATTTTCTTTCTGTCAAAATAAGTTTTGTGCAAAAATTCAAGACCCGAGACTAAACGGGTAATTATTTGTGCTAAAAAGAACGTAAAAACAAATATTTAAAGCTTAAAACGTGTAAACTGGCAAAGTTCGCATAAGCGAGCTGACTGGTACACGAAAACTTTAAAAATGGACTATTTTCATAAATCTAAGTAAATTAGGTAAAAATAAATCATCCGAAAATAATTCGGATGATTTGGGTAATTTTACCCGATTTTACCGTTTCCGGCACCGAAATACCGGAAACGGGCCCCACGGCCAAACGGGGTGTCAAACCGAGCTATAATTTCATCACCTTAACTAAATTGACTGTCAAACTCTAAGCAATGTCACAATCTGAGTCCTTAGAAGTGTCACGGGGTTAACATTGTCCCCGAATCGAGTACAGTACTGGGTTAACAATGTTCCCAGATGTACCGATTGATACGTATTTAAGTTATGGGAATTATATAGTAACGACTAGATATTATATTACAGATCCAGGCACGTAGCTGTTCCTTATATTACTCACCGACTCACAAAAAGGTGAGTTTTCACGAGCCCCTTTTAATGAATTGTTTTAATTATATTTTCCCGGGGCGGAAAACATGTCTTATTTAAAGTATTTAAGTACATACCGATCGTATGGAAATACTTGTATATTTATATATATATGGTTTGATGCACAGAATATATAAATTGTTTATCAGGGGTTATTATTGTTCTGGGGTAACATAGTTCCCAGGGGTTATTATTGTTCTGGGGTAACATAGTTCCCAGGGGTAGTTATTGTTCTGGGGTAACATAGTTCCCAGGGGTTTTTATTGTTCTGGGGTAACATAGTTCCCAGGGGTATTTATTGTTCTGGGGTAACATAGTTCCCAGGGGTTATTATTGTTCTGGGGTAACATAGTTCCCAGAAAGTTAATGGAAATGTTCTGGGGTAACATAGTTCCCAGCATGATTATATTGCTAATAAATGATTATTAAAATGATTTGTCAGTGTTTATTTAAATTAGTGAAACTCACCAACTATTCGTAGTTGACCCGTTTTCTTTACATGTTTTCTAGGTATGCCCAAGTTGGATTGATTGATGTGTGCTTAACTATCTGTGCTACCTGTTGGAAGCTTGCTGCTCTATGTTTTGTAATGAATTTATTAATGTCTTATCGGTAAAATATGTGTGTAACACCTAGACAGTAATGAAACTCGCAACAATGTAATATGTTATAAATTAATGTAGTGGTATTTTCTTTATAAGCAATGCTGTTGATATCAGATGTGTCTGTTGCATCCCGTGTACGTTTCCGCTGCGGTTACGGGGTGTTACAGAACTTGGTATCAGAGGCATTGGTTATAAAGAATTAGGATGTCTGAAAAAGATACCTAAAATATAACCAGTAGCTCAAGTATTATAGGATCTGAATATCAACTAATAATATATTGTGACGAGATCGGGATGAACTTGGATGGACAAGTGGGTTATTATGGTCCGGAACATAATAACAGGCTTGTCTGCACGAGGGAATTCAGGGGAAGTCACGGGGGACTTAAATAGGTAAAATTGGCAACATATGTGTAAATGTATAATAATATTATTATGTGGCAAAATTGTATAAGTAAGTGCATGATTAATTTAAATATTAATTACACTATGGAAATGGACTATATGTTTGTTAACTTGTGTGCAGGTAAAAATGGCAAGAACACCTAGTGTGTCGACGGAAGAGGACCCGGAAGAGGTCAGTTCCGGGGCCTCTGGAAGCCCAAGTGTAGCACCCAGCTCCGAGCCTTCGGAGGCTAGTCATAGTACTTCTAGACAGACCACCCCAGCTAGGAGTGCTAGTTTACCCTCCCCTGCTAGGGTTACCAGGTCTCCTACCCCGCCCGCACCACAGACCGCCCCGATTTCCCCCAGACACGGTCCCCGCCTCACGGCGCGGATCAGTGCCCCGTATGTTCCGCCCACTGTTACCCCACCCAGATCCACTTACCATAGGGGCGAGTCCTCCCGCCCCCAGTCCGAGCCTGCGACCCTACCTGTGTGGGGTCTTCCGAGGCAGGAACGGGACTTGGCGGCTTGGCTACGTGTTCTCACCGAACAGGTGAACGAGCACTCTGCCGCCCTGGTCGTGGGGGTACAGAGGCGGGCGTACCTCGGGGACAGCATACTGGACCACCAGTATGCTATTAACCAGTTAAAGAGGGAGTGCTCATACTCCCACTGGTTGATCGGCCAGATGGAAACCCGAATGCGGGTTATGGTGGCGGTGTTGGTGGTGCTGGTGGCGGTGTTGGTGGGGTTGGTTTACCACCATGTGTAGATGTGTTAGATGGTAGAATCTTGAACCGCTTTTTGATACTCCGTGTAAGTAGTTAGTGGTGATACTAACACGGAGTGAATCTTGTTTAGTTATAGTACAACCACTGGCCCATAGGGGGTCTCTTGTAGGGCATATCATTATCGATACTTTTGGGTATCATTCAAGCACTGACCCATTGCGGGTTATGTCGAGGATGATACCAACATAGGCCCTTTGTATTAAAACTTAGTTATGTAATGATGACTGGAAAGTAAGTAAACTGATGTTTGTATAATATGTATCCATGTTTACTAATGAATGAAATATTTATTGTGTTTTATGATTTGAGATGGTATTGATTATATGTATTTCTTTGATGATTGTGTAGAATGGCACCGAAACGATCAACGAAAATATCGGAAGTAGATGTGAGCCGTTTGATTGCTCAACAGTTGGAGGCGGCGATACCGGATATAGTATCGCGCATCGCCGCCAGTATTAATAACTCGACCAATCCAACCCCTCCGAGCAATCAAACGCCCATAAATAATGACGGGGAACAAAATGCTAATCCTCCAAGGAATGATAACACTATTCCGAGTAATGACGCACCGCCTAGGGTGGTCGTTACTGACAGCAATGGCCCTATACCTACGGTAGAGACAAACCGTACGGAACCAATTCGTGCATCCAGGGGATGTTCGATCAAGGATTTCATGTTGTGCAAGCCATTAGAGTTTAGCGGGTCTGAAGGACCGAATGGGTTAGTTAAATGGATAGAGAAAATAGAATCAGTGGTAAATATTAGCAACTGTCCCGAGGATTGTATCGTTAAGTACGCCACCTGTACATTCACCGACCATGCCTTGACATGGTGGAACACCATAGTACAGACTCGAGGTCAGGTGGCGACAAACCACATGACCTGGACGGAGCTTAAGGCTCTTGTGTTGGAACATTTCTGTCCAAAGAATGAATTGCAGAAACTGGAAAATGAGTTGTGGAATCTGGAGATGAAGGGGGCGGACCACTTGGGTTATACCAATCGGTTCAATGAACTGTCACGATTAGTACCGTGGTTGGTCACCCCAGAGACGAAGAGGGTGGAACGTTATATTTGGGGACTTACTCCAGTAGTGAGGAGTATAGTCAACGCGGGGGGACACCGGACGTATGAAAGTGCAGTGACACAGGCTGGCATAGTCACGTATGATTTCTTGCGGAGCGGATCACTAAAGGTGACAGGAGAATCCGCTGGGGGAAAACGGGGTGCGCATGATCATAGAATCCAAGAAAAGCAGCAAAGCAAACGAGCTAGGCCCGCTGCCCAGAGCTATGCCATGACTAGTTCGGGCGGAAGGCAAGAACCGCAGAAGGGAACGTTTCCTAGGTGCGGGAAATGTGGTTACCACCATAGTGGCGTGTGCAAAGAGGTGGTGTGCCACCGGTGTGGCAGGGTTGGACACTACGCACCAAATTGTAAGACAAATCTGAACAACCTGAACCGACAACCACAACCTATTCGGGCGCAACCATTTAGAACTCAACCAGCCCGACTGCAGAACCCGCAAGGAAACCAGATGGTGACCACTAGCCGTGCTTGCTACGAATGCGGCAGCACAGATCACTTCAAAAGGAACTGCCCGAAACTGAATCAGGGAGGAAACGGGAGACAACTCGCGGGTCAGCCATCGTCGTCCAATCCGGCGCGAGGCCGAGCATTTGTGATGGGAGCGAACGAGGCGCGCCAGGACCCCAGCGTAGTGACAGGTACCTTCCTCGTCTCTGATCATTACGCTTCTGTATTATTTGATACAGGCGCCGATAGAAGTTTTGTCTCCGTTAGATTCCTTTCGATAGCAAACCTTCCTATTGGTGAAACCATAGAACCTTACACCGTAGAAGTCGCTAACGGTAAAACCATGATAGTTAATCGGATTGTTCGGAATTGCCCTTTTATTCTGAGCGAACAATCCTTCCTGATTGACTTGTTACCGGTAGAATTGGGTAGTTTTGACGTGATAGTGGGAATGGATTGGTTGGCACGTAACAGGGTAGAAATAAACTGTGAAAAGAAAACCGTCAAGATCCGGGTGTCGGATGACGAGGAGGTATTAGTGCAGGGAGAAAAATCCGGCACCATGATACCATTTATATCCCACCTCAAGGTGTTGAAATATATACGTCAGGGATGTGTGGCGTATCTAGCGAGCCTGACGGCCGATGATTCTGAGGAAAAACGGGTGGACGATATTCCCGTGGTACGCGAATTTCCACAAGTTTTTCCAGAGGAACTCCCTGGATTGCCGCCAACCCGACAGGTCGAATTCAGAATCGATCTGTTACCTCAGGCTGGCCCTGTTGCTAAGGCCCCTTACAGACTTGCACCGTCCGAGATGCAAGAACTATCCAACCAGTTGCAGGAATTGTTGGATAAGGGGTTTATACGTCCCAGTTATTCCCCGTGGGGTGCACCTGTACTATTTGTGAAAAAGAAGGACGGAAGCCTTCGAATGTGCATTGACTACAGGGAATTGAACAAATTAACCATCAAAAATAGGTATCCTCTTCCCCGAATCGATGATTTGTTCGACCAACTACAAGGTGCGAGCTATTTCTCAAAAATTGATCTTAGATCGGGATACCACCAAGTTAGAATTCAAGAGGAGGATATCCCAAAAACCGCGTTTCGGAACTCGCTACGGCCACTACGAATTTTTAGTTATGCCTTTTGGGCTAACAAATGCGCCAGCGGTATTCATGGATCTCATGAACCGAGTCTGTAAACCCTATCTCGACAAATTCGTCATTCCATTTATTGACGATATTTTGATATACTCGAAGAGTAAAGAAGAGCACGAGCAACACTTAAAGTTAGTTCTAGAGCTCCTGAATCAGGAGAAGTTATATGCAAAATTCTCCAAGTGTAACTTCTGGTTACAAGAGGTGCAATTCCTCGGTCACGTAATAAACCATCAAGGAATACACGTTGATCCGAGTAAGGTTGAAGCAATTAAGAGTTGGCAAGCGCCTAAATCTCCAAAGGAAATCCGCCAATTCTTAGGCTTAGCTGGATACTATCGTCGATTTATAGAGAACTTTTCCAGCATCGCCCAACCTTTAACCCTCCTGACTCAAAAGGATCGGAAGTATGAATGGGGTGAAGAGCAGGAAACGGCGTTTCAAACGCTAAAACAAAGATTGTGCCAAGCGCCAATCTTAAGTCTCCCCGACGGAGACGATGGATTTGTTGTATATTGTGACGCATCCCGTAAAGGGTTAGGATGCGTGTTGATGCAAAATAAAAAGGTCATAGCCTATGCGTCTCGACAGTTGAAAGTTCATGAGAAAAACTACACTACTCATGACTTGGAACTGGGAGCAGTCATCTTTGCACTTAAAATCTGGAGACACTACTTCTACGGTACAAAGTGCACCATCTTCACTGATCATAAAAGTTTGCAGCACATATTCGATCAGAAAGAACTGAATATGAGACAACGAAGGTGGGTCGAGTTACTAAGTGACTATGACTGTGACATCCGATATCACCCCGGCAAGGCTAACGTCGTAGCCGATGCCTTGAGTAGGAAGGATCGGGTTAAACCATTGCGAGTGCGGGCGTTGGGAATGATAGTCCAGTCAAACCTTTCGGATTTGATTCGAGTCGCTCAACGCGAGGCGTTGAAAGAGGACCAATTGGATAAAGAAGGACTTTACGGGAGTGAGAAGAATTTCGAACAGCGTGTGGACGAAATTCTCTATTTCAAAAATCGGATTTGGATCCCGACCCTCCATGACCTTCGTGAATTAATCATGGACGAAGCGCATAAGTCGAAATATTCCATACATCCGGGATCTGATAAAATGTACCAGGATGCGAAAGAATTTTACTGGTGGCCAGGTATGAAAAAGGATATAGCCACATACGTCGGCAAGTGTGCGACGTGTGCGAGGGTTAAGGCGGAGCACCAGAAACCTTCGGGAATGTTGCAACAACCGGAAATTCCGGAATGGAAGTGGGAGCAGATCACAATGGATTTTGTGACACACCTCCCCAAGACGCCCCGAGGTCATGATGCAATTTGGGTAATCGTGGATCGATTAACCAAATCAGCACATTTCATTCCAATTAGGAATAATTATAACACTGAGAGACTTGCGCAAATTTATATAAATGAAATAGTGTCTCGTCATGGCATCCCCATCTCGATCATCTCCGATAGGGATAGCCATTTCACCTCCAAACTTTGGCAAGCTGTCCAAGAAGCGTTGGGAACACGTATTGACCTAAGCACAGCTTACCACCCTCAGACCGATGGTCAGTCTGAGAGGACCATTCAAACTTTGGAGGACCTGCTTCGTGCCTGCGTACTGGACTTTAAGGGAAATTGGGATCAACATCTCCCACTCGTTGAATTTTCCTATAATAACAGTTACCATAGCAGTATAAAGGCAGCACCTTATGAAGCATTGTATGGGCGGAAGTGCCGATCACCACTTTGCTGGTCTGAAGTGGGAGACCCGCAGATCATTAGATCGGACCTGGTCCAGGAGACGACCAGCAAGATTCTTGAAATTAAGAACAACCTAAAAGCCGCGCGGGACCGGCAGAAGAGTTATGCCGATACCCGTCGAAAACCGTTGTCATTTGAGAAGGGTGAAAAGGTATATCTGAAAGTATCACCCTGGAAAGGAGTGGTCAGATTTGGAAAGGCGGGGAAGTTGGCCCCTAGATATATTGGACCATTCATTATTACTGCAAAGATCGGTCCGGTAGCTTACCGACTAGAACTGCCTGAGGAACTAAGTGCAGTTCATAACGTGTTTCATGTGTCGAATTTGAAAAGATGTCTGGCGGATGAGACATCGGTGTTACCCTTAGAGGGTGTTCAAATAAGTGATAGGCTCAACTTCGTAGAGGAGCCCATCGAAATAGTGGACGGTAAGATCAAGCAACTTAGACACAATAAGATCTCGTTGGTCAAAGTTAGATGGAATTCGCAACGAGGCCCAGAATTTACTTGGGAACGAAAGGATGAATTTCGGAAGAAATACCCCCACCTATTTCCTCAAAAGGAAGTAGTTGACGCATAAAATTTCGAGGACGAAATTTTTATAACGGTGGGAGAATGTAACGATTCCGGCAAATTCAGGTATACCCTAGCCGGAATATACTATTTACGTGTCATTTAATACTGATTATATGAGTTATAGTACGTTTATACGAGTATATATGATTCACGATATGAATCATACTCATATATATAGTGAATCGTATTGGAATTACAATTAATCAATGAACGATTATTGAAACCCGAACGAACCGGGAATTACATTATAGACGAAGTATATAATGTTTAGTGATGTTTACGAGGTATGAATGCTTCGGGATAGGTGAATTATAGCACAGAAAAAGGATTTCGATTTAATGGTACGTCGGTACGCTAAACGAAACCTTTAACACCAAATCAAGCAAGAGACGATCAATCAAGCCGAAAAAGATGCGTAATTATTAATAATATGATGTTTTAATGTCATGGGTTAAGTTTTTAAAGTTTTTAAATCAGTTTTATATAAATTTTATGTTAACCCGAAAAACAACCATTTTAGGCTCGTTTTAAGCCGAATTACGAGTTTAAACGAGAAACGAACTGAACCAGATTATCCACAACATTATCCGGATTACACAATCCAAATGTGTGGCTAATATTGAAGTTGTGGGACCCACCCCCCACACCACCATATGGCCGGCCACCCCCACACCCCTTTTACACATTCCATTTTTTTTTCTTTCATCCAAACTCTCTCAAACTCTCTCAATCTTCAAACCTTCATCCAAGATTCATCCATTTTTCACCAAGATCTCAAGGTATATGCATGAATTGATGCTTGAATCTTGTTTTTAATTTCATAATTCTTGAGAAAAGGAGGTTTTCATGTGAAAAATGGGTGAAAACCCGAGATGAAACCGATTCTCGTATGATCAAGGGATGTATACAAGTTATACAAAGGATCTTGATCCAAGTAATTAGTTAAAAGTGTTTAGAATGAATTTTTACGGTTGAAATCTTGTCAAATGAATTTTCCATGTGAAAGACGGGTGAAAATCCGAGATGAAACCGACTCTTGCATGACCAAGAGATGTATACAAGTTATACAAGGGATCTTGGTCCAAGAAATGAGTAAAAAGAGTCGAGAACGGATTTTTACGGTCAAAATCGTTGTTTTGATGTTTTAACCGACACTAGGAAAGAAATGGCTTGATTGTGGGTATAACTTGCTTGGTGTGGTGTTATTGTGCTTGTAAGTGTTGTATCTAGCGGCTAGCAAAGGCTAGAAACCGAGATCCTTGCGATCTAAAGCTAGAAAACACAAAATAGTTCGGTTTTCGCGTGTATATGAAATTTGGACAGATTTTCGTGGGCTTAGAGTTGGGTCACGAAATTTCACAGAGATGATCTACACATGAAAATATGAGATCTGTGAATTGTTGGTAATTTTTGGATAAAAGATGAATATTTGGTGAATTTAATGCTCGGTTTTGGCCAATAATAGTGAAAAATAGCTAAACATGATGAAAAATTCTGGAAAATTTAAGATAAGCCTTTTATAACATATAAAAGTCACCCACAAAATTTGAGCTCAGTTGGAAAAGTCTAAGTAGGCTTTTCGGTGAAACGAGTTCTAGGGCTTTCTAGCTCGGTTTTGGGTGAAAATGGCTTGAAAAATGAGTTTTAAATTCTGGAAAAATTCCAGGGAGTTATGAGGATGGAAAGGATCATCCCAGAAAAATTTGGGATTTTTCTAAAGTGTTTTGGTATTTTTGACATATTTAGTGTTTTAATAAGATTTAAAAATAGATAAATAAATGTAAATATAAGAAAATAAATCTGGAAAAATTTTGTAAAATTTTCTTTCTGTCAAAATAAGTTTTGTGGAAAATTCAAGACCCGAGACTAAACGGGTAATTATTTGTGCTAAAAAGAACGTAAAAACAAATATTTAAAGCTTAAAACGTGTAAACCGGCAAAGTTCGCATAAGCGAGCTGACTGGTACACGAAAACTTTAAAAATGGACTATTTTCATAAATCTAAGTAAATTAGGTAAAAATAAATCATTCGAAAATAATTCGGATGATTTGGGTAATTTTACCCGATTTTACCGTTTCCGGCACCGAAATACCGGAAACGGGCCCCACGGCCAAACGGGGTGTCAAACCGAGCTATAATTTCATCACCTTAACTAAATTGACTGTCAAACTCTAAGCAATGTCACAATCTGAGTCCTTAGAAGTGTCACGGGGTTAACATTGTCCCCGAATCGAGTACAGTACTGGGTTAACAATGTTCCCAGATGTACCGATTGATACGTATTTAAGTTATGGGAATTATATAGTAACGACTAGATATTATATTACAGATCCAGGCACGTAGCTGTTCCTTATATTACTCACCGACTCACAAAAAGGTGAGTTTTCACGAGCCCCTTTTAATGAATTGTTTTAATTATATTTTCCCGGGGCGGAAAACATGTCTTATTTAAAGTATTTAAGTACATACCGATCGTATGGAAATACTTGTATATTTATATATATATGGTTTGATGCACAGAATATATAAATTGTTTATCAGGGGTTATTATTGTTCTGGGGTAACATAGTTCCCAGGGGTTATTATTGTTCTGGGGTAACATAGTTCCCAGGGGTTATTATTGTTCTGGGGTAACATAGTTCCCAGGGGTAGTTATTGTTCTGGGGTAACATAGTTCTCAGGGGTAGTTATTGTTCTGGGGTAACATAGTTCCCAGGGGTTTTTATTGTTCTGGGGTAACATAGTTCCCAGGGGTTATTATTGTTCTGGGGTAACATAGTTCCCAGGGGTATTTATTGTTCTGGGGTAACATAGTTCCCAGGGGTTATTACTGTTCTGGGGTAACATAGTTCCCAGAAAGTTAATGGAAATGTTCTGGGGTAACATAGTTCCCAGCATGATTATATTGCTAATAAATGATTATTAAAATGATTTGTCAGTGTTTATTTAATTTAGTGAAACTCACCAACTATTCGTAGTTGACCCGTTTTCTTTACATGTTTTCTAGGTATGCCCAAGTTGGATTGATTGATGTGTGCTTAACTATCTGTGCTACCTGTTGGAAGCTTGCTGCTCTATGTTTTGTAATGAATTTATTAATGTCTTATCGGTAAAATATGTGTGTAACACCTAGACAGTAATGAAACTCGCAACAATGTAATATGTTATAAATTAATGTAGTGGTATTTTCTTTATAAGCAATGCTGTTGATATCAGATGTGTCTGTTGCATCCCGTGTACGTTTCCGCTGCGGTTACGGGGTGTTACAACGGGGGTGGCGAGATTCGGGGTCGGAGGAGGGGGGTGGCGAGGACGGAGGGGTCGAAGGGGTGGAGGGGACTGGAGGGCCAACGAGGTGGAGAGAGGAGGATGGTCGACGGGGTGGAGGGTTGCTGACAATGGAGAGTGGTGGAGGGTCTCCGACTGTGGAGGGAGGTGGAGGGTCGCCGACGATGGAGAGGTGTAAGAGAGATCAATGGAGTGGAGAGGTGTAAAGAGATGATAGTATGATGGTTAGGGACTTAGGGCACAAGAGCTGTGTGAAGATAGTGATTGGTCCATATCTTCTCTAAAAAGAGGACATAAAGACATCTTTTAATGAAATTTCTTAAAAAAACAAATGATCTGCAGAGCTAAATATTTGCCCGATGTCTTCTTGATACAGACAAAAGAGATCAATAAGACATTTTCTCAAAAAACAAAAACCCCTTTAATATCTTATTTGAGTAATAAATTTAAAATGTTGTTTTTGTGATCCGGATTTAAAAAAATGCTCTCTTTTGTGATCTGGATTTAATAAGTGATAACAAAATTTAATTGAAAATAAAGTCTTTAGAATAATAATGATTAGGCTTCACTTCTTTTAATGTATAAAAAAGATGGTGGAATTATAACATTACTAAAATACCCCTCAAACATTTTTAAAATGTTTTTTTTCTCTCTCTTCCTTTAGTTTTTTATTCAAATTTAATTTTATCCCCAAAATTTGTGCACATTTAATTGAACTTGTCGTTGTAATTGAGTTCTTAAACTTCTTATAACTCAATGAGTTCTCAAATTAACCCTTCCCAGTATAAATATAAGAGTTTCTTTCAATTTTTACACAACCAAAATCTTCAAATAAAATATTAGTATATTGGCACCAAATCCAAGCTACATGGAATACAGTTAAGACTATCCGTTGTGGTGGCTTCAGCGAGCTCGCGAGTGGCGCCACTAGCCACATCAACTCGCGAACACCACAATGCCTTGCCGCGAGTAGTCTGGCACTAGCTGGAGCGAGGTTGGTGAAGTTGGCTAAAGTGACCATTGGAATGGGAACGTTTTGGGAATTGGAATTGGACCGTTGGATTTATTGTTTTTTCTTTCTATAAATACCTATATAAACACTATCACACACAAAAAACAAACACAAAAAATACCCACTCATTCTACTCATTCTCTCCAATACTCCCAATTACAAACCAAAAATGCAATGGAATTATTTTTCTTCGTCCGACTCTTCGGAGGAGGACGACCTTATTTTTGAATCCATGTGAGTAACAGTTAACATGTTGGTTGAATGGTTTCAAGAACGACAAAGACTTACAAGACAACCACATCTTATTCGTGATCTAGTGGACGCTAATGAAACTTTGGTACGTCACTATTTTAGCCCCGATCTCGTTAACGAGGAAGAACATTTTATACGTCGTTTTTGAATGAGTAGACAACTATTTATGTGTTTATCAAATGATTTGTTAGATCGGATCCATTTTTTCAACAATGAGAAGATGCAAGACATAGACCGGGTTTCACAACCATCCAAAAATGTACAACTGCTATTCATCAACTAGCTTATGGAATTTCGTCAGATGCAATAGATGAATACCTAGAAATGTCTGAAAAATTTTCGCGAGACTCACTTCATTTTTTCTGTCAAGGTATACATATATACCTATATGTTTCGTTTAGTTATATTTTATATATTGTCCGAGGGTTTACTTGGCAATGTTTATACATAGGGATCATATCGATTTACTCACGGAGATATTTGCGCAAACTAGCTTTGTATGATATCCAACGCATATACGAGGAGGCGGATTCCCATGATCTTTGGTTCTGATATGTGTTTTTTGGTGTTGCCGGGTCAAATAATGACGTAAATGATATCGAACAGTCAATGATATTTGATGACATATTGACGGGGTTGAGCCAACTCAATCGTTTTATGCGAACGAGGTTCAATTCAAGCATGGCTACTACCTGGTTGATGGGATTTATAACGAATGGTCGACGCTTGTTCAAGTTTATGCATCTCCATTTGAAGACAAACGGAAGTACTTTAAGAAGAAGCAAGAATCGGCGCGTAAAGATATTGAAAGGGCGTTTGGAGTTATAAAGGAACATTTTCATTTGATTTTGAGGCCACTATGGTTTTAGTCAAGGGAGAAAATAATGGATGTCGTCTACACTTGTATAATTCTACATAACATGGTTCTTGAGGACCAAGGTATGGCTATTTGTAAAAACTACTAGTGTGACATCTACAACCTGAATCGACAATCACCGATGATGAAAAACTTCGAATCGTCTTATCTCTCATGAACCGCGAGGTCCACGGAAACCTTCGTCATGAGTTGGTCGAGCATTTGTGGGATATACGCCCCGATCATCTTGTACTAGACTAGTATTATTATTTGTTAATATTTATATTTTAATGTATTATTAATTATTAGTTTCCAAATTTAGAAGAGAAATTAAATAAATAAATCAGATAATTCGCTAAAGCTACCGCTCACCTGGACCACAACAGGCTCAGGCGACTTCAGCGGTGACTTCAGTGAGCATCCAGTCAGCACTGCATGACACAATATTATTGGATGAATTCGGAGCCCAACTTCAGCGATAACACACAGTTTAAGTGCTTCTTCACCTGTCTACCGACTCATAATTGGCATCAAATCAACTTTCATTGCACTTTCACAAAGTTGATATCCTTGTTCTGCAGCCATGTCATCTCACCGACCGCAATATCATCTAGTGCATTATCGACTATGCATTTTAAACTGTGACATGTGAAATCGGTCAAACGTGTTGTGAACATCATTCAAGATTTTAGGTACTTCCAAGCAATAGACCACCCTTCTAACTCTTTTGATGGTTTTGCGTGGCCATATAAACCCCATGTTTTTTTTTCTTCTTTTTAGTTTGAATGGTCATTTGAATCATTAACGGGTTGCTGACTCACCAATCATTTTCATTCCATCATTTGGAGGAAGCCTATCATATGGAAAACCCCCGGCACAACCCGAAACCCCTTACTTTTTTGTCACATGTTGAACTTGAACCCAAAACCTCATCCTTTTTAAATTTAAGTCATAGTCATCCACCTTTGAAACTTACCAACTCTAAGCATCTCTCAATTGCTCACGTATCTAATCAGTCATTTAGATGGCTTCAAACACAACATCACTACAACCTAGTATGTACTAAGTGATACCACCAAATTGATCGAGTTTGTGCACTTTCTTTGTATAACATCACATATGGAGGCACTTCGATGCGTGCATGACAGGTTTTATATGAAAGCTCTACCAAGTGATACAACTACCCTAACTTCCCACAAAGTTAAAAACACATGCTCAAAACATGTCTTACAGTAACTACATCCCCCCCCCCCCCCCCCGGGGGATATTTGTTTGTGGGTGGTGTGTGTACTTATTAAACTTTTTCACAACCACACACAATAGATATTGAAAATTGTGCCATGTCACAATCTTTCAGACACATGGCATTCAATCTAAAGAGTAAGACTCATGAATCGTCAGGAAACGTATGCTTACTTGGTAACATAACACTTAATATTTATATCCTTTAGACTTGCCTCAACTTTCATTGCTATGACACATATTAACACATAGCGGTGAGCAACTTACCCCCCCACCCCCACCCCCAATTACATTGTTTAGTTACGATTAACCGACTCTCTATAACCTTCAAAGACGGTTAACTGAAACCGCCATAACAGTCGGTTATAGTTATGATTACCATTAATCAGCGTATCAATTATGATTATGAATTTAACCATAGACCGCTCAAAACTAACCTATACCACCCATAGCACTTTCATATTCATAATACCTTTTTCTGCCAATCATAATGATACATCAACCACTGAACGTAAACATCACACCTAGGATCATAAAACAATAAATCTATAGTCCCCATAAGAATAATAAAAGAAACAAACTTAATGACTACACTTTAACTAATATTATCGTCGCTCAGCATTCAAAATCACAAAAAAAAAAAAAGGAAAATAAAAAAGAAAAAAAAGAATATTTTTGTAAATCTTGATTCCAACAAACAAACTCAAAGGTCTGCAACTGAATTCTGTTATGGCTAGGGTTATGACGACGACTTCTCTGACGTGTCTCGTTTGTTCTTCAAGCTCTAGACCTCTCCTTAACTCTCGCTTCTGTCCATCCTCCTTTCACTTCCGCCCCCGGCCATCTCTCCTCCGCCTCTACTCCGTCACCGATCAACCATAATCTCCGTCACCGCCTTCTTCAACAACAATAAAATCCAATCCTCTTTTGTAGGACTTCGATTTCCCTCCGTTTGACGTTATTGATGTTTCAAAGTGAAATATGAAGAATTATGGCTGAATATTAATCACCGTATATTGCTTTTTCTGATGTTTTTACAGGGAAGAAAAAAGATACAATAAATAGGAAATACAATGGCTTAAACAAGGAAATACAATCAAGTCTTTATGGCTGGAAATTCACCAACGGTTACAAGATCAAGGTAAGGTTGGCATGATCTTTTTAAATAAGGAATGATGTGATCTCCATCCTATTATTTTCATCAAGATATATTATTATTTTCTAACACTCCCCCACAAGTTGAGTAGTGGGAGCCCCAATATTCAACTTGACAAGGCAATTGCTGAAGATTCTTCCATTGACGGCTTTTGTTAATATATCTGCTAACTGGCTTTCTGATCGAACAAATGGTAGCTCTATAATTCCTGTCTCAAGTTTTTCCTTGATGAAGTTTCTATCAACCTCCACATGTTTTGTACGATCGTGTTGAACGGGATTTTTTGATATTTGTATTGCAGCTTTGTTATCACACATGATGCTACTAGCTTCGATTTGTTGAAACCCGATTTCAGTAAGAAGTTTGCGTATCCATAGTACTTCTGTCAGTCCTCGTTCAATTCCGTGAAATTCAGCTTCAGCACTATATAATGCTACCACCTTCTGCTTTTTGCTTCTCCATGTAACTAGGTTTCCTCCCACTAGGGTAAAGAACCCTGATGTTGATCTTCGATCATTTTTATTTCCTGCCCAGTCAGCATCGGTATATAACTGGACCTTTAAATGGTTGTTTGGTTGAAAGAGAACTCCATAACCCGTTGTTCCTTTGAGGTATTTGATAATTCTCAATACTGCTTCCATGTGGGTTACTTGCGGTTGATGCATAAACTTACTGACTACCCCAACTGCATATGCTATATCTGGACGAGTATGTGAGAGGTATATTAGTTTACCTACCAAACGTTGGTATCTCCCTTTGTCTGTGAGTTCCGCTCCTTCTTGCATATGTAGATTATGATTTACTACCATTGGAGTGTCGGCAGGCTTGCAATCGATCATTCCTGTTTCAGCTAAAAGGTCAAGAATATATTTCTTTTGACAAATAAAGATACCTTGTTTAGACCTTAACACTTCAATTCCAAGAAAGTATTTCAGTCTACCTAAGTCCTTCATCTCGAATTCTTTGAACAAATTTGCCTTTAAGTCCTTCATTTCTTCATCGTCATTCCCTGTAATTATCATGTCATCAACATATATAATTAAACAAGTCACAAGTTTACCTCTTTGTTTAAGAAACAATGTATGATCGGAGTTGCTTTGTCGAAATCCGTATCTATTCATTGCAAGAGTAAATCTGCCAAACCAAGCTCGAGGAGATTGTTTAAGTCCGTAGAGAGATTTTTTTAGCCGAAATACTTCATTTGTTTTGAAATTCCCAGTGTATCCAGGAGGGATGTCCATATAAACTTCTTCTTTTAATTCTCCATGTAGAAAGGCATTCTTAACATCAAATTGATAAAGAGGTCATCCTTTATTAGCAGCGATAGAGAAAAGAACTTGGATCGTATCAATCTTGGCTACTAGAGAGAATGTCTCTGAGTAATCAATCCCGTAGGTTTGGGTATAACCTTTAGCAACTAGTTGTGCTCTATATCTTTCCATAGTACCATCCGATTTATGTTTAATTGTGAAGACCCATCTACATCCCACTGGTTTCTTTCCTGGTGGGAGATTACATTTTTCCCATGTGTTATTCTTCATTAACGCCATCATTTCTATACCCATAGCGTCTTTCCAGTTCTTTGACTCTAGGGCGTGTTCCACAGAGTTTGGAATATTTCAGCATACAAGGAAGCAGTAAAGGCTTTGGCTTCTTTGGATAGGTTTCCTTCGGCTATGTTTGCGATGGGATACTTGGAGGATCTAGAAATTTTTTCTGGGAAGTACCGTTTAGCTGGGATTCCTCTATTGATCCTTGGTGGAAGAACATATTTCTCACTTGTTTCTTCTTGCATTGTTTCCTTATCTTGTTCATCCTGTATTGTCTGTTCTATTTCTATCTCACAGTTATCAGATATATTATAAGTTTCTTCATTTTGTGTTTGAGAATTACTTACCTCAGACGTCAGGTTGGGAGAATTATTGTTTGGAACACTGATTGTTGGTGTATCAGATTGTTGTGAGCCCAATGACTCATCTTGGGTACTGTGAGCTACTGCTTCTGATGATTGGGGTACTGTTTTTGGCTTCTTCTGATGGTGAAACCCATTTTGGAACCCATTTTAGCCAACTAAGTGTGTCATTATCCTCTTTCTCCCCCTGGCCACTTTGTTGGGATGCATAGAAGAATTCGGTTTCAAGGAAGTCACAGTTCATTGTAGTATACATATGACACCTTTTTGGGCTATAGCACCGATATCCTTTTTGGTTAACACCATAACCCACAAATACGCATTTTTCCGCACAAGGACCGAGTTTGGTTCGATTTATTTTGGGTATGTGGACAAAAACAGAACACCCGAATATTCGTGGTTGTAACGTAAGTACGGGTGGAAGTTTAGTAAATTCAGAAAGAGTTTGAAGAGGGGTTTTTAGGTCGAGGGCTTTGGTTGGTAAACGATTAAGAAGATAAGTGGCAGTGGCAAGAGCATCAGACCAAAAAGATTTGGGGGTTTGAGATTCAATTAGAAGAGCTCGTGTTATTTCTAAAAGAATTCGAGTTTTTCGTTCGACTGTCCCATTCTATTCTAGGGTGTGTGAACAAGACGTTTGGTGAATTATTCCTTTCTCTTGACAAAACTTTGTCATTGATGTGTTTACGAACTCCCCCCATTATCAGACCGAAGAACTTGAATGTTAGTTTTAAAATGTGTTTGTATCATGGCATAAAAATTAATAAATTTATCAAATACTTCAGATTTATGTTTTAGAAAATAAATCCATGTCATACGAGTGCAATCATCAACAAAAAGAATGAAAAAACGAAAATTTTGTCCCCCAGCAACCTCTGCTGGTCCCCATATGTCCGAATGGATAAGGGAAAAAGGTAAATTAACTTTTGTATTATTCGGTTTAAAGGTATGTCTATGACTTTTAGCCAAAACACAAGCTTCGCATTTAATGTTGCATTTAAAGGAAATAATTTTGGAAATAAAAGATGTAAATAACCGATAGATGGGTGTCCTAATTGTCTATGCCATAACCAAGCTTCTCGATCAGTAGTTCAATGAGCTAGCATCACAGTACCATGTTGAGTCACTTCGTCCACATAATACAACCCTTGACGTTCAGTGCCACGCCCAATAATCGCTCCTGTCCTGATGTCCTGTAAAATACAAAACGTGGGGTGCATTAAT
The DNA here is from genome assembly GCF_021521415.1 of Bidens hawaiensis. NCBI lineage: Eukaryota > Viridiplantae > Streptophyta > Magnoliopsida > Asterales > Asteraceae > Bidens > Bidens hawaiensis. Next base: position 701,930 of record NW_027491238.1, on the reverse strand, counting down.
ACCGAGCAATTTAGTTTCTTTGTTACATGACTAATAGATAATAGTTTATGTGACAAAGACGGGATATAAAGACAATTTGAAAGTTTTAATGTGGGGGAAATCCCGATAGTTCCCCCTCCCTTTACGGGAACTATTCCCCCGTTTGCTGTTTTAATATCATTAATCTTGGGTTTCGATGTTGAAATTATGTCTGATAGTTCAAAAGTCATGGTGTCGGTAGCACCACAATCAAATATCCAAGATTTTTCTACACTTTCACATGTTTAGCTATATTTATTTGCCCAACAGATTCGAATATCCCTTTTTCTTTTTTGGTTCTAGACACGTCTATAATTTCTGATTGATTGTTTTCGTAAAAATCAGAATCTTTAGAGGTTTTATTTGATAAAATTGAACTATGTGGGAGGTTTTTTAACATGTATTGACCAGTATTATAATTAACAGATTCCTTAGGAGTTTGATTTAACATTTCTACTATAATAGGTGTGTTTGGGATTCCTTATTTAAGGTGAAAAGAACTTTTTGTGATAAGTAGAAAATGTATTGTGACTATTTGATAAGGAGTTTTAAAAAAAGTGTTTGGTTTAACTTATTTATGTAAAATGACCAAAAAGGACATTTTTATACAAATGAATAAGTTATTTTTAAAAAGTGTACGGGATTGCTTATTTATACCATTTTATACTTTTTTCATCTCTAGCATATTGAAAAAGAAATTACAAAATATACATCATAAAATTTGTTTCCATATAATTATTTGATTAAACCATAATAATACTACATTCGAGATGTTAAAAAAACACCAAAAATACACAATAATAACAAAATAATGTCATACTACATTCCGCTTTGCGATTCCATTATTTCTTGCGCAATAGCATCTCTTATCGCTGCCATAAGCATATTATCATTAGCCGTACGATTTGTAGCCGGAACTTTTTCATGATCTTCATCAATAGGATTATCTTCTATGGGATTGTAAGATTCTTGTTGGGCAGTTTCAAATGCTTCATCAAACCTACCGGCCTTTCTAATAAAGTTATGAATAGCCATCGATGCTAAGACAATTTTCACTTGGTGATCGTATGTATAACTTAAAAGGAATCAAGAATCAAATATTGAACTTGAGATGGTATAGTCTTTAATCTGCAGCTCATGAAAGAACTTGAAACTGAGCTCACAAAAAATGAATCTTGATTTGACCCAACAACTTAAAAAATGAATCTTGATTTGACCCAACAACTTGAAACTGAAACTGAGATGGTATAAAAAATGAATCTTGGAAAGTCCTTCAATTCTAATATTAAAAAATATATAAACAGACCGTTCAAACCGTACCGTTACTAACGGTTTGGTTTGGTTATAATTGGTAACGGTTCGGTTTGGTTCGGTTATAATTTTCAATAATTGGTAACGGTTCGGTTTGGTTCGGTTAAAAAAAAACTGGTTAAAAAGCCGGTTAAAACTGGTTAGAAAACCGGTTAAACTGTTTTTATGCAGCAGCTTCAGTAGGTCATAACATGGTTAACAAACCCGGTTAAAACAATTCCAGTTTTAAAAAAAAACTGGTTAAAAAAACCAGTTAAAAGTGTTTTTACGCAGCAGCTTCAGCAGGTCATAATATTGTAAAAAAAACTGGTTAAAACAGTTCCAGTTTTTTAAAAAAAAAACTGGTTAAAAAAACCGTTATTATGCAGCAGCAGCTGCAGCGTTTAAACTGTTTTTATACAACAGGGACTGTGCATGTAATTAATTCTTTATTTAATCTTTGTCATGAAAGCTCTCTGATGTTGGACTTCTTGGTTCGGGTAGCGATCACATACAGCAAGGCGGACTTCAAGTTATAATGGTAAAGGCTTTATCCATTTTCTATTTAGTTAATACTTATAAATAATCAAAGTGTTATCATAGCTATATTATTACAATAATTGTGTAAATTTATGAAAATTTGATCAACAAAGTTTTATCCATCTAACAATCTCTTTAACCCGAACCGATTAATCCGAAACCCGAGCAAGTTAACCCGATTAACACCACTAACTACAAATGATTAAAAAAACAGTAGGAGTGTAGAACTTTCCTTTATTTTCTCATCCCACCACTCAGGTGATGCATCGATTAAGCTTCTCGTCCCACCAATCCCCGTTTCATGCCTCATCAACCGGTCATAAAGCTTCCATTCTTTTTTCATGACGTCCCATTTGTTTTTAATTTGTTTTTCATCAAATTTTATGCCCGTTTTTTCATGCATGATTTGAACTATATTCTTCCACCCAATCTTACTAAAGTGAGTACCGGGTCTATTCCCTTTTCTAAGTTCAAGCAAGCACGCATCGATAAACTCCTTGAACGTATCATTGTTCCACAAGAATTTTTTGTTTTTCATAGTCCTAAGCCTACTATATCCATGATTCATAAAACAAACACATCGAATATACCAAGGTAAAACTTATTAGTGAATACTAGCAAAGAGCCCGCGCTTTGTGGCGGATCGGATGAGAGCGTTGGAGATGACGTGTTTGCTATGTAGTACATCCATAAGAACAGTCGGATTAGTCGAACCAAATTTAAAAACCAGATAAGTTAAAAATATTTTTTTATTATTTAGTATGCAAATCAATATTAATAAATCGTTAGGTTAAATGATATCACTATAATGTTTATTAATTGTTAAATTAATTGAAAGTATAAATAACAGGCGTTGTGACAGAGCACATCAAATTCATTACATGTTTAAATAATTTTTTGAATACAAACATAAATACATAATATCCCGTTCAAAGATAAACACCAAATGTTAATACCAAAACACTAAACAAACTGACCGTTTTCGTACACCAACAATAGTTAAAAGCTTTTGTCACCGTGACTTTGTAGGCCGCCACCAACGCCTCGCTTGTCGTTTAAAATTGTTGACTTTGGCCGCCATCGTTAAGCTCTAATGAATGATTCAGTTAGGGAAGATGGAGTCAATGATTGCACTCATTGGTTCAATGCTTTTAGAACAATAAATACAAAAGAAAATGTTAAATATAATAATATCTATTGAATCAGTAAATAATGTATTGATTTCTACATCACAATAATAACTATAATAATATATAAATGATCCACATTTCCATTTGTTTTAAGTTGAAGGATGCAATTAGGCTATTATGATCAATTTTTAGTTAAACTTAAAGTGAGAATATCGGTGAGTGATCTTCTCTTCCAATGTACCTCTAGATTATACACCATCTAATTGCATCTAAGTAGATGGGATTCCCATAAATACACGTAAACATGTTAAATGGTGAAATCATAATGGCAATACCTTACTTACCTAATACTATTAGTAAGTATTCTGTTGGTAGAAGTTGGTAGGTAACCAGATCCACTGGTTGTTGTTCGAACCAATTGATATAGGATTGGGGTCACACTGAAGCCAGCCTACTAAGTTATTATATATCCAACCTAAAAAACATCTAATAATTAATAATAAAAATAATAATAATCAATAGACATGAAAACCATGAGTTTGGACCTCCCTTTTATAGGCGCTTCAAACCATTCAAGTCCCACAGCTATTGACTTGAACCATTAAGCACATATAACATCTTTAAACATTTAAATCAATAAAATGGCCTAAAAACAATAATGTACCAGTGATTACAGGTTACCCCCAAAAGACCAAAGTATCAAAAAAAAAAAAAGTCAACTTTGACCACATTAACCAGATTTCTCAACTTACCCATTATAGATCAAATTACCAAATTGCCCTAGCCTGATCTCAACCAATTTACCATTCTGCCCTTAGCATTCCAGATCATCAAGACATCATTCCAACCTCTATTTCCCACCAGATTACAGGTAACCACATAAAATTTAGCTTATAACATTGATGACAATCAATGATGCTGGAAGAAGGAACCTGCATGATTTATTTTTGTCCATTTTTCCATATGACCCGTTAAAGATAAACAAAACCCAAATCAACCCATTTAAAAGTAAATTGGTTGATATAGCCAACTGTCCATAGGCTAGTAAACGAACCGAGTCTTTAGTGAACCATTCGATGGGAAGTTCATTTAAGTTCGTAAATGTTCATTTACGTTCGTTTATGTTCTCGTTCATTTACGTTCGTTTGTGTTCATCCGCATGCGTATGTCTATGTTTATTCAATATTGAATTCATTCAAATTGCCAGGACCGTTACAATTTAATCTAGTTTTATTAAATTAAAATATCACTTCATTACGAATTAGTTTAGTTTTATTAGTTTTTAGACCAGACTGATATTCGCGTTTACTTTTAGTTGATGTTTGCTTGATTATGTCCATTTATCTTCTTTCATCTATGTTCAACTGTACTTGTTTGTTTTTCCTTTACGTTCGTTCATTTTCTTATCGAATGAACACAAACAAGGATACCCCGTTTGTTTAAGCGTTTATGTTTGATAGTCCAGTTGCAACCTTTAACCAAGAGAAATCAAAGGACTTTTAGCTGACAACATCAAAAGCAAACTTACGGGACCTGAGAACTGACCACCTCAAACACCTGTAGTATGCAGCCTGAAGCACCAGCGACAGTGCAAATATCCACCTGAATCCCATCTGCATCATCCAACCAAAACCAGTATCATTGATTACAAGTTTCCTTTCTTCGATCATTCATTATTCATCCAAAATTACAAGTTTCCTTTCGTCCATTTCTGGTTTTACAGCCCAGCTTAAAAACGAAACTATCTTTTCCCATATGCAGTAATTAAATAAAAGAAAACTTAACTAAAAGAAATGTTAACACTAACAATATACGAAAGGGATAACAAATCTGAACATCGGTTGTAGGTGTACCATCATCGCACTCAACAGCACTATTGTTAAGCATTTTAGGGTTGCAGCAGCACCACAAGGAAATATTTGTACTATGTAAATTTCGGTATAGCAAAATTAATATTTTCAAGTATGAGGCTTCTTAAAAGACTTCCCCTTTGCAACTTTCCTACCTCCAAAATGATGTTGATGCTAAAGCCTATGATATATCATCTCAAAAGACAATTATCAACACCACTGCAGAGAGTCTATCAACAACTTGTTTACATTTACAAATCAATTGTTCTACAATTTGTAAAAGTTGAATAATAATTCGTAAGGTAATTTGAAACCTGGACATTACGAAACAACTAGAGGCGAAACAAAGAATTGAGCATATAATATTAATCTTAACTAGGTTTGTTTTCAACTACCATTAATAATGAATCGATGCAGGGGCAGAACGATGGTAAATTGATGGCAGGGGTAGGCGATGAATTGATGCTGGGTGGATGAAGGAAGGAGGGTGTAATGGGTAATCTGATATGGTTAGCGGCGCCGCCACCGGAGATACTTGCCTTCTTTATTGTTCTTCTTTTTGTGGCCATCATTCCAACGATTCTAAAGCATTGTTCTTTAGTATGTTCATAGTGGGTGCACTTCAGGTTAGATTTATCTTCCTTGACTGGCCCGTTTTTCTTCCCAAATGCTTTTAATCGGTGGTCACAAGCCCTAATCCGTCTGAATGAGTGGCTACTAACCCTGCTGCAATGCCTTGTGTATCAATCGGAACTGCTCCTAAAATTGTCTGGTGAGCGGCTTCTTTTCGGACAGCTGCATAAGCCGCCTCTGCAGATGGGAGTGGATCCAAGCAGAGTATTTCCCGTTTTATGGGATCATATTTCCGGTCCAGTGCATTTAAAAACTGAAACAATTTGTGTTCTGACCTTATTTTGCATAAGCTTTAATGTCTTCTGGACATTTCATGGGGTTGGGATCGATTCTTTCGATTTCTCCCCATGTCCCCTGTAGTGAAATCCAGAATGCTTCAAGTGATGTACCGTTTTGTTTAATCTCATTAGATTTGACATGGAGATTAAACGCTTGCAATTTATCACTTCCACTACTGTAAGTAACCATCAAGGCATCCCATAGCGATTTCACTGTGGGAAACTCGGTTAGGTTGGCGGCAATTTCTGGTTCTATATTTTGTATGAGCCATGAAAACATGACCAAATCGTTTTGTTCCCACTGCTCCAAACTTTCATCATTCTGTTCTGGAGGATTTGAGGTCAAGTGGTTTAATATGGCTTTTGATTTTCCGCCTATAGCGACTCGAATTATTCGGGTCCATAGTGCGTAGTTATGGTGATTGAGTTTGAGGTTGATTTGTAAACTGTCGGATAGTTTGGGGTTTAGAGGCTGGGAATTTCTGATCAGATTTGCGAGTTGTATAGACAAATCTGAATTCTCGTTATTGGACATGGTGGCTTGAGTTTGGAAAGAAAAAAAAATGGTATTGATCGGTGATGAACAACTTAGGTTTGAGAACCTTAATACTGCTTTGATACCATGTTTCAAAGTGAAATATGAAGAATTATGGCTGAATATCAATCATTGTATATTGCTTTTGTTTTTACAGGGAAGAAAAAAGATACAATAAATGGCTTAAACAAGGAAATACAATCAAGTCTTTATGGCATGATCTTTTTAAATAAGGAATGATGTGATCTCCATCCTATTATTTTCATCAAGATATATTTTTATTTCTAACAATTGAAGCTTCACATGTGCGCCCTGGAATGCGTGCCTTGCTAAACAAACTAGTAAGTGTAGTTGTGTTTTATTACTATTATTCCGGTTATTAGTAATGGAAGTTGATTATCGTTATCAGGACAATGATTTGACGGAATTAGAGAAGACGGTGGAACCGTCCTGGTCAAAGCTAGTGGAACCGTTGGAGAGAATAGTTGATAACTTAAGTGTTGTTTGGGGAGCTATTAATCATTTAAAAGCCGTTAAAGATACTCCCGAGCTTCGTTCCGCCATTGGAACAAATTCAGGTAAGCTCGCGTTCGGCCAGTGAGTCGTTTTTTTAAGCTCGGGCTTGGGTTGTTTATTATTTGTTAGTTAATTTATATACGCTTTTAATTATCTTTTATATGTAATTTGAGAAAAACCTTAATACAAGCCTCGAGCTTGATAACTAAATGACCTTTATTTGAGGATACTTGAGCTCGAAAATGCTCGGCTAGTTTGAAGCTTTTTTATCGATCTGATCTCGAGTAGCTCGCGTGTGGCTCGGCTCGTTTGCGCCCTTGTTCCTAATTTGCTTTCTATTAGGTCGATTTCATAGTTTATAAGTGTTAAGCTGTGTATGTATTTATGCATCTATTTTGTTTAATTGTTAGGGTATATTTTAGGTTTTGTTCATTGTTGTCAAAAGCGATCGCTTTTGGCGCCTAGGCGCAAATTCCAGGCGACGCGCATTAAATGCGCTCCAACTACCTAAGGTTCTCAGGTGCAGGTCTGCTCTGTTGGTTTTCAAAGACAAAAGCAGGCAAGGACAATACACGAAATGGGGAAATTTTCTCTGGTTATGTTGCTGAACTTTACAAGCAAATTAGTGAAAAGAACAACTTTGAAAAACATATACCAAAAGCAAAGAAAATTACTGCTACTTATAGAAAGTACAGGCTAAATAAGTATGGAAAACAACACTTTGAAAAGCATACATCAAAAAGCAAAGAACACTACTGCTACTTAGGGCTGTTCAAAAACAAAACTCGCTCGAAAATAGCTCAAAAAAAGATCGGGTTGAAAAAGCTCGTATCTATATGAGCTCGACTCAATTTCTAAACGAGCCGAGCTCGTGCCAGGGTCAGCTCGGCTCGTGGCTCGGTCTTAGCTCGACTCGTTTAGATTAAGCCCTAAATTTTAATATCTATATGTAATAATACAATACCAAGAAATAAATAGATAAAAATTATACATATATTATGTCACTCGATACCTAAAACCTTATAAAAGAATAACAAAATAAAACATATCAATCAATCATACCCAGTTAAGTCCCACCAACAGCAAAGCTATAAGTAGGGTCTGGGAAGGGTGGGATGTAGGCACACCGTACGTCTATCCAACGGGATAAAGAGGTGGCTTCTAGGGAGACCCTCAGCTCTATAATATATATGTATGAGGCAATAGAAAGTAAATGAAATAATAATAGTAATATTAATAATAATAATAATAGTAATAATAAAATAATAATAATAATAATACTATATGGTATGTGACCAAAATAAGGTAAATAGAAGCCTTAAGGTGCTCCTTTCTCCTTAAAAATCTTTAACTTTAATCCTACTTCTCCAATAATTCCTATCTCCAACCATATCCTCGGAGAGGTTTAGGTCTATCAAATCACGCCTAATCCTCTCATCCCAAGTCAATTTAGGTCGTCCTCTACCCCTCCTCCCCTCTATAGTCATGTTTTCTACGGATCTAACAGGATTCGTCGAATGTCTTCTCTTCACATGTCCAAACCATCTCAATCTGCACTCTCTTATCTTGTCTGATATGTTCGCTACCCCTAATCTCTCCCGAAACACAACATTTCTTATTCGGTCTAACCTTGTGTGCCCACACATCCATCGTAGCATTCTCATTTATGCTACCTCCATCTTCCGCACTTGTGCCTTCTTGATGGCCCAACAATCTGTTCCATATAGCATTGCAGGTCCAACTGCGACCCTATAAAATTTTCTCTTTAGTTTAGTTGGGAAACTCTTGTCGCACAATATACCTGTGGCTGCTTTCCATCTACACCATCCTATCTGGACTCGATGGGTCACATCACTGTCTAATTCCCCATCGCTCTGAACAAATGATCCTAGATACTTGAACTTCGTTACCTGCGGTACCACCTGCCCTTCAATTGTTTATAAATTCTCTAATTTATAAATTTTATATAATATGTATGTTAAAATTATATTTTAAAATTTTAAAATAAAAAATAAAAATTTTTTAAAAAATTAAATAGCCGGCTCGATGAGCTTGAACTTTAAACGAGCCGAGCTTGAGTTTGATTTTTCAGCTCGATAAAGAAAACGAGCCGAACTCGAGCTAGCTCGATTAAGTTTAAGCTCGGGCTCGAGCACACTCTAGCTCGACTCGACTCGACTCGGCTCGTTTACAGCCCTACTGCTACTTAAAGAAAATTGCAGCTAAACCCGTCAAAGCCTGTTAATTTTTTACTTTTCATTAAATTACATTTAATCACCTTTTAATCTTCTAATCTCTATATAACCTACTAATCTTTTGGTTTTGGATAATTTTGGAGCTTTGATGATTTTCTATTGGATAATTTTGGAGTTTTGGAATACATTATATATTTTAATTTTTTTTATTAAGTGCGCTATTTTTTTCTTTAGGCCCTCGCTTTTTTTGCGCCTTGCGCCTAGGCCACATGCGAGGGGCGTGCGCCTAACGCTTTTGATTACTATGGTTTTGATCTTACTCAAATTCATATGCAGCCTGAGAAAATCACATTTGGCTTGAAATTGGATCAGAGTAAACCAATTTATAGTGCTTTCAAGGCTATGAAGGAATCATCAGACTGGGAAACGTTAAGTGATGCGTGTAAACGTATAGTTGAATGTAAGTATCAACAAATTCCTATGTTTGATAGATAAAACTTGTTATTTTCTGATAGATATTGAAAAACTTTTGTGATCTTAAACCTTTAAAATGATAAATTGTCAGTCTTATTTTGGATTCCCTATTTTCTGTTAAAATAATTTGAGTGTTTTGACGTCTTTCTGCAACTTGATTACACATGCAGCATGAATAAAGGACGGACGCTGTTCTTAGTGGTATCTCACTTGAAGATGATGAAAGAGAAGAGTTTAATAAACTTCAACAGGTTATTGAATTCATATGTTTATTACTTCAAGCATTTGACTATTGATATTCACTATGCATGATGTAATGATTATAAATGCTACCATGTTCATCGTTAATATAACTAACTATACATAGATTAGTTGTTGCTGCAAGTACTTTATTATTGGCTAAAATCATAAACCTTATACTGTATTTACCTTTATCTATAAGCGAATCAATATAATATATAATGTTTTATTATGTATCATTAATTATGACATAATTCCAGGAGTTAGCAAAACTTTCCAAAAGATTTGGCGAAAATGTTCTAGATGCCACAAAGAAATTTGAAAAATTAATAACTGATAAGAATGAAATCGAAGGTTTACCAGCTACTGCTCTTGGCTTGGCTGCACAAATAGCCACATCAAAGGTTCGGAACGGAAAACTATTCATTTATATTTACGTTAATTCATCCAAATTAGCACAAAAGCATCAACTTTTTTATTTATTGATACTTTTTTAACCGATTTAGGGTCATGAAAATGCAACTGCAGAACATGGGCCATGGATGATAGCATTAGATGGGCCAAGTTTTATGTCTGTTATGCAACATGCTAAGAATCGGGCTTTGCGCGAGGAAATATACCGCGCTTATGTAACGCGTGCTTCAAGTGGAGATTTGGATAATACTCCGGTTATTGACCAAATTTTGAAGCTTAGGTTAGCAAAGGCTAAGCCTCTTGGATATAATAACTATGCAGAGGTTTAAATATTTCTTTTTGACAATTTAAGTTGCTATTTTACATATATTATCGCTTATTATTTAGAATTAATTGTTAACCTTGGCTACCAAGATGGCAACTGTTGATAAAGCAGAAGAGCTTCTTGAAAAACTGAGGAGTGCTTCTTGGGATGCTGCAGTTCAAGGTCATTATTTACTTTTATTGTAATTGTTTTAATCTTTCTAAAATTATGCTTTTACATATTGTAGATATGGAGGAGCTTAAGGAATTTCGTAGAAGTCAAGGTGCACCTGAAGCTGATGAATTGGCACACTGGGATATTAGCTTTTGGAGTGAAAGACTAAGAGAATCAAAATATGAGATAAATGAGGTTATGTTTCTCTAGTTTCTGTGATATCCCACTTATGAAATCCTAGTATAAGTTTTAATTGTTATTTCTTTTCTCGTAAAGTGAATATTGGACATGTATGTGGATTTTACAGCAAGAATTACGACCTTACTTTTCATTGCCTAAAGTTATGGATGGTCTTTTTAACCTTGTGAAGATGCTATTTGACATTGATGTTGTACCAGCTGACGGTTCAGCACCAGTAAGATAACATATAACTAATTTCTTCTTTTTGGTTAGATGGCTTGCGAGTTGGCTTCATAGATGCGATTATTTTGTAGGTTTGGAACAGTGATGTAAAATTTTACTGCATCAAAGATTCAACAGGGCTCCTATTTCATATTTTTTACTTTGATCCATATTCTCGGCCATCTGAGAAAAAAGGTGGTGCATGGATGGGCGAAGTCTATGCACGAACCCGTGTATTTTCACATGATAAAACCTCTGTTAGGCTACCTGTTGCTCATATGGTGTGCAATCAAATGCCACTTGTTGGTAACAAGCCAAGCCTTATGACTTTCCGTGAGGTATGCATTTAATTAGGAAAACAATTATTACATATTGCAACTATTACAGATTATGCTGTGTGATATATCGTTCGGTTTCTCAGGTGGAGACTGTATTCGATGAGTTTGGTCATGCACTTCAACATATGCTAACAAAACAAGATGTGGGTCTTGTCGCTGGTATACGTGGCATAGAGTGGGATGCTGTTGAATTACCTTCACAGTTCACAGAAAATTGGTGTTACCATAGGTATTAATTTACAGATTCTAATGTTAATTTTTGTCATAATTGATATTACTTTAATGCATTCTAATTTATATGAAAGTTAATATGATTCCTTAAATTAACATCACAGGGATACCCTGATGAGTATGGCCAAACACTACGAAACTGGAGAGTGTCTTCCTGAAGATATATATCAGAAGCTTCTTGCTGCAAGAACTTTCCGTGCGGGTACTATGAGTCTTCGTCAGGTTAGCCTAACAGTCACTACTTAGCTGGGAGCACTGTTTATGTTTTTTTAACAATACCTATATCAAGTATATTTTGCATATTTATCATAAAATGTGTATATATTGTCGTATCGACTATGTTTTTTGTTTAGTATCTATATTAAGTATCATTCACATATCTTCATCATAATAATGTGTATTTAGTGTCGTATCAACATAAGGTAAATGTGGTATATCGTGTTATGTTTTAGCGTCATTGGGTCAAACTAGTAATGGGAAAAACAGCTTAAAAAGCAACATCTCAAATGGGTCAAAACGCTTAACATGTCCATTTTGCCACCTCTAATAACGGGTCAGTATAGAAAATGATATAACATTTCATTTTCATACATGCTATTTTGTAGCTCAAGTTTGCAACCCTTGACTTGGAGCTGCATAGTAATTAAGTTCCCGGTGGACCCGAATCTATCTATGATGTTGACCAAAGAGTCGGTCAAAGAACTCAACTGATTCCTCCACTTCTAGAGGACCGGTTCCTTTGTGGTTTTAGCCATATTTTTGCAGGTTGGTTTTTTATATAAATCACTTTCATTTAGTATCAGTAATGGAACAAGTCTTCTTGTATAATTATTCTGTCGTCTATTTTTTGCTTTAATGGTTAATAACAGGTGGATATGCTGCTGGTTACTACAGTTACAAGGTATTAAGTATTAATTGTTCTTTTTAACACATTTTCATGGATTTTTTATAGTGAATTGTGATGGTTTAATATCATATATATTTTGCAGTGGGCTGAAGTGTTATCTGCAGATGCTTTTTCTGCATTTGAGGATGCTGGGTTAAATAATGATGAGGTATAATGATTAATGGTGCTAGTGAAATTGTATTTAATAATTATTTCTCAATTACTCTTCTTTTTATAACTCATAATTAAGGAAAGACAATACATATAAGGATACTTTATGGGTTTGGATTAAAATTGCTTTGTATACAGGCGTTAAAAGAGATGGGATACAGGTTCAGGGACACTGTACCTGCTCTTGGAGGGGGAAAAGATCTATTAGAGGTTATGAATATAATATTTTTCTAGAAATAATATTTGATCATGCCTTTTTTTGTATATAATTTTGTGATTTGATATGCAGGTTTTTATCGAGTTCCGTGGGCGTGAACCGTCTCCTGAGCCCTTGTTGAGGCACAATGGCTTATTGCAGACAATTGTATGAACATTTAGTGATATACTGCACATAGTAGATTTGAACTTGCTGAAAGGAGCCAAAAGTTTTAGATGCATTCAAGAAAAACAAAAGTATTTTTATTATCCATGATATAATTCTGATGTATTTATAGCCAAGATATACACAACTTCACAATGCTATGAAGTCCTGATTTTATAGGTTACACATCAAAATCGGTAATTTCATCTATTGTTTCGAGAAGCTAGTTATATATGAAAATAATTATTTGAACTGTGCTATAAGATAAATAAATGAAGTTGGCAATAGGAGATAACACTGGTAAGGACAAGTTTAGCCGACGTAGCCTCAAAATGGAATTTTTGGATCCAAATAGAGCCCCACGTCTTCTGGGATCCTTTGTACATGAGCTGTCCACGAGCCAATGTAATGAGGTGGCCAAGTAAACAATTGGAGCTGGTGAGAAGGCTAATGGATGATAAGAAGTTAAGAACCATGGTGCTTCCTGTTAGGGCAATGTCATGAGAACTTTTTTAATCACGTGTGGTCAAACCCAAACCTGAAGTGGGTTCAGAAGAAAAACCAAAGATGGTTAATGGTTATGGTCGATGACTCGATGTCTATAGTCTACAGTGTACGCCAAGTTGCCAAGCGATTACCACAAACCTTGTAGTTTAACGCTCTAGTGTGTGTTATAGATGGTGTAAATTATGTATTGTATTGATGATTGTAAGTAGGGTTTTAGAAGAGAATGAGTTATATACTTGGCCTATATTTACATAATACTATCTTTAACACTTGGCTAATAACACTGTGTCTAATATTCCCCTGCAAGCTAATGTGTCTAATATCCCCTTGCAAGCTAAAGTTGGAGAACGGCCAATAGCTTGGAGCATAAAACTATGAATCTCTATGTTGGGAAGGGCTTTGTAAAGTTACCTACGCCTTGATCTCCTGTTTTTATGAATCATACTTGTAATATTTCATTTGCGACTTGTTCAATTTGTTTTACTCTTGCATGAAAAGCCAGATTTGCATCAACATACGTTGCTCCAAGGTTATCACACCAGATAGTTGGGGCGTCTTTTGCATATGCCTCTCTTTTAGAAGTGTTTCTAGCCAAGTTATTTTGTGGCATTGTCAGCTAGAGCCTTATATTTAGCCTCTGTAGATAACCTGGAAATTGTTTTCTGCTTTCGTACAATCCAAGAAATGAGCTTGGAACCCATGTATATGACGAAAACCCCCTATGGATTGATGGTCATCTGGACTGCCAGCCCAATCAGCATCCGAGAAGACACAGTGACAAAGTTTCTTGCCATTGTGTATTAATGAAGGCCTTAAATGAGAGCATGAGTTGTGATGGATAATTAGTCAATGATCAATAATGCCTTTAAGTGGCGAAAGATACGTTTAGTAGCAGCCCAATGGTTCTCGAAAGGAGCGTGCATGTATTGGCATACTTTGTTGACAACAAATGTAATATCAGTCCGAGATAGAATTACATATTATAGGGCTTAACAAGTTGACAATACTCTGTTAGATTAAGTAATAGAGGACTGTCGCCAAGAGATAAAGGTTGAGAGGTGCTCATAGGAGTGGAGACCAGTTTGCACTCTGAATCCAGTATGTTGTGTGAGATCATGAATGTACTTTTTGTGAGAATAATAATTATGCCTTGAGGAACAAAGTATTTGCTGAGCAATTGAATTACACGGTTAACTGCAATTGTATTGTTCCACTAACTATGATGTCATTCACATAAACAAGAACGTAAAGGGTGGTTGTCTCACTTTTGTAGATAAAAAGAGAAGCATTCATTTTCTAGCCACGAAAACCGAAGTTGTTAAGGGCTTCTGATAGACGATGAAACCAAGCACGGGAAGCTTGTTTTTATCATATAAAGAGACTTGTGAAGTAATCATAAATGATCCAGGTGTTTAGGATCAACAAAGCCTTGTGATTGTTTAAGATTAGACTGTTTCAGTAGGATTCCCATGTAAAAAAGGCATTTTGAACATTGGTCAATTTTATTAATTTTGTTTCAATTACAATTTTAGGTCGTCAGCAGATTAGAAAAACCAGTATTTCAACTGAAAAGATTTCTGTAATGGGTTACTTGTTAAATATGGAGAGTATTTATTCTCAGGATTCCACGGGATCCGGGAATTCGTTTTAGTGGGAGCCGGTAGGGACAGGGAACACGTTAGGGGAAGTTTATGTGACTGATGTGTTGGAGCTCGAGGGGGCTTCAAGCCTTCAACGGGCTTTCAGGTTAACTGATGAGAATGTGATGGCGACTAGTGGAAGCTTAATGCTCATATTACATAGTACAATCAGGAGCGCAAATGATTGTATTTAAGGCCTCAGAGTTGAAGGTTGATGGTTTCATAAGTCTTGGGTAGGTCAAGTCTCTGTTGAAATCATAGAAAGAGGAGACGGGGACAGACCCGTTTGAGATTTCTTGTCTACTAAGTAACAAACCCTAGTCTAGTCTGTGCATATAGAGTAAATTGATATTTTGACCCACATAGTTTTTGTCTCATAGCTCATTTAGCCCAAAATAAAAATGTTGAAATAATGTGCATGTAACATTTATTATTTGCTAGCGGTTTTGGTCATGAGTCAAAAATGGTTAGTTTTTTTTATTTTTGTTCTATTTTTTTTCTTTTATTATTTTTATTGCTTTTACTTTTGTAGATATGTCAAAAACTTTATTAATTAGTTTACAAGTATTTATTTTATAAAAAGTATATATATATTGCTATCGTTTTATATATATTGTTACTAGGTTAGTGACCCGTGTGATACACAGGTATGATAAACTAAATTTGAATAACAGTTTCAAAAAAATTAGATGTGAAATGAAACGCTCTTTTTATACAATGCATAACTCGTTTTGATATGAAAATACATGTGAAATGAAAAGCTACAATGAACATTTACGTTTCCCAATTCCTCCAATAAACAACTTATAACATATTATAAGATTATTCCAGTGCACACAAACCATTTTGTCAATAGTCAACAACCTACAAACAAACCATATAGGGTACACATCCCACTAAACAACAAATCAGCCTTATGGAAAAAATAAGAGCTGGAGACAACCCCAATTTTATGATCATAATCAGAATTTTTGCCACCCCACTCTATAAACCTTAAAATCTCATTATCAACCCATAACTCCAAAAACTAAACAGCATATCAAAGGATGTTATCCCAAAAAACCATTTCCCATAATAACCCCATACGAGAATAACCAATCATATACGCTTATCATTACAATTCAATATTATTAACAAAATCATGATTAGGCCTATCTCAAAATTTAAATCTACATACCTCACAACAAATTAAAATAAAATGCAAACCAAAATATCAACTACAATGTTCCATAAAATAAAATGCAAACTAAAGTCAATACACAAATAAAATTACATTAAACAAAGGTAAATATATTTCACAAATCCATAAATACCTCCTTGTATACTACATTTGTAGTTGTATTGGTAACATTACCATTCTTGTCAATGATTAACAGTTTAAGTTCATCTCTGCTTTTAACTCGAGATAATGCTACATATAGTTGACCTGTGAAAAAACAGGCTCCTTCAAATACAAGCCCACTCTAGATAGCGACTGTCCTTGACTCTTTTTTATTGTCATTGCAAAACATACAGCCATTGGAAATTGTCTTCATTGAAACTTAAAAGGATTTTTTTTGTCAGTAGGTGTGAGTGACGTTCTATGTATATAAACTGGCTCGCCAATGTTAGTTCTGTAGGTTCCCAGCTGGATCTACACAGGAGTATCTCGTAACACGAGGGTGCGGAATCCCCACGTAATACGATACGAGTGTAAGATAAGCAATACGTTCAATAAGTAGGTAAACACACGAGATAATACTTGAAAACTTGATGTGTTACTATTGCCAACACGTGATGCACAAGATCACCAAAAACACGTTTAGCAAAAACCTTTCTCGCTCACCTCTTAAAACCCTAAGCTGAGGTTTAAATAGACCTCGACAACTTCGCCAACAAGCTAGGCGAAGTTGTCATAACTTCGCTAGTTCCCCAAGTTCGCGTATACATACCAGCGAACTTACATAATCAACAGTATTCGACACGTAACAAACAAACAAAACGATTACAGACACAGACAAAACACGAGATACTGAACTACTGACATCATGCACCAACAGACTCCCCCTTGGCAATAGCTTCATATCTCTATCTTCATTCTCGTGTCTTGTAATCTCAAAAATCACATGCCATCTTTCTTCAAGCATGAATGCCCTGCCTTACACAGACAGAGACCACCCTCTGGTACTTCTTGGCTTCATCCTTCCGCGCAGGAATGTAAAATATCTTTTTATCATTCAGTACCTGCAAATCAGCCTGAGACAAATTAACCAAGTGCATGGGATCATACACTCTCAGAATCTCCTGTTCATTTTCATCTTCCATAACAGCTTCAGCAGTCTGGCAGTCAACGTACCACCACTTGAGATCCTTTAACACATTCTTGGGCATCATCTTCATCGGAACCTCTTTCAAGCAACGAATTGGCTTATACTACATTACCATCCAGGGCTTGCCATCAGCCCGCATTCCCTGATCCTTATCTTCAACCAACCTTCCTTTCTGAGGCTTTAGAAGTTCAAACTTTTTCTCCTTAATAGCTTCCTTCCATACTATCTTTCCAATTATTCTTGCAATATCATCATCACTCCTATTAATCAATCTCAAATGAGCCAAATCTTTCACCTCACACTCAGGCAAAGTGTTCAGTGATCTCAATGCCTTCTTAAAGTACTGAATCCCATCATAACGCTTAATCACAAACAACTTTTACTGCTCATCATATAGCCATCAAATGATACCTTTCTTCGATTCAGCGTAGCCCTTGATACTGTAATTCTTCTTAAACATTGTCGGTACCGCAGGCTTCTTTGTCTTGACGAACCACTGAGCACAACCTTCTTTCCATCTCGGATGTTCTTCCCACTCAGACTCATCTGACACATTTGCATCTTGATTCAAGTTCACCTTTTCAACATTTGGAATATCATGCTCTACACCATCATCAATAATCTCACCTTCTTCTAACTCACTATCAATCTCAATTTGTTCACCAATCTTTTCAATCTCATCAATCGTTAACAGATCATCCTGTTCCAGCACTTCCTCATCATCAACAACCACCACATTTTCACCACCTATTCCACCTAATGTACCAGCAGACTCCCCCTGAGATGTGGAAGTCCCAAGAGTTTGTTCAGTTCTTGGCAACTCACCACCTGCACCTTCCGATGCATTGGGATCATCGTCTCTGTCTTGCCTCTTTTTGGTTCTCAACTCTTCACCCTTGCAGCTCGTGTCCCCCTGAGATGCTAAGAACTGTTTTAGAGCATCAAATAGTTTACTTTGTTCAACAAGGAGGGACGATTGGATCTGATTTTCTGCCACAAGTCGCTGGATAGCTTGCGTCTGAATAAGATTGATCCGTGATTGCTCAGCAACTACCCGTTCAAGAACCGCTATCCTTTCAGAATCAGACAAAGTAGCATTAAAGTCAAAACGCATGTGAGAAATATCTTGAGCATATGGTGGTGGAATTCTCAAACTAGCTGGAATGTCAGAAGTAGTCTGAAAAGTAACTGCGGGTGGTATTGAAACAGGTAACCCCGCAGTAGCAACCAACGTCGAGTCAACAAATCTAGTAACCACCTCCGATAGAGTAAGAGTAGGAGGCGACAAGGAAACTATGTCCGGTGCTGTAAACTGAAATGTGGTTGGAGGAGTACCAAAGGATGATGACGTTGTCACCAATGGAACACTTGGGGTTATCGACAGTGTGACAGTTGAAGAAACAGGAAACATAGTCATCCCCGATAACGAGGGTGGAGAAAAATGAACAACCCTCGAACCTTCACCAACTCTTAAACTTTCACCAACCCTTGCCTTCTTTGATCTTCGTACCATCCGATATAAATCCTCCTCATAATCAGATTCGCTGTCATCCGAATCTTTCTTTCTCTTTCCATGTATTCTTTCTTGTCTGGCAAGAATCTGTTGTGCTTCAACGATATCATCCGTGGAGGAGTCAGAGTCGGTTCTCTTAGAATCCGCCACCGATGTAGCGACCATGGACACATTTACCCCAGACGCCTCAGCCACTGAGACTTGAACTTCAGCAGCTGGATGAATCTGTTCCATGTCAAAGAAACCTTGCCCTCCAAAGGCAACTTCAAGGTCAACCTGTTCTACCGGTGCGGCAACAGGATCAGCAGGCGGTGCTTGCTGTACCACGGGTGGTTGAACCACAGGAGGTGGTTGAGGAACATTTGCCTGTTGCGGTGCCGGATCAAGAAATTCATCACCTTGAGGAGCAACATACGCAGGATTCACCAAATAACCAAACAAGGCAGTGTGCCTTGGACGGAGTTCAGTTTTACTTCGAGCACTTGATGACTTACATTGCGCAAAGATCCTCTTGGACACACTTTCCACATATGAAATAGGACGTCTTTGTGGCAGATTAGGAGCTACATGATTCAGAATCATCTGTAGAAATCTCGGATACATCAAAAATCTTTCCCGCGCCACAGCACGTCTCTGACGGTCAATCTCATAAAAAATCATCTGACCAAAGCTGTAAGGCTTGTTGTAGGTCAAGGCAGTCATTGCCGATTGCATTGTTGCACCCATACCATCTGTACCAGCTTTCCGACCGGACATGCACACTATCATCACATGCATAAAAAACCGCCACTGATCTAATAAAAAACCTTTCCTCCTCTGTGAGTCTCCCAACGGACCCGAATACCCCATACATAGAAATGCACCATCTCTGAATGATGCCGGAAAGTCTGTTGGGTCATCAGTCGTCTCATTCCCAAACTGTAAGGCTTCCCTTATCTAATTAGCCGAGAACTGTATCGCTTGTTCATTGACCGTTGCTCGCATCACCGGTGGATCAACACGACAATCATACTCAACCGTGTTCCAAAAATCTTCAATGTTTGGTAGTGAGATCGGAAGAGTAGTAGTAATAGCATGAAAAATACGTGAGCGTATGAGAAACGAGATAATCTCACGGTAACTGTCAACTCCTTGAGCATCTGGATCTAAAGTAATATACATGTTGTGTCCCAGGAAAAATTGACGGTTATTATCTCCTCCTTCATCACCACCAGCACCACCAGCTCCTGCCACAGCAATCATATCTGCACAACAAACAGTTGAAGTCAGTTCTTTGTCTAAACAAGACATAACTTATTGTGAACTTCGCTTAAATCCCAACTTCGCCAGAGAAATAACAGACCAGAACACTTAAATCAAATTTTTATCAGTAGCAGGCGAAGTTAGTAATGTGGCGAAGTTAAGTACAACTTCGCTGAAACCCTAACTTCGCCTCTGTAATCGGCGCATCAAGATGATCCAATTGTAGCTAGGTTTGGCCAATTCGAGGATGAAGACATGAAAGAGGTTGTTCGATAGAGACTCAGATGACCATATTTGTTACTAAAACACTGTTAAAACGAATTGTAGAACGAGGGTTTAAAGGACTGTTCAAACGAGGCCAGAAGTCGGATCATCAAGACACTGATTATCACCATATCTTACGAATTACGGGTCACAATGATCCTACAAACCTTTATCACGGACAAGAAACGGATTAATATGTGGTTCGAATCAAATGGATAGGTTCGCCGAGGGTTAGTTTTTGAAGATGATTTGACTCATTTGACCATCGAAACCCGTTAAATACTTTAAAGAAACCCCAGGGGCGAAGTTGTGTTAACTTCGCCCAAAATTAACATCGCTTAAAGTCAAACTTGTGGTCAACTTCGCCTATGTAGCTTACCAGTTAACTTCGCCATTTAGTTAAGTTCGCCCTTATTAACTTACAAACAGAACCTTATTAATCAAAGAGCACTTTTCTTTTTAAAAATCTCCATAAAAGATTTAAACTTGACGATCAAAGAACCAAGTAACCAAGTTTTATAAAAGTAAACCATAAAATGAAATGCATAACGAAAATTTGAGTAATAGAATAAACGGGATCAAATTTCAGTCTTGACGATAACCAGCATGTTTTAGAAAAGATCCGAACAGGAATCATACTAATTAAGTGGCTGTCACTCAGATCCATGTTCAGCGGTATTATGGCATAAAGAAACAGGTTGTAAGCAGGTATAAAACTTAGTATGGTTTTCATCGCTTCTGTGATACGGATTAGGTTCAATTAAGCTCAAAATTTAGATGGACATCACATGAGAGATTGTGATGCCTCCTATAAATTCTCAAAGCATATTTGGCTTTCCCCAAGTCACCCCGAGTTGACTTCGACCCGTAGTGTCTGATTAAACAATGAGCACACATCTATCTTTAGAGTCTTCTTCCCGTTCTTTCTTATGCTTGAAATATTCTTTCTTGCCTCTTTCTAGATATTTGAAACAACTTAAGCTTCAGAAGGCTTAATAATATATATATATATATATATATATATATATATATATATATATATATTTTACTGATACAAATAAGGACATTAATACAACTCCAAATTGTAGACAACTGCAAGTCCCGAATCTGGATCACTGCAGGTACTTAACACTATCTTTGCGGGAATCAGAACACTCACGGGCTCGTGTATGACTGGGTAATCACTTTTCTGCCTATCATTCGGAAAGATGTATATGGAGACATGCACAACTCAAAATGGTTTTCCACATTAAATCGAGGAGATTTAGTTTGTATCACTTCTACTTTTACGCACCATAGAAAGCTACCATAACATACAATGACTGTTCTAGAGTCTTTTAGGCCTAATAATTTCACCATTTAAGCACACAAAATCAGTTTTTCTATCACTTTCCAAGGTTGGATCAATTTTTTTAAACATCGTATTTTAACTTCTTACGAAGTTATAGACTTGAAAAATTATATCATCTCCCAATTTTTTTTTTAAATTCTATCGCCCCGATCAAGTCAAAGTCTTCAGGTAAACGGCTATCCTGAAGATCCAATGGATCAGCTGGACCGACCACATACGAGTATGTGTCCTTCTAACTAAGTATGAACGACTATTTTTCAGCAAAAGAATAAAAACCCATCATAAACCGCCCCGGTCACTTTCAGTCATCTGGTTAATGGCTATCCTCATAATCTATAAGTAGAAGTAAGGACCAAACATATCCGAAGATATGTCCTTTAAACTTAAGCAACCGACATAATTTTAAGCGACAGTGATGGTTTTTTTTTTTTTTTTCTTTTCTGAAAACAAGGTTACTTGGGATTGATCATCCCATTAAGCTCAACAAGATTTTGAAAACGGGATCGGTCAAACGCTTTAGTAAAAAGATCGGCAAAATTATCCAGTGAATCAACCTTTTCGAGCACAATTAATTTCTTCTCAGCACAATCCCGTATAAAATGATGACGAATGTCAATATGTTTAGTTTTACTGTGTTTAACGGGATTGTTAGTTACTGAGATTGCAGCAGTGTTATCAATGCAAATAGGAGTTTGAGTGAAATTCAGACCATAATCACGCAATTGCTGTTTTATCCATAAAACCTGGGAGCAGCAGTTTGATGCTGCCATGTACTCTGCTTCGCAGGTGGAAATGGCTACTGAGGTCTGCTTCTTGCTCTGCCACGACACCAATCTTCCTCTGAGAAACTGACATCCACCGGTTGTTGACTTCCTGTTCTGATTGCAACCTCCATAGTCAGAGTCGGTGTAAGCTACCAAATCCAATTCTCCCCCTTTCGAGTACCATAAACCCAACTTAGGCTTGCCTTTGAGATACCGCAAGATTCTCTTCACTCCCTTCATGTGAGATTCCTTCGGGTTTGCCTAAAAACGAGCACAAAGACAAACTGCAAACATAATGTCAGGTCTAGATGCTGTTAAATACATTAAAGAACCTATGATTGCCCGATATTGAGTGGGGTCCACATCATTATCACTGTCGGAATCAGCACCCAGTTTGTGGTTGACGCAGATTGGAGTGTCAAATGGGGTACTATCATCCATCTTGAAGCGTTTGAGCACATCATGGACATATTTCGTTTGATGAATAAACATGCCATCTTTCTTCTGATCTACCTGCAAACCCAAAAAGAAAGTTAATTCACCCATGGCGCTCATCTCAAACCTCTTCTTCATGACCGCTTCAAATTCCTGACACATAGTGACTTTTGATGCAGCAAAAATGATGTTGTCCACATAAACCTGAACGAGAAGAAACTCTCCCCCTTTTCTCCTGATAAACAGCGTACTATCAATCTTTCCTCTTTCAAACCCATTTTCTAGCAAGTAGTCTGACAATGTTGCGTACCAGGCATGAGGAGCCTGATGTAACCTATATAATGCTTTACTCAGTTTGTACACATGATCAGGAAAATCTGGGTCAGGGAAACCCGGGGGTTGTGCAACATAAACCACCTCATCGACTTTACCATAAAGAAATGCGCTTTTCACATCTAACTGAAACACTTTCATTTCTTTGTGTGTAGCATACGCCAAAAACAGTCGGATTGCCTCCAATCTCGCTACAGGAGCAAACACTTCATTGTAATCGACGCCTTCCTGCTGATTAAACCCTTTCACTACCAATCTTTCCTTGTTCCGTATGATTATCCCCTTCTCATCTCTCTTACATTTAAATACCCACTTTGTACCGATTGCAGTTACTTCTTGCGGTTTTTAAACTAATTGCCATACTTCCATCATCTCAAAGTGTGCCAGTTCTTCCTGCATGGCTTCAACCCACGAGCTATCCTTCAGTGTCATTTGATAATTCTTTGGTTTAATCTGGCTGATGAAGCAGGTGTACAAGCATTCATTTATTATACCCGTCTCTTTAATGCTTGCATAAACGCATGTGTGTTCATCCAAACTTCTTCTTGTACGAACACTGTTAGAAGGATTACCGATTACATTCTCCAAAGGATGATTCTTGTGAACTCTAGTAGTCTGAATCCGACCAACTTCCATATTATTCTCAAGATTTGAAGAAAGTTCATCAGTGTGAGTCTGAGGTTGAGTGTGAAATGGATTATAGAACTCATCATCAATCGAGATAGCAGGAGATTCAACCGCATTGGGCGAGGTTGGTTGATTTTCATCATATTGTGGACGTTGCACAATGGTCTCCTCGTCGTCATACAGTATCTGCGAGGCTACTTTCTCATCAATGTCTGCAAAATCCAAGTAGGGCACATTAAAATATTTGAAAAGCTTATCATAGTCGAAAGCCTCTGCTGGTCCCATGCTAGGCTTTGGTGATTTGTAACTAGTAATGTCAGTGTTACAGACCACCTCAACCTTGCTGTTCGATAGATTAAAGACTCTTCTGTTGGGTGTCCCAACAACATAGCCGACTAAGGTACCTTCGTTGGCTTTCTCACCAAATTTAGAGTTAGTCTTTAATATCGAACATGGGGACCCGAAAGGTTCGAGACCCTTCAAGTTTGGCTTTCTACCATGCATAAGTTCATAACATGTTTTATTTAATCTCTTAACAGTTAAAACACGATTAAGGATATAACAGGCTGTAGCAACAGCCTCAGCCCAGAACACCACAGGAAGTTTAGCATCTGCCAGCATGGTCCTGGCGCCTTCGATTAGCGTTCTATTCTTCCTCTCAGCTACTCCAATTTGTTGCTGAGTATATGGGGCGCTGTACTGATGCTCTATCCCTTTTTGTAAGCAGAACATCTCCATCTGATAGTTCTTGAACTCTGTACCATTATCACTCCTGATGTACTTAACCTTTCTTCCAACAATATTCTCAACCTTGGTAATCAAGTTAATTACCAACTGAACTGTTTCATCTTTTGCCTTCAAAAAATAGACCCAAGAGTATCGAGAGTAATCATCGGTTACCACCAGACAATATGAAGTTCCTCCTAGACTCTTTACATTCACAGGACCAAAGAGATCCATGTGAAGTAGGTCCAAGGTGTTGACAGTTGAGTTAACTTTCTTGGAGTGATGAGGCTTCTTGTGCTATTTTCCTTTCTTGCACGATACACATTGGTCTTCAAAATTGAAGTTCTTCAAAGGAACCCCTATCACCAACCCATTCTTGACTATGTAGTTCATCTTACGAAGATGTATATGACCCATTCTTCGGTGCCACAGTTCTGACTCAGATTCAGTTGCTTTTGACAGAAGGCATGATTCTTCTGTTGTCATCTCGGTTGATCTCATACCCATCACATACGTGTTTCTCTCTCTTGGAGCTCTCATTACAACCCATGTCTCTGGTATTTTGAAACCAGGATAAAGCACGAGTGCCTCATCTTTAGTGAAATGAACAGTGTATTCTTTATCACAGATCTGAGAAACACTCAACAAGTTATGCTTGAACTCTTCTACAAAATTCACCTTTTTCCAACTTTATTCTCCCATTTGTCACGGTCCCAATACCACTAATTCTTCCCCCACTTTCTCCAGCGAAACTTACTCTTCCTCCTTGAACAGACTTCCAGTCACGTAACAATTTCTTGTTACCAGTCATGTGCCGGGAACAGCCACTGTCAACAACCCACATATTGTTTACAGCCCTTTTTGACTGTTCCTGCACAATTGAAGAAATAGATTAAAATCTGGGGACCCAAGACCAGAAGGTCTTGGGTTGGGTAAACCTGTTATCCGGCATCCAGTACCTTGGTTGCCCAAAGTCAGTTTGAGGAAAGTTTCTATTAGTTCTGTAGGAGAAATTTCCAGATGACTGGCTATGAGACCATCTAAAACTTCGTGAGTTAATTGGACTATAATTATTGTTTTGGTAATTTACTGGGAGAAAACGAGACTGATTTCTTTGAAATCTTGGTTTAGACCAATGATTGTAAGTTGGTATGTTAGTGTTTTTACTAGCATCACCGTTAGTACTCGTTTTATACTCAGTTTTAGTAGGCCTCATATTTCTAGCTTTTCTCTGTTTCAGAGGACAGTCAGCGACAAGATGTCCTATCCTGTTGCATCTAAAACAACTTCTGTTCTTCTGTTTTTGTTGAACTTTCGTCTCAGAAGTTGTTGCAGATGTTGAGGTAGCGTTACTATCCGTTTGTCTCACATATGGTGGGACGAACGGATTTAGAGAATATTTCTTTTCATCAAACTTATAGTCCTCCCCTCGTTTTAGTAACACAACCTCTTCTTTTATCTCATCTGATTCAGAAGGCTTGTCTGAATTTGATGAGACGGAGCTAGAGACAGATCCAGTGACATTAGAAGTTGTCTTACTTGTTTCACTCTCATTAACTTTGGTTTCTATAGCAGAAACTTTTATTGGAACTGTCTGACTAATTTCAACATTCTCAGATTGCTGATTACTAGGATTATAAGTATAGTTATTATTGTATGGTGGTGGAACTTCTGAGAATCCAATTCCCCCTTTGATAACCGGGGAACGTTGAACACTTATGATGTGATCCATCATCGCAGAAGAATTTCTAAATTGTTCAATTTTTCTGTTTAGTTCCACCACTTTCACCTGGTAATCAGCTATCTGTTTATCTTTTTCAGCAATTAGTTTGGTCTTTTCTTCTAACGCTTCATAACTAAGATCAATCACTTGTATTTTTTCAGCTAGAGTGGCTTTAAGACTTTTGATGTCCTTTTCGCTCGCTTTTATTTTTACCGAGTAACTATTCTCTTTAGTTTTAGAATAGTGATGATCTTCTTTTAAGGTTTAAAATTGTGTGTCCAAACTAACAAACTGATCAGTTAATGTTTTCAATTGATCAGATAGATTTTCACATTGTTCACAATGAAGTTCAGAACTTACCTCAGAGAGCTGATCGTTCACTTCTGCCATGTATGCTTGATCTTCTCCAGTCTTCCTCTCACTTCCTCCACTTTCAATGTTTACCAGATTTGCCTGTTCGAGCATCTCCTCAACTTGTATATTCCAGTTGTATCCACCGTTCTGTTGAGATACCATAGCCTTATTTTCACTACCACCCCCATTCTGTTGAGCATGCCTGTTCTGACTTTGTTCGACTCTTTCATTTGTACATTCCTTAGCAAAGTGACCATTTTATTGACAGTTATAACAGCGAACCTTTGATTTATCAAACCCTGATCTTTCTCCAACAAACTTTCTACCCGTTTTCTTCATAAATCTCTTTACCCTTCTGACTATCATAGCCATCTGCCACTGCAGATCCATCTTTTCCAGATCATCAGCATCGATCTGATTACAGTCTTCATCCAAAGTTGCAGGGTCGACTATTTTACCTTTGATATAGTTCTCATAAGATGCAATGAAGGATGCATAGAGGGCAAATTGTTGTTCAGCAGATTTCACACTCACAGGAATCTGTGAGTAGTTATTGCTTGGAGCATTGGATGAGAAATTTCCAGATGCAGTTTGAGGCTTTGAGGAATTACTCCCTCCTGCTACGAAACTTACACCACCATCCATATTGAGAATCACATGACCATCTGGAGTGGATTTTGATTCCCCCTTAGAGTAGTAGGCCGTGGATTCTAATTTTGAGCTTGAGCTCTGAGTGACTTTAGCACCATACATTCCCGGATCCTGAACCTGATCAGTTGGTGTCTCCTTTCGAACCATGTTAAGTTCAAAATTTCGTAACTTATTGACCACTGTTTCCAAATCAATCTTGTCAAAATCTTTATCTTCTCTCATCAGAACAGTGTACATTTCCCATTTCGGTGGGAGAGCATCAAGAAGTTTCTCTACTACCTCTCTTCCTTGTATTCAATGGAGTAATTATTTAGTTTGGTCATCAAATGATAATATCGTGTGATGATATCATCAAGTGATTCATTTTTCAAATACTTGAATACAGAGAATTGGGTTTTAGCAGCTTTGTCTTGGAAGTACGTATCCCCACATTACCTTCATATCTATTTTCTAGTGCTTCCCATAGCTCTCTAGCAGTTTTGTATTTCTTGAAGGTATGAAGAATCTCTTGTGGAAGAGCCATTGTTATAGCTGCATAAGCTTTACACTCTGCCCCATACATTTTCTTTTCGTCCTCTTCCATCTTACTGTATTTCTTAATCTGTTCACGGCCTTCAAACATGGATGTTGGTGGAATGTACCCGTCTTGAATGCAGACCCACATCTTAGCATCTTGATACTTCACATACTGTTCAAACCGATCTTTCCATGCGACGAAATCAGTACCCTTCAGTAGTTTTGGAGCTTTAGTTGCAGAACCAGCTTCAACCTCCATTTTTACTAGTTCTGTGATGTTTATCGAAGTCATTGTTGAAAAATAGAGATTCAAGAATCAAAAACAAAGTTCTGTGATTCAGCTATAGCGAAGTTAGTATAACTTCGCTCTTTAGTCTAACTTCGCTGTGGTATAACTTCGCTGTAGTATAACTACGCTGTAGTATAACTTCGCTGAGGTTTAACTTCGCAGAGGTTTAACTTTGCAGAGGTTTAACTTCGCTGAACAACTTCGCTAGCTTGTTATAAGTTCGCTTAAACCCTACTTTTTGTTACAACTTCGCTTGATGAACGTCGGGTTTTGCAGGTTTTAGTTGGGTTGATTGCGAGGGACGCGAGGGTGATTTGGAGGTAAGTTTGATGAGGGAAGATGGGCAAGACACAAAAACTAGGTATTTCAACGTAAACTCGTTCCGCGAATAGTTAAACGGAACGATCTTAACACCCGTGTGATAATCTCGAACCACATAATCACGAGCAAAATGCTCTGATAGCAATTGTAGGTTCCCAGCTGGATCTACACAGAAGTATCTCGTAACACGAGGGTGCGGAATTCCCACGTAATACGATACGAGTGTAAGATAAGCAATATGTTAAATAAGTTGGTAAACACACGAGATAATACTTGAAAACTTGATGTCTTACTATTGCTAACACGTGATGCACAAGATCACCAAAAACACGTTTAGCAAAAACCTTTCTCGCTCACCTCTTAAAACCCGAAGCTGAGGTTTAAATAGATATCGACAACTTCGCCAACAAGCTATGCGAAGTTGTCATAACTTCGCTAGTTCCCCATGTTCGCATATACATACTAGCGAACTTACATAATCAACAGTATTCGACACATAACAAACAAAACGATTACAGAAACAGACAAAACACGAGATACTGAATTACTGACATCATGCACCAACAAGTTCCAGATATTATTTTAGCTTTTATTACACGATTTCCTGTTAACATTACTTGAAGTCTAGTTCCATTACATAACCCACCTTTTTTATCAAGATTTCTTAAGAGCATAAATGGACCCCAACCTTAAGGACCAATTTATGATTCGACATACCAGATATTTTTAGCCCGTTTAGAATATCAGGTGAGTACAATGATTCATCAAAATTTTCATTAAGATACTCCTCCTGGAATATACTATCTGAACTTAGATATTCCTTTTCATTACCTAGAAAAATCGATAGCAGCCGATCATTGATCTCTTAAACAACTTCATTAGTAGGTGCAAGTAGTGCTCTGTCTTCAAAAAAATTCGGTTCCCTATAATTTGATGGAATAGAAGGGAAGACAAAGTTAATAAGATCAGAAACAGAATCCAACGAAGTTTTAATGAGAAGATCATCAGGAATATCAATACTTGCTTCCCCATCATTGGTTCCACCAACTTTTCCTTCACCTAAATCTAACAACCATTGAGAAAACAACTTGGTTTGTTCCATATTAGAGGAATCACCTACTACATTCAACATCATGTTTTTAGTTAGTCTTAGGACTTTGCATTCTGACCATAAGTAGGGCGAACTTAAAGAAGAATTAACTATGTCTTGTATGCTTCCGTTTTGAACAACTGGTAAAATTTGCCTGAAATCACCTCCAAAAACAATTACTTTGCCACCGAACGGCAATGCATTACATTTCAATACGTCTTTCAAAGTCCTATCTAGTGCTTCAATTGCATGTTTATGAACCATTGGTGCTTCATCCCATATTATTAATCTGGTTTCACTTACAAGTTGAGCATCATCCGTGCCTGTGCCTGGCTTTATAGTGCATGTAGAGTATTCATTTAGGTTTTTCGGAATATGAAATCTAGAGTGTCCTGTCCTACCTCTTGTCAATAACAAAAATGCAATTCCGCTAAAGGCAACATTTAACACAATCTGACCTTTGGATCTTATGCTTGCAGATAATGTCTTCCATAGAAACGTTTACCAGTTCCATCGTATCCATTCACAAAAATAAACACCTCTTTTATTTATTTCAACTGCTTTTGTGATTTCAAGGAATATACATCTTTGTTCTTCAGTCAACAAAACAAAAAGATTATCATACTCGTTTTGAAGATCTTGCGGTTCATAATTAAGTTCTTCGTTGATCAAAAGATTGTTAGAGGTAGATACTGAATGCTCATCAGGGAAAGGCATGGTTTCAAAGTTTCTTAGTGTTGTACCATTCCGAAGTAATAGCTTTTCAATCTCATACAATGTTAAGTTTTTATTTGGTCTTCGGTAAATGATAAATCTGTAGAACAAAAACAGAAAATTCAAACTTTAGTGTTACATCTATCTATATATCCTTTTATATAAAATTGTAAAGAAATTTAGCTGTTAAATAAACTTAACTAACCTTTAGACTTTAAAGCACGTTGCTGATTATAAAGAATACCATCTGACAAAATTTCCCAACTTTTTTCCCAAACAAAATCTGGTCTAGATGGACAGTGAGACGTTAACATCATAGCAAATAAATTTCTTAGATAACCACCGGAACCAGAATTACTTGCTTCTTTAATTGCTTCAATATACTCCATATCATCATCTAATAGGCCACACTCATAGCATGCATCTCTAAACGTAAGGAATACTACACCATTTACAGTGCGGATGTCCTCGAATGAAGTTGGACCTTTTACTTTGTTTAGTAGAATTCTTAGAAAATACGCTTCACCAAGTGCCGGAGATACCGAATGAATTCTACCAACGGAAAGGAAAGGATTAATTCAAATATTTGAATTAATTACAAAAGCTAATATCATGCCTAATATCAAATTTATATTCTCTGCATAATTAGATTGATTGCCCTAGTTATTGTAATTGTATTTTCACTCCTTAATTTTAGCTTGTACAATTGTTATATATTGTAACCTTCATATCAATAGAAATCATCTTTTCCATTTATCATTTTCTATAATGATATCACAGCCTACGATCTAAATCATTGTTGCTGAACACTTTCAATCACCTTGGGAAGCAATCTGAACACTTTCAATTGCCCCTCAAAATTTCCTTAGCCATTATCATCACCAATTTTTGGTCGGCCCATTTTTCTTTGTCTGCCAATCATAAACAACTACTGCCCTAACCACCTTCTTTTACCTATTGTCAATTAATTTCATTCACTATGCCAAACAATAATGAAATTCTCACCACCCCACAAAATACCAACCCACCACCCAATAGTACTCGTCCTTTCCTTGGAAAATGTCAATGGTGTCACACTAGAGGCCACACCCTCACCAATTTCCTACGGTTTAAGAAACAATTGCCTCACATCGTTGTTCCTCCTTTCATCCCTCGCCCTCCTACCAAAACCAGCCCCCAAGTCAACATATTAGCTATGCAAAACATGCAAAATAATCGCATTCAAAACACTATTAATTGGCTAATGGATAGTGGCGCCACCCACCATGTAACAAACGACCTCAACGCCTTGGCTAACCATGCTCCCTATGATGGAAATGAGAAAATTGTAATTGGTTATGGTTCATATCTTAAAATTACTCATATTGGTTCACTCGTAATATACACACAAACCACTACTCTTCTACATAATGATGTTCTTTGCGTACCTACCATGTCTAGAAATATTATCTCCCTATCTCGTTTATGTTATGATAATTATATTCTAATCCAGTTCTTTCAAAGTGCGTTTCTTATCAAGGATCCAAATTCGAATCTCCTCCTCTTTAAAGGACAAGCCAGCCATGGAATTTATGAACTTCGTTCTACTTCCAATCAACTTCCGTCAACGTTCACTATCCAAAAGACTACCTCCAAGTTTTGGCATCATAGATTGGGCCACCCAAAATACTAAGGTTCAAAAACTTTTGTCTTCCGTTGTTCCTTGTATTTCGCATTCGGATAAACACTGTAAATCTTGCCACATAAACAAGAGTCATAAGTTACCATTTCACAAATCCACCTTAATTTCAAATGCTCCCTTACAATTAATTTTTTCGGATGTTTGGTCCTCACCCATCACCTCCATAGATGGTTACAAATATTATATTATTTTTGTGGATCATTTTACAAAATATACATGGTTATATCAACTTAAAAATAAATCTGATTCCTTATCAACCTTTATCCGTTTTCAAAATTTAGTTGAAAACTATTTTCAAACAACCATTAAACAACTATTCTCCGACAATGGCGGTGAATACATTAAACTTTCATCTCATCTACAATCCCATGACATTTCTCATCTTACCTCACCACCACACATACCCGAACACAACGGATATGCCGAACGTCGACATCGTCAAATCGTAGAAACCGGCTTATCCCTTCTTACTCATGCAAAAATGCCAACAGCTTATTGGCCGTTTGCTATGGCCGCCGCAGCTTATCTCATCAACCGCTTGCCTACTCCCACTCTCAAAAACACCTCTCCATACCACAAGTTATTTCACAAACAACCGAACTAAGGCAAACTAAGAAGTTTTGGTTGCCTTTGTTATCCTTGGTTAAGACCATACACACCCCATAAGCTACACCCAAAATCCAAACCATGAATCTTTATTGGGTATTCACCGACTCAAAGTGCCTATTACGCACTTGATCCCACTTCAAATAAACTCCACACTTCTAGGCACGTTACTTTTGTTGAAGACCAATTTCCATATCAACAACTCACCATCTCTACAGTTTCTCCCCCAAACCCACATGATTGGTTCCAAGTAACCATTCTGTCTACAAATCAGATGTTGGAAGTTTAAGAGTGTGAATGAAGGAAGTGGTGGAAGTGGTAAATGTTTGTCCCACATCGGATTGGGAACAAAATAATGAATGGTTTACAAGGTGGAGCCCTTACACCCATTTGAATTATTTGTGACATGTTTTACCATAAGTTCTACGCGCGCGCAGGGGGGGTGCAAATTTGGGTTTCTGGACTAGAAATCCATCAAACTCGTGCGTGCCCGCACGTCCCGTGGACACGAATGCAACTCTGAAAACCCAAGCCCGCGTCAGATGATTTTTTGAATTCATTTTGAGATTCAAATTATGTTGGTCTAGTCAATACCATAAATAATCATAATGACTATGATTATTGTGTTTCAGTTTCAATTCTTTGTGATAATGGTCATTAGATGAGTATTATTATTATTTAATATTCTTTAATGGTCATAACTAAGAGTTGATTATATGGTTATGACTCTTGGTTATAAATACCATGGCCATTCTTCATTCGTAGACACACCAAAAGAAAATCACTTCATCTTCTTCCTACTGCAACAATACTATTTCGTTTTCATTTTCAGGCAAGTGATCGAGTCCGGAAGAGCACCGATTCTGTTTCGAACCGGAGTACCCTAGGAACAGACCGAGAATCTGTGTAAGGGAATTGTTTTAAACACAAGCCCGGTTTAATGTGTTGATTGTTTCATTATTTCTGTTGATTATTAATACAAGATTTCCAACAAACTTAAACAGATTACTTATTATTCTTGTATTTTTCGTTTTCAGAATGGAATCCCAACCCATGAGCGCTTCTGTTTCTGCCATCGTGATTACTGTTGTTGCTGTCACAACCGGTTTGGTTGCTCCGCTGCCGAGTGTAGTCACGTCTCATGCTGAGAAACCGGAGAAGTTCACCGGTGTGAATTTCAAACAGGGGCAACAAAAGAGGTTCTTTTACTTGACCACTTTGAACTTTGCGAGGTTCTTGACTGAAACCGTTCCTCATGTTGATGAAGGGGCAACGGATGCGTTGTCGGTGAGCGCGGTTCATGCTTGGAATCATTCGGATTTCTTGTGCCGGAACTATGTCTTGAATGGCATGGTTGATGCACTTTATAACGTGTATTGTAAGGCCAAGACTGCCAAAGAATTATGGGATTCGTTGGACTGCAAATACAAAACCGAAGATGCCGGTACTAAGAATTTCGTGGTGGCTAAATTCTTGGACTTTAAAATGATAGACTCAAAAACTGTTACGAGTCAAGTCCAAGATTTACAAGTTGTTCTTCATGATATTCATGTGGAAGGGATGTCTCTTAGTGAGACATTCCAAGTTGCTTGTATCATTCAAAAGCTACCACCAAGTTGGGTCGATTTCAAGAACTATCTCAAGCATAAGCGAAAGGAGATGACCATTGAAGATCTTGTTGTTCGTCTTCGTATTGAAGAAGACAATAAAATTGCTCTAAAATGAATTGACGGTCCCGGGACAACAAAGGCCAATGTTTTTGAACATGGCCAATCTTCAAAGGGTAAAAATGATGGAAAGAAAAATCATGGGAAAGGCTTCAACCTTGGTCCGAAGGGGGGAGTTGGGAAGAAAAAGAAGTTCCAAGGAACTTGTTACAATTGTGGAAAGCAAGGCCATAGGGCCAATGAGTGCAAGCTTCCAAAGAAAGAAAATGCTCGGCAAGTTAACATGGTTCGTGAGGTTGAGAACCTTGTTGCGGTGGTCACGGACCTCTCGATTATGGTCATCGAAGTTAACTTGGTTGGGCAAAATAACAAAGATTGGTGGGTCGATACGGGGGATACCCGTCATGTGTGCTTTGACAAAAGTCACTTTAGCACTTTCAAAGGGGTGACTAATGGAGAAAAGGTGTTTATGGGAAACTCCGCTACGGCCGAAGTCAAAGGTGAGGGGAATGTGATTTTGAATATGACTTCGGAAAAGGAACTTACTTTATCAAATGTGTTGTATGTTCCCGAAATTCTTAAGAATCTTGTGTCGGGGTGGCAGTTGAACAAGTTTGGGTTCAAAATGGTGATTGAGTGTGATAAGGTCGTGTTGACCAAAAATGGTGTGTATGTTGGTAAGGGCTATGCCCTTAATGGTATGTTCAAGTTGAATGTAACCGTGTTTAACAAAATGAATGAGAATGCTACTAGTTCTGCTTATATGCTTAAGTATTCTAATATTTGGCATGGTAGACTAGGTCATGTTAATTTTAATTCCATTCGACGTTTGATTAAACTTAAATTCATACCAACATTCGATATCGACTCAAATAATAAATGTGAAACTTGCGTTGAAGCAAAACAAACGAGATCGTCATTCAAAAAGATTGAACGATTTACCGAACCCCTCGAGATGATTCACACCGATGTGTGTAATCTAAAAGCAATTCCTACTCGTGGTGGGAACAACTACTTCATAACGTTCATTGATGATAGTACAAGATATTGCTATGTTTACTTACTTAAGAGTAAGGACGAAGCTATTGATAAGTTTATCTTATTTAAAGCCGAAGTTGAGAATCAACTAAATCGAAAAATTAAAAGAGTAAGGAGTGACCGAGGAGGTGAATATGTTTCACCTTTTTTTGACTTGTGTGAAAAAGAAGGAATCATACATGAAGTCACGCCTCCTTACTCCCCTTAATCAAATGGCATAGCGGAACGTAAGAAACCCAAGAAATGATGAATGTCATGATGATAAGTTCTGGGGTAAGCCCGGACATGTGGGGTGAAGCAATCTTATCGGCTAATTATGTCTTAAACATGATACCGAATAAGAAGAAAGATCTAACTCCATATGAGTTATGGACGAGAATTAAACCACCATATAAATACTTGCGAGTGTGGGGGTGCCTAGCCAAGGTAGTGGTGACTCCACCAAAACGCCTACTAATAGGACCCAAAACCGTGGATTGTGTATTTATAGGATATACCCTTCCCGGTGGTGCATATCGTTTTCTGGTGCATGATTCCAAGAATCCCGGAATAAAAAATGAAACCATAATAGAAGCAAAGGATGCATCATGGTTTGAATATAAGTTCCCATGTTTGGATAAAGGAAAACCGAGCTATTCTAGACCGGTTGAGGAAAGTATTCGAAACGAGAGTACTGGAGATGAACCTCGGGAACAATCTGAGACAGAGGAGGTTGAAATCAGAAAAAGTAAACGGAAAAGGACTGAAAAATCCTTCGGCTCTGATTTCCTTACCTACATGGTAGAAGAGGAACCTCAAACGTATCAACAAGCGGTGAATTCCGCTGAAGGACCTCAATGGAGGGAGGCCATCAAATGTGAGATAGATTCTATCTTACAAAATCATACGTGGGAACTAGTGGATCTTCCTCAAGGGTGTAAACCACTAGGATATCGATGGATCTTCAAGAAGAAGATGAAACCTGATGGCACCATCGATAAGTATAAGGCAAGATTGGTGATCAAAGGATATAAACAACGAGAAGGTTTAGATTACTTTGATACATATTCGCAGGTTACGCGAATAACATCAATAAGGTTGGTGCTTGCCATTGCGGCCATTAGAAACTTGGAAGTTCACCAAATGGATGTAAAAACGGCTTTCTTGAATGGAAATCTAGAGGAAGAGATTTACATGGAACAACCCGAAGGCTTCATAGCCGTTTGGCAAGAAAAGAAAGTATGTAAACTTGTTAAATCCTTGTATGGATTGAAACAATCTCCTAAACAATGGCACCAAAAGTTTGATCATGCCATGCTTGAGGCTGGGTTCAAAATCAATGAATGTGACAAATGTGTATACGTGAAAGACACATCCGATGGATATGTCATTTTGTGTTTATACGTAGATGATATGCTCATTGCTGGAAGTGATGACAAAATCATAACGTCCACAAAGAACATGCTAAAAGCAAGATTTGACATGAAGGACATGGGTTTTGCGGATGTGATTTTGGGAGTTAAAATCACATGAAGCCAATATGGACTTGCTTTAAGTCAATCCCATTACGTGAGCAAAATTCTTGAGAAGTTTAATGCAAATGACTCTAATGTAGCTAGAACTCCCATTGACACGAGTCAACATCTAGCTAAGAATAGAGGTGAACCCGTTAACTAGTTGGAATACTCAAGAATTATTGGCAACTTGATGTATCTTATGAGTTGCACTAGACCCGACTTAGCATATGATGTGAGCAAGCTAAGTAGATACACAAGCAACCCAAGTTCAGGTCATTGGAACTGTGTGATTCGGTTGCTTCGGTACCTAAGATACACTAGAGAATACGGGTTACATTATAACAGATATCCTGCAGTTGTCGAAGGACATTGTGATGCAAATTGGATATCTTACACGAATGATTCTAGAGCAACAAGTGGGTATGTATTCACACTTGGAGGTGCTGCTATATCGTGGAAATCATCTAAACAAACGGTTATAGCTAGATCCACGATGGAATCAGAATTCATCGCCCTAGATAAAGCGGGCGAAGAGGCAGAATGGTTACGTCAATTTGTTGAGGATATACCAAGATGGCCTAAGCCGGCATCGGCCATTTGTATACATTGTGATAGCTAATCGGCAATTGGCAGAGCTCATAGCACAATGTATAATGGTAATAATAGACATATTAGACGTAGACATAATACGGTATGACAACTAATATCTACTGGAATTATCACTATTGACTACGTGAAGTCAAAGGATAATATTGCGGATCCGCTAACAAAAGGCCTAAGTAGAGAGTTAGTTCAGAAGTCGTCCATGGGAATGGGACTGAAGCCCTTGAAAAATTAAAGTTCATGCGAAGGAAACCTAACTCAACAGACTGGAGATCCCAAGAGTTGAGTTCAATAGGAAAACCTACTTATAGTCACTGTGGGGGGGGGGGATAACCCTACAATTTTAAGAGGGAGTTTACCACATGGCAAGGTAACCTTCCTAGTCCATTCCTAAAAGTGACAAGTGTGAGGCTAAGCATATGGCTTTTAATGATTCGACCAAGGTAGTCATACATGGTGAATCACCTATGTGAGAGAGAAGTGGGGTCGCTTCAAAGGGTGTTTTTGGGCACAATACTTAATAGCTCTTGCAGAACCAGGCGCATGTTCATGACCATAACGAACATAACTATGAGGACTTGACTTTGTCAGGGAGAGTATTGTGTGAAGTGTATTGTCGTCTACACAAACGGCAGACGAGTTCAAAGACACCACTGTCTACTCAGAGCCAGTGGGCTAAGTATGCTTCATAAGCAAAGGTTCAAAGGATAACACCTACCTATTGTATGCAAGATTCAACTGCTGAAATCTAATCGGAATAATGTTTTTTCGACCTCCATTCATGTGGAGGATTGTTGGAAGTTTAAGTGTGTGAATGAAGAAAGTGGTGGAAGTGGTAAATGTTTGTCCCACATCGGATTAGGAACAAAATAATGAATGGTTTATAAGGTGGAACCCTTACACCCATTTGAATTATTTGTGACATGTTTTACCATAAGTTCTACGCGCGCGCAGGGGGGGTGCAAATTTGGGTTTCTGGACTAGAAATCCATCGAACTCGTGCGTGCCCGCACGTCCCGAGGACACGAATGCAACTCCGAAAACCCGAGCCCGCGTCAGACGATTTTTTGAATTCGGTTTTGAGATTCAAATTATGTTGGTCTAGTCAATACCATTAATAATCATAATGACTATGATTATTGTGTTTCAGTTTCAATTCTTTGTGATAATGGTTATTAGATGAGTATTATTATTATATAATATTCTTTAATGGTCATAACTAAGATTTGATTATATGGTTATGACTCTTGGTTATAAATACCATGGCCATTCTTCATTTGTAGACACACCAAACGAAAATCACTTCATCTTCTTCCTACTGCAACAATACTATTTCGTTTTCGTTTTCAGGCAAGTGATCGAGTCCGGTAGAGCACCGATTCTGTTTCGAACCGGAGTACCCTGGGAACAGACCGAGAATCTGTTTAAGGGAATTGTGTTAAACACAAGCCCGGTTTACTGTGTTGATTGTTTCATTATTTCTGTTGATTATTAATACAAGATTTCCAACATCAAATTCAACCAATCAACACCCCCACCCCTACACAAAACACACAACCCATAAATTCCACTACAAACCCCAACCCACCTAACAAGACCACTTCCGAACCTTTCAGCCCACATACCATCTCCACACCCTCTAGCCCAAACACCACCTCCATGCCTTCTAGCCCCTCTAACACAACCATATTACCAGCCCCACCACCTTCTAATACATCTGTCCCAACCAAAAATACTACATCCCAAAACACTACAGCCCACAATACTGCAACCCAAACTGAAACCACCGCTCAGACACGAAACCGCAAACCAAATCCTAAATATCATAACCCTTCTTTTCACTTATATACAACCATAAATGGTTCAATTACAGAACCATCCACCATCACACAAGCCTTAAAAAACCCTCTTTGGCGAGATTCCATGACCGAAGAATATGAGGCTCAAATGAAAAACAAAACTTGGACTCTTGTTCCTCCCGAACATGCTTTTAATGTTGTTGGTTCTAAATGGGTTTTCCGTACAAAATATAAACCCGATGGTTCTGTTGTTGGTTCTAATGTTGTAGCCAAAGGTTTTCACCAACGCCCGGGAATTGACTATGCCGAAACATTTAGTCCGGTCGTCAAACCCGCAACTCTTCGTCTGATTCTTTCCTTAGCTGTTTCACAAAATTGGACCCGTCGTCAACTTGACGTTAATAATGCTTTCCTACAAGGCACATTAACAGAAAATGTTTATATGGTCCAACCGCCCGGCTTCATTAATCCCGCATTTCCTTCCCATATATGCAAATTAAATAAAGCTATATATGGCCTTCGACAAGCCTCGCGTGCTTGGTATAAAGAATTAAAATCCCATCTCCAATTAAA
The DNA here is from genome assembly GCF_021521415.1 of Bidens hawaiensis. NCBI lineage: Eukaryota > Viridiplantae > Streptophyta > Magnoliopsida > Asterales > Asteraceae > Bidens > Bidens hawaiensis. The sequence continues at coordinate 662,118 of NW_027491238.1, read as the reverse complement.
CGGTTTCCAACCCACCATCTCGGATCCATCCTTATTCATACGACTTTCAGACTCCGCCTCCATCTACATCTTGGTTTATGTTGATGATATTATCATCACCGGCCCTAATTCACAAAACATTGACTCGTTCATTACTTCTCTCGCAAACAAATTCTCACTTAAAGACCTTGGCACTCTATCCTATTTTCTTGGGGTAGAAGTCCTTCCACACTCTCACGGTATGCTATTATCCCAAACCAAATATATTCATGACATCATTAAACGAGCAAATATGAGTGATTGTAAGCCAATGACCACACCAATTACATGCTCCGAACCCATCACGCTACATGATGGCACACCTATCGCATCTCCCACGGAATATCGAGCCCTAGTTGGTGCTCTACAATACCTATCACTTACCCGACCCGACGTTGCATTCACGGTGAACAAACTATCCCAATTCATGCATGCTCCTACCACCACTCATTGGAATTCCCTCAAACGACTGCTTAGATACCTTCATGGGTCGATCAACAAAGGTATTTTACTCCGACACAACTCACCGTTACAGCTACATGCTTTTACAGATGCAAATTGGGCGGGAGACAAAGACAATTACAGAAGCACAAGAGGTTATATCGTCTATCTTGGTTCTAACCCAATTGCATGGAGCTCCAAAAGACAACCGACTATAGCCTGCTCCTCCACTAAAGCTGAATTTTGGGCTGTCGAATCTACCACCACTGAGGTTCTATGGCTAAAATCCCTTTTACATGAACTCGGTTTCATATCCACAACCATCCCCACAATTTTTTGTGACAACTTAAGTGCTACCCAATATTCCCCGAATCCCATTTTTCACTCTCGTATGAAGCACTTGGCTATTGACTTTAACTTTGTACGTGAAAAAGTCAATGATAAATCTATTCGTGTCACCCACATTTTCGGAGAAGATCAACTAGCCGATGCCCTTACAAAACCGACTCCATGTTCGAGATTTCACCTACTTATGACCAAGATTGGGCTCACTAATCGACCGCCAATCTTGCGGGAGCATATTAACACACAAGGCAAGGATTAATTCAAATATTTGAATTAATTACAAAAGCTAATATCATGCCTAATATCAAGTTTATATTCTCTGCATAATTAGATTGATTACCCTAGTTATTGTAATTGTATTTTCACTCCTTATTTTTAGCTTGTACAATTGTTATATATTGTAACCTTCATATCAATAGAAATCATATTTTCCATTTATCATTTTCTATAACGGAGAACCCAACTTTTCTTCGTTCCAAACATTTGCCTTGTTTTTTCCATACAAATTTAGAGGGAAATTCAATATAATTAAGATCTTTTGCCTCATCATAAATTTGATTACACTCCATCCAAGACGTGAACATTGTAGAAGCCACTGAATGTTTTTCCATGATATATTCAACATCATCATCCGGACCATAAAAAACTTGTTTCTTATCAGGAAGATGAAACGGAAGTCTCATAACTGAAGGATATTGTAATGAATATCAAATGAAAAAAAATCCTCCAGGGGCTGCTTCACATGCTGAAAGATATCTACAATCATAGTACTCTTTTATTTCATCCACTCCTTCTTCTAAATCATCTTCTGTAGTATTTTGTACAACAGAGACAGTTGTTCTGTCCGGACCCTTGTTAATATATTTAAACAAATACTTAACTGATCCGCTCTGATTGCACCATTCCACGTTAATATGTTCCTGATATTTTCGTAAAAGCTTATGGTTATACGGAACCACACTTCGATTATCTAAGTGAACATCAGACTTGACAACAAATTTTCCTGAATCTCTTCTTCTGTGTATAGGAAAACCCTATGGAAATTTTTTGGAGCACTTGTTATTGACCATACAAGAACATTTCATATTATCAACACCACATGGACCATGTATCTAAAATCGCTTACAAGAGAATACAATTTAGGGTCTTCATTCTTGTCCGGAATCTCAGCGGAAATAAGTGGGTCAATATGTTCAAGTGTAGGAAACTTGTTATCGGAATGCATAAATAAGCAAATATGCGCATGAGGAAACCCTCTTTTTTGAAACTCCACCGTGTAAACAACTACATATAATTTAGGAAAAAAATAATTTTACTTATTGTTAAATAAACATAATATATATATTAATAACAGTAAAAATATTTTAATAAAAAATAGTATCAGACCTGCTTGAACTTTTCCAAGTAATGCCTTATCTTTCAAGTCTTTAATCAATGCATCTAACTTGATTTTAAACAATCTGCATAATATATCGGGCCTGTCTTCGGCATTAAGTGTCGTATCTTTAAGAAACCTTTTAACCTCTGGCCAATTTGGATTACACGTGAAAGTTATGAAAAAATCATGATATCCGAACCACTTACACAGAGACATGGTGTCCAAATAGTTTTGCATCATGTATCGAGCACCACCGGTAAAAGACGACGGTAATATAACACGTTGTCCAACTTTTGAAGCATCTTTATTTCCTTTGTTTTTAATATTTTTTAGATTCTCAAAAGACTCACATCTAAGAACCTTTTGCTCTCTTCGAATGAAATAGAGCCGTTCACTTTCGATCATCGTATAAACATCAACTAATTTCTGTTGAAACAACCTCCTTGAATTAAGAGTAGCGGAAAATTCATTTACTTTGTCTTGAATTCGGTAAGCAAAAAATTCTCTCATGGTTGTTTTTTTTTTCGTTTTGCTTCAGAATCTTGAGCAACACCTCGGTGAAGAATGTCGACTGTGTAATTATCTTCACCATATGGATATATCAATGGATATTGAAGGGCGAGGTAAGAAGGATGATGTTCATTTACAGTTTGTAGACGACGTTCTTGAGTTTTCACAATTATGTCACGGTTATCTATACAATCACCAATATCTCCAACAATTAAAGCAGCAACTTCGGAAGCAGTTGGTAAGTTATAAGTCCTTGCATCGTTTTGCCTTCTACCAATAAGTCGTAGCTTTAGGTCTATAGCTGGATTTTCAGAAAAACAATCTCTTGCCATTCGATAGCATTTAACCAACTAATTATGCGAATCTAACATGTGCTTTAATTGCCGTATAATTTGAAGATCAGTCATATTTGAAGTTGATGACTTACCATTATCCGATTTACTAAAAAAATTAAGAAAAAAGATTATTAGTATATATAGTTATAGAGAATTGTGATAAATGACAACATGCAATAAATTTATGTAAAAATCAAAAGTCTTGTATGAATACATACTCAAAAATACTTTGTCGGTTAGAGACTTCATTATTAGTATCATATATGTATAGTTGAGCGAACTTTGGTTTGGAACCTATTGCTGGTAAAAGACTTCCAACGCTATGATAATTCTGACCGCTCAGTTTGAAAGGAAACGGAGCATTGCCTTTGTTGATTGACTTGTCAATCTTACCACCCATTGATGTAAAACTGAACATCGAATTGTAACGACGGATATTCTTCAAAAAGAATTTGCTCTTAGCATCAGATGAAGTAAAAAAGACTGATATAATCTGCCGACGGTTCCTTTAGTTTTGGAAGCTGGACCTTACTGTAGCAACAACATATGAAATAATTGATCTTCTCACCATTTATTCTTTGTCACCTTTTGGCTTCGTCTTTCCATAATCTTGCATGACACATCTCACATGTAACACTTTGATCACCATGATCCATGTAATCTGTTTAAATCATAATATGTTATTTTTCGGCTGTATAAATAGGTAGTAGTAACAAATTGCTAAGACAGTTAAAAAAATAAATATGATACGTCAATTCATATATAACCTTTTGAGATTCCTTTGAAAATGTCTTTATCAAATTGTTGATCGACAAACTCTTCTTCTGTCAAGTCAAAGCTAGGTATGTCACTTGTGCTTATAGTATTCCGTATTAGCTTTCCTTTATCTAAAGGTAATTTTGTAAAAAAGCCCTTTCTAGTGAGTGTCGATGCATTTGATGATGTCCCCACATTAGACAACAATGACAATGTTGACATTGTTGGTGTTGTGGTTGCTGGTGTATTGTTTTTGTTGTAAATAACTACAAATAATATTAGTTGATTTAGGAATCTAATAAAAATGGTATAGTATACCAATTTGATAAATTTATGTATTATGTAAAAACTTTATGAGAAATTTATAGAATCTTACCATTCGTGATGTTGCTCAGTGGACTTGTAATGTTTATAATTGGAGATGATTAAGTGCATTTGTTTTTTGTATGTATTAAAAATTCATGTGAGTTGACATTTTCTTTATCAAACGAAGCATGAGTATTTGAATTTGATGATAACTGATGTATTGGATCAGCTGAAATATAAAGACAGATATAAATTTTTAAAGTTACATAAATCGACAAAAAATTTGCAAATTCTGAATTTATAAAAAAAAACTTACACCAAATTGTTTGTTGTGTTCTAATCAAAGCTGCATGAGAAGAATTTTGTCTTACAAACTTGCCTCTCTTCCTTTTGTAATGAAAAATAAGTCTTCTTCTTTTTCGCATTTGTTTACAATAACTTTTGTCCATGTTGATAACTAAAGGAAAAACATAAAAAACTTGTAAATCAATAGTATTAAGTTCGAACATAAAATTCAAAACCCTCGTAACTTTTAAACGACCAACATACCTATTCGGTGAGTTGAATGTAGATAATTGCTATGTTAGTCGTCACCACTGATCGTGATGTAGGAAAAATAGTTTGATACTAAGTACTAAGGTCATCTGTGATAGAATGAACATAATCGATTGGTTAATTGCCTTCAAAACGATCGTATGTGTTAGATTAGTTTGTAAATCCAATCACAGAACATACTTGTAAAGGATATAAAATATGCAGGGCTGGTGCCAAAAAATTGGAAAAAAAAACATAGCGTGGATTGAGGAAGTATTTAAACAGATAGATTATGGATAGAAAAATACCTTAAAAGTTGGAACAAATGTATTCAACAAGTTATTATAATAATTAAAATAAACGTTGAATTGAAATAATAATAATAAAAATAAATACATAATTATATTGGAAGGTACGTTTGGACCGGGCCTAGAGATGGACAAAAGCATTTCTATAACCTAAACAACTCGTAAATAAAACCGAAACTGAATCGGGTTTGAAGAAACGTGGATCTACTCACTGGTAGCAGATCTACTTTCCTCGGGTGTGATTATACTATTTCACCGATGGTTCTTCTGGGTCTGTGTTCTTCCACCTACAAAATGAACAGCGCCGTTGCTTACCCCTCAGAAAGGGACAGAGGGGTCCTCTTTGGGGTAACCCTCCGGCGTGAGAATCAGTATCTTTGTGGAGAAGATAATAATGTGTGTGAGAGAGTCTCAAGAGTATTGCTGAATAGCTTAATACCCCCTGATTGTGAGACTGTCTGTTTTGTATGTAACTGACTGTGAGTGAATGTGATTCAATATGATTGAATGTGGTATCACTGCTTGTAACTGTCAATGATTGAGTATGAATGTGTCATCAAAGTGGAGTTGATGCTGTATTTATAGTGCTAGGGTTACCACCGGTTGGGCTCAACCTCGTTGGCTTCCTCCAATCGCACTGCGCCACGTGTCCTCTGGGACACCTGGCGCTTTCTCGTTGGTTGTAATCACGTGGTAACACATGTGTCATGCTGAGTTGTCGACCTTTCATTTGGCAGCTATCAACATCAGCATATTCTTTCTCCTTAAAAAGATGCCTTCTGGAAGGTTCTCTGACGTGCACAATCAAGGTTGCCCTAATCCTGATGTGGATAAGGACGAGGTTGATTATGCGCACGTGTGATATGCGCCCATCCTGAGGATGCGCGAGGTCTTCTCTTTATTCTCACGCGCAGATATTTCATGCGCAGATGTGATATGCACGAGCATGTGATATGCGCCGCGCGCTGATGCGCTGCGCGCATATGTGATGCGCGAGCATGTGTGTCTGGGCAGATGTGATATGCACGAGCATGTGATATGCGCCGCGCGCTGATGCGCCGCGCGCGTATGTGATGCGCGAGCATATGTGTGCCTGGGCATATGATGCCTGAGCATGTTTTGTATGCGCCATGTGCATAGGTTTTAGCTTTGTGCCTTCATAATGTCTTTATCTTGTGGGTTGACCCGCCTTGCTCGGTGTTGAGGCGGGTACATACCTCTTCAAGCCCCCCCAGTCTAATGTGTGTCTTAGTTCGCGCGAGCGCGGTAAGATGGATATTAGACTTACTGATTTGGTCTTTAAAGGAGTTTTGTCGTTTTATTGGTTGTTTCCGTCGTTGCGCGAAGTTCTATCCATTTGGTTGAAAACGAAGGGTCCAAACACGTGGTTAGTTGGTGGTGACGTGCGCCGTAAACGTGTCAGACGTTTCGTGTGCTCGAGGTGCTACAGTTGCCTTTCATGTCCCCTCACACAGCTGTCCTGAACACGTGTCGCGCTCGCATTGGTTAGCACCTGCGAGTGGGGGCGCGTCTCTGTTCCGTGGCAGGTCGGTTACATTTTTATGTCCCCTCAACAGTGTTAGGGACACGTGTCGCGCCCTCGTTGGCTTGCACCCGCGAGTGGGGGCGCGTGAAATCCGATCAGCTGCCACATTTCTCTCTCATGGGCCTATAAAAGGAGGCCCTTAGGAAATTTTTTATCTTCATCTTCATTGTTGATAATTTTCGAGTTTCTGCCTTTCATATTCTGAATTGAGTGTTTTCATCTTTTCGATTTCTCGATTATCTGCTGCTGCAGTTGTATGTCTGATAGTTCAGACTCGTCTAGCCCCTCAATCACCTCTGTTGCCTCTCGAAGACGCCGTGTGAAATCTGTGGTGATGTCGACATTGAAGCAAAAGGGGAAAGGGAAGAGGGTTGTTGAGACCACATCGGAGGAAGTAGGGAGGACCAAGGCCACCAAAAGGTGGAATGAAATCCTCTGCAAATTGAAGCAGGCCGATCTCGACAACCTCATCGCCTCTCAGGGCTTTCCCACCCTGTTTGGCTGCATGTTGCCTAGGTCCGGGCAAACGGCGGCGGACCCGCCTGTCGGCTATATATCCCTATATAGCCACTTTTTCACCCACTGCAACCTTCGTCTCCCGATGACAAGGTTTGTGGGTGCACTGCTGAAGTTCTATGGGATTCATATATCCCAAGTCCATCCGTTTGGACTCGTGCGCGTGACTCACTTTGAGTTCATGTACAAATCCCAGCGCGAGGAACCCACTCCTCGGCGCTTTCAATATTTTTACAAGCCCAAGATCCAGGACAATTGGATCTCTTTCATTCCTCGCAGTCAGAAGGTGAAGTGCTCCACTGTTTCATTCAAGAGCCTTCATGACTGGTCTGAGAGGTTCTTTTACATAAGGGCTGGTGTGATCCCCATCCGTATGACCATGCGCTCTATCTCTTCTGCGCCTGCGGATGAGGGTGTCCTCAAGAACCCAACTGGCGCCTGGGTTAAGAAACTGACCGCCGAACCATCCCCCGCGAAGAAAATTTGCGAGGAGGCGCTGGTGGGGGTCGGCATGAGTAAGCTATGGGCCGACAGCGCGCTTGAGCCCGTTATCCAAGTCGACGGTTTGTGTAAGTTTATTTCATTGCTTTATTTCTTTTTCTGCGCGAACATAATTCTTTTGCTGATATCACTTGACTTGTTTTTGCGCAGTCACCAAGGATTATGTCCTTGCCGCCTATGATGAACAAGTGGAGGGTGGCTCCGTCGCGCTTGGCGCTGGGGAGGTTGGTTTCCCAGATCGCTTTGATGACATGTTCATCCCAGTGGATCTGGAATTTGACTTTGACAGTGACGCGCCTGGTAAGCCTTCGCACTTATGCTCATTCCTTTAGAATACCCAAGTTTATTAACAGTTCTGTTGGTTGTTTTTGCAGATGCGCTTGAAAACTACGAGCTGGAGCTCGCGGAAGAGGAGGAGGAGGAAGAGGAGGCGCCCCTACTAAAGCGCAAAGCTAAGGGGAAATCTGGCACAGGGGCCAGTAAGAAACAGAAGAAAAATGACACCCCTGTTGCTCATCCCCATGCTCAAACGAAGGGACCTAAGGAAACCCAGGTGTTTACCACCAAGGTTTCTTTAGCTTCCCTGCCTGTGAGAGTGGGCAGACCTCCTGTCCACTTGAGGTATGGTGGCGTCACCTCCTCCGTTCGCGCGGCTGAAGAGAGAAGCAGTGCGGCGCCTGCAACAGGTATACTTTGTTTATCTTCATCTGGCTGAATTGTTATTAAACCTTTGCTCCTTTGAATGTTTGCAGAACCGGCGACGGTAGCAGATCAGCCACAGGCGCCACAAGGTGCTGAGGTTGCGCCGGGAACTGCTTCGGAGTCCCCTGTTCTACCCTCCGAAAAGGGTAGAATGAACTTTATGGCGATGTTCGCCGCGCGAACAGAATTGCGCCAAGGTATGTTTTGCACACTTGTCTTCTTTATTTTTCTTTTGGATTCAGTCATAAACCATTTTTCCTTGTTGATTTGTTCATAGGAGTTGTAGCTGGCGTACAAGTTGCTGGCGACACTCCTGGCGCCGTTGGTGGCGCCGCTGGTTCTGGTCCTGCTCCTGCTAGTGCTGATTCTCCCCTTATTGGGGTTACAAAGGAGCAGGAAGCCGTATTGCGCGCCGAACTGGCGGCGTCGAGACCTCCCTCGCCTCCTCCTACGCGCAGCCCTCTCCGCGAGGCTGGTTTGGAGCCCCCCAGGTCGCAGGAGAAGAGGCCTATTGAAGAAGATGAGGAGGATGAGGGGGCTCAAGCTGAGGACTCCTTGGGAGACCGCGCCAGCCCTGCGATGCCACAAGCCTTCACAGCGCATACTTCTGGTGGGGCTGGCGCTGACTTTTCTGCTTCATCCCCGCAGGTATGTTTTAATTTGTTGCTCCGCTGCGCGTACCTCCATATAAGTATGTTTATGACTTAGAACATTTCTTGTGTTTTGTAGGAAGGTGACCACGTTTATCGCCCGAGATGGAATATTAATGAAGACAGTTCCTTCCAATCCATGGGCGTATGCGAGGACTTCTGGGCTCATGCCGTGCCTCCTACTGAAAGGAGGTATCAGGAGGAGCGCACCCGCGCTGACTTGCTCAACGATCACATTTTCGCTGGGTCAGCTTTCTTTGCTGCCTCCCAAGAGCTTCATCGCGATTATATTAAAGTACGCGATGCTCTTGTGGCAGCCCAGCAAGAGGCTAAGGTGGCCGCCTGGAACCTTTCTGATGCTCGCGCACGAGCTGAGAAACTCCAGGCGGAGCTCAGCGAAAACCGAGCAAGTGCCAACACCGCCTATATTAAGCGCGGGCATGAGCTCCAAGCTGCGCGGGAGAAGCAGCAGTTGGCGGAGGCCGAAGTTGCCAAGTACGCGCGTAGAGTGCGTGTCTTGGAACAGCAGGCTGAGGCGCGTGACCAAGCTATCGTCCAGAGTATCACTGAAAAATCATCACTGGAGAGCGAGGTTGCGCGCCTGAAGAGGGAGTTGGCGGCCGCGCAGGCCGATAGAGATGAGGCCTTGGCGACGGCGGCGTCCAGCCAGGAAGCACTTGGTGCTGCGCAGGCGGAGAAAGAAAAAATCTTGGCGGCAGCAGCGTCTGATAAGGAGGAGCTAAAAAAGACTAAGGAAACTGTTGAGTTATTAAACTCCCAGGTTCCTGTCCTCGAGACGTCTGTTGCTGGCCTCGCGCAGGATCGCCAATGGCTGGTGTCACAGGGCATAACTCGCTGCGCTTTGGCGATGAAATATTCCGCCGAGTTTCAGGCCCTTGTGATGGACTGCAATGCCGCCGCGCGCTTGGTGGGCCGAGCTGAAGGGTTTACGGATGGGTATGACTATGGCATGTTGAAGAAGAACCCATCCGAGTACCCTTACAAGAGCGACGCGGCCTGCGCGGACATGGCCGCGGTGGGGGAAAAGTACATGAATACTCCCATCCCCATCCTTATGCAGGTACCTTGACCTTAATGAGTTTTACTTGACTAATTTTTCCAAGTGTTTTGTACTCAATACTTTTCTAATGATTTTGCAGATAGCTGCGCTTGCTGACCAGCCCGACCTCGGCTTGCTAAAGAAGTTGCTCGATGAATGCGAGAGGGCTGGTAGCGATGATGGTGGCGCGGGGGATGTTGCCCCTGCCAGCGGCTCTGGCGCTGCGAATAAATCTGCTCCTGACACCGTCGTGATAGAAGACTCCAATGAGGAGGAAGAACTTGACTATGGTCAGTTCGGAGATGAGGAGCAGGCCGCGTCAGATGCTGCGGGAGATGATGAAGGTGATGAAGTGGCTGACGTCGACGTGGAGACTTGAGAAGCCCTTCATCAAATTTTACATATTTAATTTTTTATACTTGTAATTTGTAACTCATCATACTTGTAAATTTCAATCCAATGGAATGAAACTTGTTTTCTCTTTTTCACATCTTGCGCATTTCCATTCATCTCTTCATGTTTGCTTGTATAGATATAAGATATGCGTGCACGTTAAAATAAGAACAAGGTTGTAAGGAAATTATTCACTTAACCTCTGTTCTATTTTGTTTGTGGTTTCGCAGTATCTTGTTTATGCTGACATGCGCGCTAACTTTTCATTATTTCCTTTTTTGCGCGTCGTTGTCGCGCGGTATTTATATGGAAGTATGAGTTTAGCCATTACATGTCAGCGTGTGTCACTCAGATATCCACTATGATTCCGCGCGCGACCTCGACCTGAGACCTTAACATGATATGGCATGTACTTTGCCTTAGTTGTGTTTAAGGATTTTTATGATCAGGCTGCGCGGGATGTAAGATGGATGTTTGTGAGTGTTTTGAGCTAAGGCTCTTTGTTTTGGGCTAAGGCCCTGACGTTTTTAGAGTTAAGACTCATTAACGTGTTTGAGCTAAGGCTCGTAAGTTTGGGCTAAGGCCTTGACGTTTTAGAGTTAAGACTCGTTAACGCGTTTGAGCTAAGGCTCGCGCATGTATGTTTTACTTCGCTTTATTTCGTTTTGAAGTCAATATAGTGTTGTCATATTGCTCCAAATTAATAAAGGAAGTGTGAAACATGTATGCAAAGGTAATAGAACAAATATTGAAAGATAGCGCGACAAATATTGAAAGATAGCGCGAATCATCATTCATGATGGCTTAAAAGCCTTGATTACATATTTGAACTTTTTACATGAAGCATTTTCTAAGTTGTGCCGCGTTCCACGCGCGCGGTATCTTTTTTCCATTCAAATCTTTTAAAGTGTACGCGCCTTTCCCCAAATCTTCTGAAATTTGATAAGGTCCCTCCCAATTGGGGGACATTTTTCCTGGGGGTATTGCGCGACTAGCTTCATTGTTTCGAAGGACAAAATCATTTTTCTTGAAGTGGCACTCTTTAACGCGCTGATTATAATATTTTTCCAGCTTTTTCTTGTATCTGGCTTCATTGATGATAGCCGCTTCTCTGCGCCCTTCAAGCAAGTTAAGGTCCAATCTTCTTTCGCGCTCGTTATCAGTTTTGCTCATCATGAGTACCCTATGGGATGGGCATCCAATTTCTGCTGGGATCATAGCCTCTGTCCCATAGGTTAGGCTGAACGGGGATTCGCCATTGCTAGTTTTGCTTAATGTCCTGTGCGCCCACAGGACATTAGGTAACTCTTCGACCCAAGAATGGGATTCTCCCTCCAACCTTTTCTTCAGCCCATTTAGCAAACTTTGATTCGCGCGCTCTACTTGGCCATTCCCCTGAGGGTGGTAGACCGAAGTGAAGATTTGGTTGATGTACAATTCTTTGAGCCAGCTTGATATCTTCCTGTCAGTGAATTGTTTGCCATTGTCGCTCACAATTTCCATAGGAAGGCCAAAACGGCAAATGATGTGGCTCCAGATAAATTGTTTCATCGCCTCAGCTGTGATTTTTGCTAGTGGCTTGGCCTCAACCCATTTTGTGAAATAGTCTATCGCCACTACCAAAAATTTCACTCGCCCTTGCGCTTGCGGCAGGGGCCCCACAATATCAATGGCCCATTTGTGGAAAGGCCAGGCAGAGGTCACCGGAATCAAGTTGTTCTTTGGCCGCATGGTGTTTGGCGCGTAGCTCTGACATGCCTTGCATTTTTGTATTTCTTTTAGCGCATCCAAGTACATGCCTGGCCAATAGTAGCCCGAGCTCATTGCCTTGGCAACCACCATGCGCGGGCCAGCGTGTATGCCGCAGATTCCTTCGTGAATCTCCCTAATCACATAGCTTTCTTCTTCAGCATCCAGGCATTTCATGAGCGGTCCAAGATAAGAGCGTCGATATAATGTACCATCAAGTAGTTCATAGTTCTGCGCCTTGTGTCTTATCTTTCTCGCATGTGCGCGATCGTCCGGTAACGTCCCCTCCTTCAGGAATTCCATTATTGGAGTAATCCAGGATGAAGGGGATGTATGAATTACAAGGACCGATTGCGTTTGCACTGACGGGTTGCTCATCACTTCCACCCTGACATCTTTGGCAAAGTGATCAAAATTAGTTGATGCCATCTTACTCAACGCGTCAGCGGACTTGTTTTCGCTGCGCGAGATGTGTATGATTTTGAAGAAGTAAAACTGCTCAACGATCTTTTTTGCCTGCTCTAGATATAAAGGCATGGTGTTCTCCTTGGCATCATAAAGGCCATTGACCTGCGCAGCTACCAAGTAAGAATCAACATGTGCCTCTAGCCTTTTAACTCCAAACTTGCGCGCAATGCGCAGACCAGCCAGCAGGGCTTCATACTCAGCCTCATTGTTGGTACTTTTGAAGTCCAACCTAATAGCATAAGTATATTCATGATTATCAGGGTCCACCAGTTTGAGGCCTGCGCCGGACCCTTCGCTGTTGGAGGCTCCATCAGTGAATAGCCTCCAAACATCTTCCTCATCGTTTGCTCGCGGAGGGTCTACCTCGCGCTGAGCTTCTTCAATCTTTCCATCTGGGATTTCTGTGATGAAATCCGCTAAAACTTGACCCTTTATCGCTGGACGGGGCTTATAAGTGATCGTGTGTTCACCTAATTCCAGCGCCCACTTTGTCAGCCTTCCGGAGAGCGCGGGGCGTCGCAAGACTTGCTGGATGTTGTAACCAGTCAGAACTTCAATAGGATGACCATTGAAGTATCTATGGAGCTTGCGTGACGCGTGTGTTAGTGACAAAAACTTTTCCATGATGGAATAGCGCGTCTCAGGGTCTGTGAGCACCCGACTCACATAGTATATTGGCGTTTGGATCCCCTTGCGATCCACCAATAATACTGCGCCGATCGCGCGGTCTCCAGCTGACAGGTACAATGTAAGGGTTTCGCCAGGAAGTGGAGCTGTGAGCGCGGGAAACTTTATGAGACATTCTTTTATCTCAGTGAAAGCTTGCTCAGCCTCAGGCGTCCACTTGAATTGGCTCTTCTTCAAGCAGTTCCTCAAGGTGTTAACGAATGGAGTAGATTTGCTGGCGTGGTTCGCTAGGAACCTGTTGATTGACACCAATCTACCATTCAGCTTCTGAACCTCTTTCATGGTGGATGGTGAAGGCATGTCAAGGATGGCTTCCACCTTTTCAGGGTTCACCTTGAAACCATCCTTAGTGACCATTACACCAAGAAATTTCCCCTCTTCTGCGCCGAAAGTACATTTGCTCGGGTTGAGCTTCATGTTAACTTCCGTTAGGCGCTGAAGAGTTTCCTCGATGTCTTTGAGGATTTGTCTCTCCTCCCTGCTCTTGATCACCAAATCATCAACGTAGACTTCCAGATTTCTTCCGATTTGTTCACTGAAAACCGAATCCATAAGTCTCTGATAGGTGGCGCCCGCATTCTTTAAACCAAAGGGCATTTTTGTGTAACAAAAAACACCCTTGTCGGTCCTGAAGGCCGTCTTGTCTTCGTCTTGTGGTGCCATTTGAATCTGGTGATAGCCTTTGTAGGCATCCAGGAAACACTTGAGCTTGAATGGCGCCACGGAGTCCACCTTTGCGTCGATGTTTGGGAGGGGGTAACAGTCTTTCGGACATGCTTTGTTGAGGTCCTTGAAGTCAATACACATCCTCCATGACCCGTTGCTTTTCTTTACCATCACAGGATTGGCTACCCACGTCTGGTATCGGATCGGGCGGATGATGTTTGCGCGCAACAGGTCCTCCACTTGCTCATTCATGGCCTTCGCCTTTTCATCCCCCATGATTCTCTTTTTCTGAGCAATTGGCTCCACCGACTTGAACGTGTTAAGAGAATGTTGCGCCAAGTCTCGCGGGACCCCCGTCATATCGGAGTGTTGCCACGCGAAAACCGACGTGTATTTTGTGAGCAACTTTTTCATTCTCAATCTCGTTTCGTCTGAAATGGTAGCGCCAATTGTGACCGTTTGCTCTGGGAATTTTGGGTTTAAAATCCACTTCTCTGGCGCATTATCAGCCATTGGAAGTTTCATTCTCCCTTCCCGCGGCGTGCTTGTCACTGCGCACAAATGATCGCGGTAAACAAATGTTACGCCTGTTGGTGTAGGGAACCCCAATGCGCCGTGCGCTGGCGACGGTACAGCATTAAATTGGGCAATCGTTCCCCTACCCAGGATCATATTGTGGCATGACGTGGTGGGCAAGACCAAGAAGTTGACAACTTCTGCTCGCTTGTGTAGGACCGGTAACGATCCGAGCAGGTTCGGGACGGAAGGTTTCAACCACAGATCAAAGATAAAAACAAACACTTTATTGATAAACGCGAACGGTTACATGCTTGTTTAAACACTGAAATCACGATCTATGGCAGGGGGAGGTCGAGCATGGCCTCCCCCCTCATCCGGACAGCACCTGGGCTCCGGGCACGCAAAAACCTCGAAAACCTTACCTGTTCACGACTGAAAGCTGGTATTTATACCCGCTGCCATTCGGTCAGGACTCATTCGATCGAATGAGTCCTATTCGATCGAATGGCAGACTCATTCGATCTAATGAGTCCTATTCGATCGAATGGCAGACTCATTCGATCGAATCAGAAACTCATTCGATCGAATGAGTATCCATTTGAAAATGCTCTTTCAAATGGATCACTTTCAGCGTGAACCACTACCTAGGTGTACAGCATACAACATAAACATTCTAAACTATTCGCCAAGCGACGGCCACAAAATGTGCACCAACAGCTTGTGCTCATCATCCCCCATAGTTAGTTCAAACTGAATCTGGCCCAGTGGATGGATGATTTCATTTGAAACACCACAGATTGGTGCGTTCACAATTTCGAGCCGCGCTTGGTCTGCCGGGTCTAACTTTCTGAAACACTGCTCATACATAATGTCAGATTCGCTTCCAGTGTCCACCAGGACCTTTGACACTTCATAATGAGCAATGTGTGTGGTGATGACGAGAGGACTGCTTATTGAAGGGCCTCCCCTGATTCTTGGGAAGATGACTTGCTGCTCGCGCCAATCTCCGTGGATTTGCGCGCTTCTCTTTTTTGACGTCTGCCCTTGTCGTCCTCCCTCAGCCACACAGATTCTTTTGTATTTCTTGCTGGCAGAGGCTCCTTCCGGTTGCTCATCTTCTATTCTTTGGTTTTTTACCAAGTGAGCCAGCCTGCCTGACTTTACATCCTTCTCGATCGCATCCTTCAAATGATGGCATGCGTCGGTGTTGTGGCCCGGGGACCTGTGAAATTCACAATATTTGCCACTGTTTTGCGGTCCCTTGTAGTGTAGTTGCTTGGGGGGCTTGAATTGGACATTCTCAGTACTTAACACCTGTGAAGGTGTTTTAGTGAGGGGTGTCCATATTCTTGGCATAGGTCTGCTAGGATCTCTGCCGCCCTCCCTCTTGTCACCCTCCCCGTGATTACGAACTTCTTTTTGGGGCTGGGGTGAGGTTGGTTGCGCTTGTTTTTCCGCAGAAGAAAAACTTGTTGGCTGCAACCTGGACCATACAGAGTTCTGTTTGGCCCTCTTCTCTTTGCTGCGCGGTGATTCTGCCTGATGCGCTCTTTCTCTTGCCCTATCTTGGGCAATCTGTTTCTCATTTCTCGCGAAAACTCGCGATGCCTCCATTAACTTGGCCCACGTGGTGGGCATACCATCTTTGCTTACGAGAGCCCGGCGGAGTTGATCGCTGCGCGCGCCTTGTATAAAGGCCACGCGCAGGAGCTGCTCAGTTATACCCCCGATTGCCAGGGATTCCTGATTGAAACGAGTGATGTAATCTTCAATCGTTTCATCATTCCTGCGTATGCAGTGCATGATGTCATCAGGATCGCGCGTGTGCCTGCGCTGCTGTACGAAGTGGGCTTGGAACTTTTCTAATAGTTCCTCGAACCCATCAATTTGCCCTGTCGGCAAGCTCTCGAACCATACCCGCGCTGCGCCCGTGAGGCAGCGAGCAAACATATGACACCATGTTGGCATCGTCCAGCTCTCTAGGTTTCCCGTGTTATAGAAACCTTGCAAAAAGTCATCTGGATCTGTTGTGCCATCATATTTGCCCAGACCACTTGGCATCTTTGTCTTGTGCTGGATGGGAGCCTGCGCGATGCGCGCAGTAAACTTTGAGTGTTTTACCAGGATGGCTGGTCTGTAGGGCGTGGTTACGTCCACTTGCCCTCTGACCGGTGGGCTGTACGGCATGTGCAGATCCAGATCTGCTCTGGCTCCAGGCGCCATGTTCACAGGCGCGCGGAGCTGTGAGCCTCCTGCATGAGTATCCCGTGCCTTCCTCATGCTATGCACTTCTTCATCACTGAACTCAGTGTGTGCAGTGTGAACAGAATGTCCTTCTTCCGGCGCGCGCGGCCTTTTTGTAGTCTGCTTATCAAAAGCTTGCCTTTGTGTTTGGTCGGCTAGCTTTTTCTGCTTGACCATTTCATTGTATTTTTCCATCAGACGCCGCTGCTCGTTAATGAGCCATTCATTTGGATCATTTGTTTCCTCTTCTGGACCCATTGGTCCTTTCAGTTTCGCGCCGGCCATATTTTGTAACGTGAGATCGTCTGGAGGAGTTTCAGTCTGGCCGTGAGGGGTTGTGACGAAGGGACGGTTGCTGGTGGTACGCGTAGAATCACGCGGAACCCTCAGAACCTGCTGTCCGTCGTTAACACCCTCACGTTCAATATCCTCCAGAGCTTGATCAACGTTACGAACTCCAGAAACCATGGTGATTGATTTTTTTTTTATAGATCTGATGAGATCTGATTGCCGTTTGTAACAGTGGATGGCGCCAATGAAGAAACGTGGATCTACTCACTGGTAGCAGATCTACTTTCCTCGGGTGTGATTATACTATTTCACCGATGGTTCTTCTGGGTCTGTGTTCTTCCACCTACAAAATGAACAGCGCCGTTGCTTACCCCTCAGAAAGGGACAGAGGGGTCCTCTTTGGGGTAACCCTCCGGCGTGAGAATCAGTATCTTTGTGGAGAAGATAATAATGTGTGTGAGAGAGTCTCAAGAGTATTGCTGAATAGCTTAATACCCCCTGATTGTGAGACTGTCTGTTTTGTATGTAACTGACTGTGAGTGAATGTGATTCAATATGATTGAATGTGTTATCACTGCTTGTAACTGTCAATGATTGAGTATGAATGTGTCATCAAAGTGGAGTTGATGCTGTATTTATAGTGCTAGGGTTACCACCGGTTGGGCTCAACCTCGTTGGCTTCCTCCAATCGCACTGCGCCACGTGTCCTCTGGGACACCTGGCGCTTTCTCGTTGGTTGTAATCACGTGGTAACACATGTGTCATGCTGAGTTGTCGACCTTTCATTTGGCAGCTATCAACATCAGCATATTCTTTCTCCTTAAAAAGATGCCTTCTGGAAGGTTGTCTGACGTGCACAATCAAGGTTGCCCTAATCCTGATTTGGATAAGGACGAGGTTGATTATGCGCACGTGTGATATGCGCCCATCCTGAGGATGCGCGAGGTCTTCTCTTTATTCTCACGCGCAGATATTTCATGCGCAGATGTGATATGCACGAGCATGTGATATGCGCCGCGCGCTGATGCGCTGCGCGCATATGTGATGCGCGAGCATGTGTGTCTGGGCAGATGTTGTCACACCCGGCCCTGAGCGGCGGAAACAGCCGGGCGCGCGCGAGTGGGGATTGATAATTAAGCACGGGCCATTGCAAACATTCAAAGTAAGATTTTCATTGCGCATGAAATGTTTAATACAAATACATTACATTGTTTAAAAATTACATAAAAACATCCAAGTATAAAAACTGTTGAAGATTTCCACGCCATATCCCCTTGCGCGGCGGGAACAACCACGCGCATCGAAGGGATAGAACTAAAATCTTCCAAAAAGCTAGTTTTAGATGTTCAGCGTGAGGTGCTCTAAGTGTGACTCCAAGCGCTACCTAGTTATCTCCTGAAAGACACGTAAAATATTTGAATCAGTATAAACTGAGTGAGTTCACAAGTTTTAGTAACTTGATAAATCGTATTGTATCATAATCTTGATAAAAATCATTCTGAGACATAATTCTGATAGCATCATTAAAACACATACTTGGTAAAACATAGTTCTATCAACACATTCTGATAAAATCGTTCCGCGGGTTACGAGCGAACATTTCTGGGAACTGTGCTCGTCTGTGTAAGTGGCGCTGCCACTACGAGCGAAACAAGTAATACCGTCCCGCGAGTTACGCGCGGACACATCTGAAAAACCGTGCTCGTCTGTGTAAGTGGCGCTGCCACTACGAGCGAATAATACCGTCCCGCGGGTTACGCGCAGACGTTGTGCCGGAAAACAAGGCGCTCGTCTGCGTAAGAGGAGCGACCTCTACGAGCGGGCTCAAACCCATAGTACTGCCCCATGACCATACTAGGCACTCGTCTGTGTAAGAGGTGCGACCCCTACGAGTGGGCGGATCAAACCAGCAGTCCCTACCCTTAGAGTTCCAATGGTAATGTGATCACTTACTCGAATTCTGGCGCACATACATCGTAAACCATAGATAACCGTTTGCATTGCTCATCATGAAACATAATTTAAACACAATCGTTTGCATAACTTGTAAGTATAACATGATAAATCGTAATTTAAGTACGTGTCCCTCGCCCCGAAAACAGTTTAAAAACAGTGAAAATAGTGAAAATAGGGGCTGTGAGACTCACCTGTGGTTCTTGTTAAGGGATTAATCGAGATTCGGGTT
Source organism: Bidens hawaiensis (assembly GCF_021521415.1). Classification (NCBI taxonomy): domain Eukaryota; kingdom Viridiplantae; phylum Streptophyta; class Magnoliopsida; order Asterales; family Asteraceae; genus Bidens; species Bidens hawaiensis. The sequence goes on along the minus strand of NW_027491238.1, from coordinate 643,010 downwards.
TTCTTGGTGTTGGCCTTTGAATTGAAGGTCTAGTAACTGGAACGGAATTGAAAATAACGGATGCTTGGGAGATGTTTTGTGCAAGTTTGCAGTTCTTAAGAGAGAAGTTTGAAGTGTGCTTGGGTGATAATTTAGGTTACATATTTATAGGCAAACTCAAGGGAACACAATCCCTTGCTTTAGGGGATTGTAATCTTTTCATATCTAGGTGTAATGATGATAAAGTATGGAAATTATTATTATTTATCTAAAAGTGGAGTAGTGGATAAAAGATTTTGATTTGATTTGGTCAGGACATGCAGGTCTGGGGTTGGTGAGAATAGGGTGGCTGACAGTTGACTTTTCATGTTACAGTGTGCTTTTTCAGGTACTTTTGTCAGTGTACAGTAAAAAGTGGAAAATCTCTGAAACACGCTACTGTTTTCTTTTGGGCGGGAGTAATCTCCTTACATCTGGAGAATAGACTAAGTGTTCTGCGCGTATCACTTGGTGCGCATAGCTTTCTGCGTGAAGGACATTTCTTTGCTGCGGGTAGGTGCGTAACCTTCTCGCAGTCAGGGACATTGAGTTTCATTTGTAGATTCTCCAGGTGGTCTTGGTATTTCAACATAGTGATCAGTTATGTTGAAGTCAATTCCATCTTGGAGCTTCAGACAAACTAGCTCTCAATGTTCCCGCCATGCGGGGAGGTTAGTTCCCCTTCCGCACGCGCATAGACGATTTGGGATGCACCCGCCTTAGCATCATGCGAGACGGTCAGCCCATTAGACAACATTAAGTTATAGAAACATAAAACCAATACACTCGCGCATGGCGCATATAACATATGCCCACGCAGGTTCTTAACATGGTGCGCTCGCGCAGGGTGCACATAACAAATACCTGCGCCGATTCTAACATAGCGCGCTCGCGCAGGGCGCACATAACAAATGCACGCGCTGATTCTAATATGGCGCGCTCGCGCAGGGCGCACATAACAAATGCACGCGCTGATTCTAATATGGCGCGCTCGCGCAAGGCGCATATAACATAATTACCTAATATTTAGGTTGATTACTTGGTTTAAGGGATTGGGAATTTACCGGGTGTCACATTCTCCCCCTGTTAAGAGAATTTCGTCCCGAAATTTAGGAGACGTCGCTGGCAGAAGCCATGTTCTGAAAGAGGTGTGGGTATTTCTTGCGCATCTGGTCTTCTCTTTCCCAAGTGAATTCAGGCCCACGCCTCGAGTTCCATTGAACCTTTACTAACTTGATTCTGCTTCTGCGTAACTTTTGTTCTTTCCAATCGGTTACTGCTATAGGTTCTTCTACGAAGTGCAGCTGTTTGTCGATGTGAATCTCTTCCAACGGCAAAATCAACGTTTCGTCAGATAAACACTTTTTGAGGTTGGACACATGAAACGTATCATGAACTCCACTGAGTTCGGCTGGTAAACGGAGTTTATAAGCAACCGGACCGATCCTTTCCAGGATCTCAAATGGTCCAATATAGCGCGGATTCAACTTTCCTCGCTTGCCGAAACGGGGGACTCCTTTCCATGGAGAGACTTTCAAAAGTACTCTATCCCCTACCTGAAACTCCAATGGTTTCCTTCGCACATCTGCGTAGCTCTTCTGTCTGTCGCGTGCTGTCTTAAGGCGATCCCGTATCTGAAAAATCTTGTCTGTTGTTTCTTGGATCAATTCTGGACCAGTCATTTGCTTGTCACCCACTTCAGCCCAGCACAGTGGGGATCTACACTTGCGCCCATACAAAGCTTCAAACGGCGCAGCCTTGAGGCTTGTGTGATAACTGTTGTTGTAAGAAAATTCAACCAATGGGAGATGAGTATCCCAGCTACCTCCGAAATCGATCGCGCACGCGCGCAGCATATCTTCCAATGTCTGGATTGTTCGCTCGCTTTGCCCATCCGTTTGAGGATGATAAGCTGTACTCGTATCAAGGCGAGTACCTAGAGCTCCTTGTAACGATCTCCAAAACCTTGATGTGAACCGACTATCTCTATCAGAAATGATGGACACTGGGATTCCATGTTTTGAAACTACTTCTCGAATATACAATCGGGCTAACTTTTCCATCTTATCGGTTTCCTTGATCGGCAGGAAGTGTGCTGATTTAGTTAGCCGATCTACGATAACCCAGATTGTGTCATAACCCCCAGGTGTCCTTGGCAGTTTGGTGATGAAGTCCATAGAGATTTGTTCCCACTTCCACATGGGAATTTCTGGCTGCTGAAGTAACCCCGACGGCTTCTGGTATTCAGCCTTTACCTTCGAACACGTCAGGCACTTACTGACATACGTCGCGATGGCGCCTTTAAGATTGGGCCACCAATACAGCGCTTTAACATCTTGGTACATCTTGTCTGCGCCAGGATGTACGGAATACCGCGTCTTGTGAGCTTCGTTTAATACTTGCTCGCGCAATCCTCCCTTGAGAGGGACCCATATGCGGTTAGCGAAATATATATTGCCGTTCTCTTTGAGTTCCAAACTCTTAATCATACCCCCAAGGGATTCGTTTTTAGCAAACTCTGGTTTCAAGGCTTCTTGCTGAGCGTCTCGGATGCGGGTAGAGAGATCTGCGCGAAAGGTCAACCTTAGAGCCTTGACTCGTAGCGTTTTTATTCGCTCCTTCCTACTTAGCGCGTCTGCTACCACGTTCGCCTTTCCAGGGTGGTACTTTATTTCACAATCATAATCATTCAACAATTCAACCCATCTTCGTTGCCTCATGTTTAAATCCTTTTGATCAAATATATGTTGAAGGCTCTTGTGATCCGTAAAGATTATACACTTTGTACCATAGAGGTAATGGCGCCAAATCTTTAGCGCGAAGACAACCGCTCCAAGTTCCAGATCATGCGTTGTGTAGTTCTTTTCATTGATCTTGAGTTGGCGCGAGGCATACGCTATGACTTTGTCTCGCTGCATAAGGACACATCCAAGTCCCTGATGTGAAGCGTCGCAGTAAACGACGATGTCATCCGTCCCCTCGGGCAGAGACAAAATTGGCGCACTACATAACTTTTGTTTCAACATTTGAAATGCTGTTTCCTGATTTTCGCCCCAAACAAACTTCTTGTCTTTCTGAGTTAGCGCGGTCAGTGGTAGAGCTATCTTGGAGAAGTTCTCAATGAAGCGTCGATAGTAGCCAGCTAGTCCTAGGAATTGCCTCACCTCAGTTGGGGTTTTTGGCGCTTCCCAGTTTTCGATGGCCTTGACTTTGGAAGGATCAACGTGTATTCCTTTCTCGTTTACAACGTGACCGAGAAAGTGAACTTCTCTAAGCCAAAACTCATATTTGGAAAACTTCGCATACAACTTTTCTTTCCTCAACAATTCCAAAATCAATCTCAGGTGTTGCTCATGCTAGGCCTTGGTCCGAGAGTAAATCAGAATATCATCTATAAACACAATCACAAACTTGTCCAAGTAGGGTTTGCACACGCGGTTCATCAGATCCATGAATACAGCCGGCGCATTAGTTAGCCCGAAAGGCATCACTAAGAACTCATAATGGCCATATCTAGTTCGGAAGGCTGTTTTCGGCACATCTTCCTCATGGACCCTAAGTTGGTGGTATCCTGACCGTAGATCTATCTTCGAATAATAACTGGATCCCTGCAACTGGTCAAATAAGTCGTCAATCCTTGGTAAGGGGTACCGATTCTTGACTGTCAGCTTGTTCAGCTCCCTGTAGTCAATACACATCCGGAAGGAACCATTCTTCTTCTTAACAAACAGTACTGGAGCTCCCCAAGGCGAAAAGCTTGGGCGTATGAAACCCTTATCCAATAGTCCCTGTAACTGATTGGATAGCTCTTGCATCTCAGATGGAGCTAATCGATAAGGTGCTCGAGCTACTGGCGCAGCTCCTGGGACTAAATCAATACGAAAGTCTACTTGTCGCGGCTGCGGCAATCCGGGCAAATCTTCAGGAAAAACTTCTGGAAATTCGCGCACTACTGGTAAGTCTTCAATTCTTCGCTCATCTCCTTTCTTCTCTACTACATGCGCCAGGAAGGCGTAGCACCCTTTCCTTAGGCATTTACGCGCCTTTAGGCACGAAATCAGTTTCGTCGCAACTCCCCTTCTTTCCCCTTGAATTACCAAGGTTTCTTCGTTCAACAGTGGGATCCGAACCTGCTTCTCATGGCAAATAACTTCCGCGCGGTTCTCGACTAACCAATCCATACCTACCACAATGTCAAAACTTCCCAAGTCTATTGGTAACAAGTTAATATTGAACCCGTGACCTCCCATGACTATAACACATTGTTCAGTTCTTTCGTTTGCGCATAACTGCCTACCATTGGCTAGTTCTATAGTATAAGGCGTGTCTAGCCTACTGGTTGCTAAGCCTAGGGAGTTTTTAAACTCAGCAGATATAAAACTTAGGTCAGCGCCAGTATCAAATAAGACAGATGCAAAATGGCCGTTAAGCAAAAATGTACCGGTTACCACATTCGGCTCTTCTTTAGCTTCACCCGCGCCGATCACAAAAGCTCTACCGCGAGCTTGGTTTCCCCTTTGCGGGCAATCCCGACTAAAATGCCCTGGCTTTCCGCATGCGTAGCAGTTGTCACTGGCTCCAGCTTCTTTAGCACGGCAATTCACCGTCTTGTGCCCTGGCCTGTTACATTTGGCGCACGTGACGCTCGCGCATTCACCCTCGTGGTGAAACTTGCATTTGTTGCACCATGGGTAAGGCCCGCTGTATCCTTTCCTTGATGGCTCCGCGGCTTGGATCGCGTAAACCCTTGCGCTTTCCTGCTTCTTGAACGGTGGCTGCTTGGAGTCGGACCCTCGGTGGTGAGAGTTCCATTTCCTCTTGGAGTCAGAGGTTCGCTGCTCGTTTCCGCGCATAGTCAACATACCCGCACGGACCGTATCCCTTGTAAGGGTGATGGCCCGCGCTACCGCCTCATCAAAGGTTGGAGGCGCTGCGGCGTTGAGCGGAACCCTAACAACAGGAGGTAACCCAAAAATATACCTCTCGATCTTCTTTTCCTCCGTGCTTGCCATGTCTGGCACCAACTGGCAAAGCTCGTTGAACCGGTTGTTGTAGACGTCGATATCCGTTCCTACCATGGTGTGGTTCCAGAATTCCTGCTGCAGACTCTGGATTTCTGCGCGAGAGCAGAACTTTCTCATCATCATTTCCTTCAGTTCCTCCCAGGTCTTGTGAAGAGCAACTTCTCGCCCCAAAGTCTTCACTTGAAGCTTCCACCAAGACGAAGCTGCTTCTTGGAACATGCATGTCGCGTAAAGGACCTTCTGGTTCTCACTACATCTGCTAATGGAGAGAACTGTCTCCATCTTGTCAATCCAGTTGTAGAGCCCAATGGCCCCTTCGGTACCCTTGAATGGCCAAGGCCTACAGGCCATGAATGTCTTATAGGAGCATCCTTTGTCCAAGGCTCCTGAATCGGGTTCTGGGGTCTCGTTCTGACGACCCTGACTTGATTCGGCCTTGCTGGCCTCATGTGTCGCGATCGCCTGCGCGATTATTTCCGCGAGTTCCTTGGGTGTCATGGTGATTCCCTTGGCTCTAGTCGGAGGCATTCTCGCTTTAAAAGAGAACGAAAATATTTTAAACTTAGCGCATTTACTCTGAGCACATAATGTTCTTTATCTTTATTCACTAGACACTGTGTGACCCGTGTTCCTAAGTGTGTGTATAGTTTCTTTTGAAAATATTTTCTTTGAAAAATATTTCATGCGATTCCCCAACGGTTATAGTCTAGGTTAAAACTTCTTTTCCTAGTTCGCTATAACCAGTGCTCTGATACCAATCTGTCACACCCGGCCCTGAGCGGCGGAAACAGTCGGGCGCGCGCGAGTGGGGATTGATAATTAAGCACGGGCCATTGCAAACATTCAAAGTAAGATTTTCATTGCGCATGAAATGTTTAATACAAATACATTACATTGTTTAAAAATTACATAAAAACATCCAAGTATAAAAACTGTTGAAGATTTCCACGCCATATCCCCTTGCGCGGCGGGAACAACCACGCGCATCGAAGGGATAGAACTAAAATCTTTCAAAAAGCTAGTTTTAGATGTTCAGCGTGAGGTGCTCTAAGTGTGACTCCAAGCGCTACCTAGTTATCTCCTGAAAGACACGTAAAATATTTGAATCAGTATAAACTGAGTGAGTTCACAAGTTTTAGTAACTTGATAAATCGTATTGTATCATAATCTTGATAAAAATCATTCTGAGACATAATTCTGATAGCATCATTAAAACACATACTTGGTAAAACATAGTTCTATCAACACATTCTGATAAAATCGTTCCGCGGGTTACGCGCGAACATTTCTGGGAACTGTGCTCGTCTGTGTAAGTGGCGCTGCCACTACGAGCGAAACAAGTAATACCGTCCCGCGAGTTACGCGCGGACACATCTGAAAAACCGTGCTCGTCTGTGTAAGTGGCGCTGCCACTACGAGCGAATAATACCGTCCCGCGGGTTACGCGCAGACGTTGTGCCGGAAAACAAGGCGCTCGTCTGCGTAAGAGGAGCGACCTCTACGAGCGGGCTCAAACCCATAGTACTGCCCCATGACCATACTAGGCACTCGTCTGTGTAAGAGGTGCGACCCCTACGAGTGGGCGGATCAAACCAGCAGTCCCTACCCTTAGAGTTCCAATGGTAAAGTGATCACTTACTCGAATTCTGGCGCACATACATCGTAAACCATAGATAACCGTTTGCATTGCTCATCATGAAACATAATTTAAACACAATCGTTTGCATAACTTGTAAGTATAACATGATAAATCGTAATTTAAGTACGTGTCCCTCGCCCCGAAAACAGTTTAAAAACAGTGAAAATAGTGAAAATAGGGGCTGTGAGACTCACCTGTGGTTCTTGTTAAGGGATTAATCGAGATTCGGGTTTTCTTGGTGTTGGCCTTTGAATTGAAGGTCTAGTAACTGGAACGGAATTGAAAATAACGGATGCTTGGGAGATGTTTTGTGCAAGTTTGCAGTTCTTAAGAGAGAAGTTTGAAGTGTGCTTGGGTGATAATTTAGGTTACATATTTATAGGCAAACTCAAGGGAACACAATCCCTTGCTTTAGGGGATTGTAATCTTTTCATATCTAGGTGTAATGATGATAAAGTATGGAAATTATTATTATTTATCTAAAAGTGGAGTAGTGGATAAAAGATTTTGATTTGATTTGGTCAGGACATGCAGGTCTGGGGTTGGTGAGAATAGGGTGGCTGACAGTTGACTTTTCATGTTACAGTGTGCTTTTTCAGGTACTTTTGTCAGTGTACAGTAAAAAGTGGAAAATCTCTGAAACACGCTACTGTTTTCTTTTGGGCGGGAGTAATCTCCTTACATCTGGAGAATAGACTAAGTGTTCTGCGCGTATCACTTGGTGCGCATAGCTTTCTGCGTGAAGGACATTTCTTTGCTGCGGGTAGGTGCGTAACCTTCTCGCAGTCAGGGACATTGAGTTTCATTTGTAGATTCTCCAGGTGGTCTTGGTATTTCAACATAGTGATCAGTTATGTTGAAGTCAATTCCATCTTGGAGCTTCAGACAAACTAGCTCTCAATGTTCCCGCCATGCGGGGAGGTTAGTTCCCCTTCCGCACGCGCATAGACGATTTGGGATGCACCCGCCTTAGCATCATGCGAGACGGTCAGTCCATTAGACAACATTAAGTTATAGAAACATAAAACCAATACACTCGCGCATGGCGCATATAACATATGCCCACGCAGGTTCTTAACATGGTGCGCTCGCGCAGGGTGCACATAACAAATACCTGCGCCGATTCTAACATAGCGCGCTCACGCAGGGCGCACATAACAAATGCACGCGCTGATTCTAATATGGCGCGCTCGCGCAGGGCGCACATAACAAATGCACGCGCTGATTCTAATATGGCGCGCTCGCGCAAGGCGCATATAACATAATTACCTAATATTTAGGTTGATTACTTGGTTTAAGGGATTGGGAATTTACCGGGTGTCACAGATGTGATATGCACGAGCATGTGATATGCGCCGCGCGCGTATGTGATGCGCGAGCATATGTGTGCCTGGGCATATGATGCCTGAGCATGTTTTGTATGCGCCATGTGCATAGGTTTTAGCTTTGTGCCTTCATAATGTCTTTATCTTGTGGGTTGACCCGCCTTGCTCGGTGTTGAGGCGGGTACATACCTCTTCAGGGTTGAAATTGATTATGTAGAAACCGGTTTTGAACTGACTAAAACCTTAGGTTCGGAACCGATATGTAATTTTCTCTCCAAAACCGGTTTACCGAACCGAAACCGACCAAACGGAAAAAAAATAGTGAAAACCCGAACCTAAACCGATCAAAACCAGCTTAAGAAACCGTTTTTTACCCGAACCGAAAGCGATCATAAATGGGTTTAGACTTTTTTTGACCAAAAATAACCGGTTTCAACCGAAACCGATATTGGGTTTTAAACTTGTTTGTGCACCTCTAACCTGGTGCCGGTACGTCTGAAAATGCGAAACCAGTTGAAGGAGGCGTTTGGCGTTTAACCGAGAGCCGATACACGCCCAACGGGAAATAGTGAGCCGGTATGCGCATAACACAATACTATGCGCCAGTGCAGATTATTATGTGTATTTTTTTTTAGTATGAAACATACATATTGCTGACATAAGCGGTTTACCGAACCGAAACCGACCAAACGGAAAAAAATAGTGAAAACCCGAACCTAAACCGATCAAAACCAGGTTAAGAAACCGTTTTTGACCCGAACCGAAAGCGATAATAAATGGGTTTAGACTTTTGTTTGGCGTTTAACCGAGAGCCGATACACGCCCAACGAGAAACAGTGTGCTGGTATGCGCATAACGCATTACTATGCGCCTGTGCTGATTAATATGTGTACTCTTTTTTAATATGAAACATACATATTGCTCACTGTTAAGGTTCTTTGTGTATTTCAAGTTTTGAACATCTCAGATGCACACTGTTGACTTTTGAGGTCAAACGCATATGTTTGGAAATTCTACATTGATGGGTCGATTTAAAAGGGTCAATCATATTTAAAAATTGACAAGTTAATCTTGTTAATTGGTTAACATATATTATATTTCAGTTGTTAAATTATATTATATTTAATTTGTTATGTGAGAAGTATATACGAAAGATGCACACTTTTGAATTTCAAGTCAAGAGTTACGCCCGGTCCAAACTTGATGTGCGAAAAGCTATATATAAATATTAATAACTAATTCTCACAATTCAATACTAAGTCTTAAATTTATAAAACCAAACAATCCTAACTAAACTTCACACAAACGACAAGTGTACCGGTCGCATAGCAGCACAGTCTAATGGAAGTCCGGATGTCGAACACAAAGACACGTGAGAACGGCTCAGATAATTAAACCTAATCTAAGTCCTGCCTAAATAATATATTTATTTATCTTAATTATTTAAACTAACTAAACTCAACTAACTTAACTTAGCTAACAGTGAAACTTAACGGAAATAACGATAATAAGAAAACGAATCACCTAGGTAGGATGACTTAACGGTAGTAAAATGATACGGGTGCTAACATGTGGTTGAAACCAGAGTTCTAAAGATGAGCTAACATAGGTGAGGTCGAGGAAACTGGGTCCCTACGGTCAGTTTTACTAGAAAACCCTAACGACGTCTAGATAGCTTTTAATTCATGGTTGTTAATATACGTACCCTAATAAATTATCACTTGGTCCATGTCTAAGTTACAGATCTCACTAAGGCTTGAGCTAATTACAAACCTACGAGAAGAGGGGTAATTCAATACTAAAGACAAAATAACTCAACTTACAAACTTAACCTAGCCGACAATGGGAAAACCGCACGTGGTCTCGCAACGACTAACCCGATCAACTAACTAGCAAGATAAGCCGACACCTAAGGCTTTGGTCCAACTCAAAGGTGGTGAACCTACTAAATTTAATTGTCCAAGAAATACAAACCCTAATGGTATGCCTACCACAATCAATCAACACACAAAGTATTAACCGAAACATGCAATTAATGCCTACACGAAACTAATTCATGCAATAATCAACCACACAGGGCGCATGCAACCTGAGATACATATATGGCAGCGGGTATACACGGAATAATATCATAAAATATGAACTTTACAATAGAAAAACAATCAACCACTTGTTAAGCACCCTAAACTAGTTAATTTTAACCGTTAAACATCAAACCTAGGTGATTCAAACACGTTTAGCCAATCATTATGAACGAACAACATATAATAATCATAATTAAGCTCAAGGTATCCGTTACAAACTGATTGGAACTTTTTTCAAAGTCTAAAACTCAAAAACGAACTCACAAACGTTAAAACAAGCAAAACCGACAACCGGTTGATGAAACTCCGATCCGGAAGCTCCTCCGTCTTGTTATTTCGACTTTAGCAGATCTTGGAAGGCTGGAATGATGATTCTTCTCTTTCATAGGGTTTAGGGTTTTTAAATATATCATTAAACACCCCTTCCTAATATGGATAACTTTATTTCGTTAAAAACATTCAATTCGTTATTTATGGATAACGAACTAGGTGAATTTTTAGCGAACTAGCTTCTGGTTCACTAACCTAATTTGCTTCCGCACTCTGTAACGAATCATCCCTTCGTTATGCATATTTAACGAATCATGACACGAATCATGTCTTGATTCGCTACCTTTAATTTAACGAATCAAGTAGCGATTCGCCAAAATAAGGTAACGAATTGAGTTAGCAAATGGGCTAATTCGTTAACTTTAATTTAAACGAATCGTCTGATTCGTACAAGTTGTACCTCGAGTTGCGTGCAAGGTCTATAAAAGACAAGAAACACGAACAGTCCTTACACCGTTCGCCTTCTTCCTTCACCTTAAAGTAACCTTCAAAATTTTCTCTGAAATTTCAACCTTCACGTTTTGATATTTCTAAGATATCTTTGGATTTCTAAGGTATAGCCGATCATGGCGATCTAATTTTCGTCAAAAATGGCTAAGATTTGATAGTTAAATTATGAACTTTTAAGGGTTTAAGGGTTTCCGAGTTTATAAACCCCATTTGTGTATAATTTATGTTAATAACTTGATTTTTTTTAACGAAATAAAATCTTTTATTTAATTTTGAATTAAATGAATTAAATGAATTAAATAATTAAATAAAATAAATAAATTAGGTTATCGAGAATCTTTTTATCCCGACAACCAAATACCTTAAAAAGCGTTTCATTTCTTACGACACATAACTTACATACATGCACCAAAGGTCTATATAACAAATCTTAAACACCTGGAAGAAAATACAGTTTCCTTGCAAATTAACACTTATGCAACTTACTCTAACACTCCCTCATCCGATTCTTATTTCCACCTCCAAGCCATCATAAACACTTGTTCATTAATCTCTTTGAAACCAAAGCACATCAAATAATTACCACAGTTCAAGATCAAGGTGGTCAAAGTATTTCCAAGAAGTGTCTACCAACTCTAGCAAGTGGATCCAAGCTCAGAATTTTTATATTTTCTTAACTTCTTTCTTTAATTCATCCTTAAAGCATACCGTTCCCAAACGTTCACATCGTCAAGCGTCTCCGGCCGTATCACCGGTAGAGCTCCCCGCACCAGGAGCGAGCCAACGGGACTCTAAGACGGCCGGCAATTTTTACGTAAAGCTACTTTCAAGCTACCAGGGAGTCGTTTTGGTCAGGGACTGTAAGACAGCCGACGACTTTTACGCACACCATCGTAACAATTTTCTCCGTACGTCAACAACGGTAATAACACCTGCAACATACCGACGCCGAAAACGGTAATCTGCAACTCTCCGCACGTCCAACAACGGTTAAGTGTCCAACCAAGTAACGGTGACCTGCAACTCTCCGACCAGCGATTGGTAGTCACCAGAAGCTATCATCAGATCTGCGATTGGTAGTCACCGGAAGCTAGCATAACGGTTACCTGCAACATATTTTTCAGGGCTTGCTTGCTTTTTCCCCAATAGTAGTCACCGGAAGCTATCATCAGATCTGCGATTGGTGCAGATCTGCGACCTTCTTCAGGGTTTTCGTGTGACCTATTTGGCGAAATAAAGCCAGTTACGCGCTACTTCAGATCTGCGACCTTCTTCAGGGTTTCCAAATCCAACATCGTCTCTCACTCGTGTATCACCGGAAGCTATCATCTCCGTCAATCAAACCGTTCAAATTTCACATAAAGTCAGTGTTCCAATTGCCATAAACTTCAAGAAGGAAGTGAATCACCTTCGAAACTACCGTACAAGCTTCCTCCGGCAGTGTGTTCGTGTCCACGGGAATAAAGTTATTATTATTTTTTGCTGCCGTTGTGGGTCCCAAAGCAAAAGAGTGAGCTTCTTGTAACCTGGCTACCGTTGAGCTGTATCTGCCTTCATCATCTTCACGGTATACTCGTTCCTTTCTCACTATTATTATTATTATTATTATTATTATTATTATTAGTATTATTATTATTATTATCATTAGAACATACGTGATCCGGATCTTTGGAGTTTATTTTCATTTTAAGATCTCTTGACTATTATTGTTATTGCTACACACTATTATTATTATTATTAGTTTTTGTTACTATTATTATTAGTATTATTGATTTGGTGTTCTATTGCTTGTGTTTGTGTGATTAGTTGCAACCATAGAGCGTAGGAACCATGACTATTACTTGAGACCATGTCCTGAAACGAGGGGTGTAGGAAAGAGTAAAGATAGGGAGCGTTTATTGCGTTTGGCTTCTTGGAATGTAGGAACATTAAATGGTAAGTTGCTAGAATTGGTAGATGTGCTTAAAAGACGTAGGGTTTAGATAGCATGCCTCCAGGAGACTAAGTGGAAAGGACATAGAGGGGCTGAGGGTAATGGGTATAAGTTGTGGTACTCGGGGTCTGATGGAGCTAGGAATGGAGTGGGGTTTCTAGTGGCTAAGGAAATACACACTAGTGTGGTGAAGGTGATAAGACATAATGACAGGATTATGGTGTTGAAATTAGTACTAGGAGAGGAAGTTGTGGCAGTAGTCTCCGCCTACGCCCCTCATGTAGGCCTAGGGGATCAGGAAAAGAGAGAATTTTGGGATTGCCTAGACGCAGTGGTAGGGGGCATACCTAGGGGGGAGAGGATTTGCATAGGAGGTGATTTTAATGGACACATTGGTAAGGCTAACGATGGTTTTCAAGCCGTACATGGGGGTTTCGGTTTTGGTGATAGGAATGAGACCGGAACAGATCTTCTAGATTTTGCGGTGGCACATGACCTAGGTATTATAAATTCTTATTTTAGGAAACAAGATTCTCATTTAATCACTTTTAGCAGTGGCGTACGCGACACGCAAATTGACTACCTTTTGATGAGGCAAGGAGACCGACATTGGTGGAAGGACTGCAAAGTCATACCTGGGGAGGCAGTTGTGACTCAACATCGACTTCTAGTGACAGATATAGCCTTCAGAAATAAGCTGACTGTTCGAGAGAAGAAAGGTACACCGAGAATTCGATGGGGAAATTTGAAGGACGAAAATCTCCTACTGTTTAAGGATAAACTCATACTGCATACGCAGGCTCGACTAAATGGGGACTCAACTCATATATGGGAAGCTATGGAGACAAAGATCATCCAAGTAGCAAAGGAGACTCTCGGGGTCACAACAGGAAAGACAAGTGGGCATAAGGAGTCTTGGTGGTGGAATGACGCAGTGCAAGACAAGATAAGGGACAAACAAGGATGTTTTAGGGAGCTAATGAGGTGCACGAATGAGGAGGAGCGAGTGAAATTGAGGGACAGCTACAAAACGGCCAAGATAGAGGCGAAGAAGGCAGTGGCGGAAGCAAAGAAGGCGGCCTTTAAACGGATGTCTGAAAGTCTAGAAACAAAAGAGGGGGAACATGCTATGTTTAAGATTGCCAAAGCCAGGGAGCGTAGAAGGCAAGATCTAGGACCGGTGAAGTTCATAAAGGATACAGATGGGCATGCACTGGTCAAGGAGCAGGACATCAAGCTAAGATGGCAAACCTACTTCCACAATCTTTTTAACAATGGGAGAGCTTACCAAGAAGAACATGACAAGACAAACTTTCAACGACAACAATCGAATAACTGCTACTGCCGACGGATCACACGAGAAGAGGTGAGGATGCACTTAGGAGGATGGGAAGGTCTAAGGCGGTTGGCCCAGACAACATACCCATCGAGGTGTGGAAGTGTCTGGGGGAGGAAGGAGTCATGTGGTTAACTACTCTGTTCAATAGTATTCTTAAATCAGGTAAGATGCCAGACCAGTGGAGGAGCAGCGTTGTAGTTCCTATCTATAAGAACAAAGGAGACGCCCAATGTTGTGGTAACTACCGAGGAATCAAACTACTAAGTCATACTATGAAGCTATGGGAAAGAGTGATTGAGGTTAGACTTAGACGAGAAACTCAGGTTACGGTCAACCAATTTGGCTTCATGCCGGGGCGTTCCACCACAGAGGCAATACACCTTATAAGAAGATTAATGGAAAAGTATAGGGAGAAGAAGCGTGATCTACATATGGTGTTTATTGACCTAGAAAAGGCCTACGACAGTGTGCCACGACAGGTGCTCTGGGAGTGCTTGGAGGGTAGAAGAGTGCCCAGGAAATACATAGAGATAATTATGGATATGTATACCAGGAGTGAAACAAGTGTCCGTGCGCCAGTGGGGGATACTGATTTCTTTCCTGTAGAGGTAGGTCTTCACCAGGGGTCAGCGTTGAGCCCGTTCCTTTTTGCAGTAGTCTTGGATGAGTTGTCAAAGTCGATTCAGGGGACTCTCCCGTGGTGCATGATGTTCGCAGACGATATTGTGTTACTTGCTGAGAAAAAACAAGATCTAAACATGAGGCTTGAGGAGTGGCGAACAACCTTAGAGACAAAAGGTTTAAAGATTAGCCGATCTAAGACGGAGTACCTCCACTGTGATTTTGGTGGGATAAACGACAATGAAGACGCACAGATCACAATTGAAGGGAAGGTGGTCCCGCAGGTAACGAAGTTCAAGTATTTAGGATCATTTGTACAGAGCGATGGGGAATTAGACAGTGATGTGACCCACCGAGTTCAGGTAGGATGGTGTAGATGGAAAGCAGCCACAGGTATATTGTGCGACAAGAGTTTCCCGACTAAACTAAAGGGAAAATTCTATAGGGTGGCAGTTAGACCTGCAATGCTATATGGAACAGATTGTTGGGCCATCAAGAAGGCACAAGTGCGGAAGATGGAGGTAGCAGAAATGAGAATGCTACGTTGGATGTGTGGGCACACAAGGCTAGACCGAATAAGAAACGATGTGTTTCGCGAGAGATTAGGGGTGGCGAACATAGCAGACAAGATAAGAGAGTGGAGATTGAGATGGTTTGGACATGTAAAGAGAAGACAGACGATGAATCCTGTTAGATCCGTAGAAAACATTACTATAGAGGGGAGGAGGGGTAGAGGACGACCGAAATTGACTTGGGATGAGAGGATTAGGCATGATTTGATAGACCTAACCTCTCCGAGGACATGGTTGAGGATAGGAATTCGTGGAGAAGTAGAATTAAAGTTAAGGATTTTTAGAGAGAATTGAATACCTTAGGGCTTAGACTTAACTTATTTAGGTCACATACCATAATGGTATTTCCCTTACATATATTATTATTATTATTATAATTATTATTAGCTTTTATATAGCTGTTAAACTGTGATCTTATTATTAATATTATTATAAGTAGTAGTAGTTTTTATATAACTGTTAAACTTTGATTTCCTTTATTTTGCTTCATACACATGTTCTTAGAGCCGAGGGTCTCTCTGGAAGCCACCTCTTTATTCCTTTGGATAGAGGTACGGTGTGCCTACATCCCACCCTCCCCAGACCCTACTTATAGCTTTGCTGTCGGTGGGATTTTACTGGGCATGATTGATTGATTGATTGATTTTTGGTGTTTTGAAAAAATAAAGAATGTATTTACAAAAGAATATCCGAATCATAAAAATAGACAATATTTTTGTGTTTTTCAATGATTTATCAAACGAAATATATTTTTGTATTTTTGTTGAGTTTTGAGCAGAGAATCATATTGACCAAATTGCCCTTCCATCACAGTTTTATATTTCAGCGATATTATGACTGGCGATAAGTCGGTCATTGGTATTGTTATCCACATAAATCTAATAACACACATTCAAGTATTTTTGTGATATGATTAATTTGTTCAATTAAAGCACAGAATATCAGAAACTATCAGCCTCTATCTCGGTTCAAGCTTAATTTGATTTTTGCCAAATCACCCCAACTTGACTTAAACTATTATATTGTTGATCAAAATTTTTGATACCAATTTTGAAATTTTGAGCAATGCATCAAATTTCCTTTACTGTGAGTGAGTATGCACGAGTCCATCTGTCGGCTTACATACATTGTATCCCCTGGGGTCCGTTTCTTAATGGTATTAAGACGCGCGCAAGGGAGGAACAAATGTATGACTAACAGCGGATTTTGATCAAGTCAGTAATTTGAAAGTTTGTAGTAAGTACAGAGTGATCAAGTTTAATGACTTTGGGTTTGTTTTAGAAAGCGAGTGAAATATTCATGCTTATGAATACCCAGATGATTAAGCCGCATAAAGACTCACAGTGTCCAGAATCCAAACGCTTGTTATTTGCTTTATTTTATTTTTGGGTGATCAACAAATATAAGACTTGAGTATGACTGGTTATTACATTTCTGCCATCCTCACCGAGACTTTTGCTAGAGACTAACACCTCTTTCAATTTGGCGTTTCTTTATGTTTATATCACATACTTTACTCTACTGGTTTGTTTTAAGACCTACCAATGCACCAATGCAATTAAGCACACAGTCTTTTAAGCTTACTTTTTGCTGGATTTGGGGTCAAAATAATCAATGTACTATCATTTTCTCTTTTTGCTTCAAAAACTCAAAATTTTGAGGAGCATAAAATGATTTAAAGAATGCCCCAGTTAACTTAAGTTCACAAATTAATGGCTATCCTATTCATCTACAAGTAGAGAACAGGACCAAGACATGCAAGCATGCTTTACAAACTTAAATAACTGACTAAATTCTCAGCTAAAAATAAAATAGAATGCTTAATGAACGCCCCAAATACTTTCCATTTGTCAGATAAATGGCTAACCCGAAGATTTCAAAAATTATCAGGACCAAACATATACAAGTATATGTCCTTCGAAATAGAAGCAAATGACATAATTTTCAGCGATCATAAACGAAAGTATTTTTGGTTTTTCTCTTTACAAACTAAAAACACAATCTTTTTGACTTTTCGGATTTTTCTTAACAAAAACGAAATTCACATTCTTTTTGACTTCTTCAGAAATTTTTCTGTACAAATTCAAATCACAATATTTTTGAAATTTTCTAATTTTTAAAAATGTTTTTGGTTTTTCAGATTAAAAACAAGAAAGAAATATTTTTGATTTTTCTATGTTTTCTAATGTTTTTGGGTTTTCAAATATTAGAATGAAACAAGAAAGAACACAATATTTTTGATTTTTCTAGAATTCTCCCCCTAAAACCTAAAAACATAAAGAAGTTAAGCTAAAATAATAAAGCAATTTAAAGATAATTATCCTAATTTTAGGATCTCAGCAAGGGTCTTCAATCCATTTAAACCAAGCAAAAAGTTAAAAAGTGTTTTATCAAACGCTTTGGTAAATAGATCGGCTTTTTGAAAATCTGTGTGCACTTTCTCAAGATCAATTAATTTCTTTTCATAGCAATCCCGTATAAAATGATATCGAATTTCGATATGTTTTGTTTTAGAATGTTGTACAGGATTCTTTGTGATACTAATAGCAGCAGAATTATCAATCAAGATGGGAGTAATAAGAAACTTCAAACCGTAGTCGCGAAGATGTTTTTGTATCCACAAAACCTGGGAACAGCAACTCGAGGCTGCAACATACTCAGCTTCGGCGGTTGAAGTGGAGACCGTTGTCTGCTTCTTACACTGCCAGGAAACAAGTCGGTTTCCTAAAAATTGACATCCTGCAGTCGTTGATTTGAAGTTGATCTTGCGTCCTCCATAATCTGAGTCTGAGTAGGCAGTAAGATTGAAAGTATCATCCTTGGGGTACCACAACCCGATGTCTGGATTTCCCCTCAAATACTGAAGAATTCTCTTGACTGCAGCTAGGTGAGTCACTCGTGGACTTGCTTGATACCTAGCACAAAGACAAACAGCAAACATAATATCAGGGCGAGAAGCCGTTAAATACATTAAAGAACTGACATAGCACGATAAAGGGTCGGATCAACGGTATCCTCCAATTCATCCGGTGATAAATTGTGACCCACGGGAAGAGGAGTGGAAGGTATTTTTCCGGCAATAATGTTGAACCGTTCCAAGACATCGTTCACATATTTTGTCTGATGAATGAAGATTCCCTTATCAGACTGGTGAACCTGCAGCCCTAAAAAGAAATTGATCTCTCCCATCGAGCTCATCTCGAACTTAGTCTGCATGGACTTCTCGAACTCCTTACACAATGTGTCGTTTGTAGACCCAAAAATAATATCATCAACATAAATCTGGACTAGGAGAAGATCATCACCAATATTCTTGTAAAACAAAGTGCAGTCAACCGTTCCACGTTTGAAGCCGTTATCCGTCAAATGGTCGGCGAGCGTGCCATACCAAGCTCTCGGGGCTTGTGTAGACCATACAGGGCCTTGTTTAATCGGTAAACACGGTCCGGATAATCAGGACCTTCAAAACCAGGAGGCTGTAAAACAAACACTTCTTCGTGAAGTTCCCTATTTAGAAAGGCACTCATAACGTCCATTTGATACACTTTAATGTTCTTGTAAGCAGCATAAGCCAGGAAGATTCGAATCGACTCTAATCTTGCCACTGGTGCATAAACCTCAGTGTAATCAATACCCTCTTGCTGATGAAAACCTTACACCACTAAACGTGCTTTGTTTCTGACAATCACCCCTCGATCATCTTTCTTACACTTAAATACCCACTTAGTCGGAATGGCTTTCTGGACTCTAGCAGGTTTGTCTATTAAGTCCCAAACACCCAAACGTGCAAATTGTTGTAGTTCTTCTTGCATGGCTTCTACCCAAGAAGGATCTTGTAAAGCCACACGAGAAGTTGTTGGCTCGACTTGAGATAGAAAACAGGAAAACTTAGCAACAGCTGCAATTTCAGATGCGTGTAAGTCAACATGAACACAGAGAGCATTATTGCCACTTGAAGAAGCGATTTGATGTCGTGTCTGAACCCCTACATCAAGGTCACCAATAATGTTTTCTTGTGGATGATAATTATGAATCCTGAGAGTAGGATTTTCAGAAATAGTAACATTTTCAGATAAGTTAGTATAATGTTCACCCAATTCAGGAGATGAAACATTATTCCCAATTACTGAAGCATTATCATCAGATGAAGTAGAAGCAGTATCATAATTAACAGGAGCTTCGTTTTTAGGTTCTTCAGTTGGAGTAACAAGTGGAGCTTCAACGTCATTTGAACTTGTAAATCTTGGAATTTCCAAATGTTCTTCAAAATATGCACGAACTAAATCTTCATCTGGATGATCAATTGATGGAATAAATAAATTGAACAGACCATCGTAGTCAAACATCCAGTCGGGACCTTTCCCTTTGGAGGAGTAGTGTGCTTCTAACAATCAACATGGTACCACTCTTCGACACAACCGGACGTAAAATTAAAAACCCATTTCTTAGGTGACGCATACCCTAAGAAATACCCTTCAATGGCTTTCTCTTCAAATTTACCCGCATCCTTCTTTAGCAGAGTACAAGGACACCCAAAAGGTTCCAAATACTTTAAGTTAGACTTACGATTATTCAATAATTCATAACTGGTCTTCTTTAGTCGTTTAACTGTTAGAACACAATTGAGAGTGTAACAAGCCGTAATTGGATAGGAAGCTTAGAATCAGCGAGCATCGTTCTTGCAGCTTCAATCAAGGTTCTATTCTTTCTTTCAGCAATGCCATTTTGTTGAGGTACATAAGGTGCACTATATTCACGGTGAATTCCCTTTTGGATACAAAAGAAATCCAACATAGTGTTTTTGAATTCAGTTCCATTATCACACCGAATTCTTCTCACCTTTTGTTTGTAAAGTGATTCGATTTTCGTGATAAGGTTTTGTACCAAAACAGGCGTTTGATCTTTCGAGCTCATGAATAAAACCCACGAATATCTCGAATAATCATCAGTCACGACAAGACAATACCAGTCTCCAGAAATACTCTCATGATTCACTGGACCAAACAAATCCATATGAAGTCGTTCAAGAGGAGTATCAATGGAATTCAATAACTTAGAGGGATGTGTCTTCTTTTTCTGCTTGCCCTTTTTGCATGCAACACAGTGATCGGATAACTTAAAATTCTTTAACGAGACACCCTCAACTAAGTCATTTGCCATTAAATAATTCATCTTTCTGACATGTAGGTGACCCATTCTACGATGCCATAGAATCGAGTCTTTCTCGGTTGCTTTCGAGACAAAACATGTTTCGATCGATGTGGATACCTTAGAACTCATATTTAAGACATAAATATCATTTGATCGTGGTGATCGCATGACAACCATGTCCTCGGGAATAACATAACCCGGTTTCAAGATAAGACATTTTTTGTCAGTAAATATCGTAGTGTACTTTTTATCACAAATCTGCGATACACTCAATAAGTTATGATCAACTTTGTCGCAATAATTCACTTTCTCAAATGTAATGTGACCATTTGAAACTTCACCCTCTTGTGTGATCATGCCCCCAGAATTCCCAGCAAACGCTACATTACCCCCCTTCAATATTTCTTACGTTGGTTAATAGGTCGAGATTCCCAGTGATATGACGAGAACATCCGCTATCCATGATCCAGATTTCACCAGAAATGGTCTTGGATGAACCCTACACACAAACCAAAGTGATTAGTTCAAAAAGGCAGCCCAGGCCTCAGTCTTGGGCACCTTTTGGTTTTCTCTTTGATCATTAACTTGAACAGATTTCAACTGTTGTTCAGCCACTTGTGAATAAGTTACTGGCTTCCTAGACTTTCGTCTTAAGTAAGCTACTTGAACAATGTTTGAATTCGTGTTCCTACAAATTGGCTCATGAGGAACAAATTTTGGTTTCACTTGACCATGTGTCTCGTTGACATGAAGAACCTTCCGTGGATTCACATTAGAGAACATAATATGAGTGTCATCAGTATACAACACAGGTCGTTTCAGAATCTCCTTTACCAGTGGAATTGGTTTAGAGTTGTCCTTGGTAAAAGGATGAAGATTCTGATAGCTCTTCTGATTACAATCCCTCACAACATGACCAAGTTGACCGCACAAGAAACAAGTTCGCATGTCTACACGATGTTGTTGCGAGGTATTTGGAATGAATGACCCAGAAGTTTGATGATGACTCACATTTTTAGTCATGCTCTTAGCAAACTCATCAGATAATTCAGATTTCTTCTTTAAGTAAAAATCTAAATTAGAACAGTTCGAAAAACTATTTAGTGTATCTGTCCCAGTTGACTTAATAAAGTTAATTTTTTTAGCCTGTTTTAAAAAGTTGTTTTGCCTTAGTCAATGGGTCAGATTGAACTGATGTTTTTGCTTGAGCATACACACGTTCAAGTTCTTGAATTTTTGAAGTTTCATTGACAAAAACACTCTCAATAAGTTCAGGTTTGATAATACTTATTGGAATATCTTTTTCAGTGAACATCGTATCCATTCCTTTTAACTTAAAAACTCTAGTCGATGAAGACTTAGAACGGAGGATTAATGAAACACATTAAGTCCTCGTCAGAAATCTTTGGTTTAACTGACTTCTTTGCCTTCACTGATTTGGTTTTCACAGTTTCTTCCTTGTTCACTTGAGATTTGAATGAACCATACACAGCTTCCTCAAACTCTTGAGGCTCGCACATAATATAATTAGAACTAGGAATGTTCTTATTCTTGTGTATAATCTCGGGTTCAAACACATCCTCGATAATGACTTTGTCAACATTTTCAACAAAGACCTTTTTGCTTTCCACATGAGGTTTTTGAGGAGCAACTTGGGTTTTAACATTTTTAGATTTAACAGATTTAACATTTTCTGAAATCACAGGTTCTTTCAAAATTACCTCTTTTTCCTTTTTAGCAAAAGGATTCATTTTATAGTCGTTGTGAAATGGTGGAGGAATTTCTACAAAACCTATACCCTTTTTAGAGTCCTTTTGTTTTCCAGAAACTTCAATAATTTCATTCAACAAAAATGAAGAATTTCGAAATTTACTCAACTTGTTCTTCAACTCAAGAACCTCATTCTCAAGCTCAGTTATCTTAGAACGATGTTTCAATATTTCTTGAAACTTTTGGTCATTAATGGTCATTTTCACAGATAACTCGGATTTGAGATCATGGTTACTTGTCGACAATGCTTCAATCTTTTCTCGAGATCTCATTTGAGATTCAAGAGATTGTCGATAAGTATCTTTCAGAGACGCAATTTCTCGTATAAGACAATCATTTTGGTTTTTCAAAGCTTCTAACTTAGATTTGTTAGATTCACAATCAACACATGATACCTTAACAGATGAAGTAGCAGAAATAGAGTTACTAACCTCATTGATTTTGGCCATGCAAGCAAACATTGATTCGGAAGACTTGTCGCGAGAGTCGTCAGAATCAGATCCAGAATCATTATCGGAAGAAATCTCACTAGCAGTTGCATCTTGACAATCATTGTGTAATCCAAACATAGCCAAATTTGCTTAAACATCATTGCATACTAACCGTTGTGACCAATCAGTTCCATCTGCTAACATTGCTTGTGTTGTAGAAGAATATGATTTCTTTTCAGCATCACTTCCTCGTGAAGAAGAAGCATTTTGATTTTGACCACGATAACCAGTGTATTCTTTCCTTGGTTTGTCACATTCCTTTGCGAAATGCCCAAATTCTTGACAATTATAACACTTTACTTTTAATTTGTCAAAACCCAACTTCTTGTTTAAAGCTGGAAGATCTTTTCCAGTTCTCTGCATGAATCTTTTAACTTTAAGGACGATCATAGCCATGTTCCATTTTAAATCTATGATTTCTAGATCATCTGGATCTATCTGATCATAGTCCTCATCTTTTAAATCACTTGTGGCAATCTTACTACTCACTAAGTTTTCATATGAAGACATAAAAGTCGTCAGAAAAGCAAAGTTTTGCTCAGCTTCCTTCATATTAACACTACGTGGTATAGCAAATGGATTTGTATTAGTTGAACTTCCAGAACCACCCGAATTACCAGCAGAGTAAAAACAAACTTTTGGATCATTAACCATAGTTGATTCTTGTTCACTTGCAGCATGAGTAAGAAAAGCAGTGATTGGAGAGATCGTTGAACTAAGAGGCATACTTCCACCATAGAAAGCTGGATCTTGATTTTCTTTGGAGGATTTTTGACACTTAAGATCATACTCTCTGGCTTCGATCTTTTGTAAAAATTCAAGTGCCGTCAAGTCTTCATTCAAGAAATAGTCATTTTATTTCAAGACCATTAGAAATGTTGAGTAAGAACTTGGAAGCACACTTTTAATAGTGTCAATTTTATCCCTTTCAGAAATTTTCATTTTCATCTTGTCCATTTCAGCAATTAAATGACTAAATCTTTTAGTCATCTCTTCAACTGTTTCTCCCTTAAATAGATTAAAGTTTCGAAACTGAAACTTGAGCATCACTTTCTTACTCTCAGCTGTGTTTCCCATGCTTCTCATACGCAGATGTTGAAATAAAGACGCACATCTCTTGATACTACCAACTTGATGAAAGATATTTTCTGGTAATGCCATAGTCAGAGTAGAATAGGCTTTTATCTCGATTTCTAAAGCTTTCTTCTCTTCTTGTGAGTATTGAGAAACAACTTTAGGAGTATACCCAATAGTATCATCACCAATCATTGGTGCCACATAAACTTCATCAAGACAGTAAGAGCAATCAGGATGAACAGATCCTAAATGTGCACGAAACCGAGGTTCCCACTTGGCAAAGTCACTGAACTTCATCAATCTTGGACATTTAGAATGCGAACCTATCTCGGTATCAAGTTGCAACATCTGTTGCATTAACATGTTTTGAGAAGCTAATGCATACATACCGGCCATCTTTGAAAAGTTTCAAAAATTTAAAGGGTGTAACAAATAAAATTTAACAATCTGTGAACAGTTATAGCGAACTGTGAACAATTATAGCAAACTGTGAACAGTGTTTAACGAATCAACTCTTAACAAGGTTAAGATTGACCAAATGGCGAAACAGATAACGAATGAGATGAAGGTTTAGCGAATCACAAGTCAACTTAGCGAATCACAAGTCAAACTTAGCGAATCACAAGTCAACTTAACGAATTGACCAAACGAATCACAAAGGATTAGTTTAGCGAATCACAAATGATTAGTTTAGCGAATCAGATGATAATCAGTAACGAATCGCCAAAATAAACTTAGCGAATCACTAAGGAATACTTAGCGAATCAGCTACAGTGGATTAGCGAATCACACTATAGCGAATCAGGTTGTTACAACCGTTTGTAACAAACTCTGACACCTTATGCCACGTGGCAAAGGTTGTTAGGACACAAATCCCAAGTTGGACGCGTGTCACACGAATTAGATTAGGCAAATCAGTCACTATAACGAACAGGCTAGGGAACTACTTAAAATGGGTAACGAATTGACAAATTCAGATAACGAATCAAGATGAAACATCTAACGAATCACCATACAGATGATAACGAATTACGTTCATCTTCAAATCTTCAATCATTCAACATAATTTTCCAGAAATTATGAAGATCAACCCAGAAACCCAGAATTGTTAAATCCGTAATACGACTTCGTTATTCAACCAAATCGCACAATCTACCTACCAAAATCCTCGTAAACCAATTCCGAATCCAGTACACTAAACCTCGTGACCGAACGATTTCAATTACTCAACCAATTTATCCAATAACAATACTCTGTTTCGGACTTAAACCGAAATCAATACCAAACAACACAAATCCAAATCAAATCTCAATTCCTCTAATCCGAACCTAGCCAATACCTTAACCAACACAAACTCAATCCAATCCGTCCATAATTCAACCAATTCAAACACAAATTGATTCAAAACCTCTTAAACAGAAAATTTAATAAAAACGATAACAAAATCAACATGAAATCAAGTGTATGAGCACCAACAGCTCTGATACCACTTGTTTGAACCCGTATGATTCGTATCAATAACAATAACAACGAACAGATCTCAGATCTGTGTTTATACTATTAATACGATTAAGGATCTAGCTCATAATTAACATTGATTCGGTGTTATATATGTATATCTATTATCAATATATAATCTGTATAATATTAGGTGAAGCTTGAGAGAGAGTTTGGACAACCATTCGTTAATTAACTCTCAAAACTTCTCTTCAAAACGTGAACAGGAGTTCACTATAAATAGAAGGTGATCTGGTTCGCTAACATCCCCTAGCGAACCAGCCTCCCCTTCGTTACATACATTAAATTAGCGAAACACCCCCTGATTCGTTAACATCCCCTAATGAATCAGGAGGGAATGCATTTACTGACTAGTTCGCTAACATCCCCTAGCGAACTAGCCTTTATCTTAGCGAACTAACTCAATAAACAAACTATTATTACATTAAATCATAAATAAAACATTAACGTTAAATACAAAGACTCTAGACGCAAAACCGTGCACTAACAAAAACAGGTTATAACAAGCCCACACGGCCCACTAGAAGACAAAATAGACGTTTTTATGATTTCTCAACATTCTTGGCAGCCTTGGGACATGTTGGAATCCACCACATTCTGCTTGAATGGTATGACCTGGTCACGTAGCTCGGCCATGCCATTTTCTGACGTTTTTCGACTTCCAGCTCGTTTATCTTCGTACGCGCGTACCGGCTTCATCCGAGCTCCGTTTTAGCTTATTCTTTCTCCATTTAATTCGTTTTCTCGCTCTCTTCAACATGGGACCTATAAAATACATAAAAGTGTAAATTCACGCAAGAACTATAGATATTCGTTAACGTTTAAGCACAAAATAACATAAAAACTATTAGGAAAACATGTCGGTTTTACACCATATCAAAACTATAAAAATCTTGATTCTAAAAATATGTTTGGTAATTGTCTTTAAATATACATGATATAGATCAGCGTGGTTGTATTTAAATTGGTCTAATTTGTAACTACTATGCACTAAAAAGATGGAAAACTTATTTTTAAAATATAGATTTTTATAGTTTTGGACCGGCGTAGAGATGGTTTAAAGCATTTTTATAACCGAAACAACTCGAAAATCAAACCGAAAATGGAATGGGTTGAATCGATTATGTAGAAACCGGTTTGGAACCGACTAAAACCTTAGGTTCGGAACCGATATGTAATTTGCTCCCCAAAACCGGTTTACCGAACATAAACCGGCCAATCGAAAAAAAAAACGGTGAAAACCCTAACCCAAACCGATCAAAACCAGGCTAACAATGTAGACTAATGTCATCTAGGTTAACATATTCCCAAACCCGAACCCAAACCGATCAAAACCAGGTTAACATATTCCCAAGATTGTTGATATTCTTGCTCAACTTCTCATAGCTGGTAAAATTTAATAGTTTTATATTTTGTTTAAAAGCTGTTGCATTACACACAGATTTATGTGTATATATATTTGACATGAAGTGTATTGCATATCTACAGAAGAAAACATGGAACGTGATGCAGTGCATAAAGCTCTTCTGTCGGTTTGAATTTAAACAGTTTGTTCAAATGGTTACACTTTTTAGTTTTGTTCAAATTTAAATTAATTAAAATAATATAATTGTTTTCATATAAAAGTGAAACCATTTGAACAAACTGTTTAAATTCAAACGACTCGTTTATAAAACTGCCCATTTTTTCGCATCTAGTAATATTCAATAACTAGTACATATTGAAGGTCATAATCATAGCCTGTTTAGTTATAAATAAAAAAGAACCAATAACTCATACTAAATTTGATTTAATATATGTAGTAATTGCTTAATAAATTTATAATTGCACACACCAAACAGCCAAAACCAAATGATAATTGTCTTGAATGCCATCACACCAAATATCCAAAATCAAATGATAATTGTCTTAAAAACCATCATAAAACAAAAATCCAAAACTAAATGAAAAATGTCTTAAAAAACATCATACGAAACATCCAAAACCAAATGATAATTGTGTTAAAAACTTAACCAACTTATTACTTTTCCTTTTTTGGAGTCAGTAGATTTCAAAACTTGCCAACTTCTTTATTGCCTTTCAAAGACTTTGCCACTGCTTTTGTCCCTCAATTGCTTGGTTCCACTTCATCATCGTCATACACATCAACCAAATTGCGCTTTAGATTAGTTGAGGGCATCACAACAGAGTTGCTACATGACACGGGTGTGGTATTATCACCGGTGAACGACGTAGCATCCTTATATAAAAAAACAAAAAAAGAAGTTGTTAATGACACTTTTAAGGATTAAATATTCAAATGTAATGTACAAATGATGTAAGGGAACCTTCATATTGACAGTGTCTTGAGAAATGCTATCTCCTTTTGTTATATGCACGGAGTCAGACAACTCATTCTGTTGAGAAAACAGGAAATGCATATTTTAACTAAAAAATAAAATACTATTATAACTAAGTTATATGAAAATGAATGTAACCTGCTGTAGGTTGAATTTCTTCTCAAGAGTGTCAATTATCTTTGAATCATCAGAGAATTTAGAAATTTCAAAACCCGTTTCTTTTCTATCCACATTATATTTCTTGATATCGATAAGCAAACTTCTTATTCAATAAAGTGTTCAAAACACCAGGGAATGGTTCAGATGTCTCACCCTGCATAAAATATTTATTAAAAACTGAACGCATAGCATAATGTTATCCATGATACTTTCCATATACTTATTATAATTATATTAAACCTTTATAAAACTTTCGACCAAATCATTAGCAGCGACTTTCAAAATTTTAACCGTTCCCTGTCCCATAATGTCAAATCTATGATGCTAGTAGGATCTTGTACTCGTATAAGTATTCTAAACCTTCAAACAAAAAAATTAATGGTCCCGTTGGTTTAGTATGAACAGGTTTGTTATAGTAATTTCCAAAAGTAATTATAAAGAAGCATATAGACGGTGCAGAAGGTTGTTAAAAAATTGTTCACAACAAACCTATAACCGGATTAAAGTTTGTTTATATACCTATTGATTGCAGATAACTCTTTATCTTTGCATTTATGATTACTGCATTTTGTTTCGCCCTTTCTAACCCCCTTTGGACATGTGTTGCAAGATAAGTAGTACCAAATTTGAGTTGGTGGTACATACTTAATGGTGCCAGGAATGAAAACTGATCTAACCTGTAACAATAACAGAAATAATAATTTTGGTTATGTACTGTTTGATTTTTATATAAAAATAAAATTGTCTACTACTAATAACAGTAACCGTTTTCATATGGACTTCTGCAATGCTATTAAATCCAGTCTTGATAAGGAAATCATCTTCAACAGAGCAATTGACAGATGAGGCAATAGACTTCTGACTTGAACCCGTCAGTCCATTGGTTTGGTCACTCAGCCTAAATATATACTATACAACAATTATAGTATTATAGTACTAAACATAATATAAAGTTATAATATGTATTGAAAACATTAAATTCATGCAGCAACATTAAATGATATTATGTCTTGAATGTCATCGTCAATGAAAAGCTTTGAATAAACGTAGTCGTTTGAAGCCCATGTCTTTTCTACAAAAGATTCAACCATTTAAAATGTTTATGTTAGAAAATACAGAAAAACATAAAAAATAATATTAACAACATTAAAAATAAATGAAATTAGTTAAAAGCAATTTAAAACTTACTTTCCCAGAACTTGAATCTACCAAATTGAAAGATAACTACAACGTTGGTCTTGTCGGATTATTTGCTATATAATTGGTCATCAGATTAGCATAATCCCCAAAGAATGTGACATTGATAGCATTACCGCTGTATATCAATTAAGCTGTATTTAATATGAAAAAAATTAATATTTAAAGAAGTACCATAATTATTTAAAAAAAACTAACTTTAAATCTTCAAGATGGACGATAACTTTTGGTGTGGGTGTCCCTACTTTTCCGATAAAAGTAGTGGGCTTTTCCGAGCCTGTGATGTATCCAATAATATCTGTGTAACCATAATAGTTTAAATTAATATTCTGCATTAAAAATGAAAGTGAAATTAATTTAAAAGATGGAGTTACTAACCAACGGTTTTAAACTCATGAAATTTATTGTTGTTCATATCTTCAAAACTTGCGAAAGTAAAGCCATATGATTCTCCCAAGAAATCGTAAACTTCAACAACATCAGTTTCATGAGTAAAAGATACTTTGTTTGGATTCCCCATAAACTTGTTGGTAGCACGATTTTCAGCAAGAGACGCCTTAGTAATTAAGATAGTAGAGTTGAGTTCAATCAAGGTTTTAAATTTCAGCCAATATTCGTTAATGATGCTACCCATCATATTATTTCCCTACAATTTAAACAAAAGTATAAAATTTAATTAAAAATATATAGCGAATCTTAACATATATGTTCAACCAATACACATTAGATTACCTGTTCGTCCACTAAAACCATTTCAACGATATAAACTTCACCCTCTACGTTGTAGCTCATATTTTTCCAAAACCGAATAATACGGACCTTGACACTGAAAACAATTGTTGAGACATCAAGTTTGTTGAGCATGGTAATCACTAATCACAATATCATCTTCCTTTGTTTTGCTGTGAACAAAATAAGAAATCAGTTTACATAGCGACAATTAGTATTTTAATATAAATGATTTCATAAAATTTACCTGGTATTGCCAAAGAGTTGATTTTCATTGCTGGATGTTGACATGTTGGTTGATATTAACATACACCAGAAAGTATAATGCAAGTGTATTCCTGCATCCTTTGTTATATAGTAGTGTAACAGTTCCCTGAATAAAGAGAAGTGTAACCTCAAATGAGAAAAAAAAGGAGTTAGATGATGATAAGAAAAAAATCACACGTGTTTCAATTCAAAATCAGACGCGTTTCAATTAAAAATGATAACAAAATAATCATATGTTTTATCTTCAAATGAATTTGAATTTAAATTATGTTTCAATTAAAAAATTATAATAATTAAACCGGTTTTGTAGCACATGCGGTGCCAAAAAAAAAAACAAAGCATGGATTGAGGAATTATTTAAATAGATAGATTATGGATGGAAAAAAAACCTTAAAAGGGGGAAAAGATGTATTCAGCAACTTATTACAATAATTAAAATACATGTTGAATTGAAATAATAATAATAAAAATAAATACATAGTTATACTGTAGAGATGGACAAAAGCATTTCTATAACCGAAACGACTTGAAAAACAAACCGAAACTGAATCGGGTTGAAATCGATTATAGGCAATTACCGAACCGAGACCGGCCATTCGAAAAAAAACATTGTAAACCCGAACCCCAAACCGATCAAAATCAGGTTAAGAAACAGGTTTTGATCCCGAACCGTACCCGATCATAAATCGGTTTAGATTTATTAAGCTCTACAAAAGAAAACATGGAAGAAAACATGTATTCAGTAACTTATTACAATAATTAAAATACATGTTGAATTGAAATAATAATAATAATAATAATAAATACATAGTTATACTTTAGAGATGGACAAAAGCATTTCTATAACCGAAACGACTCGAAAAACAAACCGAAACTGAATCGAGTTGAAATTGATTATAGGCAGTTTACCGAACCGAAACCGTCCAATCGAAAAAAAACATTGTAAACCCGAACCCCAAACCGATCAAAATCAGGTTAAGAAACATGTTTTGATCCCGAACCGTACCCGATCATAAATCGGTTTATACTTATTAAGCTCTACAAAAGAAAACATGGAAGAAAACATGTATTCAGTAACTTATTAAAATAATTAAAATACATGTTGAATTGAAATAATAATAATAAAAATAAATACATAGTTATACTTTAGAGATGGACAAAAGCATTTCTATAACCGAAACGACTCGAAAAACAAACCGAAACTGAATCGGGTTGAAATCGACTATAGGCAGTTTACCGAACCGAAACCGGGCAATCGAAATAAAAACATTGTAAACCAGAACCCCAAACCGATCAAAATCAGGTTAAGAAACAGGTTTTGATCCCGAACCGTACCTGATCATAAATCGGTTTAGACTTATTAAGCTCTACAAAAGAAAATATGGAAGAAAACATGTATTCAGTAACTTATTACAATAATTAAAATACATGTTGAATTGAAATAATAATAATAATAATAATAATAATAATAAATACATAGTTATACTTTAGAGATGGACAAAAGCATTTCTATAACCGAAACGACTTGAAAAACAAACCGAAACTGAAACGTGTTGAAATCGATTATAGGCAGTTTACCGAACCGAAACCGGCCAATCGAAAAAAAAACATTGTAAACCCGAACCCCAAACCGATCAAAATCAGGTTAAGAAACAGGTTTTGATCCCGAACCGTACCTGATCATAAATCGGTTTAGACTTATTAAGCTCTACAAAAGAAAATATGGAAGAAAACATGTATTCGGTAACTTATTACAATAATTAAAATACATGTTGAATTGAAATAATAATAATAATAATAATAATAATATTAAATACATAGTTATACTTTAGAGATGGACAAAAGCATTTCTATAACCGAAACGACTTGAAAAACAAACCGAAACTGAAACGTGTTGAAATTGATTATAGGCAGTTTACCGAACCGAAACCGGCCAATCGAAAAAAAAACATTGTAAACCCGAACCCCAAACCGATCAAAATCAGGTTAAGAAATCGGTTTTGATCCCTAACCGTACCCGATCATAAACAGTTTGATCCCGAAATAATATAATTGTGTTTTCATATAAAAGTGAAACCATTTGAACAAACTGTTTAAATTCAAACCGACTCGTTTATCAAACTGCCCATTTTCTCGCATCTAGCCTGTTTAGTTAAAATAAGAAAGGAGAATAACTATATTATTGAATACATTTATCATACCCCCACATCATGTCATGTATCTAACATATATCAAAACTTATACAAAAAGATACACATATTTGATTTGCAACACATAAATAAGTATATTATTCAATATCTTGCTAATCGTTCAGGTATGGTATTTTTAACATAACGAAAGAATGGTGTAAAATCCAATTGACAAAAATAAACTTAGAATTACCAGCTACACATGTAAATAAGCAGATTAAACTTTATCAAAAGTTAACTTTTAATTAGATAAGATAAAAAAACCACAATAAGATGGCTCTACAAGAAAACCCTAAATCGTGGGTTAGAAAAGAGGCACAAAATTGAAGGTTAAATCACCTGGTATACACACATCTTGATTCAATAAACACAAGGCTACAAGAGAGTAAGTGAAAAGAATCCATTAAGTTGAGTCAACGATTCTTCACACAACCCATCAAATAGCTGATACCACACGTTAGAATGGCCTATATCATTATTCAGGTTTTGGTTGGAGGTGTAGAAAAGGAATTGTGAAGATTGAGAAAATAAATTGTGAAGATGATAATCTGTGTCGAAGTAGATATAGAAATTAGAAATTAAAGAAATACGAAAAAAAAAACCTGAATAAGTTAGGAAAAAATTGGTAGGTGGGAAAATAAAACTCTGGTTGATTGGGAAAATTCCTTTATTACAGAGGGTAGATACGTTTTATTTAATTATTTGTTTATTTTCGTCGATTTCAATAAGTTATAACTTTCTTTTATAAACTAGATTTTCAAAAAGTTTTATTAACCAAGTTATTAGTTTTACAAATATATAATTAATTTTATTACGAGTAACGTCGGGTATGGAATCAGTTCTTGAATAACTAGGTATAAGAAAAATCCGAAATTTTCACTAGTCTTGTGCAACCATGATCTCAAACCGACCTGTAAGCTCACAAGGGGCAAAAGACACAGCCATTCGATACCAAACGAAACATGATGTGCTCGAACTCACTTGTCAATTACAAAAAAGGCTCGAGCTTGTTAACTCGTATTGACACCATGCCAAACTCCCTTAATCCAGTTGATACACATTATTAAGCACTTGTACACAATAGGAACTGCTTGCTAAGAAAAACACAATCATGAACCCCTAATATGTTTTCATTTACCAAAAGATAGTGTTTCCCCATTTACATTGATATCTATGCTTCTACCATACTGCATTTTCTTTTCTTATCATATTCCTAACTGTCATTAGTCATTACATTAGTTAAACTACCCTCCACAACTAATCAAGTATCCTCCTAAAATATCACCAAAATCTTCTTCCATTCATAAGTCCATCTTGTTAATTCTTTACACATCTTCTACATCTGCAAAAAAAAACCTCTAATCCCCTGCGCCTTCAACCTCACCCATTACGCCCAGTATCTGCACACAATGACCCAAAACAACAATTAATGCATCATCCACACATATAATCATTCATTACCACCACTTGACGACGACGAAGAGCCACTCTCCGAGCTCGACTCACCATCCTTCTCGATTTCAATCGGAGTGAAAACAGTCGACCCCATCTCATCCCCAATATCAACATCTTCTTCTTCTTCTTCTTCCACCACAACCTCATTACCTCCCGAAGAACCCAAATTAGCCACCACCTCGTTGCCATTTCGCATTATGAAACCATGCAGTCCCCAAAGCGTATCGTTATCAAGAGCCGCAATATCAAGCTCGAGTTCATCCTCTTGACTTTCCTCAAACTCTAACCCTAAAACCCCTTTCTTCACAATCTCCATTATCTGATTCATCCCCTCACGCCCTAACCTCAGACTCATCAACCTTGCCGCGAGCTCGGTTTTTTCTGCATCCGTCATCTCCCTATGCTTCTCCAAAACCCTAGCCACCGGTTTACGCTTCTTCACTTGATTTACATCCTTGCGATTACTCGAATCCCACATATTTTCCAACAGCAGCAAAAGCCGCTCAGCCATAAGGTACACATTCGACCCCTTGCCATTATACACCATCGCATTCTGAAACGTTAACCGCACGTCCGAAGCGAACGACAGCGGAGAGTTATACCCGTTTTTCGCTAGTTTGGACCTGATGGTACCGAGATCCATGGGTTTGTTAATAACGCTATGATAATCGAAAAGCTTTAAAGCAACCGCATCAACCGGAGCATTGAACACCCAACCGTGCTTGTGCTGCATCAACTTACCGAGTATTTAACCGCATTCCCGCATCTTCATCTTCCTCTTCTGCGCCTGTGTCATTCGAGCACACTGCTTTTTTGCATCACGTTTCCGGCCAACGGCAGACTCCAACAGCCACTGCCGGAGGAGCCGTACACGTTCAAGGTCGGAGATCAGGCGGGTTCTGGTGTACGAGCTGAGGCGAAACGTGATGTACCTGAGGCCGGAAGGCGTTGGTGAGTTTGGACGAAGAAATGGCTAAAATAAGGGTTAGGGTTTTGAAATCGTGTGAAATGAAGGTTACTCACTTGCAGACCCCGTAGAAGAAACTGGTTTTAGTCGGGAATTTTGAGAAAGTGAGTATCAAATTATATTAATATTGTTGATGTGTAGATTGATTCAGGGTGACACGTGGACGGTATGCCATCCCTGAAGCTAAACATTCACAAAAATGTTTGTTTTAAATTAGTTACAAACGGTCCTTATATATACATGTCGTGTTAGCGCATAAGTTTAATTACTGAAATCAATTGATTCAAATTAGGATACTATCTAAAACATTATCGTTTATCATTTTATATTTAAGTTATTGTCATGAATAGAATATCTTCATATTATATTTGTTTTATAAATTTTTATTTACTAGATGTATTATTAGATCATAATGGTGTCAGGGGCGGATCTATAGTAGAAATGGGTGGTTCCCCGGAACCACCCGAGTTTCAAAATAATAATGTATTTGTATATATAAAACATTAGAGGAACCACCTTATAAATTAGGAAGAAACCACCTTAAAAACATTTGAAACGTTTGGCCAGCTGGTAAGGTGCTGGTTTTGTAACTTGAAGGTCATAAGTTCAATTCCGGATTTCCATATAATTTTTGAACTTTTTTTCTTGAACTCTTCCTTTTTACTAACTACTGCACAACCCATTTAGGGTTTTATTAGTCAAAAAATAAAACACACAGACACTAAACACAATGGCGCCTGCTATCTCCCCTGTCCCCTCTTCCCCGTCGGCCGTTCCCCGACCACCACCGCAGCTTTTCCGGCCGTTCTCCAACCTCCTGCCTTCCTCTCCTCCTGTCTTCTACTCTTCCTCGAAGCTCGATTGCTCGAATCCTCCCACTTTGAAGGTAAGTTTGCATTCATTTGTTAAATGTTAATTGTTCTTGACTTGTTAATTGTTCTTGATTGCTAACTACTTAATTGTTAGGTTATTTGTTAAATTTAGTTTTAATGGCTTGTGGTCACGAATAGTATATTTCAAATCATGGTTGTTGGTGTTGGGTGTTAAAATAGTTGGAAAGATAAGAGTGGTGGTGTTGGTGGATGTTTTTTGTTGAGGTAAGGTTAATTGTGTGAATATGGTTTCTAACCGACCCGAACCTCAAACGGACCCGGAATTTATTATTGTATTTTTATTATGTAATGAACTTTGCCCGAACCATCTAACCGACCCGAACCTCAAACCGACCCGGAATTTTTTATACCCGATTCTATGAAATTGAATCACCTAAAAGTTGTGCACCACCTGAAAAAAATTCCTGGATCCGCCACTGAATATGGTGTTTGTGTGTTTTTAGAAGTTGTAAATAATACTTACAGGAAATAGTTAATTCTTGTAATCAATATGTTTATGTGTCGAGAATATTTTCATATTTACATGTTTTTGCATTATTTTAATTTACTTGGTTATTGCTTTTAATCAGTTTCAAATATCAAGCTATAGAAACAACTCAAAAAGAAACTCCGTTCTGATGGCCCCATTCATTCTTTATGGTTAAGGAAAACGCTTCAAAATTTTAATTTCTATATGTGTGGAACAAGATTCTTCTTATTTTCAAAAGATTAAATATTTCAAACAGACAACTCGAAAGATAATAATAACTTGTTATTACTACCTTCATTTTGAACACGTTTTTGGTTCGTTATGAAATTATCAAGGGGACGTAAACCAAGCAAATAATAATAATAATAATAATAATAATAATAATATTGTGTCAAAAATTAATGAAAACCATATTTTCTAAGTGAAGACCTATTTCACTATTTCCCAAGTCCCAACATAAGTTATTAAGTTTGCTACACAAAAGTGTTTAAACCCGGTTTGAAAATTAGGTTATCTTACGAAGTTTTATTTCTAGGGTATGTTTGGCAAAGAACTTTTAGGAGCTTTTAAGAGTTTTAAGCTACAATCTTTTAAGAAAAAGCTCATATTTATTGAAAAATCTTGTTTGGTTAGAGTAACTTGAAGCTTTTAGGTTAGGATAAAAAGCTTGAAGCTAAAAGCTCCAACTACTAGTGTTTAGAAAAAGCTACAAGCTTTTGGTATTTCAAATTTTACAATTTTAGTACTTGAACTTTCATAATCTTTTGTTAATTCATATAATAATTACATATTTAACCCATATTCAAAACCAACTACCCCCATGACTTTTTAAAACACCATAACTTCTTCGCAGGCTAATACTTTTTTTAAAAAATTGCATCATAAAAACGACCATTTTATTCTCTTTAATATAAGTATCATATTGTTATACTTCTTTAACTTTAAAAAATTTACATATTATGTGAATATTGGTTAGGATCGACAACAATTCGAGTCAGGCAAGCCCGGGTCATGTGTAAGACCAAATTAGGGTCGGAACGAGTCGATGCAAAAAATGCTAATTTAGTTCGGTTCATGTTGGTACGGTTTTGAGTCGAAAGGGTCAAGTCAGAATAGGTTTCGGATTAAAATGGTGCACCGTGCGGGCACCCAACTAGTTTTATTAAAAGCTCCAGCTACTCTACCAAACACCTAAATATTTCTAAAAAGCTACAGCTACCAGCTACAGCTACTAGCTACCAGTTACAAGCTACCGGCTAGCAGCTTCCAGCTACAGCTACCAGCTAGTTTTGCCAAACATATCCTCAATCTTTATCTAGACGTGTTAGATGATAATGAGATATGTTTGGCAAAACTAGCTGGTAGCTGTAGCTGAAAGCTGCTAGCTGATGGCTGAAAGTTGGTGGTTGGTAGCTATAGTTTTTTAGATATGTTTAAATGTTTGGCAAAGTAGCTGGAACTTTTAATAAAATGTATAAAATTACTAAAATAGATATAACTAAAAACAATAATAGTAAATATATTTATTTTGGAAGGTTATTTAAGTAAATTAACACTAAAAGCTTGTAGCTCTTTCTAAATGCTACTCGTAGAAGCTTTAAGTTTTAAGCTTTTTCTCCTGACCTAAAAGCTTCAAGCTCCTTGAACCAAACAATGTTTTTAATTGAGTATGAACTTTTTCTTAAAAACTTGAAGCTTAAAGTTCCTAAAAGCTTCTAAAAGCTTCCTACCAAGGCAAAACTAGTTGGTGCTGTTAACTGAATGGTGAAAGCTGATGGCTGGAAGCTGGTAGCTGTTAGCTGTAGCTTTTTAAATATTTTTAGGTGTTTGGCAGAGTAGCAGAAACTTTTAATAAAACTAACTGGGTGCCCACGCGGTGTGGCGGAATGGGCGCACAACCTATCATCAACCGCATAATCAGTGTCGGTACATGATTCACATGATGACAGTGTATACATAACCCAAATGTAGACGTGTAATTCATGGAAAGGCAGTAAGCGTGTAACTGATGTCGAAAATCAAGAAATAAAGCTGAAATATATAGTAATTTCAAATAGATAATTTTTTAAACCAACCTATTTTGATCTGAATCCCATTCTGAACATGCACTGTTCTAATCTGAAACATGTTCTGACCTGACCCCTTTCGACTCAAAAGCATACCGACAAGAACCGAACTAATTTAACCATTTTTGTATCGACTCGTTTTGACCCTAATTTGGTCTTAAACATGACTCGAGCTCACCTGAATTGACTTGTTACCAATAATCATGTAGTATGTTAATGTTTTAAAGTTAAAATAGTATAACAATATCATACTCAAATTAAAGAGAATAAAATGCTCGTTTTTTATGTAGTTTGTTTAAAAAATTATTAACGTGTGAAAAAGTTACGGCCCCTAGGAAAGTCGTGGGGTAGTTAGTTTTGAATAAGGGTTAAGTGTATAATTATTATATAAATTAACAAAAGTTGATAGAAGTTTAAGTACCAAACTTGTAAATTCAAATGTAAAAGCTTGTAGCTAGCTTTTTCTCAAATGATAGTAATACTAACGTTCAAATATGAAGCTTTTTCTACCAATCTAAAAGCTTGAAGCTACCTAACCTAACAAAGCTTTTTATTAAATACTAGGTTATTAACCAGTGGACTCCACGAGTGAAAAAATATAAATCATGTAACATCCACACGTAATATGAAAGTGGAATACATAA
Source organism: Bidens hawaiensis (assembly GCF_021521415.1). NCBI lineage: Eukaryota > Viridiplantae > Streptophyta > Magnoliopsida > Asterales > Asteraceae > Bidens > Bidens hawaiensis. The sequence continues at coordinate 604,294 of NW_027491238.1, read as the reverse complement.
TTTCATATATACTTGTGGAGACAACAACATGATATATAATAGTTAATAATGCCGGTAACAAAATAAAAGATTATTAAACATAACTTTCAACGAAAATAACATCCATTTTACTATTATTAGATAGATAATTAAAACTTCAAAATAAGAATTTCAAAATTACTAAATAGTTCCTTATAAACCACATTTGTATTTTTATTTGTAATTTTACCTTATTGTCTAATATAAGCATTTTAACACCGTCTCTACTATTCACTTGTGACAAAGCTACATATATTTGACCATGTGTAAACACCGATTCTCGCAGGTATATGCCAACTCTTGCTATTGATTGGCCTTATGTTAACGGTCATTGCAAAATAAACGACAACAGGAAACTGTATTCGTTTCAATTTGAATGACAGTTTCTTATTTGAAGGAGTTAGGCCACTACGAGTTATATACGTGTGAAAGCCAATGTTAGTATGTGTACCTGATATAACCTTTACTTTGATAAAACGCCTCCCCAAGTTAATTGCTTGTAATCTCGTTCCGATGCATAAACCGTTCTTCTGATCAATATTCCTTAGTAACATAATTACCACGTCAACTTTTAGAACCAATCTATGATTAGGCATACCAGACATATTTAAACCATTTAGAAAATCCGGTGAGTGTAATGTTGGATCGAAACCAGGACCAACACTATCAGACTTGTCTATACTATCAGAACTGAGATATTCAACTTCTTCTCCGGTAAACAAAGACAAATATGTCTTTAATGTCTTGGACAACCTCATTTAAAGATGCAAATATGGTCTTTCTTGAAAATTTGAAATATCATTAAAATTTTCAAATAATGCTGGATATACAAAATCAATAAGATATTATCAGTCAAAAGATCATCTGGTATATCTATGATGCATTGTTGTATTTATAAATAATGAAATGCAAATGTTGTATTTATAAATAAATGATAATTTTACATGCATTATAAAAAATCATAACTTATTTGAATCAAATACTAAAACATACAAAGACTAACAAAAATAAATAAAAAATTAAAATATTTTATAACTTATACTATGAGTACAATAATAAGCAAACAAATAAATTAGTCTCCAAATCGACAAACAATTTTACAATTTTGATTCAACAAAACTTATATCTCAATGTTGATTGAAAAGATGAACTTTATCTAAGATATTTATTACACATTAATAACCGTAATGTTTATTACTCTAAGAAAGTACCCCGTGTTTATTTACACATCAATTTAAATATTTGTTGCACATCAATGTTAAAAGATGAACAATATTTAAGACATTTCTTTTTATAAGTATATTTTAAAATTATGTTACAAAACAAATTGTTATGATAATCTAAAACCTAAAATTAGTCTTTCATAATACTATAATTAACTGATATTCAAAATAAAGTCTTAATCAATATTTAATAGCATATTAATTTTCATTCAAGTATAGTTGATTCCTAATATATATTATTTAGGAAATTAGGCAAAGCTTTCTCATCCATTTTTTTATAACTCCTTTGTGGGTAAATCATGTTAAATAATTATTGAATAATAATAATAATAATCTAATATTGTTTTAATAGATTGTGCTATTTAGTTTTTATGCTTCTTTCAATGTGTGTCTGTTTAACCCGTTTTCTTTGTAGCTGTATTTTTTTACCCATTTAGACAAGTTTCATCTACTCAGGAGACTAAATTTTTCGTCATGTTTCGTACATGCTAATTTGGTGGTGATGAAAATAGAAATTTAATTTTGTTAAAACTTAAACATAGAAATAATTAAAAAATGTTTTTTTCATTATGGGAATAACATGAACAAACTAAGAAAACATTCCATGTTCACTAATGATTATTTTAAGGAGAAAATTGTATAAATTAAGGAGAAAACGTGTTTTATTTTTAGCAACCACTATTTGTTTGACAATTATGTTAAAATCATTTTATTTATTATTTTTAGGTGTTTAAAAATTTAAGATTTAATGAAAATTAATGTTTGTCAACTTAAGAATTGATTTAAAGTCAAAACTTATATTAGGTCAAAAAAGTATTATCATTCTCTACAATAAAATAATGATTAAAATACAAATTAAAACATAAATTCGTAATGTATATGAATATGGTTGATGACTACTAAAGAAACATTATAATTAATTGTATTTAAACGAATATAAGTTGAAAGTTACAAATAATTTTTATTTCTAGTTAGTAATAAGATATTGATATATTTTGATACCATAATTAAAAGTGTAACAATTACTAAATAAATAATTAATTAATACGAATCAATTTGTTAAGTAATTGCATTTAATATAACGATAATTTTGGTAATACGATTATTATTTATATAAAACGAAGATTGATTATTGACTCTAACAATAATGGTTTTTTATTTTATAAAATATTGTAACAATAGAGAGTGAGTTAATTTGATAATAATGATGGAATAACAAAATGTTTAAGGTACAGAAACTCCGGAAGTCAATTAATGCTATTTTTAGGCATATGCATATTGACATTTAGACATAATTATAAAATTGTCAAATAAAAAAATGTAAACTTTTTTAAGATTGAAAAGTATCAAAATCTTTTAAATGTTAATGAGAATTTGTCAAATAATGTTTGCTGAGTTTGAAATGAAGAAAAAAAATACATGCCTTGTATATGAACAAAAACATATAATTAAATAAAAACTGTAATGAATAAATATACAAATTGTTATAAAAAAAATTTTATTTTAACTTTTGTATAAGAAACATTCAATAACTTTTTTTGCTAAATCTATTAAATTCAATGTTAGAGTTCACTTATATAAATAAAAAAAATTATTAGTAAACTTCAAAAAAATATCTGGTACAGTTGTATTGTAATAAATAATTTTAACATAATTACATTTAATATCAAATTCGCTAATTAATCAACTTTTGACATTAATATGTAAAAAATGATTTTTTTTTATTTTTTTAATATTAAAATGGGAGTTTATTTTATACATTAATTTTGACATTCAATTTGTAAAAGTTTGTATTTAATTTTTAAAATTTCATATTTAATCAGTTTGTAACATCCTAAATTTTAATAGTTAATAAAAAAATGATAACGAATCGGGATGAAAAGTAATGAATTAGTTAACGAATCAGGCTTAATTTGTTATAGAGAACAAGTTAGCGAATTAGAAAAAAAATAATTCAAAATCCTAATGGAAAATGTGTTAAGACAACTAATGAAAATAAAATTTTTCCAAGCTGACCTGGCAGCTTAACCCCAGCCAGGGCTTTGCCCCTTAGACCCCGCTAGGGGCTGCCGCCCCTAGAACCCCGCTGCCAGGGGCGCTGCCCCCGGACCCCCGTTCGTTTTGGGTAATAATTAAACTAGAAATATGATATGGATAGTGATAGTTAATTGATACGTGTAATTGTTATACAGTTAGTCGTGCACATCTCAAGAAGGGAATAACGATAAACGGTTAACGTAACCGTATTCAGGTGAGTTTCTAGCCCCACTTCCTTGTTATGTTTTCGGGGCTGTGTGCATACTCGATGTGATTAGTTAATACACTTACCTTACATGGTAAGTGTATGTCTTATATGGTTTATATGTTATGTATGTATATCTCAAATGTAAATGAAAGCTTGTCGGTACGTGAACGATCTTCAGATATTGCACGTGCTAACAAGGGAGGTATGTTATGATAGATGAATGTATATGATAGATACATGTACAATATATGGATATGTATGATCGATTAGAGAAAGGATGTATGTTATGAGTATGTAAAGACAGTATGCACGAAGATGAAGAAAGAAGGATCAGACCCTAATAATATCTGAGATAGAGAAGAAAGGAATTAGACCCTAATAATATCTGAGATAGAGAAGTAAAAAAAGGATCAAACCCTAATAATATCTGAGATAGACAAAGGAAAGAGGGATCAGACCCTAATAATATCTGAGATAGAAAAGGAAGGGATCGGACCCTAATAGTATCCGAGATAGAAAATGACAGTAATTTATATAGTATGAAAGTAATAAAGTATGAATGTATGTATGAACTTATGTAATGAAATTAAAATAGTAAAGAAATGATTATGTGTCTTCGGATGCATAATTGAAGGTAAGTGTATGTACGATATAATGTGTGATTAACTAGAACTCACTCAGCGTAGCTGACTTTTAGTATGCACGCAGGTTAACAGATTGAGACAGCTGGTTTGAGATGGACACATGGCAGAAGAATAAGAGTCTGGCATCTGAAGACTTATGATGTTTTAATTTTAATGCTTTAATGTTGAAAGACAAAGGATGTTTTGAGACAAGTTATGAATTATGTAATGTTTTATGAAAGTTTTTTATATTCTGCGAATGTTTTAATTAACTTTGATATTTAGAAATGCGTTATTGAGTAAATCCAACATCCAAATGTGAGGCACCGGTAACGGGGCCTTACAAGTTGGTATCAGAGCAAAGTTCGAGAGATTTAAGAATCCTACATGCTTAGACTCGAACAGAGAATGGGATTTAAGTAAGAAAAGAAAGAAGATGCCAGTTCAAGATAGCCATGTGTCACTCAAGCAAGCTCAGTAAAGGTAAAGTGTATGGCTAAATATGTATGTTAATGCTAGTTTAATTGCTAAATAAAGGATATGTGAATGTTAGGGATATGATTAATTGATTGTTCGATTGATTAACTGTTTAGAGTAGAATCAACACAAATAGACTCATAAGAGGAAGTGTATAGGACACGGAAAGTAACGTGATCAGCTAATCACAGCTGGCCACTGTTATTACCTGTTAGCCTTACTATCCTTGTACTAAATAGTTCCTTGAGTAATGACGTTTGTGTTTTCCTTTCCAGAATACGATGGCTGGATCTAGGGCAGTTGTTGGAGCAGGGGGGCGCACTGGACAACATGGCAGGTTTCGTCGTGTCCAACAACCTTCGGTAGAAACAGTTTCCAACACTGAAGAAGAAGGAAGCGCAGCTGGAGGAAACCTTAACAACAATGAAGGGATTCAGCTAGATCCCTTAATCCAAGCAGCTATTGTCCAGGCAGTAGCCACTGCTGTAAAGAACATGAATCCAGAGAGGTCTGCTGGAGACCGTGAAAGAACTGTTGAAAGCACGGAAGGAGATGGTAGGAAAGAAGATGAAGGAGAGAGGGAGGCTTTGAGTGTGGTAAGGTCTGTGAAAGTTGATGAGAGGAAGAGGGGCCGAGGTGGTTGCAACTATAAGTCCTTTAAGGGTTGTGACCCGCAGAAGCTGACAGGTTTGGGAGACGCAATCGCTACCCTTCAATGGATAACTTCCATGGATAAAATTATCCGCATTAGCGAGTGTCATCCCGATCAAGCTGTCGGTTATGCCACCCAATCGTTTGAAAAAGAGGCGATGTATTGGTGGGAAAGTGTGGAGCAGAGGAAGAACCGTGAAGAGATCAAAGCGATGAAGTGGGAGGATCTGAAGGAACTGGTTATGAAGAAGTTTTGTGCTGACGCCGAAGTTGAGAGGGCGGAGATGAAGTTTCTGAACCTGAAAGCTGGGACAATGACACATCGTGAGTATACCACCGAGTTCAACCAAATGTCTAGGTTGGTACCCGATATGGTTAACACTGAAGCTAAGAGAATCAAGTGTTATGTGAGGGGATTGCCACAGAGGGTCCGCACGCTAGTCAGGACGAGTAAACCTGCTACCTTTGGCTCTGCTGTCGAACTCGCAGAGATGGTTTATGCAGACCTGGCTGCGGATGACACCGTGGTGGAAGAAGAAAAGAAAGATAAGAAGTGGGTTAATGTCAAACGACCCGGTACTCAGTTATGGAACTCCAAAGATAAGAAGCAGAAAGTGTGGGAGAAGAGATCGTGCAAGACGTGTGGTAAGATGCACGGTGGTGAGTGCAAGTGGGGTAAAGGATCTGATGTTTGCCATAAGTGTGGTAAGGCTCATGGAGGAGAATGCAGGCTAGGGTCGAATGCCTGCTATAAGTGCGGAAAGGTGGGGCATTATGCTCTGGATTGTACTGCAAAACCCGCATGTTACAAGTGCGGTAAGCCGGGCCATTTTGCTAAGGAATGCACTGATGGGGGAGCTGGAGGAAGTGGAAAGAATGATGCTGATCCGACTAGGCCGAGGACCAGAGCCTACATGTTAACCCAGGAACAAGCCAAGAAGATTCCAGATGTTGTCACAGGTACGTTTCTAGTAAACGGTATTTCCGCTTCCGTATTATTTGATTCGGGTGCGAACAAAAGTTTCGTAGCCACGCCATTTAGTGAATTAGCTAAAATGAAATGTTGCCGAGTGTCTGAAACTTTTATCGTAGAAACCACTAGTGATACCTCAGTTAAAATAATGAGAATGGTTAAGAACTATAAGATAGAGTTAGAGGGACATGAGTTCCCTGTTACTTTGTATATAATGACCTTAGGAGGGTTCGATGTGGTTTTGGGAATGGATTGGTTATCTGAGTTCGAAGCTCAGATAGTGTGTAGGAGTAGGATAATAAGGTTAAAGTCCTTGGATGGTAGTGCGGTGACGGTTTATGGTGATAAGGAAAGTTATGGGCTTAATGTCATTTCGATGATAAAAGCCGAAGGATTGTTAAGGCGAGGGTGCGGTGCTTACTTGGCGTATGTTGTCAATGCTATGGCCGATAAAAAAGAAATGAAAGGTGTTCCTATTGTGCGCGACTACCCAGAAGTATTCCCAGACGATCTTCCGGGGATGCCACCGGAGCGAGAGATAGAATTCCAGATAGATTTAGTACCAGGAGCCCAACCCGTCGCGAAAGCACCTTACCGTCTAGTACCGTCCGAGATGAAAGAATTGATGTCCCAACTGCAAGAACTCCTCGACAAAAGTTTTATTAGACCAAGTGCTTCCTCATGGGGCGAACCAGTGTTATTCGTAAAGAAGAAGGATGGAAGTATGAGAATGTGCATAGACTATCGCGAGTTGAATAAGCTTACGGTAAAGAATAGATATCCTTTGCCAAGGATTGATGATCTGTTTGACCAACTGCAAGGTTCAAGATGGTTCTCACGAATAGATCTTAGATCAGGCTATCATCAATTGAAGGTGAAAGAGGCAGACATCCCTAAAACAACGTTTCGTACGCGGTATGGACACTACGAGTTCCTCACGATGTCATTCGGTCTAACGAATGCTCCTGCAGCATTTATGGACATGATGAATAGGGTGTATCGGCCGATGTTGGATAAGTCAGTCATCGTCTTCATCGATGATATACTGATTTATTCAAAGAGCGAGTCTGACCATGTCGAGCATCTGAGAGAAGTATTGGAAACTTTGAAGAAAGAGAAGTTGTATGCTAAGTTTTCGAAATGCGCGTTCTGGTTGCGAGAAGTGCAATTTCTAGGTCACGTGATCAATCCTGAAGGGATTACCGTGGACCTAGCTAAGATTGAAGCGATAACAAATTGGAAGACTCCACAGAATCCGACTGATATATGAAGCTTCCTAGGGTTAGTTGGCTATTATAGGAGATTCATCGAAAGTTTCTCCAAGATAGCCACACCGTTGACCGGTATGACCTGAAAGTCGGTAGTATTCAGTTGGGGTAAGTTTCAAGAAGAGGCTTTTCAGGAGTTAAAGAAAAGGCTCACACAAGCACCAATCCTTACCTTGCCCGATGGTGATGAGGATTTGGTTGTTTTGCTGATGCCTCGCATCAAGGGCTAGGTTGCGTGCTGATGCAACGAGGGAAGGTTATAGCATATGCGTCCAGACAGTTGAAGGTTCATGAGAGCACTTATCCAACGCATTATCTAGAACTAGCAGCAGTAGTGCATGCTCTCAAGATATGGAGACATTATCTGTATGGTACTAAGTGTACTATTTACACAGATCATAAGAGTTTAAAGTACTTTTTCGAGCAGAAGGAGTTGAACATGAGGCAGAGAAGATGGTTAGAGTTGATAAAGGATTATGAATATGATATTAAGTACTATCCTGGTAAAGCTAATGTGGTCTCTGATGCGCTAAGTCGCAAGAATGAGGAAGTCATTGCAACAGTCAGGTTGTACCAGTTGATTATGAACTCAAGTCTTTTTGAAGAAATCATCAAGGTGCAGTCGGAGGTGCTGGTTGATGAAGGGCTAGTAAAGAAAGAAAGGATTTTCGGTCAGAAAGACGAGTTGATGGAAAACACTCATGGTGTTAAGACTAGGTTTGACCGTATGTGGATACCACGCCATGGGGATCTCAGAGGTCGAATCTTAGATGAAGCTCATAAGTCAAGATATTCGATTCATCCAGGAACTACGAAGATGTACCAAGATTTGAAAAGAGATTACTGGTGGCCAGGCATGAAGAATGATGTAGTAGATTATGTCAGTAAGTGCCTAACTTGCTTACAAGTCAAGGCAGAGCACCAGAAACCTTATGGAAAGATGCAGCCTCTAGAGATACCAGAATGGAAATGGAAACACATCACCATGGATTTCATAACTAAGCTATCTCGTACAGCTAAGCATCATGATACCATCTAGGTGATAGTGGACCGTTTGACCAAAAGTGCTCACTTTCTGCCTATACGAGAGGCTATCTCGTCGGAAACGTTAGCAAGTGTGTTCATCAAAGAGGTTGTATCTAAGCATGGTGTGCCGTTATCGATCGTGTCCGATAGAGATACTCAATTCACTTCATGGTTCAGGAAGAAATTCCATGAAGCTATGGGAACGAGATTGAACATCAGTACGGCGTATCATCCTCAAACCGATGGACAGTCTGAAAGGACAATCCAAACCCTTGAGGATAAGCTACGTGCTTGTGTTTTAGACTTTGGAGGAAGTTGGGATGATCATCTGCATCTAGCAGAGTTCTCCTATAACAACAGCTACCATTCAAGTATTGGTAAGCCACCGTTTGAGATGCTTTACGGTAGGCGATGTAGAACCCCAGTGTGTTGGGGAGAGATTGGTCAGAAGGAGATTGGAAGCCTAGAGGTTGTGCAAGAAACCTCTTCAAAGTTCGATCAGATTAAGGCAAGAATGAAAGCTGCTCAAGACAGACATAAGTCGTATGCTGATAAGCGGTGACGACCGATTGAGTTTAACGTTGGTGACAATGTGATACTCAAGGTCTCGCCTTGGAAAGGAATCATTCGTTTCAGGAAGAGGTGAAAGTTGAGTCCAAGGTACATTGGACCGTTTAAAATTTTAGATCGTGTGGGTGAAGTAGCTTATAAGCTGGATTTACCCGATGAGTTAGAGAGAATTCATTCAACCTTCCATGTTTCTCATCTGAGGAAGTGTCTAGCTGATGACACGTCTCACGTGCCATTGATGGACATTGAGGTTGATGAACAATTGAACTACATCGAGCAACCGATCGAGATTGCTGATCGCAAGGAGAAGCAGCTTCGTCATAAGGTTATACCTTTAGTGAAAGTGATATGGAAACATCGCAAAGGATCAGATGATACTTGGGAAGCTGAGGATGAGATGCGCAAGTTCTACCCTAATCTGTTTAAGTAGATAGTTAGGTTTCGGGGACGAAACCTCTTTAAGGAGAGAAGACTTGTAACATCCTAAATAATCTAATAATAAATAAAGAAAGTTGCCTTAAATTGTCGTGTGTTAAATAATATTAACTAGCATCTAAAAAGGAAAAGATCATGGACTTGGACTAATTAAGATGGATTAAGGGGAATGGGCCTTAGGTCCATGGGCTTTAAGGGATATAAATATCCCCTAAACCATCCTAAAACCCTAAATCCTCATACTTTCCATCTTATTCTCTACACACTCAAAACACACACCACACACCACCATATACACGGCCGAGAGAGAGACGAGAGGGACTTGAGATCAAACGAACGTTAGTTGGTATTAGATCTTTATTACACGAGCTATATACAAGATCTAGAGTGCGTAAACAAGTTAAACGAGATCCAAACGAGCACTAAAGGTATGTTCTTGACCCTTTAAAGTTTATGTTTTTAGGATCGGTTAGCCTTGAAACTTAAAACGAGAGTAGATCGGGCATAAACGAAACGTAAAGTAACAAACTTGACGTTAAAACGAACTTAACAAACCCGCGGCTAGGCACGACTCGTTTAAGATAAAGCGTAGATCTAGTGTTGAACGTTTGTGAGCTTAAAGGTCCAAACTTTATGCGTTTTCGGGCCGAATCTTATCCAAAAATGACCATGGGAATGATCGCGGGTTGGTTAAATATCATATTCAAGGATTTCACGTTGAACGGAGATGATTATGGGAGGGTAAGAGCGAACAGTGGCTGCGGCTGGGCAACTTCGCCTGCAGCTAAGCTCGCTGCACAAGTTCGCCAAGCCAAGTTGTAACACCCCGTAACAGCAGCGGAAACGTAAACGGGATGCAACAGACACATCTGATATCAACAGCATTGCTTATAAAGAAAACACCACTACATTAATTTACATCATATTACATTGTTCCGAGTTTAGTTCCCGTCTAGGCGATAGCACATAAGTTTTACCAATATTACATTATCATATTTAATACAAAACGATCACTAAACTTCCACAAATAGCACGCATCAGGAAGCATGTAGCACTTACTCCAGTTTGGGAGTACCTAGAAAGCATGTAAAGAAAACGGGTCAACTACGAATAGTTGGTGAGTTTCACTAATTTAAATAAACAGTGATACATCATTATGATAATCATATATTAGAGACATCTGGGGACACTGTTAACCCAGTACTGTACCCATTCCGGGGGCAATGTTAACCCAGAAACACTTCTAGAGGCATCTGGGGACACTGTTAACCCAGTACTGTACCCATTCCGGGGGCAATGTTAACCCAGAAACACTTCCACAGACATCTGGGGACACTGTTAACCCAGTAATGTACCCATTCCATACGATTCCTGTACAATCAAATATTTATAAACACACGCAAATCCATGCGTTCAGTATGTACTTAAACATTTTATTAGCAACATGCTTCCGCCCCGGGAAAATATTTGAAAACAATTCAGAAAAAGGGGCTCGTGAAACTCACCTTATCGTAGGCAAATTAGTAATACAACACTCCAGCTACTAGTCCAAATCTGTAATACGATCCCTAAGTTCGTTACTATACAATCACTATTAACATAACTTTAACCGTGTTAACCGGTACATCTGGGGACACAATTAACCCAGTACTGTACCCGTTCTGGGGCAATGTTAACCCATAAACACTTCACCGGACTCAGATTGTGATATCGTTTAGAGTTCACTAGTCAAATTTACTATTAGTCATTTTTCCCGTTTTGCGTGCCTAGCACGGTTATCCATTTTTATGTTTCAAAAATGAGTTTGGTCACACACGACCCGAAAATAGTTGTTAATTGATGATTTAACTAAGTTGTGAAATTAGGGCTCGGTTTAGATGTCCCGATTGGCCGCGGGACCCGTTTCCGTCATTATCGTACCGGAAACTGTTAAATATGTTAAAAACACTCAAATCATCCGAATTATTTTCGGATGATTCATTTTTACTTGTTTAACTCAATTATATGAAAATAGTTCATTTTTAGGGTTTTTATACATCAGTCAGCTCGCTTATGCGAACTTGACCGGTTTACACGTTTTAAGCTTTAAAAGTTTGCTTTAGCACAAATAATTATCCGTTTAGTCTCGGATCTTGAAATTTTGCACAAATCACTTTTTGACAGTGGGGAATTTTATAAAAATATTTCCAGAATTAATTTTTATATTTAACATTTATTTATCTATTTTTAAACACCATTTAAACACTAAATATGTCGTAAATACCAAACGATCTTAGAAAAATCCCAAATTTTTCTTGGATGACCCTTGCAATCTCCATAGTCCCCTGTAATTTTTCCAGAACCAAAATCCCTTTTTAAATGCCGTTTTCACTAAAACCGAGCTAGAAAACCCTAGAACTCGTTTAACCGAAAAGCCTACTTAGACTTCTCCAAATGACCTCAAATTTTGTGTGTGTCTTATACATGTTATAAAAAGCTTATCTGAAATTTTCCAGAATTTTTAATGATATTTAACTATTTTTCACCATTTTTGGCCAAAACCGAGCATTAAATTCACCAAATATTCATCCTTTATCCAAAAATTACCAACAATTCACAGAACTCATATTTTCATGTGTAGATCATCCCTGTAAAATTTCATGACCTAACTCTACACGAAACACAATCTGTCCAAATCACAACCCTTATACAAAAACCGAACTACCTTGAGTTTCTAGATTCAAACCGCAAGAATCTCGCTTTCTAGCCCTTGCTAGCAACTAGATACAACACCTACAAGCTCAATAACACCACACCAAGCAAGTTACACCCACAATCAAGCCATTTCTTTCATTGTTTCGGTTATGATATAAAAACAACGATTTAACCGTAAAAATTCGTTTTTGGTTCGTTTAACTCCTTTCTTGGACCAAGATCCCTTGTATAACCCGTATACATCACTTGATCATACAAGAATCGGTTCCATCTCGGGTTTTCACCCTTTTTCACTTGGAAACCTCATTTTCTTGAAAGAAAACTCAAGAAACGAACTTAAACACGTACATAATACGATCTTTACCTCGGTTTTTCTTGTTAAAAAGCTTGGTTTTTGGTTCTTGATCTTGAGAGAATAAAGGGATTGATGGTTTGTTGTTGTAAAAAAGAAAAAGAAATGAAGTGTGGGACAATATGGTCCGATCGGACCAACTTGGAGGGTGGGGTGGGTCCCACATCTTCATTTGTGGCCTCATATTCAGATTCTCGTAATCTGGATAATGTTTTGGATAATCTGGTTCAGTTCGTTTTTCGGTTAAACGTCTAATTCAGCTTAAACGAGGCTAAAACGGTCGTTTTTTCGGCTTAAAAATGAAATTTATATAAAACTGATTTAAAAACTTCCAAAAACTTAAACCATGACTTTCATTAACTTAAAACATCATATTATTAATAATTGTGCATCTTTTTCGGCTTGATCGATCGTCTCTTGCTCGGTTTGGTATTAAAGGTTTCGTTTAACGTACCGACGTACCATTAAATCGAAATCCTTTTTCTGTGCTTTAATTTACTTATCCCGAAGCTTTAATATTTCGCAAACATCACTAAATAATATATATTTCGTCTATAATGCCATCCCCGATCGTTTGGGCTTCAATAACCGTTAATCGGTTAATCGTATTTCCAATACGATTAACTGTATAATCGAGTATAATTCGTACTATGAATCATACATACTTGTATAAACGCATCATAATTCACATATTCATTATTAAATAACACATAAATAGTATATACCGGTTAGGGTATACCTGATTTTGCCGGAATCGTTACATTCTCCCCCCCGTAAAAGAAATTTCGTCCTCGAAATTTTTTTTTTTACGCAACGACTACTTCTTTTTGAGGAAATAGATGGGGGTATTTCTTCCGGAATTCGTCCTTTCGCTCCCAGGTATATTCTGGGCCTCGTTACGAATTCTATCTAACTTTGACCAACGAAATCTTGTTGTGTCTAAGTTGCTTGATTTTTCCGTCTACTATTTCTACGGGTTCCTCTACGAAATTGAGTTTATCATTTATTTGGACACCCTCTAAAGGTAACACCGATGTCTCATCCGCCAGACATCTTTTCAAGTTCGATACGTGAAACACGTTGTGAACTGCACTCAATTCATCGGGTAGTTCTAATCGGTATGCTACGGGACCGATTTTTGCAGTAATATTGAAGGGTCCAATATATCTCGGGGCTAACTTCCCCGCCTTTCCAAATCTGACTACACCCTTCCAAGGTGATACTTTCAAATACACTTTATCACCTTTCTCAAACGACAACGGTTTTCTACGGGTATCGGCATAACTCTTTTGCCGATCCCGCGCGGCCTTCAGATTGCTCCTAATTTCAAGGATTTTGCTGGTCGTTTCCTGGACCAGGTCTGATCTAATAACCTGAGTGTCGCCCACTTCAGTCCAACAGAGTGGTGATCGGCACTTCCGACCATACAATGCTTCGTAAGGCGCTGCCTTTATACTGCTATGGTAACTGTTATTATAGGAAAATTCAACGAGTGGGAGATGTTGATCCCAATTTCCCTTAAAATCCAGTACGCATGCACGAAGCAAATCCTCCAGGGTTTGGATGGTCCTCTCAGACTGACCATCGGTCTGAGGGTGGTAAGCTGTGCTTAGATCAATACGCGTTCCCAGCGCTTCTTGCACAGCTTGCCAAAGCTTGGAGGTGAAATGGCTATCCCGATAGGAGATGATTGAGATGGGTATCCCATGACGAGACACAATTTCATTTATATAAATCTGCGCAAGTCTCTCTGTGTTATAATTATTTCTAATCGGGATAAAATGTGCTGATTTGGTTAATCGATCCACGATTACCCAAATTGCATCATGTCCTCGGGACGTTTTAGGAAGATGAGTCACAAAATCCATCGTGATTTGCTCCCACTTCCATTCGGGAATTTCCGGTTGTTGTAACATCCCCGAGGGTTTCTGGTGCTCCGCCTTAACTCTCGCACAAGTCGTACATTTACCGACATACGTTGCGATATCCTTTTTCATACCTGGCCACCAGTAGAACTCCTTCACATCCTTGTACATCTTATCCGATCCCGGATGTATGGAATATTTTGATCTATGTGCTTCGTCCATGATTAATTCACGAAGATCATGGAGGGTCGGGATCCAAATCCGACTTTTGAAATAGAGAATTTCGTCCACGCGTTGTTCGAAATTCTTCTCATTGCCGTAAAGTCCCTCCTTTTCCAATTGTTCCTCTTTCAACGCCTCACGTTGAGCGACTCGAACCAGGTCCGAAAGATTCGACTGGACTATCAACCCCAACGCTCGCACTCGCAATGGCTTAACCCGATCTTTCCTACTCAAGGCATCGGCTACAACGTTAGCCTTGCCGGGGTGATAACGGATGTCACAGTCATAATCGCTCAACAACTCGACCCATCTTCGTTGCCTCATATTTAGTTCTTTCTTATCAAATATGTGTTGCAAACTTTTATGATCGGTGAAGATGGTGCACTTTGTACCGTAGAGATAATGTCTCCAGATTTTAAGTGCGAAGATAACCGCTCCCAATTCTAAGTCATGCGTCGTGTAATTTTTCTCGTGTACTTTTAACTGTCGGGAAGCATAGGCTATAACCTTATTATTCTGCATCAACACGCATCCTAACCCTCTACGAGATGCGTCACAATACGCGACAAAACCATCGTCTCCATCGGGGAGACTTAAAATCGGCGCTTGGCACAATTTTTTCTTTAACGCTTGAAACGCCGTCTCCTGCTCTTCTCCCCATTCATACCTTCGATCCTTTTGAGTCAGGAGAGTTAAAGGTTGGGCGATGCTGGAAAAGTTTTTTATAAATCGACGATAATATCCAGCTAAGCCTAAGAATTGGCGGATTTCCTTTGGCGTTTTAGGCGCTTGCCAATTCTTAATTGCTTCAATTTTACTCGGATCAACGTGTATTCCTTGATGGTTTACAACGTGACCAAGGAACTGCACCTCCTGTAACCAGAAGTTACACTTGGAGAATTTTGCATACAACTTCTCCTGATTCAGGAGCTCTAAAATTATTCTTAGGTGTTGCTCGTGCTCCTCTTTACTTCTCGAGTAAATCAAAATATCGTCAATAAACACGATGACGAATTTGTCGAGGTAGGGTTTACAGACTCGATTCATGAGGTCCATGAACACTGCCGGCGCATTTGTTAGCCCGAAAGGCATAACCAAGAACTCGTAATGGCCGTAGCGAGTCCGGAATGCGGTTTTTGGGATATCTTCTTCCTGAATTCTAACCTGGTGGTATCCCGATCTAAGATCGATTTTTGAGAAATAGCTCGCACCTTGCAGCTGGTCAAACAGGTCATCAATTCGAGGAAGAGGGTACCTATTTTTAATGGTTAACTTGTTCAACTCCCTGTAATCAATGCACATTCTAAGGCTCCCGTCCTTCTTTTTCACGAATAATACAGGTGCACCCCACGGGGAATAACTAGGACGTATAAATCCTTTATCCAATAATTCCTGCAACTGATTGGATAATTCTTGCATCTCGGACGGTGAAAGTCGGTAGGGTACTTTAGCAACAGGGCCAGCTTGAGGTAATAGATCGATTCTGAATTCGACCTGTCGGGTTGGCGGTAATCCAGGAAGTTCTTCTGGGAAAACTTGTGGAAACTCGCGTACTACCGGGATATCATCCACCCGTTTCTCATCAGAATATGTGTCCGTCAAGCTTGCTAGATACGCCACGCATCCCTGGCGTATATATTTTAACACTTTGAGGTGGGATATAAATGGTATCATTGTGCCCGACTTTTCTCCTTGCACTAACACTTCTTCGTCATCCGACACCCGGATCTTGACGATTTTCTTTTCACAGTTTATTTCCACCTTGTTACGTGCTAACCAATCCATTCCCACTATCACGTCAAAACTACCTAATTCTACCGGTAATAAGTCAATCAGGAAGGATTGATCGTTCAGAATAAAAGGGTAATTCCGAACTGTTGGTGCATAGTGTCAGTAGTTCATAATCTAGTGTCTGTAATCGAGTCTGTAATGTTTAATTATGTTTTGTATGTTTAAGCGAAGTTACTGACAAGTTCGCTTAACAGGCGAACTTTTTAGTCAAGCGAAGTTATGGACAACTTCGCCTGAACATGCCAGGCGAAGTTGTCGTGTATTTATATACCAGCTTAAGGCTTGGTTTAGAATCAGTTGTTTAAGTTCGTTTCAGTAGTTCGAGTTCGTTGTAACGTGAGGACGAGAGTCTGTAACAGTGATATTACGTCACGTGTTTGAGTTATAATATATAACGTGTGTTCGGTTAATCGTGTGTTTGTTTGGTTTGTGTTCTATACTCGTAACGATCTACGCAGGGATTCCGCACCTGAGTAGACCGATATATCTCGTGCGATCCGTCCAGGGAACCTACAATTGGTATCAGAGCTTTTGCTCGATTGTGTGGTTCGGGATATTCACGCGGGTGTAGAATTCGTCCCGTTTCGACTATTCGCGGGACGTGTTTTCTGTGTTTTTGAGTCAATCTTACCTCCTACCATCGTGCTCAAGCGTTTGCACCGTCAAAAACCTCGTAAAATCCAGATTTCAGATCTGCAAAAACGTCCGTGTTCATCAGGCGAAGTTGCCGTCAGGATACGTAGGGTTTCGGCGAAGATATAAGGTTAAGCGAAGTTATCCACAACTTCGCCTACCTTCTCAAGTTCGCCTAACTCAGCGAAGTTCTCTACAACTTCGCCTATCTCCTAAGTTCGCTTACCTTAAGCGAAGTTAATCATCAGCGAAGTTAATCAGCGGCGAAGTTAAGGCTTAAGCGAAGTTATCCGTAACTTCGCCTACAGTACTTTTCAGAAAATTTTTGATTTTTTTCGGGTTTCTTACTTTTCGGGAAAGATGTCGTCGATTAACATCTCTGAGTTAGTGAAGATGGAAGTTGAAGCAGGGTCAGCTACTAAGGCCCCAAGATTGCTGAATGGAACTGATTTCGTTGCATGGAAGGATCGGTTCATACAATATGTCAAGTACCAGGATGCGAAGATGTGGGTATGCATCCAGGATGGTTATATTCCACCAGTTATGGAGTATGAAGGTCGTGATCAAATCAAAAAGTATAGCAAAATGGAAGAAGAAGAGAAAAAGATGTATGAGGCCGAGAGCAAGGCTCATGCTGCTATTACTATGGCTCTTCCACAAGAGATCCTTCATACGTTTAGAAAGTACACGTCAGCAAGAGAGCTTTGGGAAGCTCTTGAGAAAAGATTTGAAGGGAATGTAGGAATCCGTGCTTCAAAGATAAAATTGCTCAAAACCCAGTTCTCAGTCTTCAAGTATTTGAAGAATGAATCTTTAGATGATACTATCACTCGATATTACCATCTGATGACTGAATTGAGTAACTATTCAATTTCCTACCGAGAAGAAGAAATAGTTGAGAAGCTTCTAGATGCTCTCCCACCAAAATGGGAGATGTACACTGTGCTGATGAGGGAAGACAAAGACTTTCCCACATATGATCTAGAAACAGCAGTCAACAAGCTCAGAACCTTTGAGCTTAACATGGTCAGAAAGGAGACACCTATGGATCAGGTTCAAGATCCAGGTATGTATGGAGCTAAAGTCAACACTAGCTCAGGATCAAAGACTGAATCTGCTGCCTACTACTCGAAGGGAGAGTCGAGCACAAACTCATCACATGAGGGTCATGTGTCAGTCAACATAAATGGTGATGTTTGCTATGTAGCAGGTGGATCGAGTGGTTCTCAACCCCAGGTAAGCAAGAGTAGTTGCTCTCCAAGTATTCCCAGCAACAACTACTCCAAGATGCCTATGAGTGTCAAGTCTGCTGAAGAGCAGTTTGGTCTCTATGCTTCTTTCATTGCTTCCTATGAGAACTACATTCAAGGGAAGGTTGTTGATCCAGCTATGTTGGATGAAGATTATGACCAGATTGATGCTGATGATCTGGAGGAAATGGATCTGCAATGGCAGATGGCCATGATCGTAAGAAGAGTGAAGCGGTTTATGAGGAAGACCGGAAGAAAGTTTGTCGGTGGAAAGCCAGGGTTTGACAAGACAAAGGTGAGATGCTACAATTGTCAGCAAAACGGTCACTTTGCAAAGGAATGCAGGAATGAGCGTGTGGAACGAAGTCAGGGTAGGTCTCCACAGCAAAGTGAGGGTAGAAAAGATTATAGTGCCATGATGTCCAGAGAAGATGGTGAATACAACTGGAACCTGCTTTCTAAAGAAACTTTTGAGCAGGCAAATTTGGCAAAGGTAGAAATTGAAGAAAGTGAGAAGGTTACCGGAGAGGAAAAAGCTCTTATGGCAGACGTTAATGACCAGCTCTCCGAGGTATGTTCTAAACCTACATGCTCTAAATGTGAAAACTTGTCTGAGCAATTAGCAACTATAACCGATCAGTATGTTAGGTTGGATGCTGAATTTAAAACCCTAAAAGAAGATCATCATTTTACAAAAGCAAGAGAAAATAGCTATAAAGTCAAAATAAAAGCTTGTGAAAAAGATGTTAAAAGTCTAAAAACAAAACTTGCTGAAAAAATTGAAGTGATTGATTTAAGCTATGAAGTTTTGGAGGAAAAAACCAAACTAATTGCTGATAGAGAAAAACAGATTGCTGATCACCAGGTAAAAGTGGTGGAACTGAATAGAAAACTAGAGCAGTTCAGAAATTCCTCTGCTATTCTTGATCACCTTGTTAGTGATAAAGGTTCCTCTGCTAAGAGAGGAGGAATCGGTTATCATGAGGTTCCACCACCTTATAATCACAATTACACTTTTAACCCTAGTGTTCAGAAATCTGTTGACTTTGAGGTTGCTCAGACAGTACCAGTTAAAGTAACTTGTAAAGAACCAAATGTTAGTGGAGGCGAAACAAGTTCGCCTGTTTCAAGTGTTAAAATTTCTGATCCAAGTCCAGTCTCATCGGATTCGGATAAGTCATCCGAGTCTGGTAAGGCAAAAGATGAGGTGGTATTACCCAATGGTGGAGAGAAAGATAAGACGAATAAAAAGAGTACTCCACTAAACCCGTACGTCCCACCATATGTGAGACGAACGGGCGGTAATAAAGCCTCGACATCTAAAACACCGGTTGATAAAAAGGTTGAGCATAGGTGTTGTTTTAGGTGTAATCAATTAGGGCACCTAGTTGCAGATTGCCCTCTGAAGCAACGATTCAGAGGTGTAAGGCCTACTAAAACTGAGAATAAGCCTAATAGTAATTATCATGCTCCTAAAAATGAAAACCATTTAAAATTCAAAAATGTGACTAATTCAGGTTTTCATAGAAACAAATCTCAGTTTTACACTGCAAATAACCAAACCGCAAGCTATAATTCTTTCAATTCACAAAGGTTTGGAAGGCCTCACAATCAATCTTCAAGGAGGTTTCCTAATAGGACTTACAGGAATTATCGAGATACTAACTTTGGAAAGCCAAAGTTTGGGATGTATAGATCCAAGACCAATTGGTCTTGGGTCCCTAAATTCTAATCTTTTGCTTTATTGTGCAGGAACAGTTGAACAGGGCTGCCAACAATCTTTGGGTTGTAGATAGCGGCTGTTCCCGGCACATGACGGGTAACAAATACTTGTTACACGATTTGAAACCTGTTCAAGGAGGGAGAGTAAGCTTTGCCGGTGAAAGTGGTGGCAAGATAACAGGAATGGGAACGGTGTCGAACGGAAAGATGACATTGGAGAAAGTTAATTTTGTGGAAGAATTGAAGCACAATCTGCTGAGTGTGTCGCAGATCTGTGATAAGGAGTACACCGTTCATTTTACAAAGAATGAGGCGATTGTGTTGCAACCTGGTTTTCAGATACCAGAGGAGTGGATTGTGATGAAGGCTCCACGTGAGAGGAATACATATGTTATGGATATGAGGTCGACTGAAATGGCCACGGAAGAATCATGCCTTATGACAAAAGCAAGCGAATCGGAGTCCGAATTGTGGCATAGGAGAATGGGACACATTCATCTTCGGAAGATGAACCACATTGTCAGGAATGGACTTGTGCTGGGCGTTCCCTTGAAGAATTTCAATTTTGAAGATAAATGTATAGCGTGCAAGAAGGAAAGCAGCACAAGAAATCCCATCTCACCAAGAAAGTCAACTCAATTGCCAGTACTCTAGAATTGCTTCACATGGATCTCTTCGGTCCCGTGAATGCAAAAAGTCTAGGAGGTACTTCTTATTGCTTGGTAATCACTGATGACTACTCACGATATTCGTGGGTGTATTTCCTGAAATCAAAAGACGAAACGGCTCAGATGGTGAAGAGTTTGATTACCAAAGTTGAGAACGTTATGGATAAAAGGGTTAAGTTCATCAGGAGTGACAATGGAACGGAGTTCAAGAATTTTGAGATGGAGATCTTCTGCCTTCAGAGAGGGATTGAACACCAATACAGCGCTCCGTATACACCGCAACAGAATGGAGTGGCTGAAAGGAAGAACAAAACATTAATTGAAGGAGCCAGAACTATGCTGGCTGATTCGAAGTTTCCTGTGGTGTTTTGGGCTGAAGCTGTTGCTACAGCCTGTTATGTTTTGAATAGAGTCTTAACTGTTAAAAGACTTGGTAAAACGTGTTATGAGCTTATGCATGGGAGAAAGCCCAACTTGAGTGGTCTTGAACCATTCGGGTCCCCTTGTTCGATTTTGAAGACAAATTCTAAATTTGGTGAAGTAGCCGATGAAGGAATCTTAGTCGGTTATGTTGTTGGGACTCCCAACAGACGTGTCTTCAATACATCGACCAGCAAGGTTGAGGTGGTGTGTAACACCGATATCACAAGTTACCAACCGCCAAAACCAAGCAACGGACCTGCTGAGTTTTTCGACTATGTTAAACTTTTTAAGTCTTTTAACATACCGTATTTGGATATTGCTGAAGTAGAAGAGAGAGTTGCTACGAAGATGATCCTTGATGAGGAAGAAAACCTATTACAACGACAGCTGATCGATAAATGTCAACCTTCCTCATCAAATGCTGTCGATACCCCTGCTGCCTCGACTGAAGAAGAATTTTTCAATCCATTTCACTCTCAGCATGAAACAACCATTGACGAGCTCTCTTCTAACTTGGAAGACAATTTGCATGTCGGTTCTGTTCCGACCACGAGAATTCATAAAGATCACCCTTTGGAGAATGTGATTGGTGATGTGTCCTCCGGTGTACAAACAAGACGTAGCTTGAATGAGCACACCTGTGTTTACACAAGCATCAAGGAGACAGGGATAATTAACGAATGCTTGTACACCTGCTTTATCAGCCAGATTGAACCGAAGAATTATCAAATGGCTCTCAAGGACAACTTGTGGGTCGAAGCTATGCAAGAAGAGTTGGCTCAATTCAAGAAAATGGAAGTTTGGACTTTGGTTGAAAAACCGAAGCATGTGCATGCGATAGGCACAAAATGGGTGTTTAAGTGCAAGAGAGATGAGAAAGGGATTATCATAAGAAACAAGGCAAGGCTAGTCGTTAAAGGTTTTAATCAACAAGAGGGGATTGATTATAATGAAGTTTTCGCTCCTGTCGCAAGGTTGGAAGCCATTAGATTGTTTTTGGCGTTCGCTGCTTATAAGAAGATGAAGGTATTTCAGTTGGATGTGAAGAGTGCGTTTCTGAATGGGAAAGTTGATGAGGTAGTGTATGTTGAGCAACCTCCGGGTTTTCCTGACCCAGACTTTCCTGATCACGTGTACAAGTTAAGCAAGGCATTGTATGGACTACATCAGGCACCTCGTGCCTGGTATTCAACTTTATCAGATTACTTGCTTGAAAATGGGTTTGAAAGAGGGAAGATAGATAGCACGTTGTTCTTCAAGAGAGATGGAAGCGACTTTCTGCTGGTGCAAGTCTACGTGGATGACATTATCTTTGCTGCATCAAGAGTCTCCATGTGTCAAGATTTTGAGGCCGTCATGAAAAAGAGGTTTGAAATGAGTGTTATGGGTGAACTAACTTTCTTTTTAGGATTGCAGGTTGATCAGAAGAAGGATGGGATGTTCATTCATCAGACCAAGTATGTCCATGATGTGCTCAAACGCTTCAAGATGGAGGACAGCACTCCATTCGACACTCCAATCTGCGTCAATCACAAATTGGGTGCTGAGTCAGACGGTGATGCAGATGTGGACCCAACTCAATATCGGGCTATTATAGGTTCTTTAATGTACTTAACTGCTTCTAGGCCTGATATAATGTTTGCTGTTTGTCTTTGTGCACGCTTTCAGGCAAACCCAAAAGAATCTCATCTGAAGGGTGTGAAGAGGATACTGAGGTATCTCAAGGGCAAACCGAAGCTGGGGTTGTGGTACCCGAGAGGAGGAGACTTGGAGCTAGTCGCTTACACAGATTCTGATTATGGAGGGTGCAATCAGAGTCGGAAGTCAACAACTGGAGGATGTCAGTTTCTTGGTGGCAGATTGGTGCCGTGGCAATGCAAGAAGCAGACTTCAGTCGCAATTTCAACCTGTGAAGCAGAATACATGGCAGCATCCAACTGCTGCTCCCAGGTTCTTTGGATTCAACAACAGTTGCGCGACTATGGTCTGAATTTCTTACTTACACCTATTTGCATTGATAACACAGCTGCTATCTCAGTAACTAACAATCCCGTGAAGCACAGTAAAACTAAACATATTGACATACGTCATCATTTTATACGGGATTGTGCTGAGAAGAAACTGATTGTGCTTGAAAAGGTGGATACGCTTGATAATTTCGCTGATCTTTATACTAAAGCGTTTGACAAAACAAGATTTCAAAACCTTATCGAGCTGAATGGGATGATCAATCCCGAGTAACCATGCTTTTCATATTATATTTAAAAAAAAAAAAACCTCACTATCGCTTAAAAATATGTCGGTTGCCTCAGTTTGAAGGACTTGTCTTCGGATATGTTTTGGTCCTCATTCTCTACTTGTAGAATTTGAGGATAGCCATTAACCAAAGGACTGAAAGTGACCGGGGCGGTTTATGATGAGTTTTCATTCTTTCGCTTAAAATTAGTCGATCATATTAATTAGTTAGAAGGACACATTCTAGTATGTGGTCGGTCCAGCTGATCCATTGGATCTTCGGGATAGCCGTTTACCTGAAGACTTTGTTTTGGTCGGGGCGATTAATGTTAAAATTTTTAAAGGGAAATGAAATTATTTTTCAAGTCTGCTACTTCGTAAGAAGTTCGTTTGCTATGTTTAACAGAAAATTGATCCAACCTTGGAAAATGATAGATATACTGATTCTGTGTGCTTAACTAGTGAAGTTATTAGGCTTAAAAGGCTTTAGGACAGTTATTGTATGTCATGGTAGCTTTTTATGGTGCGTAAAAGTAGATGTTATACAAACTAAATCTACTTGATTTTACGTGGAAACTCCTTACGAGTTTTGCATGTCTTCATATATATCTTTCCGAATGATAGGCAGAAAAGCGATTACCCAGTCATACACGAGCCCGTAAGTGTTCTGATTCCCGTGAAGATAGCGTTTCAAGAAACTGCAGTGATCCAGATTCGGGACTTGCAGTTGTTTACTACTCTGAAGTCTATGTAAATGTTTATCATAAAAAAAAAAAAAAAAAAAAAAAAAAAAAAAAAACTTATGAGTTATTGAAACATTCTAGAGTTCAACATATCAAGACTTCTTAATCATGGAGTAAGAAAGAGAACGGGAAGAAGATGAAGAGTAATTACAAACTTAATCAGACACTAAGAGTCGAAGTCAATTCGGGGTGACTTGGGGAAAGCCAAATATGCTTTGAGAATAGATAGGAGGCATCATAATCTCTGAGTTATTGCCCACTTAATTTTTGAGCTTAATTGAACCTAACTCGTATCACAGAAACGATGACAACCATCTTAAGTTATTTACCTGCTTACAACCTGTCTCTTTATGTCATAATACAGCTAAACACGGATCTATGTGACAGTCACGTAATTAGTATGATTCCTGTTCGGATCTTTTCTAAAACATAGTAGTCCCTATCGAGACTGAAATTTGATCCCTTATACTTTAATTTTTAAAAGTTTTTTTCGTACTTAGGTAGTTTATGATTTTATAACTGGTTACTTGGACTTGATCGTGTCATTTAATTCTTAAAGGGAAGTTTTAGAACTTAATTGCAAAATTTTCTAATTATAAGGGTTGATCTTGTAAATATAGGCGATGTTGTTAAACAGGCGAACTTGTGAATAACTTCGCCTAGGCGAAGTTAACTGTAACTTCGCCTGTATAACTCCGCCCCTATATAAGGATTTTCAAAGGTCATTCGTTCATTATTTTATATATCAGCGAACTTAATCTCGATTATCACAGCGAACTTAATTCATTATCATCTGATTATCTTTCTTCGATTTCAAACAGATTTATAGGTTTGTTGGGTCATCATATCATATAATCAATGTTCATTGATGTTAATCTGAGGTCGTTTCGACTTGTTTCGTGACCTCGGTCGATCGACCTTTGTTAACGGATTGTCAAAACTGGTTTTTACGTGGTCATGAACAAAACGATCGTCCAGATACTCTTAATATCATGTGTATTAGGATCCTCAATCGTCAAAAGTGACCGAAACATCAGATTTTCCGACTTAGATTCTGCTTACTGTCGCCGTTTCAGATTCAGGCGAACTTAAGGTTTAGGCGAAGTTATCATTAACTTCGCCTGGACCTTTTAATTTTTAATTATTAGACGAACTTAAAGATGAAGCGAAGTTGTTCCCAACTTCGCCCCAACTTTAACTTCGCCTATACAGATTTTATCACAACTTCGCACATGGTAACAAGCGAACTTGTGGTACGCCTTAACGTTTATCTAACTTGGTTCGTTTGTTGCAGATATGGCTGCAGTAGCAGGTGCTGGAGGTGCTGGAGGTGACGATGGAGATAATCAGAGGCAATTCTTCCCAGGTCACAACATGTTCATCACCTTAGACCCGGAAGCGAGTGGTGTGGAGGATTACCGCGAGATAATCACATTCCTCCTTCGCTCGAGGATATTCCACGCTATCACTACGACTCTGCCGATATCCTTACCCAATATCGAGGATTTCTGGCAGACTGTGGAATACGATTGCCGCGTTGAGCCCCCGGTTATGCGAGCAACCGTCAACAATCAAGAGGTTCAGTTCTCATCTGAACAAATACGGGTGGCTTTACGGTTCGGTGAGGAGACTAGGGATGACCCTACAGAGTTTGTGGCTCCGTTCCGTGATGGAGCGTTTCTCCGAATGGGCTATTCTGGTCCATTAGGCGATACTCAGAGGAGGAAGGGTTTCCTACTCGATCAGTGGCGCTTCCTCATGCTCGTAATGATTGTCTGCATGTCAGGGAGGAAGGCGGGCACTGATGGTATGGGTGCGACCATGCAGTCAGCAATGACTGCTCTGACTTATAACAAACGTTATAGCTTTAGTCAGATGGTCTTTTACGAAATTGATAGACAGAGAAGAGCGATGGCCCGTGAGAGGTTCATCATGTATCCAAGATTCATTCAGATGATCTTGAATCATGTTGCTCCCACGTTGCCTCAACGACGTCCAATAAGATACGTGGAGAATGTGAGCAAACGTATCTTCGCTCAATGCCGCACATCCAGTGCGAGGAGCAAGCCTGAACTGCGTCCAAGGCATACTCCACTCTTTGGGTACTTAGTAAACCCGGGGTATGTGCCAGCTCGTGGGGATGAGTTCAGAGACCCTCAACCACGACAGGTAGGAGCACCTCGAGATGTACCTGCTGTGCCTGTTGTGTCGACTGAGGAGGATGTAGACCTTGATGCTGCATTTGGCGGCCAAGGATTCTTCGACATGGACCGGTTTGATCCGCAAGAAGAGGTGCAGGTCTCTGCTGCACAGATTCGGGAAGTGAATGTTACTAGAGCAGCTACGACGGTGGCTGACTCAGATCTTGATGATGTTATGGATGAGGCGAGAAGGATGTTGGTGACACGAGAAAGGACGTTAGGGAAGAGAAAAAGGACAGTTGATGATACTGAGTCAGAAGAAGAAGAAGAGGATATTCACAAGTTGATTAGACGTTCAAGACGGGAAAGGACAGGTGCAGGTATGGGAGCTGGAGAGACTTCAAGAGTTGGACGTTTCGCTCCATCCGCACTGTCAGGTATGTCGATTGTTCCTACATCTGTACAGGTCATAGGTTTAAGCGCCGCGGAAGTTCCCGTGGTGGCTACATCAGCTGTCGGCATCCCATCAATCACTACTATCCAGCTGCCGACTCCGGAGATTGTGTCTTTACCACCTTCAACGCTTACTCCTTCAGAGGTGGTGGCACAATTTGTAGAGTCGACAGTCGTTGCAACTGCAGGGTTGTCGGTCACGATACCACCTGCGGTTCCGTCCACAACTGCTTCTGATGTCCTGGTTACATTCGAGATCCCTGCTGAGTATACTCAAGACACATCTAACATGAGGTTTGATTTCGATGCAACCCTCTCAGACTCGGAGATAATAGCTGCACTTGAACGGGTCGTGGCAGAGCAATCGAGGATAAACTTTATCCAGACCCAGGCTATTCAGCGCCTTGCAGCAGAGAATCAACTACAGTCGTCCCTCCTGGTTGAACATGGGAGAATTATAGATGCTATGAAGGAGTTCTTGGCATCTCAGGGGGAGACAAGCTGTAGAGGCGACGAGTTAAGGACAAAGAAGAGAAATGATAGAGACGATGATCCCAATGCATCAAAAGGTGCAGGTGGTGAGTTGCCAAGAACTACTCAAGCTCTTGGGACTTCCACAGCTCAGGGGGAGTCTGCAGGTGCAGTTGGTGGTGATGGTTGATGATGAAGATGATGTGATTGATGCTTTGAAAGAATTAGATGATGATATGCTAGATGATGATGTGATGTTTGATGATGATGTGCTGCCTATTGAGGAGATTGAGAAGATTGGTGCACAGATTGTGATTGAAGAAGATGTTGAAGAAGGTGAAATAGTAGAAGAAAATGTTGAACACGAGATCCCAGATATTGAGAAAGCCGATATGGGTAATGAGATGGAAAATGATGAGACTGAATGGGAAGAGCAGCCTAGGTGGAAGGAAGGCTATGCTCAGTGGTTCGTCAAAACGAAGAAACCAGCGGTCCCTACAATGTTTAAGAAGAGTTACAATATTAAAGGCTATGCTGAAGCGAAGAAAGGGATTATTTGCTGGATCTATGATGAGCAGTTGAAGCTCTTTGTGATTAAACGGTATGACGGCGTTCAGTATTTTAAAAGAATGTTAAGGTCGTTGAATACACTGCCGGAATGTGAAGTGAAAGACTTAGCCAGATTGGGGTTAATCAATCGAAATGACGATAATATGGCTAGAGTCATTGAGAAAATTGTATGGAGAGAGAGTATAAAAGAGAAGAAGTTTGAGCTGTTGAAACCGCAGAAGGTAAAACTTGTTGAAGACAAGGATAGAGGTTTGAGAGCTGATGGAAAACCTTGGATGGTCATGAAGTATAAACCGATCCGGTGCCTGAAAGAAGTACCGATGAAGCTAATGCCCAAGGATGTGCTTAAAGACCTAAAGTGGTGGTATGTGGATTGTGAGACAGCAGAGGCGGTGATGGAAGACGAGGATGAACAAGAGCTCCTAAGAGTTTACGATCCGATGCATTTGGTAAACTTATCGCAAGCTGATCTGAAGGTGCTTAATGAGAAGAAAATCTTTTATATTCCTGCTTGGAAGGACGAAGCGAGGAAGTATCAAAGAGTTGTGTCAGTTTGTGTTAGAGAAGGAGTGCATGCGTGAAGAGACAAGATTGAAGATTACGAGACAAGTGCTTAAAGATCAATATATGAAGCTACTGCCAAGGGGGAGTCTGTTGGTGCATAGTGTCAGTAGTTCATAATCTAGTGTCTGTAATCGAGTCTGTAATGTTTAATTATGTTTTGTATGTTTAAGCGAAGTTACTGACAAGTTCGCTTAACAGGCGAACTTGTTAGTCAAGCGAAGTTATGGACAACTTCGCCTGAACATGCCAGGCGAAGTTGTCGTGTATTTATATACCAGCTTAAGGCTTGGTTTAGAATCAGTTGTTTAAGTTCGTTTCAGTAGTTCGAGTTCGTTGTAACGTGAGGACGAGAGTCTGTAACAGTGATATTACGTCACGTGTTTGAGTTATAATATATAACGTGTGTTCGGTTATTCGTGTGTTTGTTTGGTTTGTGTTCTATACTCGTAACGATCTACGCAGGGATTCCGCACCTGAGTAGACCGATATATCGCGTGCGATCCGTCCAGAGAACCTACACGAACTATCTGATTAACTATCATGGTTTTACCGTTAGCGACTTCTACGGTATAAGGTTCTATGGGTTCACTAATCGGAAGGTTTGCTATCGATAGGAATTTAACAGAAACAAAACTTCTATCGGCGCCTGTATCAAATAATACAGAAGCGTAATGATCAGAGACGAGGAATGTACCTGTCACTACGCTGGGGTCCTGGCGTGCTTCGTTCGCCCCCATCACGAATGCTCGGCCTCGCGCCGGATTGGACGACGATGCCTGACCCACAGTTTGCCTCCCATTTCCTCCCTGGTTCAGCTTCGGACAGTTTCTCTTGAAGTGATCTGTGCTGCCGCATTCAAAGCAAGCACGACTTGTGGTCATCATTTGGTTTCCTTGTGGGTTTTGTTGTCGGGCTGGTTGGGTCCTAAATGACTGCGCACGGATAGGTTGCGGTTGTCGGTTCAGATTGTTCAGGTTTGTCCTACAACTCGGTGCGTAGTGCCCAATCCTGCCACACCGGTGGCACACCACCTCTTTGCACACGCCACCATGGTGGTAACCGCATTTCCCACACTTAGGAAACGTTCCCTTCTGCGGTTCTTGTCTTCCGCCTGAACTAGTCATGGCGTAGTTCTGGGCAGCGGGCCTAGCACGTTTGTCTTGCTGCTTCCCCGGGGTCCTATTATCATACGTACCTCGCTTTCCTCCGGCAGACTCTCCTGCCACCTTCAGTGACCCACTCCTCACGAAATCGTATGTGACAATACCAGCTTGCGTCACCGCACCCTCAAACGTCTGGTGTCCCCCAGCGTTGACTATACTCCTTACTACTGGAGTTAGTCCCCATATATAACGCTCCACCCTCTTTGACTCAGGGGTGACCAACCACGGCACCAATCGCGACAATTCATTAAATCGGTTCGTATAACCCAAGTGGTCTGCCCCCTGCATCTCCAAGTTCCACAACTCGTTTTCTAACTTCTGCAGTTCGTTTTTCGGGCAGAAATGTTCCAGTACAAGGGCTTTGAGTTCTGTCCAAGTCATGCGGTTTGTCGCTGCCTGACCGCGAGTTTGCACTATCGTGTTCCACCATGTCAAGGCATGGTCCGTGAACGTGCAGGTAGCATACTTAACAATGTATTCCTCAGGGCAGTTACTGATGTTCACAACCGACTCTATTTTCTCAATCCACTTAACCAACCCATTGGGTCCCTCAGACCCGCTAAATTCTAGGGGCTTGCACAACATAAAATCTTTAATTGAACATCCCCTTATTGTAGGAGTCGGTTCAGTGCGGTTCGTTTCTACACTGGGTATAGGGCCATTACAGTCTGTAACGACCACCCTAGGCGGCGCGTCATTATTCGGAATCGGGTTACCGTTCGGTGGAGGATTAACATTTTGTTCCCCAGCATTATTGGTGGTCGTTTGATTGCTCGCAGGGTCTGGATTGGTCGTATTGTTAATACTGGCGGCGATGCGCGATACTATATCCGGTATCGCCGCCTCTAACTGTCGAGCAATCAGACGACTCACATCCACTTCTGACATTTGAGCTGACCGTTTAGGTGCCATTCTACACAACATTAAGAAAAATATATATAATTAATACAAATTCCAATTTCGATACACAACACATATTCCATTCATTAATAAACATTAGTACATTTTACATAATCATCAGTACACATTACATTAACGTTAGCCCATAGATTAAGTTTTCATACATCAGTTCTACAACGGCATCATTTCTACATAACCCGCTATGGGTCAGTGCTTGAATGATACATCAAAATATCTACAATGGTATCCCAAAAAAAAAAAGACCCCCTATGGGCTAGTGACTGTACTATAACTACCCAAGATTCACTCTATGTTAGCATCGTCACTAACTGCTAACACAGAGTATCAAAAAGCGGACCCTGTCTACTACCACCCTACATGATCTAAACACGGTGGTATACCAACCACACCAACACTGCCACCATCCCCACTAACACTGCCATCAAACCCCGGATCCGTGTTTCCATCCGGTCAATCATCCACTGGGAGTATGCGTCCTCCCTCCTCTGCTGCGCGATCGCATGCTGGCTGTCCAGTATGCAATCCGCCAAGTGATTCCTCCTCTGAATACCCACTGTCAAGGCGGTGGTGTGCTCATTCATCTGCTCGGTGAGCACCCGGAGCCATGCAGCCTCAGCGGAGGGACGCTCATCCCTCACCGGCCTGGGGGTACCCCACACGGGTGGAGGCACAGGCCCGGGCTGGGGGCGGGAGGACTCGCCCCTGTAGTAAGTGGATCTGGGTGGGGTAAAGGTAGGTGGGACATACGGGGCACTGATCCGCGCCGTGAGGCGGGGACCGGGTCTGGGAGGGGTAAGGGCGACCTGTGGTGCGGGTGGGGTGGGGGATCTGGTAACCCTAGCAGGGGAGGACAAGCTAGCACTCCTATGGCTAGCCTCAGTAGGCTCGGTGCTGGAAGCTATGCGTAAACTCCTAGAGTCCCCGGAACTGGCCTCCTCCGGGTCCTCCTCTACCGATAAACTTCGTGATCTTGACATGCTTACCTGTACACAAGTTAGCAAACATATAGTCCCTTTCATAATGTAAATCATAATTAAATTAATATACACACATTTATACAACCTTGTCACATAAAAATATTATCATATACTTACCCATATGTTGCCGATTTTACCTATTAATGTTCCCCGTGACTTCCCCTGAATTCCCTCGTGCGGACAAGTCTGTTATTATGTTCCGGACCATAATAACTCACTTGTCCATCCAAGTTCATCCAGATCTCGTCACTATATATTATTAGTTGATATTCAGATCCTATAATACTTGAGCTACTGGTTATATTTTAGGTATCTTTTAAAGACATCCTAATTCATTTATAACCAATGGCTCTAATACCAAGTTCTGTAACACCCCGTAACCGCAGCGGAAACGTAAACGGGATGCAACAGACACATCTGATATCAACAGCATTGCTTATAAAGAAAACACCACTACATTAATTTACATCATATTACATTGTTCCGAGTTTAGTTCCCGTCTAGGCGATAGCACATAAGTTTTACCAACATTACATTATCATATTTAATACAAAACGATCACTAAACTTCCACAAATAGCACGCATCAGCAAGCATGTAGCACTTACTCCAGTTTGGGAGTACCTAGAAAGCATGTAAAGAAAACGGGTCAACTACGAATAGTTGGTGAGTTTCACTAATTTAAATAAACAGTGATAAATCATTATGATAATCATATATTAGAGACATCTGGGGACACTGTTAACCCAGTACTGTACCCATTCCGGGGGCAATGTTAACCCAGAAACACTTCTAGAGGCACCTAGGGACACTGTTAACCCAGTACTGTACCCATTCCGGGGGCAATGTTAACCCAGAAACACTTCCAGGGACATCTGGGGACACTGTTAACCCAGTAATGTACCCATTCCATACGATTCCCGTACAATCAAATATTTATAAACACACGCAAATCCATGCGTTCAGTATGTACTTAAACATTTTATTAGCAACATGCTTCCGCCCAAGGAAAATATTTGAAAACAATTCAGAAAAAGGGGCTCGTGAAACTCACCTTATCGTAGGCAAATTAGTAATACAACACTCCAGCTACTAGTCCAAATCTGTAATACGATCCCTAAGTTCGTTACTATACAATCACTATTAACATAACTTTAACCGTGTTAACCGGTACATCTGGGGACACAGTTAACCCAGTACTGTACCCGTTCTGGGGCAATGTTAACCCAGAAACACTTCACCGGACTCAGATTGTGATATCGTTTAGAGTTCACTAGTCAAATTTACTATTAGTCATTTTTCCCGTTTTGCGTGCCTAGCACGGTTATCCATTTTTATGTTTCAAAAATGAGTTTGGTCACACACGACCCGAAAATAGTTGTTAATTGATGATTTAACTAAGTTGTGAAATTAGGGCTAGGTTT
Source organism: Bidens hawaiensis (assembly GCF_021521415.1). NCBI lineage: Eukaryota > Viridiplantae > Streptophyta > Magnoliopsida > Asterales > Asteraceae > Bidens > Bidens hawaiensis. The sequence goes on along the minus strand of NW_027491238.1, from coordinate 571,504 downwards.
AGATGTCCCGATTGGCCGCGGGACCCGTTTCCGTCATTATCGTACCGGAAACTGTTAAATAGGTTAAAAACACTCAAATCATCCGAATTATTTTCAGATGATTCATTTTTACTTGTTTAACTCAATTATATGAAAATAGTTCATTTTTAGGGTTTTTATACATCAGTCAGCTCGCTTATGCGAACTTGACCGGTTTACACGTTTTAAGCTTTAAAAGTTTGTTTTAGCACAAATAATTATCCGTTTAGTCTCGGATCTTGAAATTTTGCACAAATCACTTTTTGACAGTGGGGAATTTTATAAAAATATTTCCAGAATTAATTTTTATATTTAACATTTATTTATCTATTTTTAAACACCATTTAAACACTAAATATGTCGTAAATACCAAACGATCTTAGAAAAATCCCAAATTTTTCCTAGATGACCCCTGCCATCTCCATAGTCCCCTGTAATTTTTCCAGAACCAAAATCCCTTTTTAAATGCCTTTTTCACTAAAACCGAGCTAGAAAACCCTAGAACTCGTTTAACCGAAAAGCCTACTTATACTTCTCCAAATGACCTCAAATTTTGTGTGTGTCTTATACATGTTATAAAAAGCTTATCTGAAATTTTCCAGAATTTTTTATGATATTTAACTATTTTTCACCATTTTTGACCAAAACCGAGCATTAAATTCACCAAATATTCATACTTTATCCAAAAATTACCAAAAATTCACAGAACTCATATTTTCATGTGTAGATAATCCCTGTAAAATTTCATGACCTAACTCTACACGAAACACAATCTGTCCAAATCACAACCCTTATACAAAAACCGAACTACCTTGAGTTTCTAGCTTCAAACCGCAAGAATCTCGCTTTCTAGCCCTTGCTAGCAACTAGATACAACACCTACAATCACAATAACACCACACCAAGCAATTTACACCCACAATCAAGCCATTTCTTTCATTGTTTCGGTTATGATATAAAAACAACGATTTAACCGTAAAAATTCGTTTTTGGTTCGTTTAACTCCTTTCTTGGACCAAGATCCCTTGTATAACCCGTATACATCACTTGATCATGCAAGAATCGGTTCCATCTCGGGTTTTCACCCTTTTTCACTTGGAAACCTCATTTTCTTGAAAGAAAACTCAAGAAACGAACTTAAACACGTACATAATAGGATCTTTACCTCGGTTTTTCTTGTTAAAAAGCTTGGTTTTTGGTTCTTGATCTTGAGAGAATAAAGGGATTGATGGTTTGTTGTTGTAAAAAAGAAAAAGAAATGAAGTGTGGGACAATATGGTCCGATCGGACCAACTTGGAGGGTGGGGTGGGTCCCACATCTTCATTTGTGGCCTCATATTCAGATTCTCGTAATCTGGATAATGTTTTGGATAATCTGGTTCAGTTCGTTTTTCGGTTAAACGTCTAATTCGGCTTAAAACGAGGCTAAAACGGTCGTTTTTCGGCTTAAAAATGAAATTTATATAAAACTGATTTAAAAACTTCCAAAAACTTAAACCATGACTTTCATTAACTTAAAACATCATATTATTAATAATTGTGCATCTTTTTCGGCTTGATCGATCGTCTCTTGCTCGGTTTGGTATTAAAGGTTTCGTTTAACGTACCGACGTACCATTAAATCGAAATCCTTTTTCTGTGCTTTAATTTACTTATCCCGAAGCTTTAATATTTCGCAAACATCACTAAATAATATATATTTCGTCTATAATGCAATCCCCGATCGTTCGGGCTTCAATAACCGTTAATCGGTTAATCGTATTTCCAATACGATTAACTGTATAATCGAGTATAATTCGTACTATGAATCATACATACTTGTATAAACGCATCATAATTCACATATTCATTATTAAATAACACATAAATAGTATATACCGATTAGGGTATACCTGATTTTGCCGGAATCGTTACACAAGTTCACCAAGCTAAGTTCGCTTAAGGATAAGTTCGTTTAAAACTAAGCTCGCTAGTGTTAACTTCGCTGAACATTAAGTTCGCCAATGTTAACTTCGGTGAACATTAAGTTCGCTGAACATAAAGTTTGCCGAACCTTAAGTTCGCTTGTATACAAGTTCTCCCACTGTGAACTTCGCCTAATACAAGTTCGCTAATGTTAAATTCGCTTAATATTAAGTACGCCAAAAGTTAAGTTCGCTGAGAAATAAATTAAAATCCTAGTGAAAACTGTATTAAGACAGTTAATGTGAAGGAAAAAGGGATCAGACCTAATAATATCTGAGATAGAAAAGGAAGGGATCGGACCCTAATAGTATCCGAGATAGAAAATGACAGTAATTTATATAGTATGAAAGTAATAAAGTATGAACGTATGTATGAACTTTTGTAATGAAAGTAAAATAGTAAAGAAATGATTATGTGTCTTCGGATGCATAATTGAAGGTAAGTGTATGTACGATATAATGTGTGATTAACTAGAACTCACTCAGCGTAGCTGACTTTAGTATGCACGCATGTTAACAGATTGAGACAGTTGGGTTTGAGATGGACACATGGCAGAAGAATAAGAGTCTAGCATCTGAAGACTTATGATGTTTTAATTTTAATGCTTTAATGTTGAAAGACAAAGGATGTTTTGAGACAAGTTATGAATTATATAATGTTTTATGAAAGTTTTTTATATTCCGCGAATGTTTTAATTAACTCTGATATTTAGAACTGCGTTATTGAGTAAATCCAACATTCAAATGTGAGGCACCGGTAACGGGGCCTTACAATGGTTAATAAAATATTTAATCAATTGAGACATTAATGATTTAAATATTGTAATTGATATTTATATAATTGGTTCCAAATTTATATTTATGTAAAATTTATCGGTTCTAATTTTATATTTATGTAAAATTATGTAAAGTAATGATTAATTAATCGATTGACTGATACAAATTTTAACCATTGGATTTGTAACTCAATTGGTAAACAATAATAAGTCAATGGGTCAACATCCGTACTTATAGTAAAACTTAATGATGGTTAATCCTTAATCAAATTAAATAATATACAATAATTATTTAAAATTTAGAAATTCCGAAATTTAAAAAATTTCCTTAATCAAATGGGTTATTCTTTCCTAAATTTAACATGGTACAAACCGGTGAATTTGATGAATTTGATAAATTTAAATAAAGTTAAATCCGTAATCTCTCTATATTATATATATTATCCGTAATCTCTATATTAAATCTGTAACTCTTCTATTGATGAAATATCAAATAATTATGTGAATTATATATTATATATTATCTATTATATAAAAAACATTAAACCTGCTGGGAAGAAACAAAGCTTGTGAATGAAATCAACCAAAAATAATAGAATAAAATTAGTTATAAAACATAATTATAGTTATAGTATACATAATAAAGAAATCATAATTAACTATTAATTAGAATTATTAAGTTGAAACATAATTATAAAATTTTCAAAATTCAAAATTAAACATTAAATGAAAGATGAAAAAGAATACTTTAATAGCATTGATGAATCTTATTTAAATATATTATTGATTTATTTTATTAAAATGAAAATTAGAGAAGTCATTGATATACATGGAAAGTATAATCACCAATCAATAGGAAAGGGGGGGGGGGATGGACTTAAAAGCTATTGCTTTAATAGTATAGTTAGATGGACATTTTCTTAAAAGTTTAAAGCTTGAAGCTTTTACACGCTTCTAAAAGCTCATTGCTAAACATACCCCATATGTTTTTAGGGATGGTAATTATTAACTTACAAGAAATAGTGACCTTGTTTAACAAATCAACCTCAAGGATGTTAATAGGTTTTCAGAAAATCGATGTTAGTTATTACGATTTCGTAAGTTATCAAAATCATGTACTTCCTTAGTCCTTACCATTATGGTGAACTCATAATATATCAATGTTAACAACACAAGCATTTCCTATTAGTATTAACACCAACAAATGGGTTTGTAAAACATCCATGGTTTAATTTACTAGCAGGGATGACAATGAGTCGGGTGTAGGTATTCCCAAACCCATACCCGATTATTAAAGCTCATCTCAAACTCGTCCGAAACCCGTTGGGTCTCGGGTTTTCCTTTTGGGTTTCGGTTTTGACAAAACTACTCGTTGGGTGTACCCGGCCCAAAACCAATCGAGTTTTGACAAAACGATGAAGCAATGATGATAAACCATTCATTAAGAATATAAACAAAACTAAAGATTATCAATCATTATGTGAGATTATATATAATTTGGTAATATTATAAAGAATTTGTTACGTAATCTAGCGTGTGACATATTTTTTACTTACCCATGTTTGCAATTTGGTGATATTATAAAGAAACCCTTATAAGAACTTAACTTTCATTTTTTTTACCAATTTATACATCATGTTCACGCTTTAAAGTTAATTTTATCAAGCCCATACTTGTGCGCGCGCGTGTATATATATATATATATATATATATATATATATATATATATATATATATATATATAAAAGATTGATTTCTTTTAAGAACCGCTTTGAGTTTTAACAACCCGAAAGAACTCAACGTAATGATTTTTTTTTGAAATTTTTTACACATGTGTAATACTAAGTGTAAGTAATGTATAAAAAATTACACTATTTTTTTACACACCGAATCGACTTATTACACATGTGTAACTAACATTTAAACTTGTGTAATCATCAAAAAATACTTATTCTCTCTCATGATTAATTTTTTAATTAGATTTATTCCCAGCCACATATTCTATACTCATTTAATTAAATGTGTGGTCCATATTAAGTTTTAAAGTTCTTACAACTTATCAATGTTCTCAAAATATCCCTCTTATATATATATATATATATATATATATATATATATATATATATATATGATAACTTTGAGAACCCTAAGAGAACCCAATGGAAATTGAGAACTTTGAGAACCATTTTGAGTCACAAAAAAATCTCTAAAAAATTATTAAAAAAAAATTAAAAAGTAAAAAAACCAAAATTCTTATATTCATTCCGGTTTCATAAAAAAAAAACTTCGGGTTATACATATGTGTATAATTTCATTTAATCTTTAGTTACGTAATGCACACATATGTACATTATCATTTACCTTAAATTGTATATATGTGTATAAAAACATGTATAAAATTAAAAAAATAAGTATTATACATATGTGTATAATTTTGTTAAACCGATATTTTTCTTTCAATTATTTAATTTTTTTTTGTAAAACCGGGATGAAAATTAAAATTTTTTGGTTTTTTTACTTTTTTTATTTTCGAGATTTTTTTTGTTCTATAATATTTTTTTTATTTTTTTGTTAAAAATTATAAAAATAGTGTTAAAAAGAGTGCTTTTTTCGAGTTTCTATAAAATTTTTTTATTTTTTGTTAAAAAGAGTGTTTTTTGTGGGCTAAAATAGTTCTCAAGTTCTTAATTTCAAAATAGTTATCATATGATCCAAATCATATATATATATATATATATATATATATATATATATATATATAAAATCAGGATCATGAGAGAACGTTTTTGAAATTGAGAACTATGAGAACCATTTTTGACCACAAAAAACCCAAAAATAAAAAAAATCATAAAATAAAAAAAAACACAAAAATCAAAAAAGTAAAAAAACCAAAATTCTTATTTTATCATCCCGGTTTCATAAAAAAAACTGGGTTTAGCTAAATTATATACACATATGTATACTATATACATATATGTACATTTACATGTTTTTTTGTATACATGTGTATAATTTAAGATAAATGATATTGTACATATGTGTATATTACGTAACTAAAGATTATATAAAATTATACATATGTGTATAATACGATGTTTTTTTGTTTATTTATTTATTTTTTATTTTTTTAATGAAACTAGAATGAAATATAAGAATTTTGATATTTTTTTACTTTTTTTAAATTTTTATTATTTTTTGTTTTATGATTTTTTTTAAACATTTTTTAAAGGTGTTTTTAGTGGTCCAAAATGGTTTCCAAAGTTCTCAATTTGTAAAGGGTTCTTTTAGGATTCTTACTATATCTATACCATCTTAAAATACATATAGAAAGGACAATTTCGTCATTTCACCCAAAACTCTTAATTTTAAGAGTGTCCAAATATATATGCATATCATACAACTGGTCAAAGCATAATGTACTTGAAAATTTAAAATCCCGCTCAAACCTCACCACTTCCTAGATTTCAAATGAGCGAATCTCATAAAGGTTATACACCCAATCTTCCTATTTGACTCTCTCTGTTTCTCTCGCCTACTCAAAACCATCACCCATTCACCCCTAATTCTTCTCCCACAAAAACCCTAGCCACCATCGTCTCCAATACCACTCTCCTCCATCGTCATCCAGTAGTCTCCCCTACCCAGGTATGATACCAAAATCTCAATTGATTCCTATTTTTTTTAGATTTTACAAGTTATTATAACAAAACCCCATATGCGTCTCCAGCGAACAGCTGGTCATTTGACCAACTGAACCACCACCAGCGGCGAGACCGAACTCCACCATCGTTGCCACCACGCCTGCCATCAAGTTAACAAGGTCGATAAATCACTACTTTTCTAATAAAAATCACACGTTTTTTTACCAACTCAAGATATATCAACACCAACGTCTTCCTATGAGAGGTTTGTATACTAATTTACTTCGAAACTTTTAAGTTGTTGTAAATCTGACTGAACACTCTTATCATGCTTGGTTTAATCGGGAAACCATATTGAAGAAGCGTGTATCGACTTACTTGTATACGATCAACGTTCCTCGGGTACGAGTGTGCTATATCACCGATGGTTTTCCGAGATACGAGTTCTTCCACCTACAAAACGAACACGTGAGCTTACCCCTCAGAAAGGGACAGAGGGGTCCTCTTTGGGGTAACCCTCCGGTGTGAGAATCAGATATTGTAGGAGAGGATAATCAGAATCTGAAAATGAGTAAAGGACTTAGAATATATTTTCTTGCCTGCCTCCAACTGTGGAGGTGGTGTGGTATTTATAGTATTAGGGTTTCCAATGATTGGGCTCAGGCCCAATTAGGGCCTTTTTGGCCTCCTCCTATTGCTTCGCGCCACGTGTACTTAGGACACCTGGTGCTTTTTTATTGATTATTCTCTGACCAAGGTATTTCACCTGACCCATGTACCATCACGAGGTGGCACATGGGCTTTGCTGAGTTGTCCACCCTTCATTGGCAGCTGTCAACATCAGCACATTCTTTATTCCTTAAAAGATACCTTCTGGAAGGTTGTCTGATGAGTACAATCATGGTTGTCCTTATCCTGATTTGGATTAGACTATTGTCTCATTTGTTGTGTGTCGCTTACGCGCGGCCTTTATGCGCCTATCCCGGGGATGCGCAAGGTCTTCTCTTTATTCTCACACTAAATGTGTGTGTTGTGTGCATATGTGATATGCGCCACGCGCAGATGTTTCATGCGCTTGCGCATAGGTTTTGGCTTTGTGTCTTCATGACATCCTGATTTCAAGCCACTTGTCTATATCTTGTGGGTTGACCCGCCCCGCTCGATGTTAAGGCGGGTACATACCCCTTCAAGCCCCCAGTCTAATGTGTGTCTTGTCTCGCGCGAGCGAGGTAAGATAGATATTAGTCTTAATAGTTTGCTTTTTCAATAGGGCTTGTTTTTTCTTTTTCTTTTCTTGTACGCGCGTTGTGCGAAATTCCATCCTTTGGTTAAAACGAATCGTCAATGCACGTGGTTGGTTGGTGTTGACATGCATCAGAGATGGAGACGTTATGTGTCAGACCTTTCGTGTGCTCGAGGTGCTACAGTGGCTTTTCACGCCTCCTCATACAGTGTCAGGAACACGTGTCGCGCTTATGTTGACCTACGCCTGCGAGTGGGGGCGCGTGAGCGTAGATCTGATTATTACTTGTTTCTCTCTCTCTCTCTCCTGGGCCTATAAAACCAAACTTTTGAACGGTTTTTTCTTCATCTCCACTGTCATTTTCAGAGCTTTTGCCTATCATTTACATTCCGATTAAGAGCTTTCGTCTTTGTCCCTGAATTCCGTGCTTAAAGTAACCATATTGTTCGATTCGCAATTGTATGTCTGATAACCCAGACACCACAATTTCCCCTAGTAAAGGCCGTGTAAAATCAGTGGTTATGTCTACTTTGAAGAAAACCGGCAAGGGTACTCGGGTTGCCGAGGCCTTGTCGGAGGAGGGAGGGAAGAACAAGGCGGTGAAGAGATGGGATGAGATTCCCTTCAAGTTGAAACAACCTGATTTTGATAATCTCGTCGCCTCTCAGGGTTTTCTCCCTGAGTATGGTTGTCTGCTCCCGGCGACCGGGCAAACGGCGGCGGATCCTCCCGCCGGCTATATCTCTTTATATTCTCACTTTTTCACCCACTGTAATCTTCGTCTTCCGATGACGAGGTTTATAGGTGCGCTCCTCCAATTTTACGGGATTCATATATCTCAAGTCCATCCCTGTGGATTAGTGCGCATGACTCATTTTGAGTTCATGTGCAAAGCTCAGCGCGAGGAGCCCACCCCTCGGCGCTTTCAATATTTTTATAAGCCGAAAATCCAAGATTCTTGGTTCTCATTCACACCGCGCAGTCAGAAGGTTAAGTGTTGCACTGTTACCTTCAAAAGCCTTCATGACTGGGCTGAAAAATTCTTTTATATCAAGGCTGGTGTTATTCCCATTCGTATGACCATGCGCGCGATTACTTCCGCGCCCGCGGATGATGACATTCTTAAGAATCCATCTGGCGCGTGGGTTAAAAAATTAACTGCTGAACCATCCCCCGCCAAGAATATTTGCGAGGAAGAGTTGGTGGGGGTTGGTATGAGCAAGAGGTGGATTGACAGCGAGACTGAGCCTGTCATCCATGTTGATGGCTCAGGTGGGTTGTTTGTTCATTGCATTAATTTTGCGCAAGTATAATTCGTTTTGCTGATATCACTTGTCTTGTTTTATGCAGAAAGCAAGGAATACATCCACGCCGTCTATGACGAGCATACAGAAGGTGGCTCTGTCGCCCTGAACGCTGGGGAAGTTGCTTTCCCTGATCGCTTCGATGATATGTTCATCCCTGTCGACTTAGAATTTTGCTTTGACAGCGATGCGCCTGGTAAGCCCTTGTATTTGTGTTTAGGCCTTTAGAATACCAAATTTGGTTTTAACATTTCTGTTGCGCGTATTGTAGATGCGCTCGCTAATTATGAGTTGGAGCCTGTGGAAGAGGGAGGGGAGGAGGCAGAAGCTGAAGCGCAAAAACTCAAGCGCAAGGCTAAAGGCAAAACTGGCGCAGGGGCCAGTAAAAAACAGAAAAAAGATGATGCCTCTGTTGCCCAGAATCTTCCTCCTACTCAAGTGAAGGGACTTGAGAAAACCAAGGGTTTTACTTCCAAGTTTTCCTCGTCTTCTTTGCCTCAAGGTGTGGGCAATCCTTCAGTCCACACGAGGTATGGTGCTGCCACCTCATCTCTGCGCGCGGCGGACAAGGGAAGCGGTGCTGCGCCTGCTGTTTCGTCTTCGCCAACAGGTATACTTTGTTTATGTTTTGTGGTTTTATGAGCGTGATTCCGATAGAGTTATTAATGAAGCTTTGTTCACTCAAATATTTGTAGAGCCGGCAACGTTGGTGGCTCAACCTCAGGCGCAGCAAGGTGCCAAGGCTATGCCGAAGGTTGTTTTGAAGTCCTCTGTTTTGCCCTCAAAAAGGGGGAAAATGGACTTCATGGCGATGCTTAATTCGCGGACTGCGGTGCGCCAAGGTATTTATTGCGCTTTGATTGTCTGATTTTTTCCTTTAGTTCAAGTCATGAATCATTTCTCCTTGTTGGTTTTTCATAGGAATTATAGCTGGCACACAAGCTGCTGGTGGCACTGCTAGCGCTGGCGCCGTTAGTTATGCTCCTGCTCCAACAAGTACTGAATCTCCCCTCATTGGGATCACTACGGAGCAGGAGACTATTTTTCGCGCCGCTCTAACAGCGTCAAGACCTCCCTCACCTCCTCCTGCGCGCAGCCCTCCTCGTGAGACTATTTTTGATTCTTCCAAGTCGCAGGAGAAGAGATCTGTTATAGAGGATGATGAGGAGGTTAATTTTGAAAATTCTGATGGTGGCCGCGTAAGCCCTATAGCGCCACGAGATTTCGTGGCGCAGCCTTTTTCTCATGGGGCAGGCAGGAGCTCATCAGCTGGCGCTAATCTTTCTGCCGGTTCTCCTCAGGTATAAGTTTATTTTGCTCCGCTGTGCAGACTTCCAAATTAGTGTTTAGATAACTAAAACGTTTCTTTGCGTTGCTTTGTGTTTGTAGGGAGCCGATCACATATACCGCCCGAGCTGGAGTATCACTGAAGAGAGCTCATTCCAATCCTTGGGCGTATGTGAAGACTTTTGGGCTCACTCTGTTCCTCCAGCTGAAAGGAGGTTTCAAGAGGACCGCGCTCGCGTGGATTTGCTTAATGACCACCTTTTTGCTGGGTCTGCGTTTTTTGCTGCCTCCCAAGAGCTTCGCAATGATTATATAAAGGTACGTGATGCTCTTGCGGAGGCCAAGCAAGAGGCTAAGATTTCTGCTTGGAATCTTTCTGATGCCCGAGAGAAAGCTGAGAAACTCCAAGCAAAACTTAGCGAGAACCGGGCAAGTTCCAACGCTGCTTTTATGAAGCGCGGGCTTGAGCTGCAAGCTGCGCGGGAGAAACTGCAAGTGGCAGAGGCAGATGCGGCCAAGTACGCGCGTCGAGCGCGTAACCTGGAGTTGGCAGTGGAGGAGCATGACCAAACTATTGCGCAGGTTAATACTGAAAAATCTTTATTGGAGAGTGAGGTTGGGCGCCTGAAGAAAGAGCTCGATGCTGCGCGAGCGGAAAAGAATGAAGCCTTGGCGGCAGCAGCGTCTGACAAAGAAGAGTTAAAACAAGCCAAGGAAACTGTTAAGTTGTTAAACTCTCAAATCCCTGCTCTTGAGACGTCTGTTTCTTCCCTCGCGCAGGACCGTCAATGGCTGATTTCACAGGGTGTGACTCGTTGTGCTTATGCCATGAAATACTCAGACGAGTTTCAGACCCTTGTGATGGACTGTAATGCGGCGTCGCGCTTGGTGGGTCGGGCTGAGGGGTTTAAGGATGGTTATGAATATGGCATGCTAAAGAAGAATCCATCCGACTACCCTTATCAGCTCGACGCTGTCTGCGCTGACATGGCTGAGGTGGGGGAGAAGTACTTGAATACTCCAATTCCCATCCTTGAGCAGGTATTTTAACCTTAACGAGTTTACCTGACTTATTTTTATAATCTTTTGTACTTATACTGTTCCTTGTGACTTGCAGATAGCCGCGCTTGCTGACCAGCCCGATCTTGGCGCTTTAAAGAAATTACTTGATGAATGTGAAGGGACTGGTGGCAATGATGATGGCGCGGGTAACGCTACCTCTGCCAGCGGCTCTGGCGTGGCCAAAGGACCTACTCCTGACGCTATCATGACAGAAGACGACTATATTCAAGACGAACAGCTTGATTATGGTAAGTTTGGAGATGACGAGGAGCGGGTTGCGCCAGATGCTGAGGGAGGAAATAATGATGAGGAAGATGAAGAGGCTGATATTAACATAGAGACTTGAAAAGCCCTTCTTGTTTTTTTTTTTTTTTTTTTTTTTTTGTGTTTGTAGTTTTTACCTCATCATTTGTAAATTTGTAAACTTCTATGTTTCGGAATGAAATTTTGTTTTTCCCTTATTCGCATCTTGCGCATTCCCAATTCATCTCTTTATATTGCATGTGTGTGCTTGTTGAATATAAGGTATGCTTACACATTGAAACTTGAATAAGGTTGTAAGGAAATTATTTTTACTTAATCCTTAACAGTTGTCATATTTCAAGTTATTTTGCGATATTCTGAATATGCTGACACGTGCCTTGGCATTTCATTATTCCTCTTTTGCGCGACGTTATCGTGCATTTATTATAGGGAATTATGAATGAGTTTTTTAGCCTTTACGTGTCAGTATGTGTTACTCTGCCTATATCCATTATAATCCTATGCGCGGCCCCGACCTGAGACCTTAACAACTATGCTTTGGCATGTGCTTTGCCTTAGTTGTGCTTAGGTATTTTTATGGTCCAGCTGCGCAATACGTAGGATGGATGCTATGAGTAAGTTGAGCTAAGGCTCATATTATTGGGCTAAGGCCCTGACGTTTTAGAGTTAAAACTCCTTAACGCGTCTGAGCTTGAAGCTCGCGCATGTATGTTTTACTTCGTTTTATTTTTAGTTTGATGTCAATACAATGTTGTCATATTGCTCAAAATTAATAAAGGGAAGTGTGAAACATGTATGCAAAAGGTAATAGAACACATAGAGCGTATCATTATTCATAATGGCTTAAAAAGCCTTGATTACAAACTTGACGACTTTTACATGAAACATTTTCTAAGTTGTGCTGCGTTCCATGTGCGCGGGATCTTCTTTCCATTTAAATCTTTTAAAGCGTATGCGCCTTTTCCCAATTCTTCCGAGACTTGATAAGGTCCCTCCCAGTTGGGAGACATCTTTCCCGGGGGTATTGCACGACTAGCTTCATTGTTCCGAAGGACAAAATCATTCTTCTTGAAGTGGCATTCTTTCACGCGCTGATTGTAGTATTTTTGTAGCTTTTTCTTGTATTTGGCTTCACTGATGATAGCCGCCTCTCTGCGTCCCTCAAGTAAATTGAGATCCAACCTCCTTTCTTGCTCGTTATCCGTCTTACTCATCATGAGCACTCTATAGGATGGGCATCCAGTCTCTGCTGGAATCATAGCCTCCGTTCCATAGTTTAGGCTGAACGGGGACTCACCATTGCTGGTTTTGCTTAATGTCCTGTGCGCCCACAGGACATTAGGTAACTCCTCTACCCATGCATGGGACTCTCCCTCCAACCTTTTCTTCAGCCCATTCAGCAAGCTTTGGTTCGCGCGTTCCACTTGGCCATTCCCTTGAGGGTGGTATACTGAAGTGAAGACCTAATTGATGTGCAATTCCTTGAACCAACTGGATATCTTCCTGTCAGTGAATTGTTTGGCATTGTCGCTCACGATTTCCATGGGCAGGCCAAAATGGCATACGATGTGACTCCATATAAATTGCTTCATTGCCTCGGCTGTGATTTTTGCCAGTGGCTTGGCTTCAACCCATTTTGTGAAATAGTCTACTGCCACTACCAAAAACTTTACTCGCCCTGGCGCTTGTGGTAAGGGACCCACAATATCGATTGCCCACTTGTGGAAAGGCCATGCAGAGGTCACTGGAATCAAGTTGTTCTTTGGCCGCATGGTATTTGGCGCATAGCTCTGACACGCTTTGCATTTTTGGATCTCTTTTAACGCGTCCAAGTACATGCCTGGCCAATAGTAACCTGCGTTCATTGCCTTGGCGATCACCATGCGCGGGCCAGCATGTATTCCACAGATTCCTTCGTGTATCTCTCTGATCACATAGCTTGCTTCCTCAGCGTCTAGGCATTTCATGAGTGGTCCAAGATAAGAGCGTCGATATAACGTACCATCGAGCATTTCGTAGTTCTGCGACTTGTGTCTTATCTTCCTCGCCTGTGCGCGATCGTCTGGTACCTTTCCCTCCTTCAAGAATTCCATTATTGGAGTTATCCATGATGAAGGTGTTGTATGAATTACAAGAACAGACTTCGCTCCCACTGACGGGTTGCTCATTACTTCCACCCTGACATCTTTGCCAAAATGATCGAAGCTGGTTGATGCCATCTTGCTTAGCGCGTCGGCAGACTTATTTTCACTGCGCGGAATGTGTATGATTCTGAAAAAGTCAAATTGTTCGGTGAGTTTCTTCGCCTGCTCTAGATACAGAGGCATGGTGTTCTCCTTGGCATCATAAAGGCCATTGACTTGTGCTGCTACCAGGTATGAATCTACATGAACCTCTAGCTTTTTAACTCCGAACTTGTGCGCGATACGCAAACCAGCCAGCAGGGCTTCATACTCAGCTTCATTGTTGGTGCTCTTGAAATCCAACCTGATTGCGTAAGTATACTCATGATTTTCTGGATCCACCAGTTTGAGGCCTGCGCCGGACCCTTTGTTGTTTGAAGCTCCATCAGTGAATAATCTCCAAACGTTTTCTTCATTATTGGCTTGCGGAGGGTCTACTTCGCGCTGAGCCTCTTCGACTTTTCCTTCAGGGATTTCTGCGATGAAATCAGCTAAGATTCCAGCGCCCATTTTGTCAGCCTTCCTGAGAGCGCGGGACGTCGCAAGACTTGCTGGATGTTGTAATCAGTCAGGACTTCAATAGGATGACCATTGAAATATCTGTGAAGCTTGCGCGACGCATGCGTTAGTGATAAAACTAACTTTTCTATGATGGTGTAGCGCGTCTCAGGATCTGTCAGCACCCGACTTACATAATAAATTGGTGTTTGGATTCCCTTGCGATCCACCAATAATACTGCGCCAATGGCGCGCTCTCCCGCTGACAGGTACAACGTTAAAGTTTCACCAGGTAATGGAGCTGTGAGCGCAGACAGATTTATCAGACATTCTTTTATCTCACTGAAAGCTTGCTCGGCCTCAGGCGTCCACTTGAATTGGCTTTTCTTTAAGCAATTTCTCAATGTGTTAATGAATGGGGTAGATTTGCTTGCATGGTTTGCTAGGAACCTGTTAATTGATACCAATCTACCATTCAACTTTTGAACTTCCTTCATGGTAGATGGTGAGGGCATGCCGAGGATAGCCTCCACCTTCTCTGGGTTCACCTTGAAACCATCCTTGGTGACCATTACGCCGAGAAATTTCCCTTCTTCCACGCCGAATGTGCATTTGCTCGGGTTGAGCTTCATGTTTACTTCCTTTAGGCGCCGAAGGGTTTCTTCGATGTCTTTGAGCATTTGTTTTTCCTCCCTGCTTTTAATCACCAAATCATCCACGTAGACTTCTAAGTTTTTTCCAATCTGCTCGTTGAAAATTGCATCCATGAGTCTTTGGTAAGTGGCTCCTGCATTCTTCAAACCAAAGGGCATTTTTGTGTAGCAGAAAACACCCTTGTCAGTTCTGAAAGCAGTCTTGTCTTCATCCTGTGGTGCCATTTGAATTTGGTGATAGCCCTTATAGGCATCCAGGAAACATTTGAGCTTAAATGGCACTACAGAGTCCACCTTCATGTCAATGTTTGGGAGGGGGTAACAATCTTTTGGACACGCCTTGTTGAGGTCCTTGAAATCAATGCACATTCTCCATGACCCATTGCTCTTCTTTACCATCACAGGATTGGCTACCCATGTTTGATATCGTATTGGGCGAATGATATTCGCGCGCAGTAGATCTTCTACTTGCTCATTCATGGCCTCTGTCTTCTTGTCTCCCATGACTCTTTTCTTTTGAGCAATTGGCTCCATGGACTTGAACGTGTTGAGAGAGTGCTGCGCCAGGTCTTGCGGAACCCCAGTCATATCAGAATGTTGCCACGCGAAGACTGACATATACGTTGTGAGCAATCTTTTCATTCTCACTTTTGTGTCATCTGATATCGTAGCTCCGATTGTGATTGTTTGTTCTGGGAATTTTGTGTTGAGAATCCATTCCTCTGGCGCGTTGTTTGCCACTGGAAGCTTCATTCTCCCCTCTCGAGGTATACTTATTACTGCGCATAAATGATCTCGGTACACAAATGTTACTCCTGTTGGTGTTGGGAACCCCAACGCGCCATGCGCTGGTGACGGTATGGCGTTGAATTAGGCAATCGTTCCTCTACCCAAGATCATACTATGGCATGAAGTGGTGGGCAAGACCAGGAAGTTGACAATTTCAGCTCGCTTATGCTTCTCATCCCCCATAGTTAGTTCGAATTGTATCTGACCTAGGGGGTGAATAATTTCGTTTGAGACACCCGAGATTGGTGCACTCACAACTTCGAGCCTTGCTTGGTCTGCTGGATCCAACTTCCTGAAACATTGCTCATACATGATGTCTGACTCACTACCGGTGTCCACCAGGATTCTTGACACCTCATAATGAGCGATGTGTGCAGTGATGACTAGAGGACTGCTGATAGACGGGCCTCCTCTGATTCTTGGAAAGATTACTTGTTGCTCGCGCCAATCCCCTTGGATTTGCGCGCTTCTCTTCCTCGATCCTTGCCCTTGCCTTCTTCCTTCAGCTACATAGATTCTTTTGAATTTTTTACTGGCTGAGGCTCCGTCTGGTTGTTCGTTCTCTGGTCTTGGATTTTTTACCAGGTGAGCCAACTTGCCTGATTTCACATCTTTTTCGATCGCATCCTTCAAATGATGGCATGCATCGGTGTTGTGCCCTGAGGATTTGTGAAACTCACAATATTTGCCACTGTTCGGTGGTCCCTTATGGAGTAATGGCCTGGGGTTTTTAAACTGGACATTCTCTGTGCTTAAAACTTGCGAGGGCGTTTTGGTGAGGGGAGTCCATATTCTTGGTAGAGGTCTGTTAGGCTCTCTGCCGCCTTCCTTCTTGTCACCTTCTCCGCGATTAAGAATGTCTTTTTGGGGTTGGGGTGAACTTTGTTGCGCTTGCTTTTCTGCAGGAGAATAATTGGTTTGTTGCAACCTGGACCATACGGAGTTTTGTTTGCCCCTCCTTTCATTGTTGCGTGGTGCTTCTGTTTGATGCCCTTTATCTCTTGCTCTGTCTTGGGCAATTTGTTTTTCATTTCGCGCGAAGACTCGCGATGCTTCCATAAGCTTAGCCCAAGTGGTTGGCATGCCCTCTCTGCTCACGAGAGCTCTGCGGAGTTGATCCCTGCGCGCACCTTGTATAAAGGCCACGCGCAAGAGTTGTTCAGTGATGCCTCCAATTGCAAGAGATTCCTGATTGAAACGAGTTATGTAGTCTTCAATGGTTTCATCATTCCTGCGTACGCAGTGCATGATGTCATCGGGGTCGCGCGTGTGTCTGCGCTGCTGTACAAAGTGAGCCTGGAACTTTTCCAATAGCTCTTCGAACCCATCGATTTGTCCTGTCGGCAAGCTTTCGAACCAGACACGCGCTGCACCCGTGAGGCAGCGAGCAAACATGTGACACCATGTTGGCATCGTCCAGCTTTCTAAGTTTCCAGTGTTATAAAAACCTTGTAAGAAATCATCTGGATCTGTTGTACCATCGTACTTGCCTAAACCACTTGGCATCTTGGTTTTGTGTTGAATGGGAGCCTTCGCAATGCGCTCAGCGAATTTTGAATGTTTTACCAAGATGGCTGGCCTATATGGTGTGGTTACGTCCACTTGCCCTTTCGCTTGTGGGTTGTATGGTATGTATAAATCCATATCAGCTTTGGCTCCAGGTGCTATGTGCATGTGTGCGCGAAGCTGTGAACCTCCTGCATGAGTATCTCGCGTCTTCTTCATGCTGTGCACCTCTTCCTCATCACTAATATCAGCTTGTTCGGTGTGAACAGAATGACCGTCTTCCAGCACGCGCGTCTTTTTTGTTGTTCCCTGAATGGTTTGTTTATCAAATGCGAGCCTTTGTGTTAAATCGGCTAACTTTTTGTGTTTTACCAACTCATTGTATTTGTCCATTAAACGCCGTTGTTCGTTTATGAGCCATTCTTTAGGGTCATTGGTTTCAACTTCCGGGCCCATTGGTCCTTTTTGTTTTGTACCAGTCAGATTTTGGAACGTAAGATCGTCTGGGGGAGTTTCAGTTTGACTATGAGGTGTTGTGTTGAAGGGATGGTTACTGGTGGTGCGCGCAGTGTCACGCGGCGCCCTCAGAACCTGATGTCCCTCATTAACATCCTCAAGCTCATTATCCTCCAGAACCTGATCGTTGTTTCGAACACCGGAAACCATGGTGAAGATTTTCAGAGAGAAAATTGATGAAATATTGGTTTTGTTGCCGTTGTAACAGGTGATGGCGCCAATGAAGAAGCGTGTATCGACTTACTTGTATACGATCAACGTTCCTCGGGTACGAGTGTGCTATATCACCGATGGTTTTCCGAGATACGAGTTCTTCCACCTACAAAACGAACAGTACCGTGAGCTTACCCCTCAGAAAGGGACAGAGGGGTCCTCTTTGGAGTAACCCTCCGGTGTGAGAATCAGATATTGTAGGAGAGGATAATCAGAATCTGAAAATGAGTAAAGGACTTAGAATATATTTTCTTGCCTGCCTCCAACTGTGGAGGTGGTGTGGTATTTATAGTATTAGGGTTTCCAATTATTGGGCTCAGACCCAATTAGGGCCTTTTTGGCCTCCTCCTATTGCTTCGCGCCACGTGTACTTAGGACACCTGGTGCTTTTTTATTGATTATTCTCTGACCAAGGTATTTCACCTGACCCATGTGCCATCACGCGGTGGCACATGGGCTTTGCTGAGTTGTCCACCCTTCATTGGCAGCTGTCAACATCAGCACATTCTTTATTCCTTAAAAGATACATTCTGGAAGGTTGTCTGATGAGTACAATCATGGTTGTTCTTATCCTGATTTGGATTAGACTATTGTCTTATTTGTTGTGTGTCGCTTACGCGCGGCCTTTATGCGCCTATCCCGGGGATGCGCAAGGTCTTCTCTTTATTCTCACACTAAATGTGTGTGTTGTGTGCATATGTGATATGCGCCACGCGCAGATGTTTCATGCGCTTGCGCATAGGTTTTGGCTTTGTGTCTTCATGACATCCTGATTTCAAGCCTCTTGTCTATATCTTGTGGGTTGACCCGCCCCGCTCGATGTTAAGGCGGGTACATACCCCTTCACATACATCATTTGTTTTTCTTTAATTTCTTTATCAATTTTTATGAGCTCGTGATTATGCTTGGCTTAATTCGTCTTGATTTCAAATTAATAATATGTACTTCAGTAACTAGGTACCAAACTGTACAAATTTATGAGTAATAAAAAGATAAACTCCAGTAGCCGAGTTAAACCGCACTTATTCGGAAGGAAAATCAAGTTGTCTTTATATTCTTGGTGCTTTTAACTTCTCATTTGCAAATTCGTTACAAGTTGGTATTTAACTCAGTTGAGGACCTTTTTTTTTTGTTCATTTTATTCTCAATAACTTGTTAATCTTGTCTGCAGGTTGTTGTGGTAAATGAACATATTGAATCAGATACTACAAGCCTGAACTTGGCAAGTAAGTGCATCCTAATCTTTAAACTACTGTAATCATTCATGTCAATTGGTTATTAATTTACTATTTTGTTCACAGATCACTCCAATATAATTGATATCTTGTGTGAAACACGGTTTTTGATTGTTGAAAATTTTGTTATACAAGCAACCTGGAGATCACTGCAAGTTCTTCTAAAAAACATTGAGATATGTCGTATGTTTGATCTTGATATTGTGAGCTCAAATATGATGAAGGTAAAGCTTTACCATTTTTTATAAAGTATAAATTGAATACTAAGTACTGTTAAAAACAAATTGCTGGTGTGCATCACTGGAAGCACAGTTGAAAAGGCGCATGCGTCTTTTGGCTACAACAAGCCCGAGATGAAACTCAATTATATATTTTAATGTTCTTGATATATGTGTATATTTTCTTTGTTTATCAGTTGCTTTGCTGATATGCGTGACAACTATATTGTCTTCTGTCTTCCTTTTACAGTTTTCGAATGTGCTTTCTTACAAAAACGCAGGTTTTGTTCTAAATTATTTATTTTTTGTATAACATAGAATATATATGATGCTGTTACTGAATTTGATATTCATCTTCCATAGAATGTGATGTCTACTTCTAGGAAGCATATATTTGTTAGGGCTGCATTCGCTTCCTCAAGCTCATTATGATGTTCTTGTACAATCTTAACACATGCTATGTTCAAATTAATTTTTAAATTAATAGTAGATAACAAATGTATAATTTTTGGAGTTTGAAACTTATCAAATATAAAATAATCTGTTTATTGTATTCATATAAGAAAAATTAAAAAAAAAACATTATCTTAAGTTAATCATCATATGTATTTGATTAAAGCAGAAAAACAAACACATTTTAAATTGTCTAGATCATCAAGCAATGCACATAATACAAAACCTAAAATATTAAGATGAAAAGATCATCAATGATACAATGAATAAAAAAACTAAACGTGTAAATTTCAATAATTATCCTTGCTAATCTGATCAGATTTTATTGAAGCTTACAAGAAAAGAATCATGAATAAATCATATGCAAAATGATTCTCGCTACTGAACATTGCAGGACACGTTTTATTGGCATTCAATCCCTTCAAGTAGCCAATCGTTGTGATAGATGGAGTCCTAGATGTCGTTTTCCAAATCTTTATGTGTCTTGGTTATTCTAGATACAAGTAAGTATGCATGTGCTTTTTATTATTATTGCTACTGTGTATTTTTGTTGTAATTATACACATACATATATAATTGCAGGTTGGATTTCTCTTTGATATTTGAGAGAAAAGCATTTATCGTTATTGGGTTGGTTAATGATGATATGGTGCACTTGCAGGCTAGATTTTTCTTTGTGCAATATGCTCATTTGTTCCGGTAGTTATTTCAGAAGCAAAGAAGAAATCAGTTGTTGATATCAATCAAACTCGCGCGTCTATATCGGAAATATGAAATCTGGTCCTATTCTTGCACACAAGTAAGCCAAATTCCTTCTGTCAAGCTAACTTACTGCCCGATTGTTGATTTAGTAGTCGTTTTTTAGTTGAATATCATGTTTACACATATGGAAAGGGATGTGCAAGGGTCGGTTTTGGCTCAAACCGAACCATAAAACCAAATTCGGTTTTTTAAGTTTTTATAAATTGTTTTGTTTTGTTTTTTTGGTTTTTTCAATGGGTTTTGTAGTTGTTTTGTAATTCAGTATCATGATTATACATATTGAAAGGGATTTGCATGGGTTGGTTTTGGGCTTAAATTGAACCAAAAAAACCAAAATTTCAGGTTTTTAGGTTAGTTTTGTTAAGGTTGTCGGTTAGTTCGGTTCAGTTATTTCAGTTCGGTTTGTCGGTTGGTTCCGTTACAGTTGGTAGATTTAATCGACTGCGTGTAAGCGCTTTTTCCAGCAATTTGTATAAAAAGGTTTATTTCGACCGCTTGGTTAAAAAGTTTTTTCTGGATTGTTTGACTAAAAACTTTAAGCGACTTGTTTGGCTAAAAAGTTTTTATCGTGTCGTTTAGCCAAGAAGTTATATTTGGCCTGTTTGAATCAAAAGTTTAAAGTAGTCTTTAAAAGAAAACCACCTTACTTTTGTACTAAAAAAGCATTTGTACTATGCATTTAAGTAGTTTATAATAAGTACATATTTATTATAGAAATATATTCGTTTTTATCTTTTTTTATTGGTTTATATAGTTGTGGTATAAAGTTATGCATGTATAATTTGGTTAGGTGATTTTCAGTTCGTAGTAAGAGGTTGAATCAACCAACTTTTTGCAGGAGAATTGTAACTATAAATCATTGTAAGCATTTTTGCTTGCTGATAAAATAAATGAACATAAACGAATGTACATAAACTAATGGGTATAAAAGAACTTAAATGAATGTTCATGGTCTTAAATGAATGAACGGGAACCGGAACCGAATCTCAAAAAATAGAAACCGAACGAAACCAATAAACTGAAACTAAACCCAAACGAAATGAAAAACTAAAACCAAAAACTGAAAAACTGAAACCGAGCAAAACAAAAAAAACCCAAAATCGGACAAACTAATATCGAAACGAAACCAAAAACACTAAAAGCAATCTAAACGTACCAACAACTAAAAAATCTAACCCAAACAGGTCCAAAAATCTAACCAAAAAACCAAAATCATGAGTTCAAAAAGTAAATATGAAACAAAAAAATAAACTAAGAAACCGAACCGAAACCAAAAATCAGAAAATCGACCCGAACCATCCTTTTTTTTGTAACAGTATAATAGGCTGCTCTAATACTTTACAATGACACGATTGAGAAAATGTGATCTAAAAGTAACGTGACAAAAATCTTATAATCGACCCGTTAACGAATTGTGTTGGTCCTTGCTACCAAAATCAAACGTGCATGTCCAGTGTTGTAGCAAAAGTCGGGTTTTGATTTTTACCTTGATACTTTGATTTATTACTCAGTACCGACCGGAACCCGATTCATAAATGAAATTCAAAACAGCTGACCAACCACGCAGGTAGTTTACGGTCATGATTTTTTTCGCGTATATCTCATATGGTCTTTGGTTCTAATACCTTCACAACACATTGATGTTTTACTTAACTGCAGATAGCAAACTAGAAGTTTCAGATGCAAAGAAGGAACTTGAAGCATAGTTGAAAACCAATTTAGATGAATCATGGAGAATGAGAACACATTTGACTTTTATCTTGTGTAAAATAAATTTCTTTTGGTAATGAATATTTATCTATGTTACTGTTGTTAAAGAGATGGTGTGTATTTGTAATGCAGCTTTGAGCTTTGTAACAAAGTCATTGTACTAAACCATTGTTGCTCTGTTTGAAGTTATTGCATCCTTATTGTAATGCAGTTTGATTTTGGCTTAATACGCAACCTTAAAGCTTGTTTTGTGTTTGTTGATCTTCATTCTTAAACTGAGCATTCTACTACACAATTTGTTTATGGTTACTTTTAAAGTTCTATTCGAGCTTCTGAAGGTTGCATTTTTGTATGCTTTTAATTGATAAATATATTAAAACTATTAAATAGTAAATGAATTGGTCGAAGATTTCAATTTGTTTTTATAGTTCGTTAACCAAACCTTTTACTTGATTGAAATCTGTAGTGCTTATGAAATTGATAGATCACACTGCTATTAGTACTAATAAAAAAATGTTAGTGCACGGTTCTGCGTCTTGAGTCCTTGTATTTATTGTTAAAGTATTTGTCGTTTTGTTTAATGTAATAAACAATTATTTATCTAGTTAGTTCGTTATGTAACGTCTAGTTCGCTAAGGTTGTTTAGCGAACTAAGACTTAAGTTAAGTTCCCCTGATTCGATAAGGATGTTTAACGAATCAGGGGTGATTCGTTAAGTTATTTCCTTTGTAATGTATGTAACGAAGCGGACTCTAGTTCGTTAGGGGATGTTAACGAACTAGGTCCGTCTTCTATTTATAGGTGAACACTGTTCACGTTTAATTTAAGTTTTTGAGAGTTAATTAACGAAGTGCTATCCAAAATCGCTCTCGACCTTCATCTTAATATTATTCATACACATACAACTACTAATACTGATAATATATACACATATCATACACAATCAAACGTAATTATGAGCTAGATCCGTATTAAGGTATTAATCGTATTAACATAGATCTGAGATCTGTTTATAGTTATATGATTGATTCCGGGTTCCAACAAGTGGTATCAGAGCTTTCGGGGCTCAATTACACTTGATTTGGTTGTTTATTTAGAGTATTGGACTGTTATTTAGTATTATGTATTGTTAATGCTCTGTTTTGATTGAATTGGAATCAAACTGAGGTTAATTGAGTGAATTATGATGGGTTTGGACTGGATTTGAGTTGGTTAAGGTATAGGAAAGGTTCGGAGAATCGGAATTGATGTTTGGTTTGGTTTTGGTTTGATTCGGTATTGATTTTGGTTTGTGGCCGAAACAGAGGTTTGGTTTTGGTATAATTGGATTCGAGAAAGGGGTTAATCGGTTACGAGTTTAGTTGATTTGGATTTGCTATTAATGTGTGAGTAATTTGATAGTTTATTTGTGAGTTTTGGTTAAGAATTGAGATAGTATTACAGATCTAAGTTTCTGGCTTTGGTGTTCATCATTTCCAGAAATCTAGAAATCTTCGTTGAAGATTTGAAGATTTGAATACGTAGTTGATTCACTACCATATTCATATTGTTTCGTTAATATGTTTCACCCATTCGCTATGAGTTCTAGTTGATTCGTTATCCATTCGCTAGAAACTTTAGTTGATTCGTGAAATCAGTTCGCTACCTCATCTGATTCGTGTCTAACAAATTCGTGTGACACGTGTTTACCTTGGAATTTGTGTCACAACAACCTTTGCCACGTGGCATTAGGTGTCAGAGTTTGTTACAAACTGTTGTAACAACCTGATTCGCTATTAGTTGATTCGTTATCAACTGTAGCTGGTTCGTTGTCTATTTCGCTAAGTCTTTCTTAGCGATTCGTTACTGAAAACCTTCTAATTCGTTAAGGTTACACTTAGCAGTTCGCTAGCCGATTCACTTAGTCAATTTGTTAGTTGGACTCATTCGTTGACCATTTGATTCATTAACCATCTCATTCGTTGTTTAATTCGTTACCGAATAAACCTCAACTTCGTTAAGGTTAATTCGTTGATTACTGTTCACAGTTCGCCATTACTGTTTAAAGTTCGTTACAGTCACTGTTTATAATTCGTTAACTTTATTTTTCAAAATTAACCCTTGAATTTTGAGATTTGTTCAAAATGGCTGGTATGTATGCATTAGCCTCACATAATATGTTAATGCAACAAATGTTGCACCTTGATACTGAGATAGGGTCACATTCGAAATGTCCAAGATTGATGAAGTTTAGTGACTTTGCCAAATGGGAACCTAGGTTTCCTGCTCATCTAGGATCTGTTCATCTTGACTGCTCATATTGTGTAGATGAAGTTTATACCATTCCTATGATTGGGGATGAGACTATCGGATTCAGACCTAAAGCTATATCTCAATACTCACAAGAAGAGAAGAAAGCATTAGAAATAGAGACAAAAGCCTATTCTACTCTAACCATGGCGTTACCTGAAAATATATTTCACCAAGTGGGTAGTATAAAAATCTGTGCCTCTTTGTTTCAACATATCCGAATGAGAAGTATGGGAAACACGGCTGAAAGCAAAAAGGTGATGCTTAAGTTTCAATTCAGAAACTTTTATTTACTCAAAGGTGAGACGGTTGAAGAAATGAAAACGAGATTCAATCACCTGATTGCAAAAATGGAAAAAATGAAATTAGATATTTCTGAGATTGACAAGATTGATAGTATTAAGAGTGCACTACCAAGTTCGTACTCTACTTTTCTAATTGTATTAAAAGAAAACAGTTATTTCAATGAAGACTTGACTGCAAGTGAGTTCTTACAAAAGATTGAAGCTCGTGAGTATGATCTCAAGTGTCAAAAATCACCCAAGGAAAGTCAAGATCCTGCTTTCTATGGTGGTAGCATGCCTCTGAGTTCCACCATTTCACCGATTACCGCATTTCTGACTCAGAATGCAAGAGAAAATGAAACAACCATCTATAGTGATCCTAGAGCATGTTTTATACTGCTGGTAACTCTGGATCACCAAATGTTTCCGCTAGTTCGGGAAGTTCATCCACTGCAAGTCAGTTTGTTTCACCTCCAAATGTCAACATGAAAGAAGCTGAACAAAATTTTGCCTTTTTACACTACAACAAAAAGAGCTTTTTAGTATGCACAAAAGCGTCCTATAATGCTATTTTATAGGACCTTTCATTTAATAGGACCAACGAGAAAAGTGTTTCATGTAAAGGGGTCGTAATAAGTCTCTAAACTAAAAAAGCGTCCTATTATCCCAAAAAAATTATGAAACCAATTTTATGGTCGCATAATATATCCATTAACAACCTAAAAATCGTCTCAATAAAAACATATTAGGACACTTTTTCAATATTTTAACATGTGCTTACCTACCTTTAATCTTTTGATACACATACAAGCGTCCTTAAAAATTAATTTATAGGACCCTTATAATGTAACATTATAGTACCAAGAAAAGGGTCCTAATATCCCAAACAAGATTACGAAACTAAATTTTAGGGTCGCGTAATATGTCTATGAACAACTTAAACGTCCTAAAAAAACATATTATGACACTTTTACAATGTTCTAACATTTAATAGGACAAAAATTCGAAGTCCTAACAAATCATATTATACAACCCTTTTTTAAACGCCCACAAACAATTTTACGATACAGTTTTGGACATATAAATATTTAAAGAAATAAAACTTCATTATATTAAATAAGCTTGTTCATAACGAAAACACTAAACATAAATAAGTTATAACATTACCCAACATAAACTGTTGTAACATTCAACAAAAAAATTAAAAGCAATAAAAGAAACAAGCACCATAAAATCCGAGTCATCATGCGTCCTCAATCCTCACGGACTACCTACAAATAAACCATCCATGTATAAGCATTAAGTTCCATGTTATTGAAATTATTCGTATCACAAGTTTAACAAATACGTACCGATATGAATGGACAAGGCCATGCGATGGATGCACCAATACAATCTTGAATTGTGGAAAATAACCCATATGGTCTCACCAACTATTCATCTATTTTTATTGGTACTAGAACATTTACCTCACACCATTTTGGTCGAATCTATGTACCACCAACTAGCTCATTTGGGTCTAGGCTCTTCACCCATCCTCTTGATACATGCTCATTTAAGAGCACTAAAGATTATATGGTGATGTTTAGACGAAATAGTTATGTAAAGATATTAAAATTTGATAACAGTAAGATGAGTTGCTGTTAATTTTGAGAGCAATCTTAATGGAGTACCAGAAGGTGACTTTAAGTCACCTATTAAATCTAGTTCTGTTATTTTGACCTGTGAAAAAAAAACTCATATCAACCGAGTAAAATTAATCGGGTCAAAATTGACATCTATAAAAAGTCAAAGGAAGCTTACAAGTTTGGGTGCAATATATATTTCAATATTTCCATCTGTCCGTGTCCAGGGTTGATAATTTGTAGTCTTCAAATTTTTCATTAGGTTGAATCGACCTCATGGTTGCAACACTACACAAAAACAATGTTACAAGTACCTGGTGTTGCTTTTGGACAATGGGTAGGGTAGCAGCTG
Organism: Bidens hawaiensis; assembly: GCF_021521415.1. Taxonomy (NCBI): domain Eukaryota; kingdom Viridiplantae; phylum Streptophyta; class Magnoliopsida; order Asterales; family Asteraceae; genus Bidens; species Bidens hawaiensis. The sequence continues at coordinate 544,659 of NW_027491238.1, read as the reverse complement.
TAAATATAGCAAATTGTAGCAACTAATAACTTAAATCCTCAGTTATATCTTGAAGTATAAGACAACAAAAAAAATAACATTTTGATATTAAAAGTGAACACCATAAAATCAAACCAGCTTTTATAACTGAACCGGACCCATAAAACTGACTTCCCCCCCCCCCCCCCTTTTTTTCTATTGGTCCATCTTAATTATCCCATGTTTGAATTTTAGATTGTGTTTTAAACTTTTGGTTCAAGCGGCCCAAATTTAACCTAATAGCCAAGCGGGTCGATAAAAACATTTTAGCCAAATGGCTCGATTAAAATGTTTTAGCCAAATTACCCGAAAAAAACTTTTGTTTGTCAAATGTTTGGTCCAAATTTATTTGTATTCTTTTCTAAGAGAGACTTACAGTTTATAACTAATCACTATATATAGAGCGTTTAATCATATTACTTTACCAGATACTTTACCAGATTGACAGATTGACTTTAATCATATTACCAAATTGAAAGAATGGCCGTAATTGAATCACAAACATAATAATAAAGATAATCAAATGTGTCATTATTTGATATTACGTCAAAGATTACAACTATTTTTCATGAAAGCATGTACGAGAAAATACCATATATCAGACTTCAATACCATATAAAAATTTGAACTCGGATGTCAAATGCTGAAAAATCTAACCTATTTATAAAGAAAATCGAACAAAGTCCTCAGAATCTGTTTTGGTATATCTGTCGCTGGTAGTCACCAACCGACGCCTCCATTCATCAGAAAAACTAACATAAGCCATGGTTAAACTTCATATCTGACCAAATAAGTATATATATAATAACTAATAAGGATAAATATATGAATATATAACTTAAGGTTTAAACTAAGTTGCCAACGTTTATATAAAATGATTAATGTCCCTAGTGTACTGTACGCCATTTTCAATGTACGATACGTTGTTTTATCTGTAATACTCCTGTCTTTTATTTAAATCCAACAAATAGATTTAATTTAACCCAATACTTAATAGACCTAAATGTATAAGATACTCCAAAACGCGGATTTGAAGTTACTACAAGTATATTTATAATAATTTAAATCAATACTTAATAGATCTAAATGTAAGCTAAACTTACCTTAGTCCGTAGAAGCTCCATTACCTTTGTCCTCCACTTTGACTCGCCGTCTTGTAGGCATCGACATACCTAGCTTATTTACAAGCCAATATAGAATGGTTAGGATACATATTGTATAATTACTTTACTCCAATATTAGTATCCATTTATGATTTCACCATCCAAGATTAAAACGCTTTCATGTTTATCATACCACTCATTAGATTCCGTTAGTGCAAATACTTGCATACATCATCAACATACCTAATAGATGAAAATAATAAGCTAAAAATTAAAATTCATGTTTGGTTCAAGTGTACCCAATTATACGTATTTATCAACATTTACAAAATGTTCCTTTTGTGCAGCCCCTAACTGCGCAGCTGTTGTATTCGGTCTATTAGGCCACGATACAATTTTAATTGGTTTGACATGTTCAAATATGAATTGTAATACACTCATATCTTTTCAACCCAAAAAGAATCACCTCAATACGCATTTTCTATAATTTTATATGATCTTTATAAAATTAGGACATCTACCACATTTTCATTTTCAAACAGCTTTCAAAACTTTTGTGCAGCTGTTGGAATGTATGTTTTAGGCTCACTTAACAACCATATTTTCTCTTGTTGTAAAATTCTATAGAAATTAGACTCATGGGGATTTTCAAAAACATAAAATACAACCCAAATGAACACTCGATTGATTTTATACAAAATTTACAAGTCAGTCCAAAATCTGTATAAAAGCTGCGTTTTTCAGCAAATATTTCTTCCCCAATTCGACCCAATAACACAATCATACCCATATTCTTTGTTTTAAACTCAAATTACACATAAGTATAAGTTTAGAAAAATCTAATACAATGATCATAGACTAAGAGATGTCGAAAACACCATCAATTTCAAGAAATCATCATATGAACCCAAACTTTTATCATCTTCTCAAAAATCTTCATCACATTAAGAACTAGGGTTAAAATTATCATTACCTTGATTTCTTCTTATTAGAAATCACAGCCAAATGCTTGTTTCTTCTTAACATGCAGCATGAGGATTGAATGTTTTAACTCCAGTTTGTCTCTTGATAAACCTATTGGCTTCGTGTTCATCATCAGACTCACGTCTGATTGTTTTTGGTTTTAAGAAATCGCAATTTACCCCCTCTATTATATGAGTTCATGTAAAATGGTTAATTACCAATTTAGTCCTTCAACTAGATAGGTAGTTTGTGTTAAGTTCTCAATCTTTAAAGTTTTTACTAACAATACTAAACTTCCATTTTTTTAGATTTCCACCTCAATCTATAATTCTCATCATTCTCATCGTATATGTACACCTACGTTTGATTATTGAATGAGACACAATATAATATTTTAATAGTTTTAGGATGTTACAATAAGCGTCCTATAAAACATATGTTTTATGACTACATATCAAGTGTCCTATTAGGGTGTATTATAATAACACCACAATGATTAAGAATCACATAAAGGTTAAAGTTATAAGACTCAAGTGTCAAGTGTCCAATTAAGTTATGTTATAATAAAACTCTAGCAAATAAGCGTCCTTTAAAACAGATGTTTTATGACTCAAGTATCAAATGTCCTATTACGGTGTCTTATAATTACACCACAATGATTAAGCATCTTATAAAGGTTAACGTCATAAGACCATAGTGGAAAATGTCCTATTAAGTTATGTTTTTATATGACATCGACTAGAAAGAGGTCCTATAACACCGAACATTTATGACTTAACTACAAAATGTCCGATTAACATATGTTATAATAAGACCTCCGATGATCAAGTGTCCTATTACATTACTACATAATGGGACACCAACAACTACCTGTCTTATAGGTTACTTTATTAAGATTCAGGTTTTAAGTGTCTTATTAAGTTATATGATAATACGACACCAAAGAATTTCCATCCTATTAAATGACTTTTTAGGACACCGGTTCTGTTGCGTTTATTGTAAAAGGACCTCAAATGTTCATATGTACTATTAAATAGATTCTAGGACCCTAATTTACAAGCATCCCACACAAAAGGTCCTAAAAAGCCTTTTTTGTTGTAGTGTTATCAGCTTTCATGACTTCTTACGAAAATCTGGTGAGTAGCAAAATTGCTACCAGTGATCTGACTGATGAAGACTATGATCAGATTGATCCAGATGACTTAGAAATCATGGATTTAAAGTGGAGCATGGCAATGATTGTTCGTAAAGTGAAAAGATTTATGCAAAGAACCGGAAAAGTTCTTCCTGCCCTTAACAAGAAATTGAGATTTGACAAGTTAAAGGTGAAATGTTATAATTATCAAGAATTCGGACATTTTGCAAAAGAATTTGACAAACCGAAAAAGGAGTATACTGGTCCTCGTGGTCAAAATTCAAACTCTTCAACACCATGAGGTAATGATGCTGAGAAGAAACCATCAAGTTCTGGGTCACAAGAAATGTTAGCTAATGGAGATGATTGGTCACAACGACTACTGTGTAACGATACTCAAGCTAATTTGGCTTTGTTTGGATTGACTCAAGATCTTCATGATGCTAGTGGAAGTGAGGTGTCTTCTGATAATGACTCTGGATCGGATTCTGATGACTCCTGTGACAAGCCTACAACTGTCTTTGCATGCATCGCTAAGATTAATGAGGTTAGTCATTCTATTTCTGCTACATCATCGGTTAAAGTAAATTGTGTTGACTGTGAATCTAACAAACCTAAGTTAGAATCTTTAAAGAATCACAATGACAATTTAGTGAGAGAAATTGCTTCACTAAAGGATACTTATCGACAATCTCTCGAATCTCAAATGAGATCTCGTGAAAAGATTGAAGCATTGTCGTCAAGTAACCATGATCTCAAAGCTGAGTTATCTGTGAAAATGACAATTAATGACCAAAAGTTTCAAGAAATTTTGAAACATCGTTCAAAGATAACCGAGCTTGAGAATGAAGTTCTTGAGTTAAAGAACAAATTGGGTAAATTTAGAAACTCTTCTTTTCTGTTGAATGAAATCATTGAAGTATCTGGAAAACAAAAAGATTCAAAGAAAGGTATATGTTTTGTTGAAATTCCTCCACCATTTCACAATGATTATAAAATTAATCATTTTGCTCCTACTGAGGACGATGTTATCGTTAAAGAACCCATGATTTCAGAAAAACCTAAACTCTATAAATCTGAAAATGTTAAAACCCAATTTGCTCCTCAAAAACCTCATGTTCAAAGCAAGAAAGTCTTTGTTGAAAATGTTGACAAAGTTATCATTGAGGAAGTGTTTTATACACAAGAACAAGAACATTCCAAGTTCTAATCACATACTTTGTGAACCTCATGAATTTGAGGAGGTTGTGTATGGTTCGCACACAACTAAGATGAAACAAGATGCTCATGTCAAACCAGTGAAGGCAAAGAAATCAGAAAAACCTAAAATTTCTGATGAGGATTTGTTGTGTTTCATAAATCCTAATACATCTAAGCCATCATCTGCTCGTGTGTTTAAGTTAAAGGGGATGGGCACGATGTTCACTAAGAAAGACATTCCAATAAGTATCATTAAACCTGAACTTATTGAGAGTGTGTTTCACAATGAAACTTCCAAGGTTCGTGAACTTGAACGTCAATATGCTCAAGCAAAAATATCAGTCTCATCTGATCCATTGACTAAAGCAAAGCAAATTATATAACAAGCTAAGAAAATTCAATTTGTAAAGTCAACTGGGACAAATACATTGAAAAGTTTTTCAAATTGTTCTAATTTAGATTTTTACTTTAAAAAGAAATCTGAATTATCTGATGATTTTGCTAAGAGAATGACCAAAAATGTGAGTCATCATTCCTCATCTGTGTCACATGTTCCAACTAATTCTCAACATCATCATGTTGACATGCGAAGCTGTTTCCTTTGCGGTTAACAAGGTCACGTAGTACGAAATTATGGCCAGAAGAACTATCAGAATCTTCATCCTTTTATCAAGGACCATTCCAAACCGGTTCCTTTGGTAAAGGAGATTCTGAAATGACCTGTGTCGTATGCTGATGATACTCATATTATGTTCTCTAATGTACATCCTTGAAAAGTTGTTCATGTGAATGAAACTCATGGTTCTGTTAAACCTATTTTTATTCCAACTGAATCAATTTGCAAAAAAGTTAATTAAAATGTGGTTCAAGCTGCGTATCTAAGACGAAAGTCTAAGAAACCTGTAACTTATTCTCAAGTTGTTGAACAACAATTGAAGGCAACTAAGGTTAACTTATTCTCAAGTTCAAGCTGCCTTTTTGAACTAATCACTTTCATTTGTGTGTAGGGTATATCCAAGACCATTTCTGGTGAAAACTGGATCATGGATAGTGGATGTTCTCGTCATATTACTGGGAATCTCAACCTCTTAACAAATGTGAGAAATATTCAAGGGGGTTATGTGGCGTTTGCTGGGAATTTTGGGGGTATGATTACACAGGAAGGTGATGTTTCGAATGGGAAGATAACTTTTAAGAAAGTTAATTATTGTGATAAAGTGGACCATAATTTATTGAGTGTGTCGCAAATCTGTGATAAGCAATACACTACAGTATTTACAGATAAAGAGTGTCTGATTTTGAAACCGGGTTATGTGATTCCCGAGGACATGGTTGTCATGCGATCACCTCGATCAAATGATATTTATGTCTTGAATATGAATTCTAATGTATCTACATTGATCGAAACGTGTTTTGTCTCGAAAGAAACCGAGAAAGACTCAGTGCTTTGGCATCGAAGAATGGGTCATATACATGTTCGAAAGATGAACTACCTGATGGCAAATGATCTGGTAGAGGGTGTGTCGTTAAAGAATTTTAAGTTATCCGATCACTGTGTTGCTTGTAAGAAGGGCAAACAGAAGAAGAAACCACACCCATCTAAGTTATTAAATTCCATTGATACTCCACTTGAACGACTTCATATGGATTTATTTGGTTCAATGAATCGTGCGAGTATTTCTGGAGACTGGTATTGCCTAGTAGTTACAGATGATTATTCACGATATTCATGGGTCTTGTTTATGAGCTCAAAAGATCAAACACCGGGTCTTGTTCAAAACTTAATCACTAAGATCGAATCACTATACAAACAGAAAGTGAGGAGAATTCGAAGTGACAATGGTACTGAATTTAAAAATACTGTATTAGAATTTTTTGTGTCCAAAAAGGAATTCATCGAGAATACAGTGCCCCATATGTACCACAACAGAACGGTGCAGCTGAAAGAATGAATAGAACATTGATTGCAGCTGCTAGAACGATGCTTGTTGATTCAAAGCTTCCTGTCCAGTTTTGGAATGAGGCGGTGAATACTGCTTGTTATACACTCAATCAAGTTCTAACTGTTAAAAGACTCAAGAAGACCAGTTATGAATTATTGAATAATCGAAAACCTAATTTAAAGTACTTGGAACCATTTGGGTGTCCTTGAACTATGTTGGAAAAGGATGTGGGAAAGTTTGATGAAAAAATCATTGAGGGTTATTTCTTAGGGTATGCGTCACCTAAGAAAAGAGTGTTTAACTTTACATCCGGGTGTGTTGAAGAATGATACCATGTGGACTGTCAAAAGTACACTACTCCTTCTCAAGGAAAAGGTCCCGACTGGATGTTTGACTATGATGGTTTATTTAATTCGTTTACTCCAACCACCGATCATCCAGATGAAGATTTAGTTCATGCTTATTTTGAAGAACAGTTGGAAATTCCAAGGTTTGCAAGTTCAAATGATGTTGAAGCTCCAATTGTTGCTCCAACTAAAGAACCTAATAATGCGTCTCATGTTCATTATGATTATTCTTCTACTTCATCTGATGATAATGCAGTTGTAGATCAAGTTCCTGAACTTGATAGTGATGTTTCATCTCCTGAATTGGGTGAACATTACACTAATTTATTTGAAAATGTTGTTTCTGAGAATCCTACTCTCAGGATTCATAATTACCATCCACAAGAAAACATTATTGGAGACCTTGATGTGGGAGTTCAAACACGACATCAAGTTGCTTCTTCAAGTGAAAATAATGTTCTATCTGCTTATGCTGATTTACACTTGTCTGGGATTGTAAATGTTGCTAAATTCACTTGTTTTCTATCTCAAGTTGAGCCAACGACAACTCGTGTGGCACTTCAAGATCCTTCTTGGGTAGAAGCCATGCAAGAAGAATTACAGCAATTTTCAAGTTTAGGTGTTTGGGATCATATCGATAAACCTGCTAGAGTCAAGAAAGCGATTCCGACTAAGTGGGTATACAAGTGTAAGAAAGATGATCGTGGGGTAATTGTGAGAAACAAAGCACGATTAGTTGTGCAAGGTTTTCATCAGCAAGAGGGTATTGACTACACTGAAGTATATGCTACAGTTGCAAGATTAGATTCGATTCGAATCTTTCTGGCATATGCTGCTCACAAGAATATTAAAGTTTATCAAATGGATGTCAAGAGTGCTTTTCTCAATAGTGAACTTCATGAGGAAGTGTTCGTTTTACAGCCTCCAGGTTTTGAAGATCCTGATTATCCTAACCGTGTTTACCGATTAAAAAAGGCATTATATGGTCTACATCAAGCCCTGAGAGCTTGGTATGGCACGCTCGCCGACCATCTGACGGATAATGGTTTCAAACGTGGAACTGTTAACTGCACTTTGTTTTATAAAAATATTGGTGATGATCTTCTTGTCGTTCAGATTTATGTTGATGACATAATCTTGGGTCTACAAACGACACGTTGTGTAAGGAGTTCGAGAATTCTATGCAAACCAAGTTCGAGATGAGTTCGATGGGAGAGATGAATTTCTTTTTAGGGTTGCAGGTTCATCAGTCTACGAAGGGAATCTTCATTCATCAGACGAAATATGTTAACGACGTCTTGAGCTGATTCAAGATTACTGCCGGAAAAATCCCTTCTACTCTTTTTCCCGTGGGTCACAATATATCACCGGATGAATTGGAGGATACCGTTGATCCGACCCTCTATCGTGCTATGATTGGTTCTTTAATGTATTTAACTGCTTCTCGACCCGACATAATGTTTGTTGTTTGTTTATGTGCTAGGTACCAAGCTAGTCCTCGAGTGACTCACCTGGCAGCGGTCAAGCGTATTCTGCAATATCTAAGGGGAAATCCTGACATTGGGTTATGGTACCCCAAGGATGACATTTTTGATCTTACCGCTTATTCCGACTCAGACTATGGAGGATGCAAGATCAATTTCAAGTCTACCACAGCAGGATGTCAATTCTTAGGAAGCCGGCTTGTTTCCTAGTAGTGTAAGAAGCAGACAACGGTCTCCACTTCAACCGCCGAAGCTGAGTATGTTGCAGCCTCGAGTTGCTATTCCCAGGTTTTGTGGATACAACATCTTCACGATTACGGTTTGAAGTTACTTACTACTCCCATCTTGATTGATAATTCTGCTGCTATTAGTATCACCAAGAATCCCGTACAACTTTCTAAAACGAAACATATCGAAATTCGGTATCATTTTATACGGGATTGTTATGAAAAGAAATTAATTGACCTTGAGAAAGTACATACTGATTTTCAAAAAGCCGATCTATTTACCAAAGCCTTTGATAAACACGTTTTCAATTTCTGCTTGGTTTAAATGGATTGGAGACCCTTGCTGAGATCCTAAAATTAGGATGATTATCTTTTCTTTTATTCTGTTCTAGTTTCAATTTTATTTTGTTTTTAGGTTTTAGGGGGTGAATTTTAGAAAATACAAAAATATTGTGCCTTTTCGTTTGTATAGATTAAACCCAAAAACATTAAAAAATTTTAAAAAAATCAAAAATATTGTGTTCTTTCTTTCTTGTTTTATTTTAAATTTTTAAAAAACCAACAACATTTTAAAATTAGAAAATATCAAAAAGATTGTGATTTCGGCTTGTACAGAAATTTTTGAAAAAGCCAAAAAGATTGTGCTTTTTTTTGTAAAGAGAAAAAGAAAAGACAAAAAGATTGTGTTTTTAGTTTGTAAAGAGAAAAACCAAAAAGATTTTTGCCTATGTTCGCTGAAAATTATGTCATTTGCTTCTATTTTGAAGGACATATACTTGTATATGTTTGGTCCTGATAATTTCTTGTAAATATTCGGGTTAGCCATTTACCTGGCAAATGGATAGTACTTGGGGCGTTCGTTAAGCTTTCTACTTTATTTTTAGCTGAAAATTTAGTCAGATATTTAAGTTTGTGAAGCATGCTTGCATGTTTAGGTCATGTTCTCTACTTGTAGATGGATAAGATAGCCCTTAATTTATGAACTTAAATTAACTGGGCCAATTAAATTCCTTTTATTTTATGCTCCTCAAAATTTTGAGTTTTTGAAGCAAAAAGAGAAAATGATAGTACATTAATTATTTGACCCCAAATCCAGAAAGAAATAAGCTTAAAAGACTGAGTGCTTAATCATTGGTGTATTGATAGGTCTTAAACAAGCTGTTAGAGTAAAGTAAGTGATATAAACCTAAAGAAAAGCCAAATTGAAAGAGGTGTTAGTCTCTAGCAAAAGTCTCGGCGAGGATGGCAGAAAAGTAATAACCGGTCATACTCAAGCCTTATGGTTGTTGATCACCCAAAAATATAATAAAGCAAATAACAAGCGTTAGGATTCTGGACACTGTGAGTCTTTATGCGGCTTAATCATCTGGGTATTCATATGCATGAATATTCCACTCGCTTTTAGAGAAAACCCAAAGTCATTAAACTTGATCACTGTTGTACTTCGTACAATCCAAATTACTGACATGATCAAAACTCGCTGTTAGTCATACAATGGTTCCTCCCTTGCGTGCATCTTAATACCAATAAAAAACGGACCCCAGAGGATACGATGTATGTAAGCCGACAGATGGACTCGTGCATACTCACTCACGGTAAAGGAAACTTGATGCGTTGCTCAAAATTTCACAATTGGTATTCAAAAATTTTGATCAACACTATAATGGTTTAAGTCAACTTGGGGTGATTTGGCAAAAATCAAATTAAGCTTGAACCGAGATTAGGGGTTGATAGTTTCTAATATTATGTGTGCTAATTGAACCATAAATCATATCACAAAAATGCTCGAAGGTTTGTTATAAGATTTAAGTGGACAACAATATCAATGACCGACTTAACGCCAGTCATAATATCGCTGAAATATAAAACTGTGATGGAAGGACATTTTAGTCAATATGATTCTCTGCTCAAACTCAACAAAAACACAAAAATATGTACTGCTTTTGAAAAACATAGAAAAACACAAAAAGATTGTCTATTTTTTTATGTTCGGATATTTCTGTAAATACATTCTTTAATTTTTCACAAAATACCAAAAATATTTTATCTTTTACATTACATATTATTTTAATATTTTTAAGTTATGTTTCGAAAACGTGAAACATTTTTAAAGTATTTGATTATTGGGATAAAGATCTTCGGTAATTCTTTTAATTTAAATCTTTTATTCATTAATTGGATAATATTTAATTAATTGTTTATTCAATTCATTTAAATATTTAAGTTAAAATTAAATAAACTTTAATTCGTTAAGTATGGATAACGAATTAAGTGGTTCTCTGGCGAACTACTTTCTAGTTCGCTCACCTAATTCGCTTCCGCACTCTGTAACGAACCACTTCTAATTCGTTATACATATTTAACGAATCCAACAACGAGTCAAATCTAATTCGCTACACTACATGAGTAATTTGAAGAACGAATTAGCTAATTCGTAAGTTCAAATTCATAGCGAATTGGTCTGATTCGTATCTTGGAAAACGTGCAAGGATGTGTATAAAGGACAAGAGTAATACGAATCGTCCTTCACTGTTCCTATTTCTTCCTTATACTTAAAGTCACCCTATTCAAATTTTTCCTGATTTTCTTGACCTTTGAATTTTGAACATTTGACTATATCACTGTGTTTGTAAGGTATAGACGATCACATCTATGTGATTTTAGTCAAAAATGATGTTGTGTTGATAGACTAATTATGTATTTTTTTGTTCTAAGGGTTTTCCGAGTTTTAAGATTATGATTTATGTATGCTATACTGTGTAGATATAGTTTATTTATGGTTCATTGTGATCTGAATGTGATTCTGAAACCCTTGGTAGACTTTAATCAATGTTTGATTGTTGTTTGCCGGGTCGATTGAATGTTGATGTTTTCGGGGTTTTTAGACTCTCTTAGCACTCCGAGTATACTTAATTTATTTCATGATTTTGAGCCACAATCTCAACATCATTTGCTTCGTATTGTATTTCCGAGTCTGCTAAGATTGTTGATTTGGTTATCCAACGATGATTATGGTCTAATTGATGCTGAGTTCACATTGTTGACTTTCAGTGTTCATATGTATTTTGACTTTGACCAGGATTGTCAAACATTGAGTCTAATTATTGGCCATTCGTTAACCTTAGCGAACTGGAACTGCTTCGTGTCCAATTCGTTAAACTTGGAACGAAATGGGATTTAGTTCGTCAATATTTATAGTTAATTCGCTTGGCCTAATTCGTTAACTTATTTACCTGATAGCGAATCACTTGATTCGTTACAAGTTTGTAACGAATCAGAGTGATAATCTAACGAATGACACTTTCCTTTTGAATATTGAAATTAATTAACCTTTGTAATTAATGATTTATTCCAATCGTCTAAACGCGTAAATATATTAATTACACACGACATATAAAATTAAATACACCATCTATAAATAAATAGATAAATATATGTTAATTGTATTATTTCTTCACATTACTTATACTCGTTCTAATTTATTCAGTAAAATGGCTGATCAATTGAATCAAGATCCACCGGTTGCTAATCAAGGGAAACAAGAACAACCACCACAAGAGCAACCACCTCAAGTACAACAGGAAGAAGTTATTTTATTACCATATGACACAAAACACAACATCTGTGCTTACGTTGATCAAGTTGTTGCTGATGTTGTTGAGTTTGGAGACATGCTGGCATTCTTAAGACGCTCAGTGATACATTATGCAATTACTGCTCGACCAAAAGTTTATCTGAGCATTATTAGACAGTTTTGGGACACTGCTGAGTATGTTGAGGTGGAGAATCACATCTGAGCTATGATCAATCAAACTGTTATTACAATTGATGTGGAAGTGGTTGGCCGTGTGCTTCGTTTTGGTGATAATGATGACAACCCAAGTGAATTTGACAAGCAGCTGATCAAGGGTTTGTTTACTCGTTTATGTTATGGTGGGGGTATTGATGAATCAATGTTGAACAAGAATGGATTATTCCCACCATACAAGTATCTTCTACATGTCTTGATTCATTGTATGAGTGGTCGTCGTGGTGGATTTGATTAAGGCAGAAGCAGTGTGCAATCGGCTTTTGTTGCACTTATCCTCAACAAGCCATTTAACTATTCTGAACTAGTCTTCGATCATCTGAAAGAACAAGTTCAGCAAACGACTCAGAAGAAGAAATTTTTAATGTATCCACGAGTTCTACAACTGATCATTCAAGATTTGATACCCAATTTAATTTTTGATCAAACACTGGTGAATGATGTGCTTCCTATGGAACACATGACGGCCGACACTGTCCGTCGAATGAAGATTTATCGTAAGGAAAGACCACGAGACAAGCACATGATTGGTCATATCATTAATCCAAATTATGTATGTCCTCCTAATGAACGTTGGATCCACGACGACTCGGATTCCAAGCGTGAAGGGGGAGAAGGTGGGAACGATGATGATGTTAATGATGATGGATATGGTGGTAATGGGAGAGCTGGTGATGTTGCTTTGCAAGAGCAACAAGATGCGGTAAACGTTGCGTTAGCTGTCACTATTGCAGCTCAACAAGAAAGGAAGAGAAAAGGGAAAGGAGTGGCAACTGAAGAACCATCAAAGAAGAGACGTGTGTCAACTGGGGCTGGGGTAATTATAGGTGTGCCACCGCCTCGTCAAACAACACCTCAACGCCCGGTAGTGTCGCCTACTACTAGTACTCCGATGCTCACATTAACAACGACAATGTTGTCTCATGAAAGGCTTGGTTTAATTCCACAGATGGCTTTATCTGAAATACCAAGGCCGCCTGCTACATCGTCTATGGTCCCTCCAACACCATCCATGAGGCCTCCTCTTCCTTCTCCTCCTCCTCCTCCTCCTAGTGATGTCTCTTTTATGAGAATTACTCGGCCTCAAGGACCAATCCAACCAGTTCATCCATCCTTATACAACTTGCCGCCGAACCGTCAGACAGATATGCTATTAAATCTTTTTCATCTATATGAAAACCAAATGTCTGCTGACCGTCAGAATCAAGAACGTCTTATGGAGAATCAAAGACGGATGATGAGTTATATCTCATTTTGTCAAAAAGGAGACTACAGCGCTACGTGCGATTGTTGAGTCTCAGGGGGTGAAAATGAAGGAACAAGAGGATCTAATCTTGCAGTTGACTTGCAAAGAGGATTCCTTAAAGAAACTCAAGAACAATGATGAAGATCCTGACGAATCTGGTGCAGGAGGTGAGCCTAAACAAGTGCACGGCTCATCTTCCGGTGCTGGTACAAGTGGCGGTGATGACTCAGGTAAACAGGTTGTTGTGTATCAGGATTCAACTGCTGTTAAACCAATTGAAATGATTGAAGCCAACACTGTGATATTTGTGGATGGATCAGGGGTGGTTAGAAGTATGGTGAACAGGGATGAGATCGAGGTTGGTGAGTTCGTTGATAGGTCTCTGACACGTGAGCAGATTTCCATACTACTAGGGTTAAATGATGAACAATTGACTGTGTTAGAGACTGAGCCTGACAATGAGGTGGTGAATGAGGAAGGTATAACCGATGATCCGTCTATTCAAATGAATACGGATTTTGTTTATGAAGACGAGGATGTTGAGATGGAGGATGTCACTGCTGAGGAGTATCCAGACTTGTTTCAACACACAAACGTTGATCAAGGTGCTCCCGTATTCAATGAACAAACGGTTAAAGAAGCTGAAGATGATTTAGAAAAGATGTCCAAGGGTAAAAAGGTTGTGGATACTCGTTTCAATTCGATTGAGAACCCAACTGATGCCGATATTGCTAAGTGGTTCAGCTACAAAGCGGCGGGTAAGATTATCAAGGCTTATCGATATGTTGATCATGAACGAAAAGACGTAGTTGCAGCTTGGATCAAAGCAAACCAAGTGACCTCCTTCGAGACTGTATCCAAGGTACATGGTGATATCGTCTCATAGCTATATGATTCCGAGCTTAAGGTATGTATAATTAAATGGGAGAAGGGAATCCAGTACTACGAAACGATAATGGACGTTCTTACACTACCGCGTTAGGATGTTCGTAACCTCGCGTGTCGTCCATTTATCAATCGTAGTGGCTACCGGACAGCTGAGTGGTTTCATCAACACTTACTGTTCAAGGTCAATCATGGCTTCAAGTTCTTCAAGCCCCAGGTCCCGATACGTAAACGTATTGACGAGATTGATCCAAGTACTGGCTGGAGGAAACTTGTTTTTAAGGTAAAGCCGCCAAAGACGATGAAGCGGGTGCCTGTGAAGACGATGCACCAACACATGCATCTCTCATTTGGCCGCTGGTATTACGACAATCGTACTGGCGAGGCCGTCATTGTGCTTGGTAAAGGACTGAAGACTGAGCCTATCAAGATAATCGACCCGATGTGGTTGGTTAATTTATCTGAGACCGACAATGACGTGCTGTACAAGAACACGATTAAGTTTGAGCGTGATGAAGACTATGACCTGGCTATGCAATTCCAGCGCGTTGTGTGTGTTGTCATGAAAATGGAATTCATAGTTGCAGAGACTGGCAGTCCAAGCGTTTCAAGTAAAGACCAAAGACAAAGAGCTCAAGACAAGGGGGTGTCTGTTAGTGCATGGTTTTGCGTCTTGAGTCTTTGTATTTATCGTTAAAGTATTTGTCGTTTTGTTTAATGTAATAAACAATTATTTATCTAGTTAGTTCGTTATGTAACGTCTAGTTCGCTAAGGTTGTTTAGCGAACTAAGACTTAAGTTAAGTTCCCCTGATTCGTTAAGGATGTTTAACGAATCAGGGGTGATTCGTTAAGTTATTTCCTTTGTAATGTATGTAACGAAACGGACTCTAGTTCGTTAGGGGATGTTATCTTCTATTTATAGGTGAACATTGTTCACGTTTAATTTAAGTTTTTGAGAGTTAATTAACGAAGTGCTGTCCAAAATCGCTCTCGACCTTCATCTTAATATTATTCATACACATACAACTACTAATACTGATAATATATACACATATCATACACAATCAAACGTAATTATGAGCTAGATCCATATTAAGGTATTAATCGTATTAACACAGATCAGAGATCTGTTTATAGTTATAGGATTGATTCCGGGTTCCAACAGAAAACCAACAAAAGTCTTCTATATATTACAAGGCGTTCGATAAACTAATAGAAAGTGAGCATTGCATTGTAAGTTGTTGTTCCCCGCCGCATCGTGCGGGTTTTTTCCTAGTGTGTGTGTGTGTATATATATATATGTAAGGGTGAGTTCATTGAGGAACTCCAAAAAAGTGAGAAACTTGGAAACACTCTTTCCAACCCTTAATTAATTCCTAACATTCTTATGGTTCACTCTCAATCATATACATCAAATCAATTTTATAGGAAAAAAAAACCCTAACAAAAATAAAAAAATTATTAAAATAATTATAAAACAAAAAAAATGAAAAAATAAAAAAAAGTTAAAAAACCAAAATGTTTATCTTGCATCCTCAATAAAAAAACTTCAAAAAAATAGAAAATTTAATTAGAAAATAAAAAAAAGAAAAAAATGAAAAAAGTAAAAAAATCAAAGAAAAATATATATAGCATCCATAAAAACAAAATAAACAACTTGATTTAACCTTCGGGTTTTGTTTAACTTTTAGGGATATGTTTTTAGGAGTCCAGGCTTTCCGGGTTGAGGGTTAGGTGTTTTTAGGGGGGAGGGGTTTCTTGTACACGTGACGATGGAAAGATAGCAGAAAAAGAAAAATGCATAATATATTATAACTGCCACATTGAAACTTGTATTATCTTGTACATGCGTAAAAACATAACTTGAAAATGTTAATGAACACTAAATTTCGTGAGATAACCGTAAGTTTTTTTTTAATATATATATATATATATATATATATATATATATAGGTATTGGATCATTTCAGAAGTAGTTTTACAGCGAGAAGTGAAGGTGTAACTCCATTAATTCCTAATTTTACTCAATTTCTTATGTGTAGGTGTGTTGTGTAGGTGCGTATGTATGCGTGTAGGTACGTATGTTTGTATATGTGTACGTATGTTTGTATATGTGTATGTATGTGTGTAGGTACATAGGCTTGAATGTGGCTCGGTACATTTATATGTTTGTAGGTAGGTTTGAATGTGTAATTAAGACATAAATACAATCAACCTACATATATGTATGTAACATCATATGAAAGGGAGTGAAATTAGGGATTAATGGAGTTATACATTCACTTCTCGCACTTCTCGTTGTAATATCACTTCTCGCAAGATCCATCCCCTATATATATATATATAATTGTTGAATATGCATTAAAATTATAAGAAACGTGTTATTTTACATGTTAAATCTTTAAGAATTGTTGTTTTACATTTGAAATTTTAATGAGATTTGTTGTTTTATGTCACACCCCGCAAAGGCAGAAGCACAGACACGTGACGTAATGTATACCGTAAGCATATGATTATCGCCAGCATAGTAGCATTAGGATAACATTAGTTTTAAAAGCATTTACAAACCATAAAGTGTTTTTAAACAAATAGTTTAAGAACAAAATTGGGATTTTTCGTATATAACCTAAATATCAATAGGGTTATACAATAAAACCCTTCCAAAAGGTATCCTAATTATGCATTAAGGTCCTGTCTTCATGATTCCTTACGTGCTTGTTAATTCATTGAAAAACATTCGTTTTAAATAGTCAACACAATGGTTGGTGAGCTCACAAGTTTTGAGACTCTATAGGAAAACGTTGAATCAGTTCACAAATAAGTATACGATAATATGTTAAAACTCGTAGACTAGATAAATCTACAAATTAATATGACGAACCCTGAGCCTATAACCAAACCACGAATTATATCGTTTTGCCCTGTTCAAATCTCACAGATGAAATATACGCACCCTGTTTTGATGCAATATCGGAGGTTAGAGAGACTTACATAACAGTAAGGGGAAATGTCAACGTCAATAGTAATATTGGTATATTCCTGTGGCTAACTCTGTTAGCTAATTGTTATAGTATGCAAGCAATGGGCTTATAGGACTACATAGTTCAACTCATGTTCTCATAAGGATTGTGTGTTTTGTTTCTAATTATCATATATAAAAGTAGATGTGTATGTTTTCCCCCTAGATTAATAAAACAATAAAACAGTAAAAAGGTGTAGGTTCCCTGGACGGATCGCACGAGATATATCGGTCTACTCAGGTGCGGAATCCCTGCGTAGATCGTTACGAGTATAGAACACAAACCAAACAAACACACACGAATAAACCGAAACACGTTATATATTAATAACTGAACTCACGTGATATGAATCACTGATACAGACTCTCGTCCTCACGTTACAATGAACTCAAACCAGCTTAGATCAACTCGATGAACAACCTCAACACTAAGCCGTAACCTAGTATAAATACACGACAATTTCGCCTGATATGTTCAGGCGAAGTTGTCCATAACTTCGCTTGTTCAACAAGTTCGCCTAGGCGAACTTGTTAACAACTTCGGTTAAACAAAAACATAAATAACATTACAGACTCGATTACAGACACTAGACTATGAACTACTGACATTTATGCACCAACAGACTCCCCCTTGGCAGTAGCTTCATATCTTGATCTTTAAGCACTTGTCTCGTAATCTTCAATCTTGTCTCTTCACGCATGCACTCCTTCTCTAACACAAACTGACACAACTCTTTGATACTTCCTCGCTTCGTCCTTCCAAGCAGGAATATAAAAGATTTACTTCTCATTAAGCACCTTCAGATCAGCTTGCGATAAGTTTACCAAATGCATCGGATCGTAAACTCTTAGGAGCTCTTGTTCATCCTCGTCTTCCATCACCGCCTCTGCTGTCTCACAATCCACATACCACCACTTTAGGTCTTTAAGCACATCCTTGGGCATTAGCTTCATCGGTACTTCTTTAAGGCACCGGATCGGTTTATACTTCATGACCATCCAAGGTTTTCCATCAGCTCTCAAACCTCTATCCTTGTCTTCAACAAGTTTTCCCTTCTGCGGTTTCAACAGCTCAAACTTCTTTTCTTTTATACTCTCTCTCCATACAATTTTCTCAATGACTCTAGCCATATTATCGTCATTTCGATTGATTAACCCCAATCTGGCTAAGTCTTTCACTTCACATTCCGGCAGTGTATTCAACGACCTTAACATTCTTTTAAAGTACTGAACGCCGTCATACCGTTTAATCACAAAGAGATTCAACTGCTCATCATAGATCCAGCAAATAATCCCTTTCTTCGCTTCGGCATAGCCTTTAATATTGTAACTCTTCTTAAACATTGTAGGGACCGCTGGTTTCTTCGTTTTGACGAACCACTGAGCATAGCCTTCCTTCTACCTAGGCTGCTCTTCCCATTCAGTCTCATCATTTTCCATCTCATTACCCATATAGGCTTTCTCCACACCTGGAATGTCATGCTCTACATTCTCTTCTACTATTTCACCTTTCTCAACATCTTCTTCAATCACAATCTGTGCTCCAATCTTCTCAATCTCCTCAATTGGCAACACATCATCATCAAACAACACATCATCACTAAACATATCATCATCTAACTCTTTCAAAGCATCAATCACATCATCTTCATCATCAACCATCACCACCTCATCACCACCAACTGCACCTGCAGACTCCCCCTGAGCTGTGGAAGTCCCAAGAGCTTGAGTAGTTCTTGGCAACTCACCACCTGCACCTTTCGATGCATTGGGATCATCGTCTCTATCATTTCTCTTCTTTGTCCTTAACTCGTCGCCTCTACAGCTTGTCTCCCCCTGAGATGCCAAGAACTCCTTCATAGCATCTATAATTCTCCCATGTTCAACCAGGAGGGACGACTGTAGTTGATTCTCTGCTACAAGGCGCTGAATAGCCTGGGTCTGGATAAAGTTTATCCTCGATTGCTCTGCCACGACCCGTTCAAGTGCAGCTATTCTCTCCGAGTCTGAGAGGGTTGCATCGAAATCAAACCTCATGTTAGATGTGTCTTGAGTATACTCAGCAGGGATCTCGAATGTAACCGGGACATCAGAAGCAGTTGTGGACGTAACCGCAGGTGGTATCGTGACCGACAACCCTGCAGTTGTAACGACTGTCGACTCTACAAATTGTGCCACCACCTCTGAAGGAGTAAGCGTTGGAGGTGGTAAAGACACAATCTCCGGAGTCGGCAGCTGGATAGTAGTGATTGATGGGATGCCGACAGCTGATGTAGCCACCACGGGAACTTCCGCGGCGCTTAAACCTATGACCTGTACAGATGTAGGAACAATCGACATACCTGACAGTGCGGATGGAGCAAAACGTACAACTCTTGAAGTCTCTCCAGCTCCCATACCTGCACTTGTCCTTTCCCGTCTTGAACGTCTAATCAACTTGTGAATATCCTCTTCTTCTTCTTCTGACTCAGTATCATCAACTGTCCTCTTTCTCTTCCCAATCGTCCTTTCTCGTCTCACCAACATCCTTCTCGCCTCATCCATAACATCATCAAGATCTGAGTCAGCCACCGTCGTAGCTGCTCTAGTAACATTCACTTCCCGAACCTGTGCAGCAGAGACCTGCACCTCTTCTTGCGGATCAAACCGGTCCATGTCGAAGAATCCTTGGCCGCCAAATGCAGCATCAAGGTCTACATCCTCCTCAGCCGACACAACAGGCACAGCAGGTACATCTCGAGGTGCTCCTACCTGTCGTGGTTGAGGGTATCTGAACTCATCCCCACGAGCTGGCACATACCCCGGGTTTATTAAGTACCCAAAGAGTGGAGTATGCCTTGGACGCAGTTCAGGCTTGCTCCTCGCACTGGATGTACGGCATTGAGCGAAGATACGTTTGCTCACATTCTCCACGTATCTTATTGGACGCCGTTGAGGCAACGTGGGAGCAACATGATTCAAGATCATCTGAATGAATCTTGGATACATGATGAACCTCTCACGGGCCATCGCTCTCCTCTGTCTGTCGATCTCATAAAAGACCATCTGACTGAAGCTATAACGTTTGTTATAGGTCAGAGCAGTCATTGCGGACTGCATGGTCGCACCCATACCGTCAGTGCCCGCCTTCCTCCCTGACATGCATACAATCATTACGTGCATGAGGAAGCGCCACTGATCGAGTAGGAAACCCTTCCTCCTCTGAGTATCACCTAATGGACCAGAATAGCCCATTCGGAGAAACGCTCCATCACGGAACGGAGCCACAAACTCTGTAGGGTCATCCCTAGTCTCCTCACCGAACCGTAAAGCCACCCGTATCTGTTCAGATGAGAACTGAACCACTTGATTGTTGACGGTTGCTCGCATAACCGGGGGCTCAACGCGGCAATCATATTCCACAGTCTGCCAGAAATCCTCGATATTGGGTAAGGATATCGGCAGAGTCGTCGTGATAGCGTGGAATATCCTCGAGCGAAGGAGGAATGTGATTATCTCGCGGTAATCCTCCACACCACTCGCTTCCGGGTCTAAGGTGATGAACATGTTGTGACCTGGGAAGAATTGCCTCTGATTATCTCCATCGTCACCTCCAGCACCTCCAGCACCTGCTACTGCAGCCATATCTGCAACAAACCAACCAAGTTAGATAAACGTTAAGGCGTACCACAAGTTCGCTTGTTACCATGTGCGAAGTTGTGATAAAATCTGTATAGGCGAAGTTAAAGTTGGGGCGAAGTTGGGAACAACTTCGCTTCATCTTTAAGTTCGTCTAATAATTAAAAAATTAAAAGGTCCAGGCGAAGTTAATGTTAACTTCGCCTCACCACAACATCGCCTCAGGCGAAGTTTAGACTCAGGCGAAGTTACGGATAACTTCGCCTAAACCTTAAGTTCGCCTGAATCTGAAACGACGACAGTAAGGTCCATTCAACATCGAAAATTTGGTGTTTCGGTCAATTTTGACGATTAAGAACTCCCACACAAGATATTAAGGATATATAGACGATTAGGTTGTTCATGAGCACGTAAAAACAAGGTTTAAAATCCGGTTCAAAAAGCCGTCGGTCCGAGGTATCGAAACAGGTCAAAACGACCTTTGATAAGCATTGACAACACGATGTACCGACACCACGAACCTTGAAATCGAAACGAAATCTTGAAAAAGAACAAAGATGAAATCGAAAGATAAGATCGCTTGTTTATCGGATAAGTTCGCTGGAAATCTCGGAATAAGTTCGCTGATAATAATGAAACTGTTGACCTTAAGTATTCTTTATATAGGGGCGGAGTTAAACAGGCGAAGTTATTCACAAGTTCGCCTGTTTAACAACATCGCCTATATTTACAAAATCAACCCTTATAATTTGAACATTTTGCAATTAAGTTCTAAAACTTCCCTTTAAGAACTAAATAACACGATCAAGTCCAAGTAACCAGATACAAAATCATAAAACTAACTAAGTACAAGAAACTTTTAAAAAATAAAGTATAAGGGATCAAATTTCAGTCTCGATAGGGACTACTACGTTTTAGAAAAGATCCGAACAGGAATCATACTAATTACGTGACTGTCACATAGATCCGTGTTTAGCTGTATTATGACACAAAGAGACAGGTTGTAAGCAGGTAAATAACTTAAGATGGTTTTCATCGTTTCTTGTGATACGAGTTAGGTTCAATTAAGCCTCAAAATTTAAGTGGGCAACAACTCAGAGATTATGATGCCTCCTATCTATTCTCAAAGCGTATTTGGCTTTCCCCAAGTCACCTCGAATTGACTTCGACCCTTAGTGTCTGATTAAGTTTTTAATTACTCTTCATATCCTTCCCGTTCTCTTTCTTACTCCATGATTAAGAAGTCTTGATATGTTGAACTCTAGAATGTTTCAATAACTCATAAGTTTTTTTTTTTTTTTTTTTTTTTATGATAAACATTTACATAGACTTTAGAGTAGTAACCAACTGCAAGTCCCGAATCTGGATCACTGCAGTTTCTTGAAACGCTATCTTCACGGGAATCAGAACACTTACGGGCTCGTGTATGACTTGGTAATCGCTTTTCTGCCTATCATTCGGAAAGATATATATGAAGACATGCAAAACTCGTAAGGAGTTTCCACGTAAAATCAAGTAGTTTTAGTTTGTATCACATCTACTTTTACGCACCATAAAAAGTTACCATGACATACAATGACTGTCCTAAAGCCTTTTAAGCCTAATAACTTCACTAGTTAAACACACAGAATCAGTATATCTATCATTTTCCAAGGTTGGATCAATTTTCTGTTAAACATAGCTAACGAACTTCTTACGAAGTAGTAGACTTGAAAAATAATTTCATTTCCCCTAAAAAAGATTTTAACATTAATCGCCCCGACCAAAACAAAGTGTTCAGGTAAACGGCTATCCCGAAGATCCAATGGATCAGCTGGACCGACCACATACAAGTATGTGTCCTTCTAACTAAGTATGATCGACTAATTTTAAGCAATAGAATGAAAACTCATCATAATCCGCCCCGGTCACTTTCAGTCATCTGGTTAATGGCTATCCTCAAATTCTACAAGTAGAAAATGAGGACCAAAACATATCCGAAGACAAGTCCTTCAAACTAAGGCAACCGACATATTTTTAAGCGATAGTGACGTTTTTTTTTTTTTTTTTTTTTAAATATAACATGAAAAGCATGGTTACTCGGGATTGATTATCCCATTCAGCTCGATAAGGTTTTGAAATCTTGTTTTGTCAAACGCTTTAGTATAAAGATCAGCGAAATTATCAAGCGTATCCACCTTTTCAAGCAAAATCAGTTTCTTCTCAGCACAATCCCTTATAAAATGATGACGTATGTCAATATGTTTAGTTTTACTGTGCTTCACGGGATTGTTAGTTACTGAGATAGCAGCTGTGTTATCAATGCAAATAGGTGTAAGTAAGAAATTCAGACCATAGTCGCGCAACTGTTGTTGAATCCAAAGAACCTGGGAGCAGCAGTTGGATGCTGCCATGTATTCTGCTTCACAGGTTGAAATTGCGACTGAAGTCTGCTTCTTGCATTGCCACGACACCAATCTGCCACCAAGAAACTGACATCCTCCAGTTGTTGACTTCCGACTCTGATTGCACCCTCCATAATCAGAATCTGTGTAAGCGACTAGCTCCAAGTCTCCTCCTCTCGGGTACCACAACCCCAGCTTCGGTTTGCCCTTGAGATACCGCAAGATCCTCTTCACACCCTTCATGTGAGATTCCTTTGGGTTTGCCTGAAAACGAGCACAAAGACAAACAGCAAACATTATATCAGGCCTAGAAGCAGTTAAGTACATTAAAGAACCTATAATAGCCCGATACTGAGTTGGGTCCACATCTGCATCACCGTCTGACTCAGCACCCAATTTGTGATTGACGCAGATTGGAGTGTCGAATGGAGTGTTGTCCTCCATCTTGAAGCGTTTGAGCACATCATGGACATACTTGGTCTGATGAATGAACATCCCATCCTTCTTCTGATCAACCTGCAATCCTAAAAAGAAAGTTAGTTCACCCATAGCACTCATTTCAAACCTTTTCTTCATGACGGCCTCAAACTCCTGACACATGGAGACTTTAGATGCAGCAAAGATAATGTCATCCACGTAGACTTGCACCAGCAGGAAGTCGCTTCCATCTCTCTTGAAGAACAACGTGCTATCTATCTTCCCTCTTTCAAACCCATTTTCAAGCAAGTAATCTGATAAAGTTGAATACCAGGCACGAGGTGCCTGATGTAGTCCATACAATGCCTTGCTTAACTTGTACACGTGATCAGGAAAGTCTGGGTCAGGAAAACCCGGAGGTTGCTCAACATACACTACCTCATCAACTTTCCCATTCAGAAACGCACTCTTCACATCCAACTGAAATACCTTCATCTTCTTATAAGCAGCGAACGCCAAAAACAATCTAATGGCTTCCAACCTTGCGACAGGAGCGAACACTTCATTATAATCAATCCCCTCTTGTTGATTAAAACCTTTAACGACTAGCCTCGCCTTGCTTCTTATGATAATCCCTTTCTCATCTCTCTTGCACTTAAACACCCATTTTGTGCCTATCGCATGCACATGCTTCGGTTTTTCAACCAAAGTCCAAACTTCCATTTTCTTGAATTGAGCCAACTCTTCTTGCATAGCTTCGACCCACGAGCTGTCCTTGAGAGCCATTTGATAATTCTTCGGTTCAATCTGGCTGATAAAGCAGGTGTACAAGCATTCGTTGATTATGCCTGTCTCCTTGATGCTTGTGTAAACACAGGTGTGCTCATTCAAGCTACGTCTTGTTTGTACACCGGAGGACACATCACCAATCACATTCTCCAAAGGGTGATCTTTATGAATTCTCGTGGTCGGAACAGAACCGACATGCAAATTGTCTTCCAAGTTAGAAGAGAGCTCGTCAAAGGTTGTTTCATGCTGAGAGTGAAATGGATTGAAAAATTCTTCTTCAGTCGAGGTAGCAGGGGTATCGACAGCATTTGATGAGGAAGGTTGACATTTATCGATCAACTGTCTTTGCAATAGGTTTTCTTCCTCATCAAGGATCATCTTCGTAGCAACTCTCTCTTCTTCTTCAGCAATATCCAAATACGGTATGTTAAAAGACTTAAAAAGTTTAACATAGTCGAAAAACTCAGCAGGTCCGTTGCTTGGTTTTGGCGGTTGGTAACTTGTGATATCGGTGTTACACACCACCTCAACCTTGCTGGTCGATGTATTGAAGACACGTCTGTTGGGAGTCCCAACAACATAACCGACTAAGATTCCTTCATCGGCTACTTCACCAAATTTAGAATTTGTCTTCAAAATCGAACAAGGGGACCCGAATGGTTCAAGACCACTCAAGTTGGGCTTTCTCCCATGCATAAGCTCATAACACGTTTTACCAAGTCTTTTAACAGTTAAGACTCTATTCAGAACATAACAGGCTGTAGCAACAGCTTCAGCCCAAAACACCACAGGAAGCTTTAAATCAGCCAGCATTGTTCTGGCTCCTTCAATTAATGTTCTGTTCTTCCTTTCAGCCACTCCATTCTGTTGCGGTGTATACGGAGCGCTGTATTGGTGTTCAATCCCTCTCTGAAGGCAGAAGATCTCCATCTCAAAATTCTTGAACTCCGTTCCATTGTCACTCCTGATGAACTTAACCCTTTTATCCATAACGTTCTCAACTTTGGTAATCAAATTCTTCACCATCTGAGCCGTTTCGTCTTTTGATTTCAGGAAATACACCCACGAATATCGTGAGTAGTCATCAGTGATCACCAAGCAATAAGAAGTTCCTCCTAGACTTTTTGCATTCACGGGACCGAAGAGATCCATGTGAAGCAACTCCAGAGTACTGGCAATTGAATTGACTTTCTTGGTGAGATGGGATTTCTTGTGCTGCTTTCCCTTCTTGCACGCTATACATTTATCTTCAAAATTGAAATTCTTCAAGGGAACACCCAGCACAAGTCCATTCCTGACAATGTGGTTCATCTTCCGAAGATGAATGTGCCCCATTCTCCTATGCCACAATTCGGACTCTGATTCACTCGCTTTTGTCATAAGGCATGATTCTGCCGTGGCCATTTCAGTTGATCTCATATCCATAATATATGTATTTCTTTCACGTGGAGCCTTCATCACAATCCACTCCTCTGGTATCTGAAAACCAGGTTTCAACACAATCGCCTCATTCTTTGTAAAATGAACGGTGTACTCCTTATCACAATTGTGCTTCAATTCTTCTACAAAGTTAACCTTCTCCAAAGTCATCTTTCCGTTTGACACCGTTCCCATTCCAGAAATCTTGCCACCACTTTAACCGGCAAAGCTCACTCTCCCTCCTTGAACAGGTTTCAAATCGTGTAACAAGTATTTGTTACCCGTCATGTGCCGGGAACAGCCGCTATCTACAACCCAAAGATTGTTGGCAGCCCTGTTCAACTGTTCCTGCACAATAAAGCAAAAGATTAGAATTTAGGGACCCAAGACCAATTGGTCTTGGATCTATACATCCCAAACTTTGGCTTTCCAAAGTTAGTATCTCGAAAATTCCTGTAAGTCCTATTAGGAAACCTCCTTGAAGATTGATTGTGAGGCCTACCAAACCTTTGTGAATTGAAAGAATTATAACTTGTGGTTTGGTTATTAGCAGTGTAAAACTAAGATTTGTTTCTATGAAAACCTGAATTAGTCACATTTTTGAATTTTAAGTGGTTTTCATTTTTAGCAGCATGATAATTACTATTAGGTTTATTCTCAGCTTTAGTAGGCCTTACACCTCTGAATCGCTGCTTCAGAGGGCAATTTGCAACAAGATGTCCTAATTGATTACATCTAAAACAACACCTATGCTCAACTTTTTTATCAACCGGTGTTTTAGATGTCGAGGCTTTAATACCGCCTGTTCGTCTCACATATGGTGGGACGTACGGGTTTAGTGGAGTACTCTTTTTATTCGTCTTATCTTTCTCTCCACCATTGGGTAATATCACCTCCTCTTTTGCCTTACCAGACTCGGATGACTTATCCGAATCTGATGAGACTGGACTTGGATCAGAAATTTTAACACTTGAAACAGGCGAACTTGTTTCGCCTCCACTAACATTTGGTTCTTTACAAGTTACTTTAACTGGTACTGTCTGAGCAACCTCAAAATCAACAGATTTCTGAACACTAGGGTTAAAAGTGTAATTGTGATTATAAGGTGGTGGAACCTCATGATAACCGATTCCTCCTCTCTTAGCAGAGGAACCTTGATCACTAACAAGGTGATCAATAATAGCAGAAGAATTTCTGAACTGCTCTAGTTTTCTATTCAGTTCCACCACTTTTACCTGGTGATCAGCAATCTGTTTTTCTCTATCAGCAATTAGTTTGGTTTTTTCTTCCAAAACTTCATAACTTAAATCAATCACTTCAATTTTTTCAGCAAGTTTTGTTTTTAAACTTTTAACATCTTTTTCACAAGCTTTTATTTTGACTTTATTGCTATTTTCTCTTGCTTTTGTAAAATGATGATCTTCTTTTAAGGTTTTAAATTCAGCATCCAACCTAACATACTGATCGGTTATAGTTGCTAATTGCTCAGACAAGTTTTCACATTTAGAGCATGTAAGTTTAGAACATACCTCGGAGAGCTGGTCATTAACGTCTGCCATAAGGGCTTTTTCCTCTCCGGTAACCTTCTCACTTTCTTCAGTTTCTACCTTTGCTAAATTTGCCTGCTCAAAAGTTTCTTTAGAAAGCAGGTTCCAGTTGTATTCACCATCTTCTCTGGACATCATGGCACTATAATCTTTTCTACCCTCACTTTGCTGTGGAGACCTACCCTGACTTCGTTCCACACGCTCATTCCTGCATTCTTTTGCAAAGTGACCGTTTTGCTGACAATTGTAGCATCTCACCTTCGTCTTGTCAAACCCTGGCTTTCCACCGACAAACTTTCTTCCGGTCTTCCTCATAAAACGCTTCACTCTTCTTACAATCATGGCCATCTGCCATTGCAGATCCATTTCCTCCAGATCATCAGCATCAATCTGGTCATAATCTTCATCCAACATAGCTGGATCAACAACCTTCCCTTGAATGTAGTTCTCATAGGAAGCAATAAAAGAAGCATAGAGACCAAACTGCTCCTCAGCAGACTTGACACTCATAGGCATCTTGGAGTAGTTGTTGCTGGGAATACTTGGAGAGCAACTACTCTTGCTTACCTGGGGTTGAGAACCACTCGATCCACCTGCTACATAGCAAACATCACCATTTGTGTTGACTGACACATGACCCTCATGTGATGAGTTTGCACCCAACTCTCCCTTCGAGTAGTAGGCAGCAGATTCAGTCTTCGATCCTGCGCTATTGTTGACTTTAGCTCCATACATACCTGGATCTTGAACCTGATCCATAGGTGTTTCTTTTCTGACCATGTTAAGCTCAAAGGTTCTGAGCTTGTTGACTGCAGTTTCTAGATCATATGTGGGAAAGTCTTTGTCTTCCCTCATCAGCACAGTGTACATCTCCCATTTTTGTAGGAGAGCATCTAGAAGCTTCTCAACTATTTCTTCTTCTCGGTAGGAAATTGAATAGTTGCTCAATTCAGTCATCAGATGGTAATATCGAGTGATAATATCATCTAAGGATTCATTCTTCAAATACTTGAAGACTGAGAACTGGGTTTTGAGCAATTTTATCTTTGAAGCACGGATTCCTACATTCCCTTCAAATCTGTTCTCAAGAGCTTCCCAAAGCTCTCTTGCTGACGTATACTTTCTGAACGTATGAAGGATCTCTTGAGGAAGAGCCATAGTAATAGCAGCATGAGCCTTGCTCTCGGCCTCATACATCTTTTTCTCTTCTTCTTCCATTTTACTATACTTTTTAATTTGATCACGACCTTCATACTCCATAACTGGTGGAATATAACCATCCTGGATGCATACCCACATCTTCGCATCCTGGTATTTGACGTATTGTATGAACCGATCCTTCCATGCAACGAAATCGGTTCCCTTCAGCAATCTTGGGGCCTTGGTAGCTGACCCTGCTTCAACTTCCATCTTCACTAACTCAGAGATGTTGATCGACGACATCTTTCCCGAAAAGTAAGAAACGTGAAAAAATTAAGAAATTTTTTTTTTTTTATATTAAAGTACTGTAGGCGAAGTTACGGATAACTTCGCTTGAAGTAGGCGAAGTTGTAGAGAACTTCGCTGAAGAACTTCGCTGATAACACTGCTGATTAACTTCGCTGATTCTTAACTTCGCTTGAGGTAAGCGAACTTAAGAGGTAGGCAAAGTTGTAGAGAACTTCGCTTGAGTTAGGCGAACTTGAGAAGGTAGGCGAAGTTGTGGATAACTTCGCTTAACCTTATATCTTCGCCGAAACCCTACGCACAGTGACGGCAACTTCGCCTGATGAACACGGAAGATTTGCAGATCTGTAAATCGGATTTTAACGAGGTTTTTGACGGTGTAAAGGCTTGAACACGATGGTAGGAGGTAAGAATGATCAAAAACACAGAAAACACGTCCCGCAAATAGTCGAAACGGGACGATTTCTACACCCGCGTGAATATCCCGAACCACACAATCGAGCAAATGCTCTGATACCAATTGTAGGTTCCCTGGACGGATCGCACGAGATATATCGGTCTACTCAGGTGCGGAATCCCTGCGTAGATCGTTACGAGTATAGAACACAAACCAAACAAACACACACGAATAAACCGAAACACGTTATATATTAATAACTGAACTCACGTGATATGAATCACTGATACAGACTCTCGTCCTCACGTTACAATGAACTCAAACCAGCTTAGATCAACTCGATGAACAACCTCAACACTAAGCCATAACCTAGTATAAATACACGACAACTTCGCCTGATATGTTCAGGCGAAGTTGTCCATAACTTCGCTTGTTCAACAAGTTCGCCTAGGCGAACTTGTTAACAACTTCGCTTAAACAAAAACATAAATAACATTACAGACTCGATTACAGACACTAGACTATGAACTACTGACATTTATGCACCAACAAAAGGGGGTAATGAAACTCACCTCTTAAGTTAAGTGGTAGGTTCGCTAGCAGTTTTAGATTAAACCCGGTTTCGTTGCCTTCACATGTCTTAAACGTGTAAGGTCAGTTTGTTAATAATCGACTCGCAAGTCAGTTTATGCTAGTCGCTTTCACCCAACTAGTAGTTTCATTGTTCGTACCGGTTGTTTTCACCAACCAGGCGTTTCGTTTATTTTGTCGGTTGCTTTCACCAACCGATCATTTCGCATAAGGTGTCGGTTTCTTTCACCAACCGATCATTTCGTGTAAGGTGTTGGTTTCTTTCACCAACCGATCGTTTCACTTATTTCCTAAGTAACTATTCCTATGTTAGTTGTTGGTCGACCCGTTGGTGACAAGTTTTATATTCTTTTTGGAAATGAGTATTTATATAATTATATAAATATTAAGTATGTACCTCATATTAGCGTCAATTTCATTTATATGTCACTTGACTAAATACAAACAATTTGCTTGATTAGGTGATAAATAAATATATATTAAATGTATATGTTTATTTCTAAATAATAGTTCTTAAAGTTACGATTAACGTTGTTAGTAAAACATAATACATTTATGTTTTTGTTTGTAGTTTTCAACCCTACTTCATGTACCGTTTCGGTCAGTTGACCCGTAAAAGTTACATTATGTAAAAATCATCACTGTTAACAAAGGGTTATATTTTGTATCCAACATATATCTATACAATTATGTTTCCTTGTTTATTCATTCTATAAGTGACAAAATATACAATATTTCTTTTTGTCATTTCAAACATAAGAATTATATAGTTTTATTTAAAATCATATGTGAACTTTATAAAGATATATGAACTTATATTTTGAATGAAAATCCATAAATAGTCCATTTTTTATTTATTAATATCATAAAATGCGTTTGAATCTCTTAATAAGTTTATTTTGTCTTAGAACCGTGTATACTCCTTTAATCACACTTACCAAAAAGGCGTCCTTTTAAAACTATGTTTTAATATCAAAACATATATATTATCTCAACATAACTATTTTCATCAAAATCCATCATATTTATATATTTATGTTTTTACCTAACAAAATCCACCTTTTTAAAGATTGTGTCTTGACATCTTAGGTATTCTTAACCCTTAACCCAAATTCTAGTCATGAAGAGTTACATCTTTAACAAAATAATATATCTAGGCATATTAAATATTTTTAAACCAAGTTGTAAGCATAAAACCCACTTTACAAACATGTTATTTATTTTAAACTTTCTTCACATGTAACTAAGCACACTAATTATTATCTTGTTGTAGGCTTGTTTGACTCATTTTTAGTGATTCTCTCGTATGTTTAACTCTCTTTAACCATGATAAGTTTATATACATATGTTTGGAGTTTTTTTAACATTATGAGTGTGTAGGTTGTTATATCAAGTGAAAGCCTAGCATAAACACACTTTGTGTGTGTATGTGTGTGTGTATATATATACACACATATATACATAAACGATAGATTAGAGATGGGTTTTTGTTCACTTAGAACTGGGATTATGTTTGAGATTAGAGCAAGAAAATGTTCTGAGGTTGATCCACCATCTTTAGTTTCCTAGTTGATATCCTTTTGCTTGTTTGAGCTTGCAAGATCTTTAGTATGAAAGTGTGTGTATGTTTCTTCCTCGAAGAGAGAGTATGGAGAGATTATAGAGAGAGATAGAAGGTGACGATTGATGATGTCGGTTTCAGGTTGGTGTCGGAGTAGGACCAGGGAGGTTTCCTGGGTCGTTTTGTCACACCCCAACCTAAGGCGGAAATGCGGGGGCGTGAGCTGATTGCTCACAGCTCTCAAGGTACTATTATGCAATATTAAATGATAATATATATTAATCAAATTATATAATTCCAACAAAGTTCAGATAAACAAGATACATAATTCCATAGATAAAACAATTAAGACAAAAATCTAAATTTAAATCTTGTATCTTCTCTCTAGCATGCAACCCTAAGTTTTCTTCAAAAGGATCCTGAACAATCAAATCATTCGATGGCCTACATATGCGTTAAAAATACAATAATTTTGTCAACACTAGGTTGAGTGAGTATTTAACATCCTGATTTTGATAATAATAAATAAAAGGAAATTATGTTTGTTTATTTAAACGTGTGTTAATATTTAATTAAGATTAAATATAACAAAGGAGTATGGATTTGGATTAGTAAAAGATGGATTAAAGGGTGATGATGGGCCTTAGGTCTATGAGCTTAAGAGAGTATAAATACTCCCTTAAACCTCCCTAAAACCCTAAAACCCTCATTTCTTATCTTCCAAGTCTCCTACAAACTCAAAACACACACACACAAACACTCTTGATATACTACCACGACCGGAATAGAGATCCAAGGCCAAACCGAGCTTAGATTCTTGAAGATCTTGGTTATACAAGCTAGATACGACTCGTGAGAGCATAGAGAAGCTATCTCGTAACCTAGAAACGTCAAAAGGTTTGTTCTTTACATATAAAGATTTCATTTTTATGAACGGTTTGCCCTAAACCTTGACACGAAGGCTAATCAATTATTGTAATACCATAAAACTACAAACTTGATGTTAGAAACGGATTAAGTGAACTTGTTAGTATATATGGTTCACTTAGAAACCCTAGATCTAGCTTAAATGCATTTAAAAAAAACTAATAATGGTTCAAACTTTATGATACCCGAACTAGATCTTAGGCAAAGGAGGTTATAGAAACATTTAAGGGGTAATATGATGCAACGATAGGAGAATGGATGTTTTCATATAAGGAGAAAGTGAAAATAATGTGCGTTTGAATACAATGTGCGTTTGAATACAATGTGCGTTTGAATATAGTGTGTGTTTGAATATAGTGTGCGTTTGAATACAGTGTGTGTTTAAATATAATGTGCATTTGAATACAATATGGATTTGAATACAATGTGTATTTGAATACACTTTGCATTTGAATACAATGTGTGTTTGAATACAATGTGTATTTGAATACAATGTGCATTTGAATACAAATGTATTCAAATGGGATGGGAACGCTCAATTACAATAGACCAGACTTAGCCATTTTGCTGAAATATAAATAATGCGATTAGGACAAGTATTGGTACACATAATTAATGTACAGTTAGCCGAGCTCAGTTAAAGAGAGGAATAACCATTAACGGCGAACGTAATAGGATCCGGTTGAGTTTCTTGCCCTATTTCCTTGTTATGTTTTCGGGGCTGTGTGCATACTCAATGTGATAGTTAATACACTTACGTTAAGTGGTAAGTGTATGCCATATATGATTTATGCGATAGATATTATGTCATGAATGTGAATGAAAGCTTGTCAGTACGTGAACGATCATCGGATATTGCACGTATTGCCAAGGAAGGTAAGAGTATGATGTATGATTGTGTATGTATTATGAATGTATATGAAATATGAATATGTATGAAAGATATATGTATGAGTATGTATGAATGCTAAAGGAAGTATATATAGAAGTACATAATGATACGGGTATGTAAAGAGAGTATGCACGGGTATGGAAGAAGGAAGGGACCAGACCCTAATAATATATGAGATAGAGGAAGGAGGGACCATACCCTAATAATATATGAGATAGAGAAAGGAGGGACCATACCCTAATAATATCTGAGACAGAAAAGAGAAAAGAAAAGGAAAAGGAGAGGGATCAGACCCTAACAATATCTGAGATTGAAAAGGAAGGGATCAGACCCTAATAATATTTGAGATGGAAAGGATAGTATGTGAAAAACATAGAAGTAATGAAGTATGAACGTATGTATGAATGTATGAATGTATGTATGTATGTATGTATGAATGTATGAAAGAAAGGTAATAAGCAAAGTATTTATGTATGCATCTTCGGATGTATATATAAAGGTAAGTGTATGTATTGTATGTTTCCTGATTAACTAGAACTCACTTAGCGTAGCTGACTTTTAGTATGCACGCAGATGAGTAGAATGAGGCAACTAGCTTGAGGAGGACATATGGTGGATGAATAAGAAGCTGGCATCTGAAGACTCATGATGATTTTATAATTAATGTTTTATTTTGAAAGACAAAGATGTTCGTTTAAGAAATGTTTACTAATAAATATGTAATGTTTAATGAAAGTTTTATATTCCGCGAAAGTTTTAATTAACTCTGAAATTTAGGACTGTGTTTATGAGTAAATCCAACGCAAATGTAGGGCACCGGGATCAGGCCTTACAAGTTGGTATCAGATCATGACTTTGAGAGAATTAAGCATCCTACATGCTTAGACTCGAACAGAGAATGAGACTTTCTTAAGAAAGAAATAATATGCCAGTTCAAGAAAGCCACGTGTCCCTCAAGCAAGCTAAGTAAAGGTAAAGTACATAATTAATGTCATGTGTAACTTAAGAATGAGTAAGGAAGTTTTCTTAATTGCTAGAGATAGGAGTATGTGATTATATGAACTATTTGACTGTCTAACTGTTAGAAGTAGAACTAGCACAAGTGGACTCACAAAGGGAAGTGTATAGGACACGGAGAGTGACGTGATCAGCTATTCATAGTTGGCCACTGATATTACCTATTAGCCTTACTATCCATGTACTAAATAGTTTCTTGAGTGATGAAGTTTGTGTTTTTCCTTTTTTAATACGATGGCCGGAGCTAGGAAGGTTACTGGAATAGGAGGTCGCATAGGACGTCGTGGTAGGCCACGTAGGGTCCGAGACTCTGTGAGCGCCAAGCCAGAATGTAGGGTATCGACTTGACCCAGTTGTTCAAGCTGCCATTGCTCAAGCTGTAGCTGCGACAATGAAGAATCTGCAACCTGAAAGGTCTGCTGGAAGCCATGCAAGAGCTGTTGAGAGGTCAGGAGAGAATGGTAAGAAAGATGATGAGAGAGAGAAGGGTGATTCAAGTGAAGTTCGATATGTGAAAGTTGATGGCAGAAAGAGAGGCCGAGGAGGGTGTAACTATAAGTCTTTCAAAGATTGCGACCCACCGAAGCTGAATGGTTTAGGAGACGCAATCGCTAATCTTCAATGGATAACCGCAATGAACAGGGTTATCCGAATTAGCGAGTGTCGTCCCGACCAAGCAGTGGGTTATGCCACTCAGTCATTTGGGGATGAAGCTATGTACCGGTGGGAAAGTGTGGAGCAGCGGAAGACCCGAGATGAGATTAAGGCGATGAGGTGGGATGATCTGAAGGAGTTGGTAATGAAGAGGTTCTGTGCTGATTCTGAGGTTGAAAGGGTTGAGATGAAGTTTCTAAACTTGAAGGCGGGAAAGATGACACACCGGGAGTATACTACTGAATTCAACCGCATGTCCAGGTTGTTGCCGGATATGGTTAACACTGAAGCTAAGAGGATCAAGTGCTACATAAGAGGACTTCCACAGAACGTCCGCACTCTAGTCAAGACTAGTAAACCTGCTACTTTTGACTCTGCTGTCGAACTCGCAGAGATGGTTTATGATGACTTGGCTGTGGATGAAGTGGTGTTGGAAGAAAAGAAGGAGAAGAAATGGATGGTTCCTGCTAAACGACCTGGTACTCAAATATGGAACCCTAAGAACAAGCAGCCGAGTGTTTGGGAGAAGAGGCCGTGTAAAACCTACGGGAAGATGCATGGGGGTGAGTGCAAGTGGAGTAAGGGATCATATGTTTGCTATAAGTGTGGTAAAGCTCATGGTGGAGAGTGCAGGATGGGATCGAATGCATATTATAAATGTGGCAAGGTGAGGCATTATGCTCCAAATTGTACTGCAAAGCCCTCATGTTACAAGTGTGGTAAGACAGGTTATTTTGCTAGGGAATGCACCAATGGTGGAACTAGAGGGAGTGAGAAGAAGGATGCTGAGCAAGGGAGGCCAAGGACTAGAGCCTTCATGATGACCCAAGAACAGGCCAAGCAGATTCCAGATGTGGTGACAGGTACGCTTCTGGTAAATGGTATTTTCGCTTCAGTAGTGTTTGATTCAGGTTCTAATAAAAGTTTCGTAGCTACACCATTTAGTAAATTAGCTAAAATGAAATGTTGCCGAGTGTCTGAAACCTTTATAGTAGAAACCGCTAATGAACCTCGGTTAAAATAATGAGAATGGTTAATGTTAGTGCACGGTTTTGCGTCTTGAGTCTTTGTATTTATCGTTAACGTATTTGTCGTTTTGTTTAATGTAATAACAATAATTTATCTTGTTAGTTCGTTATTGTAATGTCTAGTTCGCTAAGGATGTTTAGCGAACTAAGACTTAAGTTATTATCCCTCCTGATTCGTTAAAGATGTTTAACGAATCAGGGGGTGATTCGTTAAGTTTATTACTTCGTAATGTATGTAACGAAGGGGGTCTAGTTCGTTAGGGGATGTTAACGAACTAAGCCCATCTTCTATTTATATGTGAACATTGTTAACGTTTAATTTAAGTTTTGAGATTTTAATTAACGAAACTCTTGTCCGATCTCTCTCAATCTTCATACCTATAATATTAACTTTATATATAACAAGTGGTATCAGAGCTTTCGGTGCTCGATTACGCTTGATTTGATTGTTAATTTGGGTTATTAGACTATTAATTGGTATTAAGTATTGTTAAGTTTCTGTTTGATTGAATTTGGATCAAATCCAGGCTAATTGGTTGAATTATGGAATGATTGGTTTGGATTTGAGGTTGTTTAAGGTATAGGTAAGGTTTGGATAATCGGAATTGGAGAGTGGTTTGGTTTTGGATTGAATTGGTACTGGTTCTGGTTTGTGGCCGAAACAGAGATTAGTTTTGGTGCAAATTGGATTCGGGATAAGTGGTAATTGGTCACGAGAATAGTTGATTTGGTTTGGTGTGGTGATGACGAGTGTTTTGGTACTTGATTTGTGAGATTTGGTTACGTATTGAGTGTGTATTACGGATTTGAGTTTCTAGGTTTTGAGTTCTTCATTCCCAGATTTCTGGAAATCTTCGTTGAGGATTTGAAGATTTGAATACGAGATTGATTCGCTACCATAGTTTCATTAATTCGTTAACATATCTCACCCATTCGCTATGAGTTCTAGTTGATTAGTTATCCATTCGCTATGAACTACAGTTGATTCGTGTAATCAGTTCGTTAATCTATCTGATTCGTGTTCACAAATTCGTGTGACACGTGGTCATCTTGGAATTTGTGTTATAACAACCTTTGCCACGTGGCATTAGGTGTCAGAGTTTGTTACAAACGGCTGTAACAACCTGATTCGCTATAGTTTGATTCGCTATCAACTGTAGCTGGTTCGTCATCTTATTCGCTAAGTCTATCTTAGTGATTCGTTACAGAAAACTTTATACTTCGCTAAGCTTGTTCTTAGTGATTCGTTTCGTCAATTCGTTAGTTGGACTCATTCGTTGACCATCTGATTTGTTGCTTAATTCGTTAAACATCACTTCTGATTCGCTTCCTGATCAATCTTAACTTCGTTAAGATTTGATTCGTTAATTAACTGTTCACAGTTCGCTACAACTGTTTACAGTTCATTACATTCACTGTTCACCATTCGTTAACTTTATTCTTCACAAGTTATCCTTGAATTTAAAAAAAAAAAAAAAAAAAAAACTTGTCAAAAATGGCTGGTATGTATGCCCTAGCCTCAGAAAACATGTTAACGCAACAAATGTTGCAACTTGATACCAAGATAGGTTCACATTCGAAATGTCCAATATTGATGAAGTTTAATGACTTTGCCAAATGGGAACCTCGGTTTCGTGCTCATCTAGGATCAGTTCACCCTGACTGCTCATAATGCTTAGATGAAGTTTATACTGTTCCAATTATTGGAGATGAGACCATAGGTTTTAGACCTAAATCTATTTCTCAATACTCACAAGAAGAGAAGAAAGCATTAGAGATAGAGACAAAAGCTTATTCTACTCTAACCATGGCTCTACCTGAGAACATCTTTCATCAGGTGGGTAGTATAAAAATTTGTGCATCTTTGTTTCAACATATTCGAATGAGAAGTAACACTGCTGAGAGCAAAAAGGTTATGCTTAAGTTTCAATTCAGAAACTTTAACTTACTCAAAGGTGAGACAGTTGAAGAAATGAAGACAAGATTTAATCACTTGATTGCAGAAATGGATAAAATGAAGATGGAAATTTGTGAGATTGATACTATTAAGAGTGCACTACCAAGCTCGTACTCTACTTTCTTAATGGTATTAAAAGAAAACAGTTATTTCAATGAAGACTTGACTGCAAGTGATTTTTTACAAACGATTGAACTCGTGAATATGACCTCAAGTGTCAAAAATCATCCAAGGAAAGTCAAGATCCTGCTTTCTATGGTGGGAGTATGCCTCTAAACTCAACTATTTCACCGATTACTGCTTTTCTTACACAGACTGCTAAAGAAAATGAAACAACCATCTATAGTGATCATAGAGCATGTTTTTATACTGCTGGTAACTCTGGATGACCAAATGTTTCTGCTGGTTCAGGAAGCTCATCCACTGCAAATTAGTATGCTTCACCTCCAAATGTCAACATGAAAGAAGCTGAACAAAATTTTGCTTTTCTATCAGCTGTTATGACATCTTACGAAAATCTGGTTAGTAGCAAGATTGCCACTAGTGATCAGACTGATGAAGACTATGATCAGATTGATCCAGATGACTTAGAAATCATGGATTTAAAGTAGAACATGGCAATGATTGTTTGTAAAGTGAAAAGATTTATGCAAAGAACCGGAAAAGGTCTTCCTGCCTTGAACAAGAAATTGGCATTTGACAAGTTAAAGGTGAAATGTTACAATTGTCAAGAATTTGGGCATTTTGCAAAAGAATGTGACAAACCAAAAAAAGAATATACTGGTCCTCATGGTCAAAATCAGAATACTTCAATACCACGAGGTAATGAGGATGAGAAGAAACCATCAAGTTCTGGGTCACAAGCAATGTTAGCTAATGGAGATGATTGGTCACAACGACTACTGTGTAACGATACTCAAGCTAATTTGGCTTTGTTTGGATTGACTCAAGATCTTCATGATGCTAGTGGAAGTGAGGTGTCTTCTGATAATGATTCTGGATCTGATTCTGATGACTCATGTGACAAGCCTACAACTGTCTTTGCTTGCATGGCTAAGATCAATGAGGTTAGTCATTCTATTTATGCTACATCATCGGTTAAAGTAAACCGTGTTGACTGTGAATCTAACAAACCTAAGTTAGAATCTTTAAAGAATCACAATGATAATTTAGTCAGAGAAATTGCTTCGTTAAAAGATACTTATCGACAATATCTCGAATCTCAAATGAGATCTCGTGAAAAGATTGAAGCATTGTCGATAACTAACCATGATCTCAAAGCTGAGTTATCTGTGAAAATGACAATTAATGACCAAAAGTTTCAAGAAATCTTGAAGCATCGTTCAAAAATAACCGAACTTGAGAATGCGGTTCTTGAGTTGAAGAATAAATTGGGTAAATTTTGAAATTCTTCTTTTCTGTTGAATGAAATTATTGAAGTTTCTGGAAAACAAAACGATTCAAAGAAAGGTATAGGTTTTGTTGAAATTCCTCCACCGTTTCACATTGATTATAAAATTAACCCTTTTGCTCCAACTGAGGAAGATGTCATTCTTAAAGAACCTGTGATTTCAGAAAAAGCAAAACCGGTTACTACTAAAGATGTTAAAACCCAATCTTCAATTCAGAAACCTCAAGTTCAAAGCAACAAAGTTTTTGTTGAAAATGTTGACAAAGTTATCATTGAGGATGTGTTCGAACCTGAAATCATACACAAAAATAAGAACATTCCAAGTTCTAATCACATACTTTGTGAACCTCATGAATTTGAGAAGGCTGTATATGGTTCGCACACAACCAAGGTGAAACAAGATGCTCATGTTAATGTCAAACCAATGAGGGCTAAGAAACCAGAAAAACCCAAAATTTCTGATGAGGATTAGTTGTGTTTCATAAATCCTAATGTCTCTAAGCCATCATCTGCTCGTGTGTTTAAGTTAAAGGGGATGGACACAATGTTCACTAAGAAAGACATTCCAATAAGTATCATTAAACCTGAACTAATTGAGAGTGTGTTTCACAATGAAACCTCCAAGATTCGTGAACTTGAACGTTTGTATGCTCAAGCGAAAACATCAGCTCCATCTGATCCATTGACTAAAGCAAAGCAAGTTTTAAAACAAGCTAAGAAAGTTCAATTTGTGAAGTCAACTGGGACAGATATGTTGAAAAGTTTTTCAAACTATTCTAATTTAGATTTCTACTTGAAAAAGAAATCTGAGTTATCTGATTATTTTGCTAAGAGCATGACCAAAAATATGAGTCATCATTCATCATCTGTGTCACATGTTCCGACAAACTCTCAACATCATCATGTTGACATGCGAAGTTGTTTCCTTTGCGGTCAACAAGGTCATGTAGTAAGAAATTGTGGCTAGAAGAACTATCAGAATCTTCATCCTTTTATCAAGGACCATTCCAAACCGGTTCCTTTGGTAAAGGAGATTCTGAAACGACCTGTGTCGTATGCTGATGATACTCATATTATGTTTTCTAATGTGCATCCTCGAAAAGTTGTTCATGTGAATGAAACTCATGGTTCCGTTAAACCTAAGTTTATTCCATCTGAACCGATTTGCAAAAATGTTAATTCAAATGTAGTTCAAGCTGCGTATCTAAGACGTAAGTCTAAGAAACCTGTAACTTATTCTCAAGTTGCTGAACAACAATTGAATGCAACTAAGTTTAACTTTTCTTAAAAAAACCAAAAGGTGCCCAAGACTGAGGCCTGGGCTGCCTTTTTGAACTAATCATTTCATTTGTGTGTAGGGTACATCCAAGACCATTTCTGGTGAAAACTGGATCATGGATAGTGGATGTTCTCGTCATATTACTGGGAATCTCGACCTCTTAACAAATGTAAGAAATATTCAAGGGGTTTATGTGGCGTTTGCTGGGAATTCTAGGGGTATGATTACACAAGAAGGTGATGTTTTGAATGGGCATATTACTTTTGAGAAGGTCAATTATTGTGATAAAGTAAAGACCAAAGACAAAGAGCTCAAGACGAGGAGGTGTCTGTTAGTGCACGGTTTTGCGTCTTGAGTCTTTGTATTTATCGTTAACGTATTTTTCGTTTTGTTTAATGTAATAAACAATTAATTTATCTTGTTATTTCGTTATTGTAATGTCTA
The DNA here is from genome assembly GCF_021521415.1 of Bidens hawaiensis. Lineage (NCBI taxonomy): Eukaryota > Viridiplantae > Streptophyta > Magnoliopsida > Asterales > Asteraceae > Bidens > Bidens hawaiensis. Next base: position 503,501 of record NW_027491238.1, on the reverse strand, counting down.
GTTCGCTAAGGATATTTAGTGAACTAAGACTTAAGTTATTGTCCCTCCTGATTCGTTAAGGATGTTTAACGAATCAGGGGGTGATTCGTTAAGTTTATTACTTCGTAATGTATGTAACGAAGTGGGCTCTAGTTCGTTAGGGGATGTTAACGAACTAAGCCCATCTTTTATTTATATGTGAACACTGTTCACGTTTAATTTAAGTTTTGAGATATTAATTAACGAAACTCTTGTTCGATCTCTCTCAATCTTCATACCTATAATATTAACTTTAAATATAATACTAATAATATATACACATATAACATATAATCAATCGTGATCATGAGCTAGATCCGAGTTTAGAATTAATCATATACATCAGATCTGTGATCTGTTAATTGTTAAGAGTTAATCGACCTCTTAACAAATGTAAGAAATATTCAAGGGGGTTATGTGGCGTTTGCTGGGAATTCTGGGGGTATGATAGCACAAGAAGGTGATGTTTCGAATGGGCATATTACTTTTGAGAAGGTCAATTATTGTGATAAAGTAGACCATAATTTATTGAGTGTATTGCAAATCTGTGATAAGCAATACACTACAGTATTTACAGATAAAGAATGTCTGATTTTGAAACCGGGTTATGTGATTCCCGAGGACATGGTTGTCATGCGATCACGTCGATCAAATGATATTTATGTCTTAAATATGAGTTCTAAAGTATCAACATCGATCGAAACATGTTTTGTCTCAAAAGCAACCGAGAAAGACTCTATTTTATGGCATCGTAGAATGGGTCATATAAATGTTCGAAAGATGAACTACCTGATGGCAAATGACCTGGTAGAGGGTGTGTCGTTGAAGAATTTTAAGTTATCTGATCACTGTGTTGCTTGAAAGAAGGGCAAACAGAAGAAGAAACCACACCCATGTAAGTTATTAAATTCCATTGATACTCTGCTTGAGCGACTTCATATGGATTGTTCGGTCCAGTGAATCGTGCAAGTATCTCTGGAGATTGGTATTACCTGGTAGTTACTGATGATTATTCACGATACTCATGGGTCTTGTTTATGAGCTCAAAAGATCAAACACCAAGTCTTGTTCAAAATCTAATCACTAAGGTCGAATCACTATATAAACAGAAAGTGAGACGAATTCGAAGTGACAATGGTACTGAATTTAAAAACACTGTATTGGATTTCTTTTGTTTACAAAAGGGAATTCATCGAGAATACAGTGCTCCATACGTACCACAACAGAACGGTGTCACTGAAAGAAAGAATAGAACGTTGATTGAAGCTGCTAGCACGATGCTTGCTGATTCAAAGCTTCCTGCCCAGTTTTGGAATGATGCAGTGAATACTACTTGTTATACACTCAATCGAGTTCTAACGGTTAAGAGACTCAAGAAAACAAGTTATGAATTATTGAATAATCGTAAACCTAATTTAAAGTACTTAGAACCATTTGGGTATCCTTGTACTATGTTGAAAAAGGATGTGGGAAAGTTTGATGAAAAAGCCATTGAAGGATATTTCTTGGGATATGCGTCTCCTAAGAAACGAGTGTTTAATTTTACATCTGGTTGTGTTGAAGAATGGTACCATGTGGACTGTCAAAAGTACACTACTCCTTCTCAAGGAAAAGGTCACGACTGGATGTTTGACTATGATGGCTTATTTAATTCATTTACTCCAACAACAGATCATCCAGATGAAGATTTAGTTCGTGCTTATTTTGAAGAACACTTGGAAATTCCAAGGTTTGCAAGTTCAAATGATGTTGTAGCTCCAATTGATGCTCCAACTGAAGAACCTGATAATGAGATTCTTGTTCATTGTGATAATGCATCTACTTCATCTGATGATAATGATAGTGATGTTTCATCTCATGAATTGGGTGAACATTACACTAATTTATTTGAAAATGTTGCCGTTTATGAGAATCCTACTCTCAGGATTCATAATTACCATCCACAAGAAAAAATTATTGGAGAACTTGATGTGGGAGTTCAAACACGTCATCAAGTTGCTTCATCGGGTGAAAATAATGTTTTATGTGCTTATGCTGACTTACACTCGTCTGGGATTGTAAATTTTGCTAAATTCACTTGTTTTCTATCTCAAGTTGAGCCAACGACTCCTCATGTGGCACTTCAAGATCCTTCTTGGGTAGAAGCAACGCAAGAAGAATTATAGCAATTTGCACGTTTAGGTGTTTGGGATCTTATCGACAAACCTGCTAGAGTCAAGAAGGCGATTCCGACTAAGTGGGTATACAAGTGTAAGAAAGACGATCGTAGGGTAATTGTGAGAAACAAGGCACGTTTAGTGGTGCAAGGTTTTCATCAGCAAGAGGGTATTGACTACACTGAAGTATATGCTCCAGTTGCAAGATTAGAGTCGATTCGAATCTTTCTGGCATATGCTGCTTACAAGAATATTAAAGTATATCAAATGGATGTCAAGAGTGATTTTCTCAATGGTGAACTTCATGAGGAAGTGTTCATTTTACAGCCTCCTGGTTTTGAAGATCCTGATTATCCTGACCGTGTTTACCGATTAAACAAGGCATTATATGGTCTACATCAAGCCCCGAGAGTTTGGTATGGCACGCTCGCCGATCATCTGACGGATAATGGTTTCAAACGTGGAACTGTCGACTTCACTTTGTTTTATAAGAATATTGGTGATGATCTTCTTCTCGTTCAGATTTATGTTGATGACATAATATTTGGGTCTACAAACGACACGTTGTGTAAGGAGTTCGAGAAGTCTATGCAAACCAAGTTCGAGATGAGTTCGATGGGAGAGGTGAATTTCTTTTTAGGGTTGCAGGTTCATCAGTCTGCGAAGGGAATCTTCATTCATCAGACGAAATATGTGAACGACGTCTTGAACTGATTCAAGATTACTGCCGGAAAAATCCCTTCTACTCTTCTTCCCGTGGGTCACAATTTATCACCGGATGAATTGGACGTTGATCCGACCCTCTATCGTGCTATGATTGGTTCTTTAATGTATTTAACTGCTTCTCGACCCGACATAATGTTTGCTGCTTGTTTATGTGCTAGGTTCCAAGCTAGTCCTCGAGTGACTCACCTGGCAGTGGTCAAGCGTATTCTGCAATATCTACGGAGAAATCCGGACATCGGGTTATGGTACCCCAAAGACGATACTTTTGATCTTACCGCTTACTCAGACTCAGACTATGGAGGATGCAAGATTAATTTCAAGTCTACCACAGCGGGTTGTCAATTCTTAGGAAACTGGCTTGTTTCCTGGCAGTGTAAGAAGCAGACAACGGTCTCCACTTCAACCGAGAAGCTGAGTATGTTGCAGCCTCGAGTTGCTGTTCCCAGGTTTTGTGGATACAACAACATCTTCGCGACTACGGTTTGAAGTTTCTTACTACTCCCATTTTGATTGATAATTCTGCTGCTATTAGTATCACCAAGAATCCCGTACAACATTCTAAAACGAAACATATCGAAATTCGATATCATTTCATACGGGATTGCTATGAAAAGAAATTAATTGACCTTGAGAAAGTACATACTGATTTTCAGAAAGCCAATCTATTTACCAAAACTTTTGATAAAACACGTTTTCGATTTTTGCTTGGTTTAAATGGATTGAAGACCCTCGCTGATATCCTGAAACAAGGATGATTATCTGTCTTTTCTGTTCGTTTTGATTTCTCATTTTATTTTGTTTTTAGGTTTTAGGGGGTGAATCTTAGAAAATACAAAAATATTGTGCTTTTCGTTTGTATAGATAAAACCCAAAAACATTAGAAATTTTTGAAAAATCAAAAATACTGTGATCTTTCTTGAATGTAATTTAAAAAAATCAAAAACATCTTAAAATTTGAAAAATCAAAAAGATTGTGTTTTTAGTTTGTACAGAAAATTTTTGAAAAAGTCAAAAGAATGTGTTCTTCCTGTTTATGAAGAAAAATTCCGAAAAGACAAAAAGATTGTGTTTCAGTTAGTAAAGGGAAAAACCAAAAAGATTTTTGCTTATGTTCGTTGAAAATTATGTCATTTACTTCTATTTTGAAGGACATATACTTGTATATGTTTGGTCCTGATAATTTCTTGTAAATCTTCGGGATAGTCATTTACCTGATAATAGAAAGTATTTGGGTGTTCGTTAAGCTTTCTATTTTATTTTTAGCTGAAAATTATGTCAGTTATTTAAGTTTGTGAAGCATGCTTGCATCTATTGGTCCTATTATCTACTTGTAGATTGATAGGATAGCCATTAATTTATAAACTTAAATTAACTGGGGCAATTAAATTCATTTTATTTTATGCTCCTCAAATTTTTGAGTTTTTGAAGCAAAAAGAGAAAATGATAGTACATTGACTATTTGACCCCAAATCCAGAAAGAAATAAGCTTAAAAGACTGTGTGCTTAATCATTGGTGCATTGATAGGTCTTAAACAAGCTGTTAGAGTAAAGTAAGTGATATAAACCTAAAGAAAAGCCAAATTGAAAGAGGTGTTAGTCTCTAGCAAAAATTTCGGTGAGGATGGCAGAAATGTAATAACCAGTCATACTCAAGCCTTATAGTTGTTGATCACCCAAAATATAATAAAGCAAATAACAAGCGTTAAGATTCTGGACACTGTGAGTCTTTATGCGGCTTAATCATCTGGGTATTCATATGCATGAATATTTCACTCCCTTTTCGAGCAAACCCAAAGTCATTAAACTTGATCACTGCGGTACTTCGTACAATCCAAATTACTAACTTGATCAAAATCCGCTGTTAGTCATACAATTGTTCCTTCCTTGCGTGGGTCTCAATACCAATAAGAAACGGACCCCAGGGGATACAATGTATGTAAGCCGACAGATGGACTCATGCATTGTAACAACCCTGATTTTAGGGCCTAATTTTTTTTTCTAACACACCAACTTGTATGGGCTTTCGAGGTAAGCAAAGTTCTCAAATAGAAAATAATCACAAGGATTATTTTAATATGTAAGTTAAATCAATTATAACAATTACTTACTAAACCATAAACGAACACATACAATGTACGAGACACCAATATAACATTTCTAATTTAATACGCGATTTAATTAATGACACGGTTTTATAAGGTTCCTAGATATGCGACGAAATATAATTTTGATTAATATGAATAATTAAGATAGAGCATATGGTTGTGGTCATATGTGTACAACATTAAAGACTAACTAGCCAGTAATTATACGCGACCGACACTTGTGTCGGTATTAGTTATGATCACCTAAGAGAAATAATATTATATACCAAGTGCCATTATTACTTCTCTTATATATACTTGTACTAATAACACCCGTTTTTTTATGCCACACTAAGAAAGCGGTATAAGTCTTACCAACACTTAAGATCGACTGTGTTACATGATATTAATTGTAGTTATACGTATATAGGCTTAAAATCCACTAGTTAGTTCATACTAGCGGTAATGCCTATTATGACATCTGACACCGAATAAATTAATAAATACGAGCGTATATTTATTATCGAATAATAGTTATTACTGTATAGTGATTTTCGTTGAACAGTAGTAGTGAATTATAAAACTTGAAGACGAAAAGTCTTAGCCTTAAAGTGTCCGTTCGTGTACGCGGCCTAACACTGTGATACTTATATTAGGACAACTAAAGTAACACATATACACTAGATTTTGGTTCGGGTGGTAGTGGTGCCTATGAATATTTTTAACTAGGTTATTGTCCCGTTGGCGCCACGGGTGGAAATATAGAAATCGTCTAATAAGCACATATAATTTCAAACGACAATATGTCCCGTCCTCGAAAGTAAGTTAATAGAACTTGTCTAAATTCGAAGGATAGACAAAGTCTATTAAATTAGATATTGGATATAATGAATTGTTAATTAGAAGATCATCAGAATTTGTACATTCATCTGTCGTCATTTGAACCCCCCCCCCTCCCCCCAACATTCCCTTCACCTATATCCAATAGTCAATTCGCAAATTATTTTATCTCTTCAACATGTAAGGATTGACATTTAACTGTGAGTCTCGTGTTTTTTTATAGTTTTAGTACCTTATGTTTTTACAAGGTGTAGGAAGAACTACTTGAAGTGTAATTTAATATAAACATGAAGAAAATTCTATACAATTTAACTATTTATTTAACAAAAGTATCATAAATTTAGTATTTACAACTCCCTAAATACTTCCTTGTGTATAAGGTTTATACTTTAATTTGTAATTAATCAATTTACGGTCAAAATTAAATTAACTACGCAATTGATGAATATAAAGTAAGAAATTATCTTGTATTCAAATTCCACTGTCAAGCTCATGATATGTAATTATAATAAAAAAAAATAGTTTATAAAGCTTTCGGTAAATAAAGTAAAAAATCTTATACAACAAACACCAAATAAATTGAGGTTTTTACCTAACACCCGATTAGAGATTGAGAATGAGATGATAGTTTATATAGCCTTTTGATATCTTATTTTCCATTAGTAAGATACCAATAATGTATTGATTTTTTAATACATACAAATGGTGAATAAAATAATTTTTAGTGGTTCTTAAATATATAGTAGTAATTGAAGCTTACTATTGTATAATAGTACTATTCCTCATAATCATTATATCTTCACATGGGGTGTCATCACCATAAAACTTTCTTAAAAAAGCTTTTAATAATTCCTATAAAAGTCAATGATATAAATTTAAGTAAACATAATAAATAAATTAAATATGAAAATATGTTATTAAGCTTAGTACCAAATGTTGTGAAACTGAATCTTTTAATTTCTTAAAAATAAAAAAAGTCAACACATTTTCCGATTAATATAGAGAATAATTAAAGATTTTAATTACAATTAATTCATAAACTGATGATTTTGCATAATTATGGTAAATTGAATTATATGTGATTTTGGTAATTGAATGTGATTCTAATCCGGTTATTCAAATGATTTTGAATTTTGGGATATTTAATAATATTAGAAAAGTTAGTCTCGCCATTTTTATTATAGAAAGTAATTAATTTTGATAAATGACTATCATAAAGTAAATTAAGAAAACTATTAAATGATTTATTATAAAGTAAATTATCTCTTCTTTAGTAAACATCATTTTAATAAAGAAATATAGTATATATATAGGTTTAATTAATTGTATCATATCCCGTATAATAAACATCCTTTGAAGTTGGTTTATACATTTATTTTTAAATAGTTGACTCAATTAAAATTTTCAATTTCATATCTCGTCTCTAGTAAATTTTATTTTAATATATAGGCTTAATTAGTATGCATTATTTTTTTATAAAGCTAAAAAAAGTTATATTCTAGGCTTAATTATTTATGTTATTGTTAACTGGGTCTAATTTTAGATGTATGGGAATTGACAATTCATACCAGTTACCAAAATTCGTTTAATTGATATGATTAATTATATTAATGGTAATAAATATCAATTACTAACTTATTCTTGTACATTACTAATTTTATGCTCTAGCTTGAAATACGGTGTAGATTTAAACATATCAATTTTAATTATATTGTAATTAATCGTGCATAAAACATTATATCATCTAACCTAACTAAAACACGTATTATAAGAATCTTTATGAAAACGTAAATACATTAATTAATTAACAATAATAATTTATTGGTTACCTTAATTAAAACACGATAATTAAAAAAATTATAATAAAGACATATTAAATTGGTCAAATGTATTAAAGATTCTATAATGTACGTGAGCACCGGATTATTAACTATACAACCTATTTTTGTAAGTGGTCAAGAATTCGAATTTCAAAATGGTTCAAATAAATAATTTTTATTATTCACTTAAGGAATTTAGTTGAACTTGATATTTTCACAATAACTGGAAATATTTAGAAGAAACTAATGTTTTTTTTATTTAATGCATGAATATTGAATAATTATGAAATGAGTTTATATTTATAGATGATATTAAAAAAAATAAAAAGGGTTGAAAAAAATTAGTCAAATTAGGAATGAGAATTATGTTTAAATATGTAAATTTTATTTAAACTTATTCAATATTAATGGTCAGATTGAGTCAAATCGTTAATTTATTCAAATTGTTTTTATTTAAACCTATTCAATATAATCAAATATGTAAATGTTATTTAAACTTATTCAATATAATTGGACTTTGACCAACAACAATATAAGATTGATTATCTTACTATAGATAATTTAATGTATTATATAATAATCAACTAAATTTCATTCGGGATTATATAATAATCAATTAAATTACATAAATTGTGAAAAATAAATAAATACATGAATATTAACATAAATATAAATAAATATTAAACAAAAATAAAAGACATCTTATTAAACAATTCTCAATCCATGAAATTAGCTATACCAAGATGGGGACAATAACCTGAAATGATAAAATTAAATATTAATATTAATATCACATAATAAATATATTACAAATTATTGAAGATTTGAATCATGTGAAAAAATGTAAAATTGATGTTATAACTTACAACCGGAAAATTTGGATCGCGTTACCGGAAAAACGAAATAGTGAAGATCTCCATTGAATATTCAATTTTGATATATAACCTAAAAAGATTATAAGAAAAAATCATATAAATATTAAAATAAATACAAACAAAAATGGAAAATTATCAGTTTAGTCTTGGATTTTGATATAGAATCTAAAGATATTATAATAAAGTAATATAAAAATTAAAATAAATATAAAACCTTACCGGAAAACCCTACCGGAAAACCGTAATAACTTCAACATATTAATTCAATCTTGGATTTTGATTTACAACCTAAAGAGATTATAAAAAAATTATATAGCAATTAAAATAAATATAAAACATTACCGGAAATCTTACCGGAAACAATAGAACCTTACCGGAAAAATGTATAACAAAATTGGCCATTACCGGAATATAGGAGACGGTTGAGGAATAAGCCGAGAGAGAGAGAGAGAGAGAGATTAAAATGGTTAGGGATTTGTTAGTGTAAGAATTACCGTATAAATGTTAGGTATTTATACACGAATTTCCTATTGTAATTAGAAACAAAAAAATATGGAAACTCAATTAACTTAAAATAAGGACTAAAATTAGGGAATTAGGATTAATTATTTTTTAAATTTCAATTACTAAAATGTAATGTTCATAAATTAAATCTATACTATATTTAAATCTAGACTATTTAAATACGGAATTAAACTTATTAATGTAGAAATATAAATTACTAATTCATAATTCATAAATTGAGATCTTCTTTCTTGAGGTGAAAAATTCAAAAAAACAAAAAATTCATTTAGGAACAATAACACTTTTAAACCAAAAAGAGAATACAAAAATGGACGATATAAAAACAACACAAAATAAAAACCTTAGACACAAAGCTAATGGTGTTTGCTAAAGAGAGTTTGAAGGTGTAAGAATTATCGTATGAAACTTAACTATTTATACGGATTGAATTATGGTTGACTAAATTATAGAAGGAAGGTATACAGGGAATTGATTAGAAAAAATAATTAGGGAATTGCAAAAAATTTAAAAAAAAAAACTTAAAGTAAGAATGTTAAGTAAGGAATTGGGATTAATGGATTTTCAAATTTTGAATTTACTAAAATGTAATGTTCCAAATTAAGATTATTATAAATATAATATTATTTAATTTAAATTTAAAGGTTGAATATATTTAAACAAACGGAAATAAACTTATTAATATAAAAATATAAATTAGTAATTTATTTATTTACAAAAATATAATTAATCATCAATTATAACATCGTATATGTAATTTATAAAATAACAATGTCTATAATATATTAAATTACAATAGATTTTTATATAATGAAGTACTGAATCATAAGATTGAAAGTTATAAAAATAATCAACATTTAGTTATATATGTAATCCATATAAGGTGTGAAAAAAAATTACTAATTTTGTTTTTATTTATTAACATTAACACAATTTTAAAACAATTGAACACTAATTATCAAATCCAATATAATCAATTAGAATATTTAAAATTAACATCATATATTTAAATCAATAATTGAGAAATTTAGAATCAGTAAACATGTCAACATTTGTATTTATAGTAAATCTTAAGGGTGGTTAATAAATTTCTTAATCAATTGAGCCATTAATAATTTAAATATTGCAATTGATATGAATATAATTGGTTGCAATTTTATATTTACGTAAAATTTATTAGTTTTAGTTTTATATTTATGTAAAATAATGATTAGTTAACCGATTGACTCGTAATTATAGTAAAAATTAATGATGCTAAATCATATACTTAATCAAATAATCAAATAAGCTACAATAATTAATTCAAATTCAGAAATTTCGTAATTATACAATTTCCTTAACCAAAGAGGTGATTTTTTCCTAAATTTTACGATAATGGTACAAACTGGTCAATTTGATAAAAAAATTTAAATATAATAGTATAACCAATTATACTAAAGTTAAATTCATATTCTCTCTATATTAAATCCTATTGATGAAATATATATTAATTATCTAAATTATATATTATATTATCTAAAAACTATTAAACCTGCTGAGAAGAAACAAAGAGTGTGAATAAAATCAATGATCAATTAAAAATAATAACATAAAATTAGTTTCAAAACATATTTATACTTATAGTATACATAATAAATAAATCGTAATTAATTATTAATTATAATTATTAAGTAGAAACATAATTAAAAAAGATTCAAAATTAAACATTATATGAAAGATGAAAGAGAATACTTTAAGAGAATTGATTAATCTTATTTTAATTTATTATTGATTTATTTAGTTAAGATGAAAAATGAAGAAACTATTGATATACATGGAAACTTAGTGAACAACCAATAGGAAGGGGGGATTTTGACATAAAGCCTATTGCTTTAATAGTATAGTTAGATGTCTTATAACGACGGAAGAATATATAAGCAAATTAACTCAAGAGTGGAGCGTTAGACAAATCCCGAGCCGCATACACAGTTCCAATACACTGGCTTATTTATAGGAAACCCCTTGTTTATTTAAAATCAGATTTATTATTATTGACTAGCCTGGTGCCCGCGCGATGCAGCGGTGGACGCTAAACGCAACCGGTGTTAGTACATTTGTCACCTCGCAACGATATGCGCGTAACCTGACGGTGGTATGCATTTAACGTGGCATCGGGCGCATAACCTGTGCCAGTAAGCACGTTACACAACGCCTATACGTGAGCAATCCGGTATTTATAAACAATGTCATCTGCATAACTGATGCTTGTGTATTTGGTTGCGACAATCAAGAAACAAAGATGAAATGTACAGTAATTTCAAATAAACTACTTTTAAACCCAATCCGTTTTGACGGACCTGTTCCAACCCAAAAATGTTTTAACACGAAGTCCGTTTTGACATGGCCCCTTCGATCTAAACCCATCCCGACAAGAACTAAATTAACCCTTTTTTTATATTAACATGTTCCAAGCCTAACCCGTTCCGACACCATTAGCCGAACTTGTTCGACCCGTTGCCGGTACTAATTGGTAATCACGTAACATGTTAATTTTTTTTAAATTGATAAATATAGCAATATCATACTCAAATTAAAGAGAATAAAATGCTCGTTTTTATGATGTAATTTTTAGAAAATATATTAACGTGTGAAATAGTTATGGCCGTTAAAAAGTTGTGGGGTAGTTGGTTTATAATGAGGGGAAAATGTGTAACTATTTAATAAATTTACTAAATTTGATTGAAGTTGAAGGACCATTATTGTAAATTATTCATGAGAGCAAATACTATATTACCCCTACATTTTTAAAATTCTATGCATTGTAACTTGTAGAATATGCAAAAAGAATGATACCTCTTAAAATTTAAAAGGTCCATCACTCCTATATTATATATAGTATAGATAATATACTCATCTTTTTTTTGAACAGCCAAATTTCATTAACGTAAAGAGAGTAGCAAGTAGCTATCCCCGAATTACATACACCAAAATAAAAGGGAAAAAGCACACCAAACTACATAAACACACAATTATGTAACCTTAAAACGAGAATGCACACCAAGTCTCCCAATCCAAACTATCTATTTTACCTCTATTCTTGACCCGCAGGAAAGAGAGACGTTTAATGTCTTCTATTATACTATTTGCCGATACTCTCGTCTTCTTGAAGAATGATTCATTTCTCGCTTTCCACAAACACCAACACGTTGCGAATATTATTGCTTGTAGTACCTTCTTTTTTCCTTTGTCAACTCTCTCGTGTTCTTTGAGAAGGTCACGTACCTCGAAAGCATATATTGGTGGTATACGACACCAATTACTAATAAATTGCCAAACGACCGAAGCCGTGTAACAAGAGATTAGAATATGTTCCGCCGACTCTAATTTATCTTCGCATAACGGGCATAAATTTGTTGTTTCTAATACCCCACGTCTTTGTAAGGCATCCGAAGTTTGAATTTTACCCATTTCTGCCTTCCACCCGAATAAGTTTACTTTTATAGGTACTAGTTTGCACCAATCCATTTTAAAAGCTTCTGTATTTATTGTGTTTATTGCCAACATGGACCGGCAAGATTTTGTAGTGAAAACCCCATCTTTTTCGATGCACCATCTCCATCTATCGTTCCTTGTTCCAAGGATCAAACCCCGGTATTAAATCCAAACATTCCCACAGCTCTTCCACTTCCGCGTATGAGGACGATTCTCGAATCCAAGACCACCACCAACCATTCATAGATGACCCGTTGAACGTTTTCTCTCGAATCGTACATCTTTTAAACCTCTCAAGGTTGAAGAGCGAAGAGAATTTTAGACCGAGTGGCATATCCCCAACCCACGTATCCAGCCAAAACTCATCTATAATATCTCATCCATTAGACCGAGTGGCATATACTCATCTATAATATCTTAACAATATTTTTGAATTTTAATTAGTAAATAATAATAATAATAATACCAATTTCTGGATTAAGTAGTAGGTGGCCCTAAAACATGCAGCCAATTGTGTGTGTTTTGAGAACTTCAAACCTGCAAGTCTCTCCACCCCAAATGATTTAAAATCTGAATGTAACCATAAACTAGTCCAGGTGCAGCCCAACACCAAATCTCAAAAGTCTGTACACTTGATATAACAAAATAACCCAACCGATACCTTATTTGCCCTTACCATAAAAACTAATTTTAACATAATCCTATTCCCACAATCTGTACCTTCACCATCCAAACAATTGTTCGACTTAGAGAGAGAAACCCGGAAGAGAGAGAGAGTGAGAGAGAGAAAGGAATCGCCAGCCATGTGTTCCAGAGCAAGAATAGTGGCCGGCGTCTGTAGTGATTCCGATAAACCCACATGTTTCCGGCGACGGATTCCGGTGAGCACGTCCGATCATCCTTTGCAAGCCTCAGGTTCATGCAGATATGAAAGTTGGGCGGGTTGGTCCACTCCCGTCATGAAACTCGGTGAGCTCCAGCAAAAACAAAATCTAGGTGATGATGACATGCGTTTCCGGTAACCGCCATAGTGAAGCAGCCATGGCGACAAGAAACCGCGGCAGTGGTCGAGTAAACAGGATTCATGGCAGGGGAGGAGTGTTCGGGTTCGTAAACAGAAACCAATGATGATAAGCTGCCAACTAAGCTAACTAAACGCGAGTAAGGTATAAATGCACACCCGCCTAATTGAAATTTCAATAATAATATCATTTAACAAAACCATAACCGTGTCGACCGATTGAGCTCAAACCCGACCCGCCAAACTAAACAATAACTGAACAGATAATTTACAGATCTAGAAAATAACAATGTAGCATGTTGTCCAGTAACGAAGAAAGTGACAACCGGGTGGTTCGCACGTCAAGAAACCTTAACGAGAATGTACATTCATATTCGACATATATATGATTGACACTATTTGATGAGAAGCCGTTGAAATTGTTAGGGATATTATTATCCACACTATTATTTACTTAGCATACTCTTCATTCTCCTGAAAGTTATACCTATTACCCAAATTAGAGAATGATAGGTGAGCCTATATTATTCGTTATAAAAGTAATTTGTGCTACAAATACAAATGAATAAATAAAGTTGTTTGGTAAAGTTTCGGTTAAATAAGGTTAACATCTAAAAAGATAAATAACAACCGTAACACAATTATTCAGTAATTTGTGCTAGAATAATAAACAGCTTGGAAAGATTGATTGAACTACAATATGATGTAGTTACTATAGTAAACGTGCCTATAGGTATCGTCTCGACTAGTTACTTTATAGTTGTCACTTATTATTATTAACGATGAGATACGCTAAATTAGCTTTTTATAACTCGAATATTTTACCCTACTAGATGAAAAGGAAATATAAGTGTCATAAGACTAGCTTATAAAAACCCACAAACTTATATTTTACCAATTCAATTACAATGAAGTTATTTTAAATAATAATAATATGTAACAGAAAATTATATTTGGAAAATATTTAAATCAAAATAATTTAAAGAAAACTTTACAATAATTATAAAATATTTTTGTAACAGTGGTTAAGTTACTAGTATTATAATTGTTATGTTTTGCCTCCTAAACAACGTGAAGTGACTAAAATCGCACATTATAAACTTGCTGGAATTTTGGAACTTATAATATTATATTTTTGCCTATTATATTCTAATGATGAATGTGGAGTCATGATATAAAGAGTTGGTTTACGAAAGCGTAAGTATAGGTCTTTACGCTTAAAATCGGATAATACCTTCAATAACCGACATTGTCGTCCTTTATGCCATGGAAAAATGATTTTCCTATAAATAAAAACCGTAAGGCATTCGATGTTAGTAAAATGTGATAGGTTCGGCACCCAAAAATTAACATAAATCCGAACTTACTCAAAATAGTAACTTTGTTGAAGCTTGACACACTGATACATTATAATGCTTATTTGCTATACGTGAATTATATGACCAATTATTTGACATAGATGCTATAAACATATATATGTATGAACTTTCCTAAAAAGGAAACTTTATTTGCATAGGATTTTGTACGTTGGTCGACACTTAGAGACGAATAATACACAATACTAGGGAGGGTTATTAGCACCTATATTAGCTTAATCAAATGCTTATCTATCACAAACTATCGTGAGAAAACTCAACCTAGCAATTAAACGACCGACTATAAGTCGTAACACTTAAACATATCGGAAGAGCTCAATCGAACGGCAGCGCCAATAACAAATTACATTGTTGATAGTTACTTACTATGATATACATACTAGGCTTACTTGGTGGTGTCTAGCATTGCAAGCTCAAAGCTTGCCATTCACTTACACATTGCATATGGACCGAGGTGAGTTTCGTGATGCCCTTTTTACTTAAACTTTTTGGGCTGGATACATGCTGGTTTTACTTATGGTGTGATATTTATCAAGAGGTGTTTTACTGCTAAATTTTGTCCCAACTTTTACACAATCATTAGCTCGAGGGAATGGGCCGGAGGCTTGTATGGGTAGTACTATTTGGGAGACCCCCACGCACAGTGACCCTATGTTGGGTAAACCACACTGAGATCTGCGGATCGTTGCGGCATATAACATACGTGTTTGATTATTGCTTTTAGCAGGGTGATAATCCGGGACGGTTTAACTTCTAGTATGAGTTGGGGATACTTATGCTAGTTGCAGGTTTGATTGTGGACTTGATTGATGTGCACCATGCTTTATACTTACATACACGCAAACTTGCGCGCTCTTATAAATGAACTGTTTTATGTGTATGTGAGCTAAACTCACGAACTCACCAACTTTTTAATTGACACTTTTTAGAATGTATTCAGGTACTATGGGGATTAGCAATATGGATTAGCTTTGTAATGAGAATGCTTAAGGATAGAGGCGTATGCCGAACATAAACAATGAAGATTAGATGCCAAGAAGATTAGTTGAACCAACCACGGGATT
Source organism: Bidens hawaiensis (assembly GCF_021521415.1). Taxonomy (NCBI): domain Eukaryota; kingdom Viridiplantae; phylum Streptophyta; class Magnoliopsida; order Asterales; family Asteraceae; genus Bidens; species Bidens hawaiensis. Next base: position 487,528 of record NW_027491238.1, on the reverse strand, counting down.
GTAGCAGTGTCAGAGAAGAGATTACTTACACCTTGTCATAAATACTTAGTGCAAACGTTATAACTTATTTTTATCAATAATATTCCGCTGCTTACACTTGGTACCAATTTGTCCTTAAAACTCCCAGGCCCTCTTTTGGCAGGGCGTGACATGCATACTCACTCACAGTAAAGGAAACTTGATGCATTGCTCAAAATTTCACAATTGGTATTAAAATTTTGATCAACACTATAATGGTTTAAGTCAAGTTGGGGTGATTTGACAAAAATCAAATTAAGCTTGAACCGAGATTAGGGGCTGATAGATCCTGATATTCTGTGCGCTAATTGAACCTAAATCATATCACAAAAATGCTTGAAGGCTTGTTATAAGATTTAAGTGGACAACAATATCAATGACCGACTTAACGCCAGTCATAATATCGCTGAAATATAAAATTGTGATGGAAGGACATTTTGGTCAATATGATTCTCTGCTCAAACTCAACAAAAACACAAAAATATGTACTGCTTTTGAAATACATAGAAAAACACAAAAAGATTGTCAATTTTTAGTTCGGACATTTTCGTATATACATTCTTTATTCTTTACAAAATATCACAAATATTTTATCTTTTCTTTTTATATATTATTTAAATTGAATGAACGTAACACGTTTTTAAGTTATTTGATTATCGAGATAACGGGTCTCGGAAATTTTAGTAATTTATTCTTATTTAATTCATTTATTTATTTAATTATTTAAGTTAAAATTAATAATATATGATTCGTTAATTATGGATAACGAATTAAGTGGTGTCTTAACGAACTATACTCTAGTTCGTTTACCTAATTCGCTTCCGCACTCTGCAACGAAACACCTCTTGTTCGTTATACATTGTTAACGAATAAAGACACGATTTAAGTCTTATTCTTTATTCTATAATAAAGAATTGTCTGATTCGTTAGTTTAAATTTCAAACGAATCTCTTAATTCGTACATAGGGTACATTGGGTAGCGTGTAAGAGTATAAATTATAGATGAGACGAACCGTCCCTCACTATTCACCCATCTTCCTTCTACCTATAGTAATCATGTTCAAATTTTCTCTGATTTTTCGACCTTCGAAATTCGAACTTTCGAGTATATCATTGTGTTGCTAAGGTATAAATGATCACTTCTATGTGATTTTCGTCAAAAATGTCACTGTATAGATAGGCTAATTGGACAATTTTGTTATAAGGGTTTTACGAGGTTGAAACTCTGTGCAATCGATGCTATACTGTATTAATCTAGATTAGTTTGTTATCATTATGATCGGAATGTGATTTCGAGACTCTTGGTGGACTTCAATCAAGGTTTGATTATTGTTTGCCGGGTCATTTGTGTGTTTATGTTTTCGGGGGTATATACTCTGTTAAAACTCCGATTACACCTAAATTATTTCATGGTGTTGAGCCTCAATTTCAACATCGTGTGCTTCGTATTGTATTTCCGAGATCGCTACGCCTGTTGATTCGATTATTCAACGACGATTATGGATTAATCGATACTGGATTAATATTGTTGACTTTCAGTGTTCTTAATCTAATTTTGACTTTGACTATGAGAGTCAAAGATCAAGTCTTTATTGACCATTCGTTAACCTTAGTGAATTGGAACTGCTTTGTGTCCAATTCGTTAAGGAAGCACACGAATTAGCTCAGCGAATCATTTTTTCAACGAATCAATTGTGGATTCGTCAAATTTGGAACGAACTAGAATTTAGTTCGTTAATATTTATAGTTAATTCGCTGTGTCTATTCCGTTAACATATTTACCTGATAGCGAATCAATTGATTCGTTACATGTGTGTAACGAATCAGATTGATAATCACACGAATGACATTTCATTTTACATTAATTAATTAAATTTATAACTTATTGTAATGAGTAAATTATTCCAAACGTCTAAACGCGTCGATATATCGATTACACACGACATATAGAATTAAATACACTATCTACTGATACATATATATAATTGTTAACTGTATAGTATATCTCCACATCACTTATATTTGTTTAAATTTTATTCAGTTTAAATGGCCGAGCAAATGGATCAAGATCTACCCGTTGCCCCTCAAGAACAAGCACAACCTTAGGAACAAGAAGAGATTCAATTGCTATCATATGATAAAAAGCACAACATATGTGCTTATGTCGATTCGGATGTTGCTGACATAGCCATGTTTGGAGATATTCTGGCATTTTTATGACGTTCAGTAATACTTTATGCCATAACTGCCAGACCGACGGTTTATCTGAGTATTATTAGGCAGTTCTGGAATACTGCTGAATTCGTTGAGACTGAGAACCACATTCGAGCTACAATAAATCAAACTCCAATTACAGTGGATGTGGATGTGGTTAGGAGGGTACTTCGGTTTAGTGATAATGATAATTACCCGAGCATGTTTGATAAGGAGTTGATCAAGGGTTTATTCAGACGTGTACATTATGGTGGTAATATTGTGGCGTCTATGTTTAACAAAAATGGTTTATGCCCTCCTTACAAGTATCTTTTACACGTACTGATTCATTGCATGGGGGGTCGTAAAGGAGGATTTGATGAATGCCACATTAGTCTACAATCGGCATTTGTGGCACTCATTCTCAACAAACCATTCAACTTCTCGGAAATGGTCTTTGATTCAGACGAAGAAGTTTTTAATGTATCCTCGATTTCTGCAGTTGATAATTCAAGATTTGATGCCAAACTTGGCTATTGATCAAACTTTGGTGGATAATGTGCTTCCTTTGGAACACATGAAGGCTGATACTGTACGTCGAATGAAGATTTATCGTAAGGAGAGGCCTAGGGACAAACGTATGATTGGTCATATCATTAACCATAATTATGTATGTCCTCCCAATGAACGTTGGATCCACGATGACTCAGATTCCGAGCGTGAGGGAGGAGAAGGTGGGAACGATGATGATGGAGATGGTGGTAGTGGTGGTGGTGCTGGTGATGCTGCTCTTCAAGAACAACAAGATGCAGTAAATGTTGCGTTAGCTGCTACCATTGCAGCTCAACGTGAACGAAAACGGAAGGGTAAAGCACCAGCTTCTGAAGTTCCAGCTAAGAGACGAGTATCAACTGAAGCTGGAGTGATTATTGGTGTGCCACCGCCTCGTCAAACAATGCCTCAACGCCCGGTAGTGACACCTACTACTAGCACTCCGGCGCTTACATTGACAACTACGATGGTCCCTCATGAGCGGCTTGGTATGATTCCCCATATGACATTAGCTGAAATACCAATGCCTTCTCCTACACCTTCAACTGTTCCTCCAACACCGTCAATGTGGCCTCCTCCACCGAGTGATGTCTCCTTTATGAAAATCACACGGCCTCAAGGACCAATCCAGCCTGTTCATCCATCTTTATATGCTCTACCACCAAACCGTCAGACATATATGCTGTTAAATCTTCTTCATCTATATGAAAACCAAATGTCTGCTGATCGTCAGAATCAAGACCGCCTTATGGAGAATCAAAGAAGGCTGATGAGTTATATGTCATACTGTCAAAAAGAGACAAAAGATCTTCGTGCGATTGTTGAGTCTCAGGGGGTGAAACTCAAAGAACAGGAAGATCTGATTTTGCAATTAACATGCAAAGATGATACCTTGAAGAAACTCAAGAATGATGATCAAGATCCTGACGAGTCTGGTGCAGGAGGTGAGCCGAAAGAAGCGCACGACTCATCTTCCGGTGCTGGTACAAGTGGCGGTGATGACTCGGGTAAACAGGTTGTTGTGTATCATGATTCAACTGCTGTTAAACCGATTGAAAGGATTGAAGCTGATACGGTCATATTTGTTGATGGATCGGGGGTGGTTAGAAGTGTGGTGAACAGGAATGAGATCGAGGTTGGTCAGTTTGTTGATAGGTCTCTGACACGAGAGCAGATTTCCATATTGCTAGGGTTAAATGATGATCAGTTAACCGTGTTGGAGACAGAGCCTGACGTTGAGGTGGTGAATGAGGAAGGCATAACAAATGATCCGTCTATTCAAATGAATACAGATTTTATTTATGAAGACGAGGAAGTTGAGATGGAAGACGTCACTGCTGAGGAGTATCCTGACTTGTTTTAACACACAAATGTTGATCAAGGTGCTCCAGTATTCAATGAGCAAACGGTTAAAGCAGCTGAGGATGATTTGGAAAAGACGTCCAAGGGTAAAAGGGTAGTGGACACTCGTTTCAACTCGTTTGAGAACCCAACTGATGCCGATATTGCTAAGTGGTTCAGCTATAAGAAGGTGAGTAAGATTATCAAGACGTATCGGTATGTTGATCAAGAACGAAAGGAAGAAGCTGCTGCTAGAGCCAAAGCTAATCAAGTGACCTCATTCAAGACTGTATCGAAGGTTCATGGTGATATCGTCTCCTGGCTATATGATTCTGATCTTAAGGTATGTATAGTTATGTTAGTGCACGGTTTGTGATTGGTGATTTGAGGTTAAAGTATTCAAGATTAAAGTATTCGATAGCTACGGAAAAGGGGGTGTCTGTTAGTGCACGAAATTGTTGTCCGTAGCATTCGAATAAGTTATACATAGTCTAGATTGTTTATTTATTGTAAATGGCCCATTCGCTATGGCTTGTATAGCGAATGAGGTCCATTCGTTAGTAACCTATGCTAGTTCGTTAAGTTATAGGCCCATTCGTTATGGAACCATAACGAATGAGGGCTGATTCATTAAGTTATTACCATTCGTCATGGAATGTTGACGAATAGAGTCTAATTCGTTATGGAGGCATAAAGAATTAGAGTTAACTTAACGAATGGAGCATGTGGCCTATAAATAGGTGGTTCCATGCTCATAATTAAGTGAGATCACACATATGAGAGGTGTGAGATCCTAGATCTAAGTTAATATCCCCTCCATAACTTATTATGTATTTTTCCATTATTTATCAATAAACCGTATTTAAGTATTCATGTTCGTATTGTGTAATCGATGTATCGTATTAGCGGCTAGATCCTTGGTAGGTCTTCTCAATTTAAATGGGAGAAGGGAATCCAGTACTACGAGACGATAATGGACGTTCTTACTTTACCGCGTTGGGATATTCGTACCCTCGCGTGTCGTTCGTTTATCAATCGTGGTGGTGATCGGACAGCTGAGTGGTTTCATCAACACTTACTGTTCGAGGTCAATCATGGTTTCAATTTCTTCAAGCCCCAGGTCCCTAAACGTAAACGTATTGACAAAATTGATCCAAGGACTGGCTGGAGGAAGCTTGTTCATAAGGTAAAGCCGCCGAAGACGATGAAGCAAGTGCCGGTGAAGACAATGCACCAACACATGCATCTTTCATTCGACGCTGGTACTACGACAATCGTACTGGCGAGGCCGTCATTGTACTTGGTAAAGGACTGAAGATTGAGCTTATCAAGATTATGGACCAGATGTGGTTGGTTAATTTAACTAAGACCGACAATGACGTGCTGCACAAGAATAAGATTCTGATTGAGCGCGATGAAGACTATGACCTGGCTATGCAATTCCAACGCGTTGTGCGTGTTTGTTATGAAAACGGAATTCATAGTTGCAGAGACTGGCAGTTCAAGCGTTTCAAGTAAAGACCAAAGATAAAGAGCTCAAGACGAGGGGGTGTCTGTTAGTGCACGGTTTTGCATCTTGAGTCTTTGTATTTATCGTTAACGTATTTGTCGTTTTGTTTAATGTAATAAACAATTGATTTATCTTGTTAGTTCGTTATTGTAATGTCTAGTTCGCTATGGATGTTTAGCGAACTAAGACTTAAGTTATTATCCCTCCTGATTCGTTAAGGATGTTTAACGAATCAGGGGGTGATTCGTTAAGTTTATTACTTCATAATGTATGTAACGAAGTGGGATCTAGTTCGTTAGGGGATGTTAACGAACTAAGCCCATCTTCTATTTATATGTGAACACTGTTCATGTTTAATTTAAGTTTTGAGATTTTAATTAACGAAACTCTTGTCCAATCTCTCTCAGTCTTCATACCTATAATATTAACTTTATATATAATACTGATAATATATACACATAATAACATATAATCAATCATGATCATGAGCTAGATCCGAGTTTAGAATTAATCATATACATCAGATATGTGATATGTTAATTGTTAAGAGTTAATTCAGAGGAACAAACAGTTAAGGATTGTAAGATAGATTTAGAGGAAAGTTAGTTCCTTGTTACCCTGTATGTGATGACCTTAGGAGGGTTCGATGTAGTTCTGGGAATGGATTGGTTATCTGAGTTTGAAGCTCAGATAGTGTGTAGGAGTAGGATAATAAGGTTAAAGTCCTTGGATGGTATTAGGGTGACGGTTTATGGTGATAAGGAAAGTTCAGGGCTTAATGTCATTTCGATGATAAAAGCCGAAGGATTGTTAAGGCGAGGGTGCGGTGCCTACCTGGCGTATGTTGTCAAAGCTACGGCTGAGACGAAAGAAGTGTAAGATGTTCCTATCGTGTGCGACTACCCAGAAATATTCCCTGAGGATCTTCTGGGGTTGCCACCGCAGCGAGAGATAGAATTCCAGATAGATTTAATACCAGGAGCACAGCCCATCGCAAAAGCACCTTACCGTCTAGCGCCGTCCGAAATGAAATAATTGATGTCCCAACTACAAGAACTACTCGATAAGGGTGTTGTTTGTTAAGAAGATGGATGGAAGTATGAGAATGCGTATAGACTATCATGAGTTTAATAAACTTACGGTGAAGAATAGATATCCGTTACCACGAATTGATGATCTGTTTGACCAACTACAAGGTTCGAGTTGGTTCTCAATAATAGATCTCTGATCAGGCTATCATCAGCTAAAAGTGAAAGAGACAGATATCCCTAAGACAACATTTCAGATGCGATATGGACTCTACGAGTTCCTCGTGATGTCGTTCAGTCTAACAAATGCTCCCGCAGCGTTTATGGACATGATGAATAGGGTGTGTCGGTCGATGTTGGATAAGTCAATTATCGTCTCCATTGATGATATATTGAGTTATTCTAAGAGCAAGTCTGATCATGCTAAACATCTAAGATAAGTATTAGAGAAACTGAAGGAGGAAGATTTATCAAAGGCTTCTCCAAGATAGCCGCACCGTTGACCGGTATGACCCGAAAGTATGTGGTGTTCAGTTGGGGTAAGTTTCAAGAAGAAGCTTTCGAGGAATTAAAGAAAAGGCTCACACAACCTCCAATCCTTGCTTTACCGGATGGTGATGAGGATTTGGTTTTTTGTACTGATGCTTTGCATCATGGGTTAGGTTGCGTGTTGATACAACGAGGAAAGGTTATAGCTTATGCGTCCAGGCAGTTGAAGGTTCATGAAAGTACATACTCAACGCATGATTTAGAGTTAGCAACAGTAGTGCATGCTCTTAAGATATGGAGACATTATCTGTATGGTACTAAGTGTACTATTTACACGGATTATAAAAGTTTAAAGTACTTCTTCGAGCATAAAGAATTGAACATGAGGCAAAGAAGATGGTTAGAGTTGATAAAGGACTACGACTGCGATATAAAGTACTATCCTGGTAAGGCTAATGTGGTCACCGATGCGCTAAGTCATAAGAATGAAGAAGTCATTTCAACAGTGAAGTCATATCAATTGATCATGAACTCAAGTCTTTTCGAAGAAATCGTCAAGGTGCAGTCGGAAGTGCCGACAGATGAAGGGCTAGTGAAGAAGGAAAGGATTTTCGGTCAGCAAGATGAGTTGATGGGAAACACTCATGGTGTTAAGACTAGGTTTGACCGTATGTGGATTCTATGCCATGGAACTCTTATAGGTCGAATCTTAGATGAAGTTCATAAGTCAAGATATTCAATCCATCTGGGAACCACTAAGACGTATCAAGACTTGAAGAGAGACTATTGGTGGCCGGATACGAAGAATGATGTAGTGGATTATGTTAGTAAGTGCTTAACTTGCTTGCAAGTCAAGCTGAACAGCAAAAGCCTTATGGGAAGATGCAGCCTTTGGAGATACCTGAATGGAAGTGGGAACACATCACCATGGATTTCATAACTAAGCTAACTCGTACAGCTAAACATCATGATATCATTTGGGTGATTGTGGACCGTTTAACAAATAGTGCTCACTTTCTGCCTATACGAGAGGCCATCTCATCAAAAACGTTAGCAAGCTTGTTCATAAAAGAAGTTGTGACTAAGCATGGGGTACCATTGTCAATAGTGTCGGATAGAGACACTTGTTTTACTTCAAGATTTTGGAAAAGTCCCATGAAGCCATGGGAACAAGATTGAACATCAGTACGGTGTATCATCCTCAAACCGATAGGCAGTCTGAAAGGACGGTCCAAACCCTTGAAGATATGCTACGTGCTTGTGTTTTAGACTTTTGAGGAAGTTGGGATGATCATCTGCATTTGACAAAGTTCTCCTATAACAACTACCATTCAAGTATTGGTATGCCACCATTCGAGAAGTTGTATGGAAGACGATGTAGAACTCCTGTATGTTGGGGAGAGATCAGTCAGAAAGAAATCGGAATCCTAGAGGTAGTGCAAGAAACCTCTTCCAAATTTATCAGATCAAGGCAAGGATGAAAGCTGCTCAAGACCGTCATAAGTCGTATGCTGATAAGCGGCAACGACCAATTGAGTTAAACATTGGCGACAATGTGATGCTCAAGGTCTCGCCTTGGAAGGGAATTATTCGTTTTAGGAAGAGAGGAAAGTTAAGTCCAAGGTACATTGGACCATTTAAGATTATAGATCGTGTGGGTGAAGTGGCTTATAAGCTAGAGTTACCCGAAGAGTTGGAAAGAATTCATTCAACCTTCCATGTTTCGCATCTGATGAAAAGTCTAGCTGATGACACGTCTCATGTGCCATTTGTAGATATCGAAGTTGATGAACGGTTGAACTACATTGAACAGCTGCTAGAGATAGTTGATCGTAAGGAAAAGAAACTCCGTCATAAGGTTATACCTTTAGTAAAAGTGATATGGAAGCACCGCAAGCGATAAGATGCCACATGGGAAGTTGAGGAAGAAATGCACAAGTTTTACCCTGTTTTGTTTAGATGATAGTTAGGTTTCGGGGACGAAACCTCTTTAAGGAGGGAAGACTTGTACCATTCTGATTTTGATAATTATAACTAAAATAAAATTATTTGTTTATTTAAATGTGTGTTAATATTTAATTAAGATTAAATATAACAAAGGAGTATGGACTTGGATTAGTAATAAATGAATTAAAGGGTAGTGATGGGCTTTATGTTCATGGGCTTAAGAGAGTATAAATACTCCCTTAAACCTCCCTAAAACCCTAAAACCCTCATTTCTTATCTTCCATGTCTCCTACACTCTAAAAACACACACACAAACACAATTGATATACGGCCGCGACCGGAATAGAGATCCAAGGCCAAACCAAGCTTAGATTCTTAAAGAAATTGGTTATACAAGCTAAATACGACTCGTGAGAGCATAGAGAAGCTAACCCGTAGCCTAAAAACGTCAAAAGGTATGTTCTTTACATATAAAGATTTCATTTTTATGAACGGCTTGCCATAAAACTTGCCACGAAGGCTATCGAGTATTTAATACCATAAAAATACAAAGTTGATGTTAGAAACAAATTTAGTGAACTTGTTAGTATACACGGTTCACTTAGAAATCCTAGATCTAGCCTAAATGCATTTAAAAAAACTAATAAAGGTTCAAAGTTTATGATACCCGAACTAGATCTTAGGCAAAACAGGTTACGAAAACATTTAAGGGGTAATATGATGCAACGATAGGAGAATGGATGTTAGCATATGACGAGAAAGTGAAAATAAAGGGTGTTTGAATACAATGTGTGATTGAATACAATGTGTATTTGAATACAATGTGCGTTTGAATACAATGTGTATTTGAATACAATGTACGTTTGAATACAATGTGCGTTAGAATACAATGTGTATTTGAATACAATGTGCGTTTGAATACAATGTGTATTTGAATACAATGTGCATTTTAATAGTATTTGAATACAATGTGTGTTTGAATACAATGTGTATTTGAATACAATGTGCATTTGAATACAATGTGTGTTTGAATACAATGTGCGTTTGAATACAATGTGCATTTGAATAGTATTTGAATACAATATGCGTTTGAATACAATGTGTATTTGAATATAATGTGCATTAGAATACAATGTGTGTTTGAATACAATTTGTATTTGAATACAATGTGCGTTTGAATACAATGTGGATTTGAATACAATATGCATTTGAATAGTATTTGAATACAATGTGCGTTGAATACAATGTATATTTGAATATAATGTGTGTTTGAATACAATGTGTGTTTGAATACAATGTGTGTTTGTTTGAATACAATGTGCATTTGAATAGTATTTGAATACAATGTGTGTTTGAATACAATGTGTATTTGAATACAATGTGCATTTGAATACAATGTGTATTTGAATACAATGTGCGTTTGAATACAGTGTGGATTTGAATACGTTGTGCATTTGAATACAATGTGTGATTGAATACAATGTGTGTTTGAATACAATGTGCATTTGAATACAAATACAAATGTATTCAAATGGGACGGGAACACTCAATTAGAATAGACCAGATTTAGCCACTTTGCTGAAATCTAAATAATGCGATTAGGACAAGTATTGATACACATAATTAATGTACAGTTAGCCGAGCCCAGTTAAAGAGAGGAATAACCATTAACGGCGAACGTAACAGGATCCCTGTGAGTTTCTAGTCCCATTTCCTTGTTATGTTTTTGGGGCTGTGGGCATACTCAATGTGATAGTTAATACACTTACCTTAAGTGGTAAGTGTATGCCATATATGATTTATGCGATAGATATTATGTCATGAATGTGAATGAAAGCTTGTCAGTACGTGAACAATCTTAGGATATTGCACGTATTGCCAAGGAAGGTAAGAGTATGATTTATGATTGTGTTTGAATTATGAATGTATATGAAATATGAATATGTATGAAAGATATATTTATTTATGTTAAAGGAAGTATATATAGAAGTACAGAATGATACGGGTATGTAAAGAAAGTATGCACGGGTATTAAAGAAGGAAGGACCAGACCCTAAAAGTATTCGAGATAGAGGAAGGAGGGACCATATCCTAATAATATCCGAGATAGAGAAAGGAGAGACCAAACCCTAATAATATTACTGCGTAATGTTTTTCATCAATTTTAATGAACATCTTAAGGGTTAATTGATCGATTATGTAATCGGTTTTAAGTTATCTATATGAACTACCAGTTACCTAAGTTAAACCATGATTTGTCCCAATGGACAATATGATTCATGATACGATGTGTTTCCGAGATCCTTGAGATCATTCATTTGGCCTTACTTCGTTAATTATGTGCCAATTGAATTCAGATTGCAACTTTGACATTTGCTGTTCTTGCCAATTTTGACTTCGACCATAATTAGTCAAACATTAACCCTTTTAAGGGCCATTCGTTATGATATGACGATTTGGAACTAAGTCGTGTCCCATTAGTTACAAAGGTCAAACGAATCAGTATGTTCAACATTATTTATAACGAATCAAGATTTAATTCGTTATTCTTTCACTCCTGATTCGTTAGACCTAATTCACATTATTTACTTGATAACGAATTAGTCAATTCGTTATAACGAACCACCATTTCGTTATAACGAATCAAACTAAATGACATATTATAAATTATTTATAAAATTAAATATATTTATCATAAATTATTATTATAAAAATTTATAAATATAATTAATATTAATACTATACTTATTTCATTTTCGTTTTTACTAAATCTCGGGTTCTTATATATGTTTTAATTATGGCTGATGAGAATGTTCAAGCTCCTCCGGCTGCTGAGCCACAACAACAACAACAAGACCAGAATCTTCCATTGCTCTCGTACGACAAGAGGCATAATATTTGTGCTTTTGTCGGTACAAATTTTGCTGATGAGGATATTTTTGGAGGCATGCTAGCGTTCTTGAGGCGATCGTGTATTCACTATGCAATAAATGCTAGACCATCTGTACATTTCAGTATAGTTCGTCAATTTGGGAACTCAGCACGCTACGTTGAGTCCGAAAATCATATTGTTGCCGAAACCAACTGAAAGTCGATAATTATTACTCGTGGAGTGATCAGAAGGGTGCTTCAGTTTGCTGATAACATGGATAATCCATGTGAGTTTGACTGGGAGCTGATTCGAGGACTATTTAACCGTGTATTTTATTCTGGCGAGTTAGACAAGTCCATGTATAACAAGGCGTGCCTGTGTCCAACATACAAGTACTTGCTTCACGTTTTAATTCGTTGCCTTGGTGGACGAAAGGGTGGCTTTGATGAATGTCGGATTATGTTACAATCGGCATTTGTTGCCTTGATATTGAATAAGCCATTCAACTTTTCAGAATTGATCTTTTATCATCTTAAAGAGAATTGTCTTGTGGTGAATCGACGCAAGAAATTCTTAATGTATCCTCGTTTTGTTCAGTTGATTGTTCAAGACTTGATTCCTGATTTAGTCATTAATCAAACTCTGGTGGATGATATGTTAATTATGGAGCACATGACGGCTGATACCATCAGGCGTATGAAGTCATATCGAAAAGATCAACATCCAAGGAATAAACGCTTGATTGGTCATCTTGTCAATCCAGATTATGTATGTCCTCCAAATGATCGGTGAATCGATGATGACTCGGATTCAGAGCGTGAAAAAGGACCAGGTGGGAACGATGGGGGTGACGGTGATGATGGTGATGAGGGTGGTAATGATCATCGACAACAAATAAAGGTTGAGGCAACTGCTGCTTAAGCTTCTCAACGTAAAAGAAAATGGAAAGAGATAGCGGTGAAGGGTCCTTGAAACGACGAGAGACTGAAGGTGTTGGTGTATCATTTGGAGTTTAACCTCCAAGGTCGTCTATTATTCAAAGACCGGCGGTGCCGCTTATTACTAGCTACCCGGAACTCACATTGACGACCACACTCACATCGGATCCTAGGATTGGCATGATTCCATAATCCGTTTTATCTACATTGCCAAGGCCTACGACTACTACATCGATGGTTTCACCTACACCGACGATGATGCCTCCACCACCTATGGATATTTCATTTATGAGGCTTAATCGACCTCAAGGTCCTGTGCAGCCAGTGCCGCCCTCATTTCTTGCTATGCCTCAAGAGAATTAGGCAAACATGCTCTTGAGTCTGCCTCATCTCTTCGAAAATCAGATGGCTGCTGATCGTATGGCTCAAGAGCGTATGTTGAAAAATCAAAGAAAGCTGATGGGATACGTCTCGTTCTGTCAAAGGGAAACAAAGGCCCTTCGTGAGATTGTTACGTCTCAAGGGGTGAATATTAAAGAACAGGAGGATCTGATTATGCAGCTTAATTGTAAAGATGATGCATTGAAGAAGCTCAGAAATGATGAAGAGGATCCAGATGCCTCGGGTGCAGGGGGAATTGAGCCGAAAAAAGCTCACGGCTCATCCTCTGGTGCTGGTACGAGCGGGGTTTTTGGGGATGTTAACAAACGGTTGGTTGTTTATCAGGACTCGACGAATGCTAAACCCATTGAGTCAATAAAAGCCAATACTGTTAAATATTTTTGATGGTACGGGGGTGGTCAGAAGCCTTGTGAATGCTGATGAGTTAGAAGAGGGACAGTTTATGGAACGGTCCTTAACACAAGAGCAGATCTCTATACTGTTGGGTTTGAATGAAGATGAGCTGAACATGTTAGAAACTGAGAATGATGTGGAGGTTGAGAATGACGAGGATATCTTGAATGATCCAACGATTCATATGAACACGTCATTTATTTATGAAGATGAGGAGGTTGAGATTGAGGACGTGACGGCTGAGGAATACCCTGATCTGTTTCAAAGAACAAATGTTGATCAGGGTGCTACTGTATTTACAGAAGAGAATGTTAAAACAGCCGAAGACCACTTGGAGAAAGATTTCAAAGGGTAAGAGTATTGATACATTATTTGACTCAAAGCCTAATCCGACTGTTGCTGATATTCAAGGATGGTTTGCTTGCCCAAATAAGAGAACTCAGAAGATCATAGATGCTTACTGATATGTGGATGAAGAATGTAAGTAGGAAGCCATTGCACGTGCTAAAGCTAATCAGATGACGTATTTCAAAGCCGTGTCAAAGGTTCGAGGTGATATTATTTCATAGCTTTTTGATTCTGATTTAAAGGTTTGTATAATCAAATGGGAGAACGACGTTCAGTACTATAAAAACATTACTAACGTTCTCTCATTACAGCGATGGGATGTACGGACACTCACGTGCCAACCTTTCATCATCCGTGGTGGAAATTGTCAAGCATAATGGTTTTATCGACATTTGCTTTTCGAAGTCAATCACGAGTTTAAATTCTTTAAGCCGCAGATTCCAATCCGTAAACGCATTGGCGAGATAGATCCAAGAACGGGTTGGAGGAAACTCGTGCTTAAAGTTAAACCACCAAAGACAATGAAGACTGTGCCAGTCAAGATGCTGAATCATCATATTTATTTATCATTCAACCGTTGGTACTATGATAATCGTACTGGCGATGCCGTTATTGTTTTGGGAAAGGGCTTAAAGACCGAGCTAATTAATATTATTGATCCGATGTGGCTCGTGAACTTGACTGAGACCGACAATGATGTGTTGTTCAAGAATAAGATATTAATAGAGTGCCGTGAAGACTATGACCGAGCAATGGAATTTCAACGTGTCTTTCGTGTTTGTCATGAGTTCAAGGATGTTAGTGCACTAAAGACAAAGAGCTCAAGACGAGGGGGCGTCTGTTAGTGCACGGTTTTGCATCTCGAGTCTTTGTATTTATCATTTTGTATTTAAGGTTGTTTAATGAACTAGTCAGTTAAGTCTATGTTCCTCCTATTCGTTAAGGATGTTTAACGAATGGGCATGTAGTTCGTTCCCATTCGTCATGGAATGTTGACGAATGGGACATAATGAATCTAGTGATTCGTTATGCTTGTTATTATTTGATGCGTGTAACGAAGCGGATGCTAATTCGTTACGGCTTGTGTAACGAATTAGATCCGTCTTCTATATATAGAGTTTCATACCTCTGATAAATTAAGTTTTGAGTTATTAAAGTAATGATACTCTATCCAAACTCTCTCTCGATCAAAACTTCATTTAATATATACATAATACACATACAATTAGTAATATAACTTATATATATACACATATTAAGAGTAATAAAAGAACTAGATCCGGTTTATAGTATTTAGATCTTAGATCTGTAATTGATTATATTCAGATATGAGGTTCAAACAGTATATAATCGGGTAAACTGGCTTATGTAATCGGGTACTCGGGTTGGGTAATCGGGTCTATTGCAAATCTCAAACCCACGAAAAATTTCAAAGGTAATCTCAAACCTGTCCCAAATGTTTTGGGTTTTAGGTCCCAAATAAGGTATGAAATAAACTGACTAATAGCAAATAGAAAGACATACACAATCCTAATACTAATATAGCCCTATGATAATATATATATATGTGTGTGTGTGTGTATATGTATATATATAGGGGTGGGATCTAGAGAAATCCTTTTAAAGAGAGAACTAAAGAACTAGTGTAAGAATTATTTTTAACTATTTTAAAAATAATATTTTGTGATTTTTTTTCTTTCCTCTTTCTAATAAGATGATATTGTTACTAAAAAAACACACTTGTCGGTGTAGTGTATATGTGCACTAATGCCTATTGCATATATACAATAGTGTTTTATTGCATATAATACAACACAATTGCATTATACAATACACACTATTGAATATATGCAAATACATTCCTAATAATTCTATGCAATACACACTATCGCATATATGTAATTCAACACTAATGCACATATACACTATATCAATTTTTTTTGTATATAATAACACTATTGCATATATACAATACAAACAAGTGCATATATGTTGATTAACACCATTGCACATATAAAAATACACACTAGTGCACATATGCATTAAGAAAAAGTCGATATATTGCATATATGCATTATAACAAGTTTTTCTAACTAAATTAAAAATATTTCATTATTAGTTTTCTAGTTCTCTCTTGATCCTTTGTATATATATATGTATGTATGTTTCTTAATGCGAGAAGTGCGAGAAGTCATTTTAACCAATCATAATTTTTCTTTTAATTTTATATTTAATTTATGTAAAAGGGTATGTTTGTAATCTCCACAATTTTATTAATTTGGTAACTAGTAATTGAAGGGGGTTTCAAATAAGAGTTTCTTTCAAATAATAATATATATTTTTGAAACAACGACAATTGATGATGATGCTAATATCTAGCACAAATTATTTAATATCGTTGATGGAAACTTTGTTGTTTTTTTAAATTGCAATAGATGATGAAAATTGACAGCAATGATGATACTAACATATAACTATACACTTTCACATTATTATGATACCCAATATAAAATACTCCTATAACATCCCCAAAATTTCTATCCAAATTTGACAACATAGGAAAGTTGAGGGATCAAAAATAACATCAAGACAAGTCATGAGAAAATATTAAATAAGGAAATATAAGAAAAATAAGGAAATAAAAATATTTCCTAAGTTAAGTATTTCCATAAGAAGGAAATAAGGAAACTCCATCCCACATAGAAGGATGTAAGAAAGTGGAAGCACTTTACTTGGGTATAAATAAGGAATATAAATCTCGTCCCACATGGAAAGTGGTAAAGAAATGGAAGCTCTTTATAAGGAAAAGATTTTCCATAGTAATATTCTTTTATGGATATAATGCACCAAGTGGTCCTAGCGGAGGGTGCGTAGCACCCGACGCACACGCGCTCGGGCGAGGACGATGGCGAAGGCGAAGGGCGCAATGTGGCACTTTGATGGCGCACTTTGCACTTCGCACGCTCGCATCGTCGAGAGCCGCCTTAGTATTTTTGGACAATGAGAGTTAGACCCAAATATGACAAGCTACTAAAGATAAAGGACCAAAAATGAAAAATAATATTCAGGGACCCATCGCGATACGCGATGGGTCCAAGAAAACGGGAATCGCATATCGCGATGACCCGTGATGACTCAGGGACACGTGTCACACCCAGGTGACACGTGGAAGCAGGGCAGGACACGTGGCAGACGTGTCAGACCATGTGGCGACACGTGGTAGACGTGTCAGGCCACGTGGCGACTCGTAGCGTGATCGCAGAATAGTGGGCGTCGCGATATGCGACGCTGTTGAAAGAAGAGCCCACCGCGTATCGTGACGGGACTCAATTTCAAGTATAAAAGGGGAGGGCTACGGCTCATTCTCACACACCCACATCCATTCTCTCTCTAGAAATTATACTCTCTCTAACTTAGGAATATCTAACTCCGAATACCCGTGCGAGGTAGGGGTTCTGCCTAAGTTATTATTTTATTATTATAAATGGCTTTGACCATAGTCGGGAGTATAGCCCGAACCTTGATTACGATTAAGAATAATATAACTTTTCTTAAGCAAAGGTTATAGTTAAAATAGTATTTCTTGAAGAAGAAACTCAGTATAAGATGTTTCTTCCTGAAGAAGAAACGTAGCATATAATTGGTAAATAAAGAAAGGGACTAAATGTCCAAATGCTTTATATAAACAAATGTTTTTATCAAGGTTAAAGCTATACAAAACGAACTAAATGTCTGAAGCTAGTTCAATGATCTAGTTATTTATACAAAGGTCATTCTCGTACTATAGTTCCGAGGTAACAAAACAAGAAGAAGAAAACAGAAAACAGGAATCAGTAACAGAAATTGATTATACATAGAAAAGGTGAATACGCCCCAAAACCTTTTATAAGTGAGTCAGAATGTTTGCATAGGATTTACGAATCCTTAAAACTTTGTGTTACAATAATAAGAAACGGACACTCTGATTAAGAGTATACATGTGTCTGGATCCATTCATACATATTTCCAAGTTCCTACACATGCATTTAACCTACACATGTTTACATTAATGTTCACAAAAAAAACATATAACTCACACTTTTATTTTCGCATGAACTACACTTATTTTTTCGCATATAAAAACATATTTCCTAGTTCATGTGTAGGACCATATGCGAAAACATAAATGTAGGTCATGCGAAAACATAAGTGTAAGTTATATGTTTTTTATGTATGTTAATGTATACATGTGTAATGTATATGCATATGTGTAGGAAATATATTTTTGTAACCATATACACACTACTATCACATTTAAACGAACACCATTGAGACTCCCATACACTATCTGTAAGGCCCCGTTACCGGTAGCCTTACTTTGGTGTTGGATTTACTCATAAACACAATTCTTAATATTATAGTTAATTAAAACATTCGCGGAACATTAAAACTTCAACCATAATATATTACATAATCTTCAAATCTCGTCTTATAGAAACATTCATGGTCATTTAAAACAAAACAAGGTCTTTAAAACATCACAACATTTCTTCGAGATGCCAGTCTCTTCGATTCCATGCCATGTGTCTTCAATCATGCTAGCTGCCTCAACCTATTTGCCGCGTGCATACTAAAAGTCAGCAACGCTGAGTGAGTTCTAGTTAATCACATAACTTACTTTACATACACATACACGTGCCCGTAGGTACGCATTACATACTTAACCTGTCCATCAATCTTTCATACACATACATATCTAACCTTACGTTATAAAGAGCATTCACCCTACATACCTCGGATATTATTAGGGTCCGGTACCCTCCATCCTCGGATATTATTAGGGTTCGGTGCCCTCCATCCTCGAATATTATTAGGGTTCGGTGCCCTCCATCCTCGAATATTATTAGGGTCCGGTACCCTTCATCCTCGGATATTATTAGGGTCTGGTACCCTTCATCCTCGGATATTATTAGGGTCCGGTACCCTCCTTCCTCGGATATTATTAGGGTCCGGTACCCTTTCTTCCATCCCTCCTTAACATACTTTCTATATACATAATCGTAACTTTGGCACATACATACATCATTCATTCTTCATATTACAACATACATATAACATCAACCATTTCCTGGCAGTACATGCAATTCCGAAGATCGTTCATGTACCGGCAAGAAACCATTCATACATTTCACATAATACATATATGGCATACACTTATCACTTAGGATAAGTGTATTAACTAATCACATCGAGTATGCACACAGCCTCGAAAACATAACAAGAAATCGGGCTAGAAACTCACCTGAAGTTAGTTACGTTCACCGTTAATAGTAATTCCTTTCTTGAGCTATGCACGGCTAACTGTATAATATTTAAATGTATCAATTAACTATTCTATCTCATATCGTATTTCTATCTTTTTTATAACCCACAACGAACGGGGGTCCCGGGGCAGCGCCCTGGCAGTGGGGTCTAGGGGCGGCAGCCCCTAGCAAGGTCCAAGGGGCAGAGCCCCTGGCTGGGGTCGAGCTGTCCATTAACTGTCGTAACACATTTTCCATTAAGATTTTGAATCATTAATTAATTTGCTAACTCAAAAGTTCAAGGGCCTAATTGTAATTAATTCATTCTTTTATAAGTCCGGGGACTGTTCTGTCATTTTATCAAAGTTCTAATTCGTTATTCAGTTCTTAACGAATGGGAGTTCATAGCGAATTAACTATTATAACAAATCTGGCTTTGTAACGAATTAGACCTCATAACGAACTGGTCCTTATGACGAATTGGACCTTATAACGAATCAGTCCATGTAGCGAATCAGTCCATGTAACGAATTGGACTTTTTAATTCGTTATCTAGTTCGTTATACTCCCTTATACGAATCAACTAACGAATCACCTATTAATTCGTTAGGCTCCGCTAGCGAACTAGGGTTAGGTCAGAGAATGTCAGAACATTCTCTGACATTCCCCTTAACCTCGTACCACTTTCCGGCGCCGCCTTTCCGGCGCTGCCATTGCCGGAAAGCCGCCGGAAAAACACGAACTCACCGGAAAAACGAGTTTTAACTCGTTTTTAACCGTTTTTCGCCCCTTTCGATCCAGATCTGAGCTAGGGTGATCCCTAAGCTCATCATAGGTTCGGTTTATACACGATTCTACCCGGATCTCGTGATTTAAACGGTTTAACGGTGTCGGCTCGTCGTTTCGCAACTATATCTAACGGGTTAAGCTCATATAATATTAAACTATCGTTACCTCGGGTCGGTGCTCGGTTTCCTTCTTGATTTCGGCTAGGGATAAGGAAGAACTAGAGAGAAATCTTAAGTGTGTGTTTTTGGGTGGTGTATGGAATATGTGTGAATGTGGATTAAGTGATGATTAATGGTATTTATATTTAGGGGTCATGGGCTTAAGCCCATGGTCTTTCCTTCTTCTTTCATACCCCAAGTCCATAACCCATATCCATTTACCCAACACTAGCCCAACTCATATTCTATTTATCTAAACCGATAACGACCCACTACAAAATAGACGAAATTTATATTATTATTATGATCAAAAGTCGGATGTTACACTATCGCATTTGAACTTACACGGTTACACGATTATAAATTATTTATATTATCCTACACATAAAAAATATAAATTATTAAAAAATTTTATTAAAAAAATAACTAGACATGCTAAATAAACCTACGCATAACTACACGTCTCACACAAGCAAATTACCAACACAAAGTTAATATATTCTACATGATGCTTGTCAAATCAAAGAGAATAACATGAATATTTCATATTCCTTTTTCTTACGATGTTAATGTACATAATGTTTGGGCCATAATTCACAAAGTTAAAGAAAGAATTAAAGAAATATTAAGTGACCTACCCGCATCATACACAACCAATATTATAAGAAACGTATTTTTACTATCTATTTAATGCTATATTTATTGAAACATGAAAAGAGGAAAAACTCATTAAGAGACTTTCAACTATTATTTAATTATGAGGAAATCACTTGACAATTGTACCCTTTCGTTCTTTAATACTTATAATAAGAATGTCATATTAATTACAACTATGCCATATATGATTTCCACCATTGATTACACATAATCAATGGTCAAGATTAATTTCTTGCACTTCTTGTTGAAACATCACTTCTCGCATGATCCATCCCCTATATATATATATATATATATATATATAGGGGTGAGTTAACGTACAATAATAGGTTATCATACATTAGGTACGCGAGACCCTGCACCACCCGATCCTAATTGCAATTAAAACTACGTGGTGGCATAATTGTAATTAAATCAAAAGATACTTCTCGCACAACAGATCGTCATTTGCTGCAAACCTTCAACCATAATCAAATCATCCACAAAACTAAAGTATAATCAAAATCGATAAACCCATTATCGCTATAGGTTAATAATATTCAAATTGATCAAAAATTGATGATTTAATCAATCGAATTGATGTGTAAGAGGCTTTAGAATCATCAATCGATTATGGAATTGTAGAAATAATGCACTCAATCGAGCTCTGATTAGGGTTCAAAATAATATGTTTAAACGTTCTGAAACAAAACTGAAGACCTTTAAACGTTCTGACCAAAAAAGAACATATTTAAACGTTCTACTACATTCAAAGAAGTTCTGGGTGTTAAAAAAATGAACATCTTTCAACATTCTAATACGTTTTAAGAAGTTCAGGATGTTTAAAAAAGTTTAGAAGTTCTGATAAAATTTAGAAGTTCTAAGAAGTTCTCGGTGTTCAAAAAATTGACCAAAAATTGATGATTTAATCAATCGAATTGATGTGTAAGAGGCTTTAGAATCGTCAATCGATTATGAAAATACAAATTAACACACTTAATTGAGCTATAATTAGGTTTCATGTTTAAATGTTCTGACCAAAATGAACACTAAAATGAAAAAAAGCTTAAATCTTAGGATATAATTATGTTGTTTGTACGTTCTGTTAATACGTTCACTTGATATCATCATATTGTTTATACGTTCTACTTGTTTATTCATTCTTTTAATACGTTCTACTTGTTTATACGTTCTGTTTATACTAACCCATCTTCAGTAACATCAAGCCTGATTTACAATTCATAATCGATCCCAAGTTAATAATCATATTGTTTATATGTTCTGTTACTACGTGCTACTTGATATCATCAGATTGTTTATACTTTTACTTAAATAACTAATAACTTAACTAACTGCAAATACAAAATGATATCAAGTGTGTAGTAATGACACGCATTTGGACAGTTGGCTGGATAGTTAGTTTCCACTACAATGTTTATTGCTTACTGACCAATAATGTAACAGTCAACTGATTAATTTTACTCCACATAATCTTGTGTACTTTATGTTCATACGTTTTGTAAATACGTTCTACCATATCGTAGAACGTTTAAGCAAAAAAACATGAATGAAACGTTTAATCACTTTATATAATATCTTATTCATAAAAAAATCATCAATCGACAGTCAATTTGATAATCGATTATATTATATGAACAAATATGGAACGTATTAAAAGTTCTGCAAATGGGTTTTTGCGAATGGCTTATTTCAGTTCAATCCAATTGAATTGGTGTTTGCAAATAGTTTAATCACTTTATATAATCTCTTATTTATAAAAATATCATCAATCGACAGTCAATTTGATAATCGATTATATTATATGAACAAATATGGAATGTAATAAAAAGTTCTGCAAATGGGTTTTTCTGCGAACGGCTTATTTCAGTTCAATCCAATTGAATTGTTGTTGGCAAATAGTGTCAGTGAAGATGGTTGAATCGATGTAGCGTTAATTAGGATGGAAACGAATTGAAATTATTTACAAGTTTGAACTGCGTATCTTTTGAAATCGACGTTTAAAACTGTCGCGTACGTATTGTACGATAAGTTATTAGCGTATTTGATCCTTTACCTATATATATATATATACATAATATAAACGAAACCATAAAAATCCTACGTGTCGCGATGTGGTCGCTCTCCCTTTTTTTGGAGTCACCAGATTTGCTTGATTTTCAAATTGAGACTTCTCATGCATATGACCCGAATTCACGGGTATGGGTCTTATCAAAGCCAGATATTTTTTAAATGGGTGATAACATCTCATTAAATTAAAAAAGACTAATATCACCAAATATGTGATATAAAAATCCTATAAAGTAGGGATATAATAAAAATTAATATATGATTTATTTAAAAAAAGATACATATTATTTATAATATAAAAACCAATTTTATAGTAATAAAAATAAACGGGTCTTTGGTCTCATCAAACCCATATAACTTTTAAACCGGGTTATTTATTTGAGAAACAATTTACCATCAAACCGTAAGTATATTATTAACTTTTATACAATAAAAAAATAAAAATTTAAAAAATAAATAAATATTAATATTAATATATATATATATATATATATATATATAAGCGAAAGCTTTAAAAGCTCTCTGGTTGCTCCCGACATTCTCTCAAGCCACCAGATTGCATTATTTGTAAATAGCGGTTTCTCATGCATTTGACATGAATTCACGGGTATGAGTCTCACCAAAACCATATATTTCATAAACGAGTTATAACATATCATTAAATTGAAAATTAATATCACCAAACATATGATATGAAATCCTATAAAATAGGGTTTACTAAAACTTAATATATTATTTCTTTAAAAAAAGATATATATCTATCTATTCTAATAAAAGACTACTAACTATTGCCACTTGTCAATCTCTTAGCCACTCTCACCTTTCTTTAACTCATTTTAATACATGGTCCTTATCTTTTAATTCATTTTAATATATGAATTCAATTTTTATTAAATGTAAATTATTTTCAATTCATTCATTAACATTAATTGTGAGATAAGAAAATAATAAAATATCAAAATTAAAGTTGCAAACCTATTAGAATAAAATTTTAAAATCACATATAATTGCAAATTAAATAAAATAAAGATGCATTATTGTCGAAGAATTTGGATTTGTATGGAACCTACAAATTGTTTTTAAACTGGGATTCAAACAATAATGCACAATTTTTTATATAAGATTGGTTTCAAAATTTTCTCATATGCATTTGAAATCAGGAAAATGTGTGTTTTTTTTTAATTTTCACCAAAAATTTTGTATAAATATTGCAAACATATAGAATATTTATTATATATATCTTAAGCATTATAATTATAATCCATATATATAACAATTTACTATATGAACTATTTAATATTTATTTATATGACCTTTTTGGTGTAGTATAAATGGTTTTAACAATAAGAATATCAATATTTAGTTTTCAATATTTTCTTTCATAACTCAGACCAAAAAGCTATAGATTTATATATTTTATGGTTTGGTTTACACTTTTTTATTCATTTAAATATATTTAATTTAATATGCCTTATAAGATAAAGTATTTGACTAAAAGCATTCAAAACGTTAAACCAAAAAATTTGTTTTAAATCTCATTCCACTATTTTCGTTTTTCAAAAATCATTTAGGGTATTGAAACCTAAACTATCGTTTTCATCAGTTATTTACATAATTTCAATATTATATTAACTTATTAATTTTATTCTTTTACATATACAACGAATCGAGTTATGTTAGTTTTACATGTTGGTTAGTACAAACTTAAAGTGCTTATTATGGTTTATATTCAAAATAATAAAGTTATACACATTTAAAAATATTACAGTTACAACATTTATTATTAAAATTTATAAAAATTTCTTAAAATTCACATCTTAATTATAATGTAACTTAATAGAAATATATATTATTTCTATGTTTTTATTATTTGTAACTTAATCATGCTTCTCATGATATTATAAGGATATTCCATTATCACATTAATCATTAAAGAAAATAAATAGTTAATTCGGTTAAAAGTCATTTACCTTGTTTCCATAAAATTCAAACTCTTTGCATCTTCTTTTTCTCTATAAGTACGTTGTTAATATATATATATATATATATATATATATATATATATATATAGAAAAGTGTTAAAATAAAAAGAAATAGTTTCCTAAGAATGGTAAGAAGGGCATAAAATTTGAAGTTTGGAAACTATGTACCATAAATCCTAGATCCTAGGAAACTATTGGACATTTTGAAAACTAACAATCTCAACCACTATATCTTCAATCCAATGGCCTAGAATTATTCTTACTCTTCTTAAAAACTATCTCTTTTTATTTTAACCTACCCCTATATATATATATATATCGATTAGTTAAATAATCCAATAACTTCCCATAATATTTAGTTTTCAATATTTTCTTCCATAACTTAGACCTAAATGTTAAAGATATAAATATTTTATGGTTTGATTTATACCTTTTTATACATTTAAATATATTTAATTTAATATTGCTTATAAAACAAATTACTTAACTAAAAGCATTCAAAACGTTAAACCAAAAAATTTGTTTCAATCTCATTCCACTATTTTCGTTTTTTAAAAATCATTTAGGATATTGAAACCTAGAATATCGTTTTCATCAGTTATTTACATACTTTCAATATTATATTAACTTATTAATTTTACTCCTTTACAAATACAACGAACCGGGTTATGTTAGTTTTATATGTTGGTTAGTACAAAATTAAAGTGTTTATTATGGTTTATATTCATAATAATAAAGTTATACACATTTTTATAAAAAAAAGCTACAGTTATAACATTTATTATTAAAAATTTATAAAAATTACTTAAAATTCATATCTTAATTATGCTTTCATAAAATCCAAACTCTTTGCTTCTTTTTTTTTCTATAAGTTGTTAAATTATATATATCTATTAGTTAGATATTGCAATAACTTCCCATGATATTAAATAATAACACGAGATTAGTATTCAAAATTTATACATTCCTAATCTAATCCTTTCAAGTATTGATGTGCGTGTGTGCGACTTTTATAAAATATGATGGATTTGATATTTAGCTTTTGCACAAAATCATGTTTTAAATTTATAAAAGTGATTTCAACAAAGACTGAGCACACATAAAATAGGCAAGTGTACCTATCGTATATGTAGAATAGTATAGGTAAGAACCAAGTATCGATCCATAGACACAAATGTTTCTAATAATAAATCGTTGTTTTACTTCAATCGGAGGTTTTAGTCATTTTGGGGTTAATTTTTGACCTTTTTATAAAATGTAAATACTTATATATAATATATAGGTGACCAAGACAAGAAATTCTAAACGAGTTGTTCAATTATGTGAAGGTTACCATCTAAGATCAAGAATCCACTCCATTTTAACATTGATAAGTAATATGTAGACATGTGATAAACTTGTCGTAGCAATATATGATAGATAGCTCCTTAAACCTTAAGTGAGCATCTTTGGCACTAAGGAGATGATATGCGCATTTTAAAGTCCACCCTTTCCTAATGTCATACCATCTCAATGATGTCAATTTAAGTTGGCAAGTAGTTTCGTAAAGTAGAAAGATTAGGATTGACTTCAATTTCTCGAATACCAATTCTAACAACTTCGGGTGGTTGTAGTTCATCACACAACCTCCCCTTGGTTGATTTAAGTAGGTTATAATTACACATTCCATTAACATATGGTTTCTTTGGCTAATTTGATATCCTAAGTAAAGCCATTTTCGGATTACCAAGGTTTAGAAAAATACACCATAACTTATATCTCATCATTTCTAAGTACAATATAAGGATCCATGTTTCGAGAATATATCAAAGTATTTCTATCTTTCAAGAACATGAATCGATCATGAACGATTGCCAATGATATTGACAACCACCAACTTTGAATTAGTGATTTAAGATGGTGAAACATTTCTCATCAAAAGATAATTGTAATATAACCATATACTTTACTAGACTACATCACATGTCTTGATTAATTATCAAGTAAAACAAATCTTCTTCATAGATTTTAGATGGTAAAAGGAGTTTAGCTCATAATGAGCATGATGATAGACATTAAGATGATTAATAATAACAAATACATGATTAAACTTGGAACAATCTAACCAAATGTAGATGAATCTTTCTTCTTAATGATGGTAATGATTGTTGATGATGATTAGTGGTGATGACCTCCAAACCTTCAAACTCTTCACTAGATATTCAAAGTGAGTGTTAGTGTGTGTTTTTATAAGTGAAAACCGGAGAGAATTCTTTTCAAGTCACACTTGATGAATGCAACATGAGCCACTATTTATAGGCAATCTGGATGGTGAGGCACGGCCCCGTGCATGATGAGCACGGCCCCGTATATCTTTATGACATGTGCCAGATTTGTTTTGTCTTTTGTGAGGTGGCAACGGCCCCATGGTTGGTAGGCACGGCCCCGTTTTTTTAGTGACATGTGCTCAATTCTTTTTGTCTTTCCTGTTATCCTCGTCCACGGCCCCGTGCGTGATAAGCACGGCCCCGTGCTTTTTTAGTGACATGTGCTCAATTCTTTTTGTCTTTTCTGTATCCTCGTCCACGGCCCCGCGCGTGATAAGCACGGTCCCGTGCATTTGCTTCTAGATTTTGTCTTTTCTTATGTTAGAAGCATGGGGGCGTGTTTCTTGATGCTGGGGGCGTGTTTCTTCGTTTTCTTGTGTTTTCTTCTGTTTTTCTTCGTCCTTTCGTTTGTTTCTTTGTTTGGGGCTTGGTTTCACCTAAAATTATGTTTTATTATGATAAGTAGTCTTTTATGCTATGTTATTAGATAGAAATTGCAGTTTTTATAGATTATTTGATGCCGAAAAGATGTATATTTATATGTACATCAAGTATTATAAATAAGAATCACTACATTCACTTTATTCAACTTTAAATATTCTAACATCCTGTTAACTCAGAATAATCACTGTTATTTGACCATGCTTTAAGATTAGTATGTCTTTGTCATTTTTCTAGCAATTACATTCATATGAAATGAAATAAATCATTTTATTATATTTTAATTTTCGGTTTTATATGTCTCTTGATTACACAATTGTTAATTGTAAAATACAAAATAAATTAAAAACTTGTCATACGCAGAATATTAATGACAACAAATTTATCATGATCAATCAATTTCAAATTCTAAATACTCTAAAGATGATTATCTAATAAAAGTTCAAGTAATCTGTTTTTTGGGACAATAATGATTTTTGGATAAACACGAGCAGATAATCTCAAATGACATCATGTTAATTGATTAGAATGTATGATAATGTGTATAAATATTTTTTTGTTAGTTTCATGGATACATTATCATTTATCCATGGTTGGTATGTACTTGAACAACCTTACTTGTCACACGAAAGAGTTATAAGCATGCCTATATGTTACCTTATCAAGAGTTACAAGCAAACATGTATTAAAGATTTTGATTTTTGATAAACAATTTATACCGACCAACACAATCACAAATGTAGTGTATAAGTAAGGTTTTACGTATGTGTGTAATCTTAATTATGTAATTTTAATGTAAATTGTAATTATATTAACAACATATGATCATGTTGTTGATTGTATTTCAGTTAATGGTTAAAGTTTAAAATTTTCTTGAATTACCCGTGTAATACACGGGCCTCAAACTAGTTATTTATAATAAAAAACAATTTTATAGTAAAAAACATAAGCAGGCCATAGGTCACACCAAACCTAAATAGCTTTTAAACCAGGTTATAACATATCATTTATGAAACAAATGCACCGGTGACAGCAAAGAAGGATATTCAGTGCGAATAACCCTAGGGCAATAACGACAGATTTCTGGCCTAGATCTGGAGGTGTATGTCATGTTCCCGATAGATCTCTGCGGCTAACATATCTTCAAAAGAGAGATCTCTCTGTAGTTGGTTTATGAATTGAGAACATAGGGAACTCTTCACGCAATTAGGTATTTTATTTTACCTAATTAACACATCAACTTAGTTGCTAGAAGTTCACAAATTAGATTTAATGTTGTTAGTTATGGTAACAATATCTCTATGCTTTCCAAGATGCATTCAAATAACAAATATGCACTGAAAAAATAGAGCAGGATCCTTTTTTCCCTTATAAAGCTTTTGCAAATAACATATTTTCTGTGTGAATGCTACAACACATGAAATTAGTAATTTAAGCAACAACCATTTGTGTTTAGATGTGAAATAAAAGGTTATGCTTTGTAATAACAAGTTCTAAAGTATATAGGAGACTGGTTGAATTGATTTGGTCTGATTTTCTAAAAAATGATATTAGTTTGATTTAGAGTGTTTATGTTATGCATATTATCCATTGTATTTAAACAGTCTCGAAAATTGTAATGTTTGGTTTTCACTTAGTTTATTAATATATCTGACTATTAATAAAATGTTCAAAGTGGCAAAATGCTTCTTAATAAGAACAAAATAAAGGAAAACTTATGGACCTAGACATTGTGCTTTATATCCAAAATTTTGTTTTTGTTTGGTTAATCTTTGCTGCAGCTCCATGCTTGGTTGGATATAACCCGTAATCATGGTTCCATCTTTTTTCTTGATCATTCCAGGTAACTTTGGAACATCCTTTCTTCACTAAAAAAGTATATAATAAAATAAAACAAATTTCATATCTACATGCTGAGTTGTAGAGCTTTTATTGTGTATGGAAAGTTAAGCCCGAGGATGTTGTAAGAGCAACACTGTCTTTATTGTCAAATGAAGTTGTACACACCGTTGGTATTACTGTGGCCTTGTCATATGACGATTTCGTTTTAGAGAGAAGGAGAAAGTTGGACTTCTTTGAAATGCAGAAGGAACGCAACAAGGTTTTGATCTAATCTCTTTCTTCTAACAATTATATTTGTGTGCCTGTGAATAGGAAAAAAAGGTTGGAAAATAGGTTTAATTAGTTTTGGACTTTTTGTTGATGATTTTAGAATATGATGGTGTTTGTGATTATTATATTTCCTATTTTTGCAATTTTAGATGCTTTTTCATATGGATTTTTTGTTGGTAAATGTATATTGAATTTTTTTAAGAGCTAAAGATGATAATATTTTGTTCATATGTATGTTGGCAAGTAGTTTAGCTCCTTGAGTATGTTGTTTTAGTTTCTAAATGAAAAAGAAGATGCCACATGTAGCTTTATACATTCTATACACTTTTTCTCTCTTGATTTAGCTTATTAGTAATGTTGTTTTATTGCTTTCAATTGCTACCAACAGGTACTCAAAGATTGGATCATTGCTGCAGTCACCATTCTATTTGGTGTTTCAAATAACTAATAAAGGTCTATCCGTCTATATAGTTACTTTTCATTTAGCTCTTATATGTTGACAAGGCTTTTGTTACTAATTGGTAGTAAGGACGGATGTTTTGATTGGCTGTTGGTAAACCACTGTAATCCTTGAACGACCTCACTTTGTTTCTAATTTGCAGATTGAAAAATGGAAAAAGACGTAATAAGTGACAATTCAAAGAACTAGGAGTTGTTGAACAACTTGGTCATACTTTTGTTAGTTCGGGGTGGAAAAATCCGTCTGAATTACAGGCCGAGGCCATTCCTCATGCTTCTGAAGGTTTTATTTCTATGATTTTTTTCTTCGCTTCTATGTCTAATCACCCATTGCTTCAGTTACAATTTTTTTATAATAAAATTCAATTGGTTATATTTTGCATAGTTAGTGTAGCTCTTGTTGGTTGTTTGTATGTAAACGAACTGACCAAACACGAATGGGGGCCTGTTTGTGTTTGTTTATTGTACTTTAACCGAACACGAATACAAACACGAACATATAATCAATCAAATGTTTTGTGTTCGTGTTTGTTCATTAAGAAAATCAACATGTTCATGTTCGTTTGTTTAAAACCTAAAAAAACAGTTCACAATGTAAATGAACAATATCCAATTGCATATATTAGTTTTGTTTTAGAGTCGAATTAAACAAGTATTTAATTCGGTTCATTCAAAACAAGTATTGGTTCAGTTGAATTAGTTTGATACTTAATATCGGGCACCATACACCGGTGGGAGCCATAGTATGATGATGGCATACCTGCGCTGAAGTTTTATTTTAAAAAAATGCCTAAACAATTTAGAAGATATGGTAAAACTTTGACCAAATAGGAAACAACTAAATCAGTTTATTACGTTATCATTTAGAGGAAGCTAAGGCCATGAGGTATACTCTAACCTTTACATAGGTTAAAATGACATGTCACTTTAAAGAAGGATTAAGACACTCCCCACTTGTGTTAAAGTGTGTTAAAAAGCCCCATGTGTTATGCTTTTAACGGGTTAAAATGAACAATATGTATTAATTATGTATTAATTACTAACTGATTTGTTATTTTAATTATGTATTAATAGGTGAGAGATGAAGTTAAATGAGTTAAACCACTTCCTTTGGATGACATGGAGTTAAAAGAAATAATTTAGTGATGTGGAGCTTATGTGTAGTTAAGATGTGTTAGAGTATACCTTATGGCCTAATGGTCAAGTATTTGAACTTTGGCTGATTGACAGCACATGCAAATTTGTTGTGACATGTAACTCATGTTTTAAGTTGTAATCCCGGGGAGTTGTAATATTTTTCTTATATTATCTGTTGCATACAGTTAATGAAATTAATAAACAATTTGGTTTTGCAGCAATATGGAGGGTACAAGGACCCATACTAAAGCAGTCTTCGCAACAAACTTCGAATTGGGAAATAAGGTTGAACTTGAGAGAAAATGCAGCTTGCAAGAGCACTTGGACTACGATTGAAACAGATTTTTATTTGGTTTTGAAACAAAAGAGCTAGGTGGAAAATCAAACAAATGCCTTTACTGGGTCATTTTGACTCTTAAAGTTCGGCAAATACTTTTATTTTTCTTTTGTTTGACTCGGGTATAAATGCAAACATGAAGATGTACTTCATCATCATCATCATCATCATCGTACTCAGTATATCCCACCAATAGCAATGCTATGGTAGGGTCTGAGGAGGGTAAGATGTAGACAGCCTTACCTCTATCCCATAGGGATAGAGAGGCTGCTTCCGGTGAGACCCCCGGCTCGATAGTAGTTTTGCATCAAGCCTTGGACATAAGGCACATAGCACTCAATCATCGGGACACCGGCTGATCGGTGCATGTGCCCTTGTCTTTCGGCTATCAACGCCACCACATGATGCCTGATTAACCTTCCGCCACTTTTAACGTTATTTTCACGAGATTAGTAAAATAACGTCAAAATTAGTGCAATTTTACTTTTGCCCACCCGAGGGTTCACACATATATACATTATATGCGCCCACCCGAGGGTTCACACTTTTAACGTTATTTTCACGAGATTAGTAAAATAACGTCAAAATTAGTGCAATTTTACTTTTGCCCACCCGAGGGTTCACACAAACATGAAGATGTACTTCTACACAACAAATGGGTATAACGCACCAATGTTTATTTTATCAATTTTAGTGTTGTTTTCTTAGTGTATTGGTTTGTAGATTGTTCATAAGTGATCAATTTCTGGTTTTGAAAATTGAACCATTTATTATATTTGTATTCAAATAAGTGATGTTTTTTTTCTTTGTGTTTGTTATTAAAATTAAGATTTGTGTATAATATATCACGAAATTAATGACGAGTATTGTGTTGCAATTTGTTACCCCCGCAGCATGCGCCGGTTTCCTCCTAGTATATATATATATATATATATAGAAAAAAGTTAAAATAAAAATAAAAAGTTTTATAAGAATGGTATGAAGGGAATAAAATTTGAAATTAAGAAACTTTGTAGCCTAAATCATAGATCATAAGAAACTATTTGGTATTTTAGAAACTAAAAATCTCAACTACTAGATCTTAAATCCAATGGCCTACATCTATTCTTACATTTTCTAGAAAACTATCAATTCTTATTTTAACCTACCCCTATATATATATATATATATATATATATATATATATATAGATTGATATATATATGTAGATTGATATATATGGTAAGAATCCTAAGAGGACCCTTTGCAAATTGAGAACTTTGAGACCATTCTGAACCACTAAAAACACCTTAAAAAATATTTAAAAAAATCATAAAACAAAAAATAATAAAAAATTTAAAAAAGTAAAAAAAGCAAAGTTCTTATATTTCATTCGGTTTCATTAATAAAAATAAAAATAAATAAATAAAAAATAAAAAAACAAAAAAAAACGTCGTATTATACACATATGTATAATTTTATTTAATCTTTAGTTACGTAATATACACATATGTACATTATCATTTATCTTAAATTATACACATGTGTACAAAAAAACATGTAACTGTTCATATATGTATATATTATACATATGTGTATATAATTTAGCTAAACCGAGTTTTTTATTATGAAACCGGGATGATAAAATAAGAATTTTGGTTTTTTTAATTTTTTGATTTTTGTGTTTTTTTATTTTATGATTTTTTTTATTTTTGGGTTTTTTGTAGTCTAAAATGGTTCTCATAGTTCTCAATTTCAAAAAGGTTCTCTCATGATCCTAAACCTATATATACATATGTATATATATATTATACGAATAATGTAAATAACTCCCGTAACACAGGGAATAAAAGTTAGTAATATATATTAACGAAACCTTTAAAAACTCTCTGGTTGCTCTCTACATTCTCTCAAGCCACCAAATTGTATTATTTGTAAATGGAGGCTTCTTATGCATTTGACCAGAATTCACGTTTATGAGTCTTACCAAACCCATATTTGATATGAAAATCCTATAAAATAAGGATATATTAAATATTAATATATGATTTCTTTACATAAAGATATATATTATTTATAATTAAAAATCAATTTTATAAACGAGTCATTAGTCTCATCAAACCCAAATACCTTTTAAATTATTTATAATTATAAACCAATTAGAAAAAAACAATTTTATAAATGGGTCATGGGTCTCACCAAACCCTAATAGTTTCTAAACCGGGTAATATCTCTTTTATTTGTAAATGTTTTTATCATCGAATACTAACGTATATTATTAACTTTTGTACAATAAATTAAATCAAATTCCAAAAAATATATAAATATTAAAAACGAATAATGTAAAACACCTCTCGTAATACGGGGGATAAAAACTAGTATATATATATAATACTCTACTTTTTTT
Organism: Bidens hawaiensis; assembly: GCF_021521415.1. Lineage (NCBI taxonomy): Eukaryota > Viridiplantae > Streptophyta > Magnoliopsida > Asterales > Asteraceae > Bidens > Bidens hawaiensis. Next base: position 453,384 of record NW_027491238.1, on the reverse strand, counting down.
AATTAAATATAACAAACCCTAATCGTCTTTGCAAATACGAAAGAAGGAACATCAATTGTGAAATGCACCAAACAAAAACCGGTAATAATTGGTTTTAGGGTCCGTTTGGTATGGGGTGATGGAATGAAGGGGGAATGGAATGAAGCTGGGAATGGAATGAATGAGAGAATGAAATGGATTATTACCATTCTATAGTCATGTTTGGTTACCATATGGGAGTGGAATGAATCATTTCCATATGTTATTTGTTATATGGAAACAACGAAAAACTGAAATAGTTTTTTTTAATAACAAAAATACCCCGTTTCAAAATACTTTTTCTACCAATTTTCACAACATTTTCCAATTGTAATTTATAATAAAATTGTATCATGAAAATTGATGTATATTTAAGTAATAAAATTTTAAATTAATTCAAAGTTATGAACTAAAATAAATTTAAAAGTATTCAAACTTTTGATTTTAGTCAATTCCTTGTTTAGATGATAGAAAATCACAACTATTGAAATGGATTGTGTAGTTTAATCATATACTTTTTTGTTTTTAAAAGAAAATTATAATAAGTTGAAGATAATTGCTAAAATAAAGGACTCAAAATGGAGAAACCAAAAAATAGAATGGCATGGAATCAAAATGAAAGAAGGGGTGTGGAAGGAATGACATTCCTTTTGTAATGAATGATTTCTTTCCATTCTTCAACCAAACATACTAATTTCATTTTCTTTGGTTGAGCTATTCCATTTCCTTTCTCATTACCACATACCAAACACTACCTTAATGTTTTGTAACATGCATGGATTGACACTAGAAATCCGAAAATATATAAATACACGTATAACTAAAATCTAAAGCAAGAAGTAAATACAAGTGTCTATTCATGTAGCGACTAGAAACTTTTATGGCCTGATGATTTTTAGTAGAGAATGATGGTTGGGTCACAACAGCACTCGTCAAGAAGACAGCAACAACACAAAGCCGCTAGACTGCACCGTAAATAATTGCAACGAATAAATTGAAAGATGGAGATAAAAAAGAATAGAAGAAATTAATTAAGAGGCAGTACGTACCAGCCTTCAAGAAAACCTGAATCTCTTCTCGGAGGAGCCGCGGCAACATATTGTGGCGGTGCCATCACCGGCGGCCCTTGATAATATCCTCCTCCTGTTGAATACAATCAATATCTCAAGTTAAACATCCATCAGTAATAGTAAAAATAATTGAATACCTTGAGCTGGGTATGGATAAGCATAAGCATATTTAGGCTCACTCATGACGTTACAAAGTGATGAATAATGTGGTGTGGTTGAGTTGAATATATAGAGGAAAATAGTTTATAATAAAATCACGTGTTTGTTTACGGGTTAAAATGATAGGTTACACGTCCTTAACTAATTTATTAGATCAAGATTATATATTTCTGACTCTATTATACAAGGTTATTTATTTTAACATCAGTTTTTTCATATAGAAAGTATATATGAATATAATTAAAAGAAAATTACTGTTTGCGTCCCTGTGGTTTGAGGGCGGAGTCACATTGAGTCCCCGAAAAATAAAATGAATTGATTGAATCCCCGTGGTTCTGAAAGTAACCCGAATGAGTCTCTACAGTTAAGATTTCATCTATGAAAATGATAAATTACCAATACACCCTTTCATAAGATTTTTATCAGTCCCTGTGGTTTGTGGTCATGCTCAGTTTTAGTCCCTCATTATAAATTTCCCCCCATACAATTTTTTAAGAAAAAAACTAATCGAACCGGGCTCTTCTTTTAACAAAACTAATCGAACCTAACTATTTTAAAGAAAAACTAATCGAACCGAACTACAATTTCAACGAAACTAATCGAACTGAATGACTTTTTTCAACAAAAAACTAATCGAAATGAACTACTATTTATCAAAACTAATCAAACCGCACTACTTTTTTTAACAGAACTAATCGAACCAAACTACTTTTTTAACTAAACAAATCGAACCGAACTACTTTTTTAACTAAACTAATCAAACCAAACTACTTCTTTAACTAAACTAATTGAACCAAACTACTTTTTTTAACAAAAATAATCGAACCGAACTACTTTTTTTACAAAATTAATCAAACCGAACTATTTTTATTAACAAAACTATTGAACCGAACTACTTAAAAAAAACTAATTAGAGCCAAACTACTTTTTGAGAAAACTAATCGAAACCCACTTGTTTTCTTTCTTTTGGTGTTATTATTCTGTTTACACTTGTTTCTAAACAATTGGCCTTTTCTTTCATGCAAAAAAAAAAAAAAAAAAAAAAAAAAAAAAAAACTATCAAACATATATTGCAAGATGAAGCTGTGGTCATATCAAAGTTACAGACTTTAGGTTGAGCAAAATTGAACACGAGAAAGATGTTAATAGATACAAAAATGACAGGAGGCACTAGTTCATGTACCAAAATGTGTCACTGTAACATAAAATTATAAAATTTATTTTTTTAAGATTACATGTTTGGTGTGTTTCTTTTAGATTGGTATATGGCTCTTGAAGTGTATCGCTAGGAATCTTATGGCAAGTGTTTTGATGTTTACGCATTTGCTTTCATTGTTCACGAAGTACGTCATACTCAGCTCTTAACTAAAGATACATAATTTGACTTTTACGGTCAAAATAGTCAATCTTTGAATGCAAAACTTGTTTGAATTTTGTCAAGGTTTCATAACAAGCCACCTTATAGTATAAAGCTTTCTTTAATCTTTTGACTTCAATTGTCAATGTAGGCATTAAAAAGAGACACATGTTATTGACTTTTATGATTAAATTGGTCAACTTTAGAACTCAAACTGGATGTTAGTCCAGTCAAATCGGGAAAACGAAAGGATTATGCTAAAAATATATCAAAAATAATACCAATATAAAAGCTTGTAATCTGAAATCTAAACTAAATTATGCAAAAATTACCCTTTTCTTTTTCTCAATTTGACTTTAAAAGACAAAGTATGCAAAGACTCCAAAACATTTATGTTCATTTAATCTCCAATGTTTCCATATTATATCTAGATGTGGTTTTAGATGTTTCAGGGAGGGCCATCTAACAGAGAAGAATCACCAGAACATATAGACGGGCATACGAGAATTCAAGGTCGCCTTTACCTTGTTATCTAAACAAATCGAACCGATTTACTTTTTTAACTAAACTAATCGAACCAAACTTTTTTTTTATATCAAAATTAATCGAACCGGCCTACTTTTTTTAAGAAAACTAATCGAACCGAACTAGTTTTTTAGATAAACTAATTGAACCTAACCTTATTAACAAAATATTTTGAACCAAAATTTATTAATGTCAAAAATAATCGAATTAGGTAATCATTTCACAAAAACTTACAAAAAGCGCTCAATTTGATAATTTGATCCTAAGCAGCATTACGTCGAACACTTGGTAGGTATCACCAACTTAGTGAACTTTACACAAAACCCACTTCAAATAAGCACAAAAATTTGACAGTGATGATGAAAAATTAAACATTTTGGGTATGGTTGAGGTTTAGAAGACAAAAACACAATTGAGTATGAACCCTGTAATAACAACAATTAACAACACCTAGTTCAAACCTGATAACAGATCACCATCAGCAATTGAGCTTAACCAAGAATAGAACTAGCTAACAATGCAACAACATCAAATCGAAGAAGTAGAATTATACTATTCATAGATGTCCTCCACGTTCGCTTCAAATTCACAAAATTCAGCTCCGGCGATGGATCCATTTGATATTATGAATAGTCGAGGAAGAGAGGGGGAAATTTATAGAATCTAGTGGATACACAGACTTAAATATTGGGATCTTTGGTGATGAGCTGCAAGAACGGTTTTGCTTTCTTATTTGTTTCTTTAAGGAGTGAAAGACCAGTTTGCCCCTAAATTTAACAGCGTTAATAACGGAAGGTTGATGGAGGGACTCATTCAGGTCATTTTCGGAACCACATAGATTCAATCAATTCATTTTTGTTTTTGGGGACTAAATGTGACTCCGCCTTCAAACCACAGGGACTCAAATAGTAATTTTCCCTATAATTAATTCTATTATTCATAAAATGCCAAATGGGATGACATATGCATGTAAGAAAAAGCATGAGAATACAATGGTAATGGAGTGGTTGTAACAAAACTGTCATATTTGACTGAAGAATTCCTTTGTTTGAAATATTCCAGTTCGATCCAATGAATTAACTTTGAGGGGCTCACTAGCAGATTAGTAGTAGGTAAGTTACACCTGCGTTTGATACGCAGTAGTGACAGAGGAAATCGGAGAAAATTGAGTGGATCATTGTGAGACAATGAAAAAAAGGGTTTACTTAGCCAAGCTTATTTAACCGTTTCTACTTTATATGTATAGTTACCAAATTACTATCTTTCAGAATTTCAACGACCTTTTTATATTGAAAGTTTGTTCAAGCAAAATAAAAACTATACTTAATGCAATATCAAATATAAAATAAAAAAAAAAACATATAAAAAGGACACCAAGTAACTTATAAGAAAAAAACATAAAATATTTCTCCCGAGTGGGCCCTGCATACAAGTTGTACGCTTCGGTCTGGAATTAGGTACAAGTTCGGAGCTCCACCATTCCCGGGTATTTCCATAATCTTCAAGGGCTCCACGTCAGCTGAACACTCTTTATTGAACCCGAACAAAAAATCCAGATTCCACAATCTCTTCATCGTTGCTGGATAAAACAGGAACAATCGGAATCTCACCGGGTTATTCCGGAGACAATCATACTCGAACATCATGTGATCCACGCCATCATCTTCAACAACAGAAATCAAAGCCATAAAATCCTCTCCGGGTAATTTATACTTCACATGAATATGCAAATTGCATTTGCATAGATGGGTTAATTTGGATAATACTTCTGAGAATTTGATTTTCCGGTCGATAGTTAGGATTTTGGTGTGGCCGCCGACGTAGGAGAGGTTGTTACGGTGAGGCGGTGGTTGAATTCTTTCGCCGTAGCTACACATGAGCTTCACTTTGTTCATTGATTTGATTTCAAGGTTTTTGTTGGGAGGTGTGAACTTAACGTGCGTTGTGAGTTGTGAGCTGTTGAAGGTTAATGATGATATGGAATTGTCACGTACAACGTTTAGGCCCACAAGGATAGATGCTATTTGGTGTCATGACAATCTTTTGACTCAATAGTTAAATAGTCTTTTTTGATCATCAATTGCCAACTTTAGCCATGTTTTTTAAAAAATTTTCAAACCAGCCATTCTAATCTGTTGGATCTGACGAAAACAACATCCCCTCTGATGGATTAGTGCGACCAATAAGAATTTTCCATGCATGCAAGTGTTTCCGTTCATTCCGACTAACTACGAATCTCTGACGGATCTGAGAAACATCCGACGGAAAATTAAATCATCAGATCCGACGTTTAGAGTTTGGTCGTGTTAAGACTTATTTTGTGGTTTATGCTTTGTACAACATTTACGGTTTTGTTTATTATTAAATGGAATCACTATAAATTTCGGTGGGCTTGACGAGTATTGGGTTTAGATTGGGCTTCACATGTGTGGCTTGTACTACAATATATAAGTTATGGTTTTATCATTTGTTAGGCTATACACATATTATTATTCTCTCTAAAAATGTAATTGGTTTTTTATTATGGGATTAAGTACCTGGCGTTTATAATAAACGTGTGCTTTAAATCTTGTGTTTATGTTCTTTTCATCTATTTCTTGATTCATCACGTGTTTGGATTCCACCCAATCACGTGTTTGTTTGGTATTGCGTTGTAGTGATCCAGATTCGGGACTTACAAGTGGTATTAGAGCCTATAGAGCTATTCTAGGCTTGGTTCGATATCAACGAATTCAAAAAACAGTTTTTTTTTGGATTTTTCAAGGTGCTAAAATTGAAGTTTTGGGGTGTTTTTGCTCGGTTGACCATTGAAGTATGCTGGAAACCGAAGAACACGAATAACTGATAATCATCGTGGTATTAGGATTTTCAGTTGGAATTTTGAGATAAGATTTGGTCAAATCTTTTCAAAGAAAATTCAGAGATATCGAAATCCCTTGTTTATCGAAACTTTGAAGTATTGGCCAAGTCAACCTGGTTTATAGGTAAAACATAGTTCTCGGAAAGATTTGAGTTCTCGATGACAAAGGATCTCGGAATCGGGTTCTCGGTTCAGCAAGTGTTTGCAGCTCAGGGCTGGGTTTTCGGTTAAATTTAAAGGTTCTAGGTGTGTTCTCGGTGTTACTAGTTCTCGGTTAAGGGTTCTCGGCCAGATTTACTCATCTCGCCATGTTTTCGGCTGAAAAGTTGGTTTTTGGATAGGATGGAATTAAAGGATGACACAGTTGGTACCAACATTCATCAGGAGCTTGATTACATAAAGATGAAAGACTCGAAGGGTTGTAGAAGCATTCTGAGAGGTCCAACTATGGTGATCTATACGTTTGACGATGAAGAGAGGACTGTGGCTCCCAAACTAGAAAATTTATTCAATAATTAAGATTTTGCTCTAGTAGAAGATGATGAGAGAGCCTTTTCTACTCTCACTCTAGCATTATCCCCGGATATTACTATTGGTCTTCGAGATGCAAAGTCGGCTAACGAGCTAGTATTATCCCTAGATATTACTATTGGTCTTTGAGAAAAGTCGGCTAACGAGCTATGGGCACCCATTATAGATAATTTTGAGGGAAATGAGGATATGCAACAGAGTAGACAGGATATGCTGAAACATGAGTTCAATATGTTCAACCACGTCCGAGAAACCATGTTCTAATCGATATGATTCATTACGTTAAGGTTCTAGTCTTCTATATGAATACGATTAGGCTTGATTACTTTAGTGTGTGTAACTATGTGTATTGAGAGGATATTTTGGCAGAGTAACGACACTTGAATGACAATAAGAATTGATCATTACTTGAATAGATTACATGTGTGTGTGTGTGTGTATATATATATATATGATATTACCTAATTCGTTTTACAGGCCATAACGAATGAGTGTCATTCGCTATCATATGTTAAGCACCTATACTTTACAATAACGAATTGGCACATTCGTTGTTCACATCCTTTGTTCACATTCGTTAACATCACTAACGAATGAACACGAGTAAACACGGGGACTCATTCATTATTAGCGACTCTAACGAATGAACCTTACATTCATACTGAATGTGCATTACATTAACCAAAATACCGCTATACTTTATAAAATACGTTAAACAAAGACCTAGACGCATAAACATGTATAAAAAAACTCCCTCTCGTCTTGAGCTCTTTGTCTTTACTTTATGAATTAGCTGGTCTACCAATCTGCACAATTATGAATTCCGAACGCATGTGAAACACGAACAACGCGCTGAAATTGCATAGCTAGATCATAATATTTGATGTCCGCCCATCTGATCCGATTCTTGAATAATGCATCGTTGTCAGATTCAGACAAGTTAACCAGCCACATAGGGTCAATCACCCCAATAAACTTCGTCTTCAAGCCCGTTCCTAAGACGATCAAGGGTTCACTTGTTTTGTTGTCGTAGTACCATATATTGAAATTCTTATAAAGACTTTGTGGAAATGTCTTTATAGGAACTTTCTTCATAGTGCGAGGTGGCTTTACATTAAGCACCAGTTTTCTCTAGCCAGTGCGCATATCAATCCCGTCAATCTTCCGTGTCGGCACCTGTGGCTTGAAAAACTTAAATCCATACCTTACTTCATGTAACAAATGCTGATAGAAACAACCCGCTAGTTGATTTCCACCTTGGTTAAAGAATGGTCTATATGCAAGTGTTCATACGTCCCATCTCGACAATGTTAACATGTCAGTAATATGTTGAAACTACTGAACGTCGTGCTCCTATTTTACAATGCATACTTTAAAATCAGGATCGTACAACCACGATACAGTATCGCCTTTCACCATCTTTGCTGCAACAAACTTCTTTATCTGATGAACTATTTGACAAGCTTTCAATTGCACCTCATTTCTTGTTCAGCATACCTTAACAACTTAATAAGCTTGTTCATCTTTGACTTATTGTGTGTGAACATCCCTGTTAGGACCGATCTATTACTAAATTAATCTCATAACCAACAATAGAGTGTTGACAAGACGGTTACGAAGGATGCTAGTGTGAGGATCCGATGAACATCAAAAGCGGAATCAATGATGTTCAAGGTGTTGCTAGACGAGGACAAACAAAAGCAAACACACACAAGTCACTCAAAATATTTCCATTAATATTATCTAAGAATACAATAAAGATCTATTAGGGTTTCTAAGTGGAATGTTAGGTGTGAGACTACTTTCTGTACAAGATATTTCGTTTACAAGAAAGTTGTCTGCCGTCAAATCACTCAATATTCGCTTAGGTCTGTAACAATAGATGTGACCTAATCTTTCCTTAAATAGGCACACCTGACACCTCCTAGAAACCCTAATGATTGTTACAAAACATATTCAAACGGATTAAGAAATATTACAAGTGTAAAATGTCTGTGAGTAAGCTTTTATCCTTGTCGAGCAGACCTTGTAATTATAAATGTTCTTGGAACAGTTCTCCGAGTAAGCTTTACTTAGAATACTTTCCTAAGAAAATATTCTTCAAGCAGACTTCAATCTTCATGATAATATCAAACTTTGTTTGATAGAATCCTACGAGCAAACTTGTTCTTCTTGATCTCTTCAGCTTCTTGTCTTTAACTTATTTAAACAAACTAAGTGTGCTAGTGACAATGTAGCTTGCTCGCGGGTGAACCTTTCTCGTGGAATTCCTTAGAATAACTCCATTATAACTTCCTTCAAGTGTGCTTGAGATCACTGTTTATTGAACCTTGCTCGACCCACTAATTTACTTGGTTTAAGCTTGGTTAAGTCAAGGGTTTGCTCTGAAACAAACATTGCTCGACTGAAGAACAACCTTGATTGATGAAGTGAAATTTACTCGAACTAACACTTAGAAGAATTCTAGAAGATAACTTTGCTCGAAAGTAAAGTACCTTGGTTGAATAAGTTCTAGGCTTGCTCGCAGTGCCAAGTTTGCTCGTATTCCATACTTAACCATTTCTATGAGGAGGTTGAGAAGACTCCAATATTTCTTTATCAAATCTTGATCCCATTAATGCCCCCTAGACTGGAATAAACTCAGATGCACCAAAACACATGTAGGTTACTTACACTTTTCAAAAATACACATCAAATTCTAAAAGTAAAAAATTACATTACTTAAAGAAGAAAAGTTACATATTCAAATGCTGTCACTGGGACATTACATATAAAATTCAAACAAAAATAAAAGTCAAAAGGCTTTATCTCCTTGAGCTTCCTGCTTCATGTCTTCTATCAAACTTCACATCAGCCGCCTTTTGTTGAAATAAGGAAATCTCCCTGTGGTGTGTATGTTGAGATGGAAGGTTCCGTCTTATGATGTCATTGAGATCTTCCACATGTAGATATTCCAGATCAGTATCATGTTCAATTATACCCATGACCATTCCTTCAGAATTCCTCAAAATGAAAGATTGAGTCTTCTTTTCATAATGAATTTGAGAGTTTCTTCCATTGCTTTGAACTTCACAGTTCGGCCTGGTCATCTGTTGCTTTATACTGGTACACTCTTTCATTGTGGCAAGAGGATTAGAGGTCTTTCTTGATTTTCCGTAGGACAATTCAGTCAACCTTATGTCGCTCATCCTCTTCTAACTTTTAATCTTCTCAGCTTCTGTGTATTCCAGCTTTCTCTTCTTATTAACTAGGGGAAATCCCTTTCTAGATTGTTCTTTCAAGACCTTAGATACTTCATTCCTCTGTTGTCCTGCAAGCCTGTTCCTATCTCTCTGCTGATAGTCATACAAACGAAGACTATCCAACTCCTCCAACTGTTCCCTGTTAAATTCCTGGAAATCATCTTTGAAAACAATGGTTCTCAACTCACCACTTGACATAATTACTTTGAGAGTTTTAGTCCTTGAATCAAAGTACAAATTCTTTGGTAGGTCCACACTAGAAGATGGCCTTTGTTCTCTTTTCTACCTGGACATGGTGGTTGGAATAGGGGCACTTACTGTGGAAGCCCTTGATGCATGTTGTCTTTGTGCTTGGGGCCTTCTCACATGCCCTTTAGATTCAAAAATCTTCACAATTTCTTCCTTTCTCATCATAATCAATTTCAAACAATCACCCCCTTCTTTGGACAATATTTTTTTTATCATTTTCATTGTATCTCTCTCCATTTGTTCCTTTGAAGGAGATATTGGTTTTTGTACAGATTGTCTACTTGGACCTGATTGTAGAGACATCAGTCGTCTGTGTTCATCTTCAACTTGTTCCCAATGAACCGTTTCTATATAAAATAGATATTTTAGTTGAAATTTACCAAGATTATCAAATACTCCTGCAGGTATCCCTTTCTTTAACATAGCCAGCCTGAGGGTACTAATTTCCTCTTCATCTTTCCAGGGCATAAGATTAGTCTTCAAATCAACCTCAAAGGGTTCTTTCTTTACTTTTGTCAACAGGAATAGAGTTTGAGTTGGTACATCAGTCTTTGATAAATCATTCAACTCCATCCTGTATTTGTCAAGTTCAGACTCATATAAATTCTTCTTTTGTTCAACAGTCATGTTTCACCTTATCACCTTCCCCCTTGCATCTATCAACCTCTCTAGAAGATTCTCATTTTCTTTAGATAATTCTTTTCTATTCTCTTCTGCCAACCAAGCTTTGGCCCAATCTGCCTTCTCCTTTCTCACCCTGTTTTCCTCTTCTTCTAGTTTCATATCCCTGATTCTTCTTTGTTTTAACTGCTCAGCAGTAGCATCAGCTTCAACCTTTAATTTTTGTGAGATTCTTTTAAATTTTTTCCTCAACTTCCTTTATGCTTATAGAATCCACAATCTCATAGTCATAACCATGTTCAATGAGAAATCCACATTTACCCCCAAATCTGCTGAATATTTGATATGTCCTTTTGAGATGATCAGCAGTTCTTCTCCCTTATCTCTTTTTCTCTTCCTCTTCCTCTTTTATTTGTGTTACTTTGTATACATTCTCCAAATCTTCAAAGCTCATGTAGCTTAGCTGCTTTTCAGTGTATTTATGAAGTTTGAGATAAGTCAGGTACTATTTTGTGAGTCTCTTATTTTTGTCCTTGATCTTTCTTAACTCCTCCCTCTTCTTCTCAAATAATAAGTCAAATTTTTCTTCAGTCATCTCAGCCAACTCTTCAAATCTGAATCCTTGGGCAATGAGACTTATTATCCTTGGATCTTCTATTTTAAGTTGATCAAGTCTGTCCTGAATATTCTCCATATGGACATTAGTTAAACGTATTTTAGGAGAAACATGTTCTTCCTCGTTATCTTTCAGTTCATCACCCTCCTCCTCATCTTCTATATCTATAAATCATTTAAAGCTTCAATTTAAGGTTCCCTCACATCATAATCTTCAGGTCTGATGGATTGTAGATGAACAAAATTTATAACTCCTTTCTTCTTCCTGGGCATCAACTCATCAAGAAATTGATCTCTAAATATTTTCTTTCTCCTTGTATATTTCAATAGATCAATTGGCAATTACTTTTCATTGGATTCGATTTATTTTTCAAGGCTTTCAACTGCCTTTTCTTTGGCTCTTTTAATCATTTCTTCTTGTATTCTTTGTGCATCAAGATCTGTTACCAATTTCTTATTAGGCTCTTCATTCATAGGTTCAACAACTTTTTAAAGTTTTTCAGGAGTCTTAGTTTGTTGGTATTTATAGATGACATTGGCCAGAGCATTGTCTACCTCCTTAGTTTGTTGTAACTTTAACAATCCTTCAATTACCTCTTGCTCAACTTCTCCTTTTTCTTCACTAAGTTTCTTTTTCAATTCAATCTCTTCCGTCATTAACCTCTACTCATCAATCTCCTTATCAACCAGGTAATTGTTTAGAATGTCTCTTTGGATCCATTGATTAACAATTTGATCATGTCTTTTTCTTCTTTCATCCGCAGATTCATCCACAAACAAGAGTTGATCACTTGATTCTATTTCTTTTTATTTTAAAGGCTGCAACTGGCTCTCATGTTCAGCCGCAGCTTTGCCTTTTCTCCTCCTTCTTTCCTCATCTTCATCCTCAAGCCTAGATGGTCCAATTTCCCTTACTACAGTGGGTGGGAACTCATCTATCTCCCTCATCAAATCCTCCAACTCTTCATCTACTTCTTTCTCCTTTTCTTTCACAATTAAAGATTCAATATTATCAAATTCTCCATACATTATTTTAAGATCAGGATCATCTTGGCTCATATCATTATCATTCCCGTCATTTCCTCCTACATTCTCAACTATCTCCTCAACCACATTTTCATCTCATCATTATGCACATTCACATCAACCTGATCATCAACATTCATATCCACAGCATCAGCCTCATTCTCTCTATCTTCATCTCCTCACTACTATCTTATAAATCACCAAGTAATTTCAAGGAATCAGTCTCATCAACAATCACACCAGTAATAGGTAGATTCTCCCCCTGTTTTGTTGCATTTGATGTTTTCTCAACCTCAACCGCCAGGGTTTGAATCTTTAAGAGATCCTGTTCCAGTTGGGATTCCAAGTCTTAGTTCTTCTCCTTCAATTTTTGATTCTCAGTTTACAAATCACAATTTTCTACAATCAGATCAAAGTTTCTTTTTAACAGGTGATGGGATGAAATTGGGGAAATGGGATCAGAATCAGAAGATTCAGAGGATTGGGTTAGTATAGTTTGATGGGGGTGGGCTTTGAATAATCTGTTCACTTGAGCTAGGTAATGGGTTGATTGTTTGGATTAAAGGTGTTTGGCTAAGGGTAGGCGGGGATAAAGACGTGTCTTGTTGGTCAAGGTTTAAGGAGTGTGTTGGTGATTGGTATCGTGTGTTGGGATGATTTATGAGATGGTATGGGATAAGTTCTGGAATGTAAGGTTTTGGTTCAGGTTGGGTTTGGGTTTGGTTTGGGTTTGGGTTTTAGTGTGGGTTTTGGTTAATGGGGAAGATGGTGGTGATGTAGTAAAAAGTTTAAATGTTTGTGAATAGCGAGGTGGTGAAGGGATATAGGGTTAATGATTTTGGTCTTGTGGTGGTGATTGGTTTGGTTTTGAAACGGGTGATGTAGAAATAGCTTCTTATATAATCTCCCCTTGAACTTGTACCACATCTTCATTCACAATCTCTGCTTCTCTCTCAACATTTCCTCCGTTATCAACATTATCTCCCTCATTCACATCATCTCCTCCATCATTGTAATTATCATCAGAATCACTATCATCGTCTTCATCTTCATCTCTTTCCTCCTCATCACTGCTCACCCTTGGTGAAGCAGGAACCTCCATAATTTCAACTTCGTTATCAACCAACCACGGAAGGATATCATACTCCACTTCCGGGTTAAACTGGCTAGTAGGACCCAATCTATTTATTCTTCGAAACACGTTTGGATCCTGTAAGACATGAGTTATGCCAGCTGTTGATAGGTCAGGATGCAAGATGTTGAAAATGATCAGTAGGAATCGATGATACATAAGGAATTGATCACTTTCAGCCTTCCATAAGTTTGTTACCAGCCCCTTAAAATACCATCCTTGAAAGTTGAAGGGGGTGATCATAGACTACAACAACGGTTGCTGTTGAAATCTCCCTACTCTTCAAGGTGCAGGTTCCCCTCCGTGGTGTTAGGCTCTTTATAATATGATGAATAAGAAATCGATACAACATCGGGAACATCCCTTTCTAGAATTGGTCATCATTAACATTGCCTTGATAACCCATTGTCTATTGAAAAATCCACAACAATATTTGGGTTGAATATGACAACCTCAAGGTCGTCTTGTAGCTGGAGGCTTGCACGAATCAAGTTCTCTATAATTTCCACCTCCCCGCCCAGCACATTGGCATCAATCCGTGACCATTAATATCATCTTCAAGTTGAGCTGACTTCCAAAAATCCAAGTTATGATTTCTGTAAATAATAGGGCTTTCAGTCAATGCAAAACGAAGGTTGGAGTGCATCAGCAACATATAATCAGCTCCAGTGGCCTATTCTCCTCTGTTATCTGGAGAAAGGCACACATATTGTGCTTTGGTTTGAACGAATACACCATTTTCTGCACAAACACAAACAAAAATACACATTTAAAGCAATAATTAGTCAATTATGAACATCATTTGAACATGCAAACAGTTACAATTGAAGAAGAAAGTTTTAAAAGGATAATCTTAATGAACCTGCTCTTCGACAATTTTATAACCTACACATAAAACAGAGATGTTAGTAAACATGAAAATCGAAACCCTAAACTCATATAATGAGTGTCGAAAATCATTCAATTGAAGCTTACCAAGTCGGAATTAAGTGGATGACAATATTTAGGTAGGAATAAAGAGCAATGGTTGGGTGACTTAGGTTGCGAGCAAACGGATAATAATGCAAGAGAGAGAGAGAGGGGAAATATGAAATGAAAATTTTTCAGTCCCCCTTTTATAGTGTACCTTTGTGTATTTAAAAGTGGGTTTTAAATGATTTTTTGTCGTTTAGTACATGAATACTACCAAAAACCCAGATTTTAAATATTCAAGCACAAAGTTTGCTTGATAATTTTCATTATCCAAGCTTGCTCGTCCCTAAAGTTTGCTCCTGTTTTAAAGTTATTAGAAATGAACTAATTAAATTAAAAGAAATAAGCTTACTCGAATATACAATATTACTCGAGAAATTAATCATAATCCATGTAATCAAGTATATTTGTTCAAATAGGTAACCTTGCTCGAGATTAATAAAGATCCCAAAATAGTAACTTAGAAATATTTCTGAATGTCAAACCTTACTTGAATATCTTACCAATACAAAGTTAATCAATTCTACTTAGACAAACATAGAGTTAACATTGTTTAGAGATATACATTCAAGTATACTCACAAAATAAAGTTTACTCAATAATACTTAAAAAATACAAAGTATGTTTGAGAAGACTTGAACTATTATTTTAATATACAAGTGTGTTCAAAGCATAAAGTGTACTCGAGAAGTATTGAAATATGAAAGTATGCTTGAAGAACACTTGAGCTGCTTTTAATATACAAGTGTGCTTAAAGCATTAAGTTTGCTCGATAAACAAAGTTTACTCAAAAACACTTGCAATTTCAGAGAAAGTATCCAGACATATTTAACACTTGAGTAAATTAATATTTTAACAAGTATGCTTGAAAATGTACCAAGTTTACTCGATAGAGCTAAACAACAAGTAAATAGTCAAGTTTACTCGAAAAATATTCATTTTGATCAATTTCAACCCGAAGTCATACAATATGCTTGAAATAAATAAATTTCAACTAAACACACAAGTTTACTTGAAACACATACTCAAAGCATATTTAGACACATTCATATCATACATTCATCAAGTATGCTTAAATAGTTGAACTTATAATAAAACACCTAAGTTTAGATGAAAGTAACATCAAAGTTTACTCGAAAGTACATAATCAGACATATGCATGTCAAACAAGTATCAAGTATGCTCGAATGAGTTAAACTTCAAATAAAACACCTAAGTTTACTCGAAAGTTTAAAAACATCAAAGTTTATTCGAAATTACATAATCAGACATATTCAGAGTTAAAATGCAACACTTTTTGACTTAAACCAATTCTTTGAACATATATCTCATTTAGGTTTAAAGTTTAAGAGCAAATGGTGCATAATGAGATCAATTTCAGTTTAATCAATTTAAATCCCTTACTCTTTTATGAAAAGATCTCAACATGGGATCATATTGATTAAGTTACCTTTCACTACTTCATTCTCAGCATTATTGTGACACATTAGGCAGGTTAACGGCAGGTAATTACTTGGCATGAATTTCATTACTTTGGTGATATGCTTAAGGTTCATTTAGCTGCATAATACATAAATGGATAACAATTATTACACTATGATGTTCCACATCTTCTCAAGGCTTATTTGTCATTCTCTAGATTACTCCAAATTGACTTCAACTATTTAATATTTGGTCAAATATCTTTTGTGACAAAACATTTTTAAATTTCTTAATAAATTCAACTTTTCAAGACTTTTTAAACTTTAAGGTTGAACATTGGACTTACATGCCAATACGGACTTACAGGCCTTACATTCAAGGTGTTTAGGACTTATGTTATTGTCCTACCTCTGTAGTTTCAGTTTAGACCCTCATGTTTGTATATTTATCAACTTTTGGTTGATTTATAATACTTTTGATCAAATTTTTTCTTTGTCATATATTTCAGGTGTTTCATTTTGAGTGACCAAATACCAACAGGCTTGTGTATGACTGGGTAGTTGCTTTTCTGCCTATCATTCGGAGAGATTTATCTTGAAACATGCATATTTCAACAGTGTATCTCCACATTAAGTTTAGCATATTCATTTTGTTTATATCACCTCAGTTTTTACACATCATGGAAACTACCATACATATAAATGACTACACTAATAGTCTTTTCAACCTATTAAATCCATATGATTGATATAATTAATCAATCTACTATCATTTCCCAAAAGGTTGGATCAATTTTCATTGAAATTCCTTTTGAGCTTCTTTAAGTATTGAACTGAATAATCTTATCATATTTGTACACCATTAACTTGCTCTGTTTGTCAAAAGTTATTTTACTTTGAAAACTTCTTTGAAAAGGTTCATTTTTAGCACAAAAGTTTTATAATCAAATCAAAGTTTTGACACAAGCAAACAGTAACATATTCAATCATAATCAGCAATGACGGTAGGCATTAACACAATCAGACTAACATAAAGTTCTATTTAAGATAAATCGTGCATAGTCTATCCTATCCTAAGTACACAATCATAGCAGATCATCAATACATAATTAAGATATCAGATAAGCATATAGATAATAATTTCAAAGCTAATCACACTCATTAGATAATCATGATCAAACACAGAAACATACCTAAGCATCATAGATACCTAAGTCAAATATAGTCAATTAAGAACATTTAAATCATAACAAAATCACACATTAAGGTGCCATTTGTTTTTGAAGACAAAAATTGTCTGCAATCTTATTTCATCTGATTTAATGTCTGCAACTGAAGATGTGGTCTAAAGGTCTGCAATCTGAAAATATAATACTGTTTGTTTTATAAATTGGAAATTGTCTGCATAAGCTAAAAATTAGTTACCTATCATATATATTACAGTAGATAAAAGTCATTTAACGTTTGTAGACTGCTAAAATAATTGGTAGTGGTGTACGAAATATGGAAGTGGGTGGTGGTAGACGATTGTGGTAGGCGGTGAACGGTGGGTAGTGAACGGTGATGGTGGCCGACAATGGGTGGTGATGGTGATGAACGGTGGTGGTGGGTGGTGGACTATGGTGGTGGTGGCGGTGGTGGGTGGTGGTGGCGACAGACGGTGGGTGGTGGTGGTGGATGGTGGTGGTAGTGGTGGGTGGTTAACGATGGTGGTGGTGAGTGGTTGACGGTGGTGGTGGTGGCAGACGGTGGGTGGTGGTGGTGGACGGTGGCGGTGGGTGGTGGTGGCGGCGGAAGGTGGTGGTGGGTGGTGGTGGCGGCGGATGGTGGATGGTGGTGGTGGCGGCGGACGGTGGGTGGTTGTGGTGTTGGACATTGGGTGTTAGTACTTGGTATGATGTTAAGAAGTGTGAAGATGATGAAAAAAGTTTATTTTTTAAGACCATAAAAGTAGTTTTCAGATTTATTTTTTTAAAAAAACAAACAGTCTTCAAGAGCTTATGTCTGCGCGCCCGCATATATAGGCTCCTTGCAGACCTTATAAGCAAAAACAAACGCAACCTAAGACTCAAATCACAAGTAAATCATTCAAGACCGTTTAGTAGATAGTCAGTTAGCACATTGAGCATATATCATTAATCAGACTTCATTAGAGTTGATCATGCCTAAAGCTTTTAATAGAAATTCAAATATTGTTTTATCCAGTGGCTTGGTGAACAAGTCAGCCAAGTTGTCACTAGTGTCAACTCTTTTCATATCTATTAGTCCTTTCTCATTGCAATCTCTAATGAAATGGTGTCTGATTTCAATATGCCCGGTCTTTGAGTGTTGTACAGGATTTTTAACAATGAAAAGTGCAACAGTATTATCAATGAAAATAGGAGTGTTCAAGTAATTTAGACCTGAGTTAAGCAGTTGATTCTGAATCCATAGAACTTAATCATAGCAAGCAGATGCAGCAATGTATTCAACATCAGCAATGGAGATTGAAACAATTGTTTTCTTTTTGCATTATCATGATACCAGCCTGTCCCCCAAGAATTGACAACTACCAGATGTTGACTTCCTGCTCATATGCAACCATCTTAGTCACACTATGTGTAGGCAAGTAGATCAAAAACATTGTTCTTGGGATACCAGATACCCAAGTCAGGCTTTCCTTTTAGATATCTAAAGATTCTCTTGACAACAGTCATAAGAGATACTTTAGGATTTTCTTGGAATCTTGCACACACACATACAACAAACATAATGTCTGGCCTTGAAGCAGTAAGATACATCAATGATCCAATCTTAGCTCTATATTCATGTTCATCTAAAGGCTCCCCTTTTTCATCAGCTACCGTCTTTTGATGTGCGTCCATTGGATTAGAAGCAGTCTTCATGTCTTGGCATTTGAACTTGTTCAAGATGTCCTGTACATACTTGGATTGACAAATGAATTCTCCATCCATCTTCTGTTGAACTTGCAATCCAGAAAGAAATCCCTCTCTCCAATAGAGCTCATACAATACTTAGACTTCATGACTTCCTCAAACTCTAAACACATATATTCATTGTAGATCCGAAGATGATGTCATCAACATATACTTGAAGTAGAAGCAAATCTCTTCCCCTTTGAAAACCATTTGCAAGAAGATGATTAGACAACTCATCATACCCAGCTCTTGGAGCTTGAGGCAATCCATATAGAGCCATTTTAATTTTATACACTCTATTTGGATACCCTGGATCTTCAAAACCTAGAGGTTGAGTGACACACACCTCCTCTTCTATCTTTCCATTCAAGAAAGCAGATTTGACATCCAATTGGAACACTCTTATATTCTTTGAAGCAGCATAGGCTAAGAAGATTCTTATTGCTTCTAGCCTTGCCACTAGTGCAAAAACTTCTTCAAAATCAATCCTTTCTTCTTGTAGACATTGTTTGAACTCACTTAACCCTTTACTAACACAGATCTCAGATCTGAATTGTATATAAATTAACTCCTAACACGGATCAAGTTCATGATTGCCATTGATCTATAGTTAATACGTTATCTATATCTATATGTGTCGATTGTATGTATGTTAATATTACAGTATGAAGATTGAGAGAGAGATTGGGCAGGAGTTCGTTAATTAACTCTCAAAAACTTACATTAATATGTGAACAGTGTTCACTATAAATAGACGATGGAGTTAGTTCTTTAACATCCCCTAACGAACTAACATCCAATTTGTTACATACATTAAATAGACAATAATCTTAACGAAACACCCCCTGATTCGTTATATTCCGTAACGAATCAGGAGGGAATTAACCTAGATCTAGTTCGCTAAACATCCTTAGCGAAATAGACTATTACATTAACGAACTGCAAGATAAATTAATTGTTTATTACATTAAACAAAACGAAAAATACGTTAACGACAAATACAAAGACTCGAGACGCAAAAACGTGCACTAACAGACACCCCCTCGCCTTGAGCTCTTTGTCTTTGATCTTCACTTGAAACGCTTGGACTGCCAATCTCTACAGCTATGAATCCAGTTCTCATAACAAACACGCACAACGCGTTGGAATTGCATAGCCAGATCATAGTCTTCATCGCGCTCAATCAGAATCTTGTTCTTGTGCAGCACGTCATTATCGGTCTCGGTTAAATTAACCAACCACATCGGGTCGATAATCTTAATAAGCTCAGTCTTCAGACCTTTACCCAACACAATGACAGCCTCGCCAGTACGATTGTCGTAGTACCAGCGGTCGAACGATAGATGCATGTGTTGGTGCATCGTCTTCACCGGCACACGCTTCATCTTCGTCGGCGGCTTTACCTTAAGAACAAGCTTTCTCCAGCCAGTCCTTGGATCAATTTTATCAATACGTTTACGTGTAGGGACCTGGGGCTTGAAAAACTTGAAACCATGATTGACTTTAAACAACAGGTGTTGATGAAACCACTCAGCTGTCCGATCGCCACCACGATTGATAAACGGACGACACGCGAGGGTACGAACATCCCAACGCGGTAAGGTAAGAACGTCCATTATCTTCTCATAGTACTGAATTCCCTTCTCCCATTTAACGATACATACCTTAAGATCATAATCATATAGCCAAGAGACGATATCACCATGAACCTTTGATACAGTCTTGAATGATGTCACTTGATTAGCTTTGGCTCTAGCGGCAGCTTTTTCCTTTTGTTCCTGATCGACATATCGATAAGCCTTGATAATCTTACTCACCTTCTTATAGATGAACCACTTAGCAATATCAGCATCAGTTGGGTTCTCAATCGAGTTGAAACGAGTGTCCACAACCTTCTTACCCTTGGACGTCTTTTCCAAATCATCCTCAGTTGCTTTAAACGTTTGCTCATCGAACACTGGAGCACCTTGATCAACATTTGTGTGTTGAAACAAGTCAGGATACTCCTCAGCAGTGACGTCCTCTACCTCAACTTCCTCATCTTCATAAATAAAATCCGTATTCATTTGAATAGACGGATCATTTATTATGTCTTCCTCATTCACTACCTCAACATCAGGCTCTGTCTCTAACACGGTTAACTGTTCATCATTCAACCCTAGCAGTAT